>NC_079556.1:3872002-4563669 GCF_015846415.1 Triplophysa dalaica
CTACATTTGATGCTGATCAGTCAAAACGTTATCTAAACATTCACCTTGCGTCCATTAGATGTTATTGACAAAGATTCATTTCGCAGACCAAAGCAAAGCAGAAAGAATGAGAGATTCTGGGGAAGCTATTTTTTTTTACTTTTCTAATTCTCTTTGTCAACAGAACGAGAGGGCACTTAGTGCGAAAGTGCGCCATGGAACGTGCCGAAATGGCATGCGGTGCTGCATGTTCTCTCCAGCGAGACTGGAAAAGTGAAGGGGAAAGTCATGCCGTTACAAAATCATCTACACTCTGATGGTTCGTTGCACTTTATTGGTAATTAGATCACCATAACCCGGAGGGGACGATCAGTTTATGTGGGGTACGTCGGGTTAAAACACAACCCATACTTCCCAGCCGCTAATTGAAACTGGAAAAAGATGATAATGAGATGAATGACAGACATTTAGCTTAAAGTGGTTTTACTACAAACAGACAAGAGATAAATATGAACAGGATGAAAAATGAATGGAAAATATTTTTCAAGCAAAGTGGCGGCGATACCGAGAGAAGACAATGAGACATCATAAGATGGTTTTAAGAGATGGAGAGCGGGGAAATTAGTCAATAGGGTTAGACATACGGATTTCGATCCGAGACTGATAAGTGGATGTGTGTATTCCATGTTCGTATGACCTGACTCTCATCACGCATGTGATCAAAAGAAAGAGGCTTGGAGACAGAGGTCTCAACCTTTGAGAATGTTTACAGCATAAGATTTGGTAAAACAGACTGGTTTTTTTAGCAGATGTTGAAAAACACAACAGATATGCACTCTGCTCCTCTATAACCCCATCACCCCCAAAGCTGTTGTTGCCATGGTTTCAGCAGCAGCAGCCACATTCTGCGAGGAGACATCTAAAACAACATCGGGTTTGATCTGATCCCTCACAGAATACATCTGTCATTGTTGTGGCAATCCAACAAACATTAACACGATGAGAGCGCTGCAATGCGCACGCAATGATCGTAATCAAAAACCGCGTGACTGAACATTTAAACATGGTTTTACTTTTTGAAAGATGGCAAACTGCACCACCATCATTATGGAAAGCTACAAGTGAGTGTTTTGATGGGTAAATACTTCTGAAAAGAATCGTTTCAATATCGACCTTTCGAAAATAAAAAACAACAACAATCGGCCTGAATAAATAGTCCAAATGAGAGAGGCTAAAAAGCAATTGGGTGATTATCTCTTTTCATGAAATGCATTAATTGTTTATTTGCATTAGACTACGATTACCAGGAGCGGTTATGTGCATAAGATCATGTTTTAGCCTCTGAAAGAACATGTATATTTAATAGATGCATTCATTTTTGAGTGTGTTCTGAATAAAAGTGCCCGGCTGCAGTCTATCATTATTTACAAAAATGACGTGTTTATTGCACAGATCTGCTAAACGCTGCGGCTTGTAATTGTTTTTCTGAACAAGTCTGAGTGATGACAGAGGCTTATTCGTTGTAAAAACTATTTCTTTTCTCATTTTTCTACATTTCATCTTGTTATTGTGGTGTTGTGTGTTTTTTTTTAACTTTTGATTTATTAAATTCTGTGATTTCCTATTACACTAGAAAAAGTTTTCCTTATGTTTTCATGATCAGAAACAAAAATCACACCATGTTGAAGTCAAATGAGACTAATCTGACTTTCACCTGTTTGTCAGTCTTAAAATCATTAAGTAGAGCGATAAAGCACCTAATTGCAAAGTCCTTTAGTCAGATGCAAACGTATGACACAGCTAAACAATTGTAAACCAAAACCCACGATCAAATGCCATAATGCAGCAGGTAAAGCCCATAGAACTGTTCCATAAGCAGATTTGCATGCAATATTGCGAGTATAGCCGCTAAAGTAATTAAAATGATTTCGAGACCTTGACAAACAAAGATTAGCGAAGCAAATTCATTAACACTTTGATAAAACGGACGTCTCTCTCCATTCAGCAAGCCAAGAAGTTTCACACGTTCCAAACAAACAGCTGGAAATCACAAATTACACCATTTTTTTCTAATTAAAAGTGGAGCCGGAACGTAGTATTTTAAAACGCGCTTGGAGTTCGACTAAGCTACTATCAAATGCTGCAAATTGGATTTCAAATTAGGCACAAATTTGGGATTTTTATACAAATCCAACATGAATTTATAAGTTAGTGGCAGATGCTCGCAGATACAGTTTTTAAAGATTCTTTAAATGACCACGTTTACATGGAAATCAGTAATCAAGTTATTTGTTTTATTCTGAGTAAGCTAATATTACGATTAAGGTTTGTTTGTAAGTGTCCAGGAAAAGTTTTTTTTAAGTGTGCAAAAGGCGCTTGTTTGAAAGGTGTTCCACCGTTCTCAAGACCTAACAGCTTTAATCTCTCTTCGACACAGTAAGTTTAAAAGATGGATTTTCAGGTCTTCAATTGTATCACACAGGATGAGGAACCCTGGATCGTGCATTTCGCAACATTTGAAAAATGGTAGAGGCAGTCAACACCATTTCTTGATCGCCAGCCGTTCCGGCTTCCAGCGAGCGAGAAGTCTTTGTAGAGGAAAGGAAAATATTCTCTCTTCTACAAAGAGGCAAAATAAAACAACAGAATCTATCAAACTGCCACTGTCAAGCCATCAAACAGTTTAGAATTCAAGGAGAAACTGGCCATCTAGTGCTTTAAAGTGAAGGTTTCTCCTTTTAGCCTAATTGTTGGTCCATTTGAGTGGATAATGCGGGCAAATCATTTTTACCTGTCTGATGGCTACTAGGAACTGTTAGGTTGTTCTCGGGTTGATGACTCCCACTGTGGATCCTGGGCAATTTAGTTTCCAGAACACTTAAAACTTTCTTTCCCCCACAGGTCTTAAAATCACAGCAGGGCTCAAATCACATGCATTAACTCAGAAATGAAAAGAAAATGGACAGACGTTCAGCGGCTTCTCAGCATGTTCTAAACATGACTTTTTCCTCGGAGAACACTCAGATGTAGTTATCTCAATTTACCATTAGACGAAGGCACGCTTCAACCCTTTACAGCCCTTCTCCTTCAGCAAATTTTATCATGTAATCGCTAAAAAATCCATTCGGCTTGGAACTAATCAAACTTTCCTCTTAACTACTTGCAAAAAGGAATTTACAAAATTACATAGCTTTTAAGAGAAAATGATTTAAACGGTTTGGAGTAGTAGCCTGGATGAGGCATGAACAGTTTTTTTTTTGAGTTTTTTAATATATAATAAAATAATCAAATTGATTTGACACATTTTTGTTTCCCATTCATACGTCCCTGACTGCAGCTGCAACACGTCACAGGAGAACGGGCCCTCCTGGCTGAGACTGGTTTCTCTTGAGGTTTTTTCTCCACTTATTCATCGTTGGATTATTAGGATGGTTCTCTCAGTTTGTACTCTCTTTTTGTTTTCTTTTTCACGCAAAGCTGCTTTGAACCAAAGCAACAATTGATTTGAATCAATAAGCATGTTATTGAATATCACATTTTACTTTAATATCATCCTTCGTTTACATGAGATCATTAATAATATCACATCTTCAAGAATCACAAGATGATAACCAAATGGACAAGGAATGACTACACAAACATTATGCATTAGATTACCTTATCAGATACTGATGAAATAACCAGGGTAAAACGTGCAGAGAAGTGTCAGGAAACACAGAAGACATTATAGATTTGATGCCCACTGGCCACGGCCGACACCAGGGGAACGGACAGGTGCACTTTACTGGAAGGCATCTATAAATCACTGCTGAATAAATCCCAGTTTAAGTGCTTTTTGTGTTTACAGCAAAAGATTCATCTATTACCCCGAAGCTCTGATTCACTTATACCACCATGCGGCTTTATTAGACCTCTCTGGGATCTTGCTTGCAGAGGTAACTGTGATTAAACAAGTTGATAAGAGTGGTAATACTCTATATTTAGCTCGTATTCTAATTTACTTGCAAAGAAAGAAACCCAATCATCCTGATGACAAAAGTGGACACGACTATTTGCATAATTAATATAAAGAATACATACGCATCCATGGAAACGAACAAAGCGGTCGCTGTGATTACATTTGATCATTGTAAGAAGAGAATAGCATGCGCTCGGGATAACACGGTTCCTATCAACCCATCCGAAGGTTCGGCTCGAGGGGGAGGTCACTCCAAATGAACACATTTCCTGTCTGATTTCTGTACAGACCCCCGGTTACAGAATTGCAGGGGAGGCAGTCTGACAGTGTGCAATTTTTCCTAGAACATACAATTACCATCTCCGTGAGGGGAATGCAAAGCCACATGATGAAGCGCTTTTGAAAATAATACTTTCAGGCTCGAGGTAGCCAAGTAAATACAGACGCTTCTTACAAGGAAAGACTAAAAATCCAATTGAAATGGGCCGAATGTGCTGGATGAGGCACCTGTGTCTTACATCCACGTCTGTCTTGCTCAGATAAACATCAAAGAGATTGACCAGTTCATGGAGCATTTGCGACTCTTCATAAGTTGTGGGTGACAGCAGATGCTGTGAGGAAAGTGGGTCATGTAATGAAGGTCCGAGTTGAGTGGCAACCCTGTGACGGATTAAAACATGCGGCTGGACAAAATAAAGCTAATTTGTGCCCTGTGGCTGCCAGCTTCCTTTAATATGTGATGTCGGTTTTTGCCAGTTTTTAGAGAAGAAAGTTTTGCCACAGTTTCAATTTTTCAGATCTGGTTGACAACCCACTTCAGGTTGCAATCTTTTTGTTGCCGTTTAATTTGCTTTCCATCTTGATTAATTCTAGTCTTTTAACATAAGTTTCACATAAATAATTAACGGCGTGTATGTTAAAACAACTTTTACAATAACTTTGCACTGTTTTGATAGTGGGTGGAGTAATAGCATGCAAGTACCAATCAATCAATGTCAAGGTTAACAAGACGACTGGAAAAACATATATACTGCGAGGTCACCGAAACTCAACCCACACAAGCAAAACCCACGAGGAAGTGTCTGTTTCCGTCTATTTATGCGTGTGAGATTTCTAAACTGAACCCAAAGGATCAATGTTCACCGATTGGAATGACCTTCCAGGGCATCTGCATTTTTTATTCTCCATCTGCGTTCACATTATGCTCCATTTCAGACATGGCTTACATTCATCTGCTTTCAACTGCTGGCCGATTCAACGCAATTTCCAGATCAAAAATACCTTGGGGGGGATTGCGTTTCATTCTCATCCGCGCCTGCAGTCACACCGGAGCCCTAGAGCACACTATCACAGTGGCAAAATAGGACTTTAATTGTAACCCGATTAGTTTGAGGCTAGAAAAGACGTTTGATTGTTTACATACATATAATGTCCGATATTCAATTTGTCCGTTTATGGAAAAAAGGCTGAACCCCGAAAGACTCGTTTTATGTGAAAAGGGCATTGTTTTAGAATCAACATTCACTGAAATTGATTTAATATATTGTGTATGGAACCGATTAAAAAGGCTCAATTTGTTTAAATTACCTTAACACCAAACTATGACAACAATATGAGAATATTTTCTGTGTTTGACTTTTTTAAATAAATGATTATATTCTTCAATATGAATGAATAGAACAATAACATTTTTATTTTCATCTCATATTTGATTGCATTTTATTTTAAGGCATCAAAACATGTGTCAAATTTTGTTGATAAGATGAAATAACATCTGAAATGTTAACTAATAATTGTATTAAATGTTGTATAAATACAGCAAGTTACACCTGCTGCAATTATTATTTACTGAGATTTATTTATTTTAACCGCTTTGTATGTAATTTACATTATGCCTTATGTGTGTGTGTATACAATATACATATAATACATAATATATGCCTACATATTCTTTAAAATATGTATTATGTCGATTTTGAAATACAGCTCATTAGGCTCAGTTTTTTTTCCATACAAGTACTCTCTCAATATTAACAGTAGGTTTTGCGTCGCAGCGGCCGTGTCATTTCTGATCATAAAGAAATGAGATTATTTATAGAGGCGGCCAGGTGAAGGTTCAGACTGCAGGCCTGGAGTGTTTCGATTTTCAAACAACATTAGAAGGTAATGTTAGACTCTGAAATATTGATTCATAACTCAGCAGTACGAGACATGAAAGCTAGATTCTTTTGATGAGGGTGACCATGAAAACGGAAACTTAGAACGCATTCAGAACAGCCTCTTCCCTGTCAACTTCATTTAGTCAGCCGGACCTTCTCACCACGCTGACCGCATCTACGGTGCAGAGAAGCTGCCAAAACAGCTGTGCACGTGCTCTAACCATGGCATTCTGCTAAATGTGCCAGGTTAACGAAATAAATATTTTGAAGTATAACAAAATGAAGCAGAAGTGTTGTACCGCACCTGCATTCCTAAACTGCCACTGGAATAGAGCCAGGTATGAATGTTTTGGGATTAGTTTTACAGATGGTTTACGATAATAACTCTTTTAATGTAAGTGTTTCCTTAACAGATTTATATAATTAGTTACTTTTCCCAGATTGCTTGGTATTAGTTTGTATTCGGGAAAAAACAGTTACCAAGATGTTATCGAAAAGTTTTTTTCTTATGATGTTGAAGTATTGAGACATGCAGTAATATGCATAAAATTGCTAATATTTTAGAAGCACTTTCCCTACATTACAACATCTGTTCAGCGAATGGCTGTTATGGTGCACAAATGACCCAAGTTAAAAACTACTTACCAATCTAAATACCATATAGAATACCTGTAAACATATCAAGCAAATATGGAAGGAATTCATGTAGAGGATAATGACAATTAACCCTTCATAAAGGAATGCAAGCAACTTTTAATAGGGGAACTGGCTGCTAAAAAATCTAAAATCTAAATTTATAGCTTAGGTACATTTTTAGCACAAAAACCATCCACATTGCTATTTTAAAATCTTTATATAATTAAAATATGACATATACAGCAAAAATGTTTTTATATTATTCTGATTCTAAATAGTTTTTTCATTCCTGTAGCTCAACTGGTCAATCACGCAGCTTAAAACCAAGGTCATAGGTTCAATTCCCATGAAACACGTGTTATCATGTTGTGATAAAACGTAAACCTTGAAGGCATCACTCAAGACATAAACTTCTGCCAAATGCCCAAGTGTAATATTTGATTTACCAATATGGAAGGTGTACCAGATGTTTTTCAACCTGACAAAAAATCTTTTTCCTTAGGCCCACTTCTCATTTAACACCTTCCATACAGCATTTTCAAAGTTTAAAAACCCCTCTTCAAACAGCGATCAGGCAAAGAAATGTCAATAGAAAAACACTGATTGGGACTGATGGTTAAATATGATGAACTAAATATATAATTAAACAATAAATTACACAGATGCAGTGAAAAAAATAAAGGAACATTCGAATTTGCATATAAAACATTCAAAAGGAGAAAATAAACCATGTGCGCAAATATTGCATGTTTAGACTTGTTTAAGATTGTCAAAATGAAGTACATCCCCCTTTTTAGCTATAGAAACTGTGAACTCCAAGCGCCGAATGGAACAAGCTTTCCAAATAGTAATTGCCCTCACTTTTCTCCCGCAGACTCTTTCTGCACTTTAAGGCTGAATGGAAGTGGAGTGGGAAGCCTGTGGCAGGGGGCCATTCACCAGAAAGAGCCTAGCAGGATTGAAAATCAACAGGCAATGTGTAGTTATGCTGCTCACTGATTAAAAGAGATCAACACCATTGATTTTCTGTACACTTAAATCATCCTCTCCTATAGGATTTCAGTCAACAGCTCTGGTGGCCAAGACTCCCGGTGTCTAAACCATTTATCCTTATGCCGCTCTGTCAATATGTTGAAAGTACCCGGCAATGTAATTCAGTTAAAATGACTGCCTCATCATTGGACTGTGTCATTTTAGGCCGTCTATTTGGCCAAACCGCAAGCTACTAAAACCAAAAGAAGTTGTTTAATATTATTTTAAATGGGAAATAGTGTATGTGTTTTGCGTCGTAGGGGGTGGAACAGACCTTTAAAGCAAATTGAAATAATCCGACTGTTCGTGCAGCAGCGATACAACATGGGGGCACAAGCAATTTGTGGAAACGCTTCGTTTTTTATCCTAATTATATCCTTATATCCAGCTGTGCAGCTGGAGAAAGGGAAGCCATTTGCTGTTAATGAGTACCCAACATTCTTACAACTAATACGTAACACTGTGCAGACGCTGCCGTTTGGGTTGGGGGGAGTGAATTCAAATTGCATTTAACTTTCTTCATTTGAAACTTTCTCCAATGAGTATTTAACTCCTGAAGACAACATAAAAGCATTTTATGACCACATCTTTTGTTTCACTTTGAGGGGCTCTTTGTTAAACAGCCGTTGGGATTTAGTTACATCACAAGTCAAGATTTGTTCTTACTAGTTGGTTGCTCTTTGGTCTGTTTAACCGGTCAAAAGAGTATAGTCAGAATAGTATATTTAAATAGTCACATTAAAAATATATAAATGTTTGGATAAACTAGATTTTAAGGGTGCGTTCATATTTCTAGTTCGGTTCTTATGGTTATTCTGGTCCGGACCTAAAAAAAAAAAATGAAAGACCTAAAGATATTGAACCCAACATCATATAATCATAATGCATAGTGCTGCATTAGTTATATGTGCTCAATGTATGCATGTGCATATGAAGGTATTATACCAAGCCGGTAATTCGCAAAGACTTCATGAAGTGTAACAAGCACATATCTAATAAACACTACTTTTATATTACCAAATTACTTGATTTTTGGTTCGGTTCGGTTCGATGTTTCCAGTCCCTGTTGCGTTAATATTTCAATCAAACGGCGCCGTTCTTTTGAAAGTGGACCGAGACCCATCTTTACAGCGGCCTCAGTCCGCTTGTTTGGTGCGCACCAGGGTTCGCACTTACACAAATAAACCGCACGGACACAGTTATCGCACCAGAGTTTGTTTAAATAGAACCAAACATGGCATATTTGTAAACACTGCTCCAACAGCCCTTCTGGTTTGAAAATCTTACATATATAATAAATTCTCAAGATATTTGTTTAATTTTGATTCGGATATAAATGTTCTGTTGGTTGTATTTTGTGGGTATAACGTTTGAGCAGTGTTAAAATTCACTGTGTAGTTATGCTGGACCAGAAACAGTTAGCAGCATAACTACACACCTGGTCTACTATGTCTTCTGAAGTGGTCTACAAACTAAATTTTGGTCATCAAGAGATAAAGAGATGTCATAATCAGCCAGAACAGCAGGGGGATTTTCATGAGTATCTCTTCTTGCCTCTTATTTCTCTCTCTCCAAGAAAACAAAACAAATTTAGCAGATGCTCTTATCCAGAGCGACTTACAAAAGTGCATCCATTTTCCCATGTGAGTGTACCGTGGTCAACAGATGGCAAGCATGCCGGTCTGACTGGTTTTCTGCTAGGAGTGGAGAATCAGCGACTATTTAGCATACACAAATGAATGCAAAAAACATTTGTGCATGTTGCGTGGTGATAAGGCTAAGTGTTGACAGAAGTTAGACTTAAAACCAGATCTTATCCTCTCTTTATATACACTTTTCTTTTTGTTCATACTTCATCCAAAAACAAAAAGTTATTTCAAACATATTTATAAATGTTTGCCAAATTAAGGCCCGTTGGCATCAAGAATTATAATTCAATAATTATAATTCAAAGGATTTAATTAGGTGTCAATGTTTCATTGCTCATCAGCTGGAAAAATATCACTGTGAAAGTGATCTCAATGATCATTTGTCTGTTTCATTTTAAACATTTTGTAAACTTTTATTTTCTATTATCTCCCACAAAACGTTCTGCTCCGTTCCATTTCCCGATATCTTTGCTAACTTACATTCACAATTTGATTTCATTAAGGTACAAGAAGGGCAGTTTTCAGGGAGTGATCAGACCCGCTGTGGTACTCAACAAGGGGGATGCGTCACAGCCGTAAGTTTTATAATTTACAAAATACATGGGGAGAAGCAGATGGCACTTCTGTATCTTCACTCCTTCAAACCGATGGAACATCAGATGACTTTGAGAGTGAAAGATGCCAAAATGTACACAGGACAGATGTTCCCTGCTTTGAAGCACCGTGTGTGGAGATGCCAGACTGCTCTATCAGATGGAAGTTAATGTCGGCAATGCACAGTTCACATGGTGTTCAGCCCAAGAATTATTCTAGATAAAAGATGACTAATCATTCATAAAGCTTTGTCCTTTTTTTCCATTGAAAAAAAATCCCTTAGAATTTTTGCATATTGCTACTGTACTTGTGACGATCCTGTCCTTTCTGTTCTTGGATTTCTCAGCCGGCCGCCCAGCCGCCGGATTCTCAGCCGGCCGCCCAGCCACCGGATTCTCAGCCGGCCGCCCAGCCGCCGGATTCTCAGCCGGCCGCCCAGCCGCCGGATTCTCAGCCGGCCGCCCAGCCGCCGGATTCTCAGCCGGCCGCCCAGCCGCCGGATTCTCAGCCGGCCGCCCAGCCGCCGGATTCTCAGCCGGCCGCCCAGCCGTTGGATTCTCAGCCGGCCGCCCAGCCGCCGGATTCTCAGCCGGCCGCCCAGCCGGCACATTGTACTTTTGCTTATTTGTTTGGACACACCCCTCACCCCAGCTCTCCCAAGCCCCCACCAGCCTCGCCCGGTTTTTGTAAGTCCCCACCGGTCTCGTCCGGTCTTCCTAGGTTCCCTCATGTCCCACCCATGCCTAGCGTTCCCAAGTTTGGTCTGCCTATTCCCCCCCCTCCCGTCCCTTTGATGTTTATCTTATTGTCTAACCCCAACCCCTTCATAGTTATGTCGGCCCTGCCCCTAGTTTGTTGTGTTTTGTCTGTGTGGTGTCTGTCTTCGTTCTTGTCTATTTTGTCCCGCTGATTTTTTTGTTTTTTTTGGCCGCTCGGTAATCGGCTCTTGGAGCGGGGGTACTGTGACGATCCTGTCCTTTCTGTTCTTGGATTTCGTGCCTTGGGACAGGGTTGCTACAGTATCATGTCTTGTGTGTATGTTTTGTTTTATGTGGAGACACGTGGCGGTATGTTTGGATAATTCGGAAAGGTTTCTGTTTATCAGTCTCTGTTTTGCCCCATCGTGGGTTTTGTTTTATTTAATAAAAGTCTTTGTTACCTCCATCTGCCTTGCATCTGGGTTCTCCACATATATTTCGTGACAGTACTTTAGAAACATTGTATTTCCAAATTCGCTGCTTTTCAGGAAATGGAAATAAACCCGTACTTTTAAAATGATTACAGACTGTGTTGTCATAGTTTACAACCACATTTTAATCAATTTTATTGGTTAAATATTTGAAAAACCTAGTGACAAACATAAAGTGTGACTAATAATAATGATTTATGGCAACAAAAAAAAAGAAAAAATATGTAGATACAAGGTTTCAGAAGGGCAGCAGCGATATATTGTACAGTATTATATCACTGCAGTCCTCCTGAAATTTCCATTTTTTTGTGATTTTAAATTTTGACCATAACTCATTATTAATGGTTACCCTTTATGTTTTTCACTGGGTTTTTACAAATATCTAACCAATAAAAAGAAACGGTTTGTCAACTCAGTACAAAACAGTACTTAATCATACAGAGTTTTTTCTGAAACATTTGGACATCGAGGTCTCGGAAGGTCATCGACGATATAAAGTATTCAAACCATGCTACTTTATATAAATTCCATCCTTATATCCAAAGATGTCCTCCTTCACTAGGTGAACCTAAATGCGTGAGAGCTTTAAAATAATTCACTGTGAAAGGTTTAAGGTTACAAAGATTAAACCCCAGTGATTCAAATATAAAAATGGGCCAATCTAATAGCCGGAGTAATTCATAATCAGCACTTTACACTGTTCCCAATGCAAAGATTAGTCCAGACCTGTGCGTTTTCCTTAAAGGCATCTCCCAATCACTAGTTATGTAAGTTTTGAAAGGGATCGTAAAAAAAAGAGAAGCTTAATTCCCTTTACTCTGGAGTTGTGCTCTAGATTTAGCTCATTTGGCAGAGGAGGCTCATTTCCATCAGCGCTACGCTGCTATAATGGGGTGAGCGTGTATGTGTGCCATAAAGGGTCGGCGGGAGGGTGAGGGTTTAGTGAAATGCCCTTAGTTATACTGCCCATTCCAGAGCCACAAGAGTCCCTGTGGACCTCCATCACAGGCCACAATAAAACTAGTGGACAGATGCAGATAGCAAGAGAAATTTTCCCTATTCTGATCAAAAGGGAAACCGGTCCCCCATTAAAATCCAAGGTCACTTGTTTATGTGCAACCTTTTTCACATTTACTTTCCTGCGTTGACATTCACTTTTATTGTACAGTAATATACGGGAGAGTTCAAATGTGTGAACCGTAAAAAAGTGTATTTTATTATTTATAAAACGTATTAATGTATTCTATTGACATGAAAGACTCTGCATTGCAAGGTAAGTAGTCCATTCAAATTTAAACGTTTTGCAATTCCACGCACATCCCTTACAAAAGATGCATAAAATCAACCCTAAACCATATCAAATATCTTTATCTGAATAAAGGAAACCTTCTCTGTTTCAGCTAGACAATGCCTCTATAAAGTAACAATGTTATGAGGGAAAGAAACTAACTGGCCTTTACCCAACCCAAACCCCAACTGACATCATTGGGGTGAATTGAAATGCAGACTGTGATCCAGGCCCATCGCCCAACATCAGTGCCTGACCTCACTGATGCTCTCATAACTGAATAGGAGAAAATCTCTACAGCCAATTCGTTTTTTTTATTTAAGACTGAAGATCGTATTCAACTCCCTGTTAAAGTGATAGTTCATCTTAAAATGAAACTTCTGTCTTTATTTACTCACCCACCTTTTGTCCTTTGACACATCAGTTTTTTCTGCAGAACACAAAAGAAGATATTTTTAATGGGCGGTACCCATTGACTTGCATTGGTTTTGTGGCCGTACAATAGAAGTCAATGGTACTGCCGTTGTTCGGTTACCAACATTCTTCAAAGTACCTTCTATTGTGTTATGCAGAAGAAAGAAAGTCATACAGGTTTGAAATGACATTAGATGTGCAAACGAGGAAAAAAGTGTTGGCCCGATAGTACAGATTGTTTATTTATGAGCTTAAACCTATCTTTTCAGAAAAGCAGGTTCATTTCCAAACCATCAGTTAGATGAGTGCAGATTGTTTTTACGTTACGAACACATCCAGTCAAATTGATGCTCTCGTCGTGGTTCAATTGCAAAGAAAATTGTACAGCTCTGCAAAACTATGCCAATTTTAATGCAATTCACCATTTTAATGGTCAAAGGAATTTTTTTACAATGTTACAGTGAAGCGACGATCGTCTTATTGGAACTGACACTTTAAATACAAAGATTAATGGAACAGTGAGGCTGACATCCAGCACGGAGCTCTGCGAGAGGTGTCATTATTCTTCAATTGATTATTTATAAAGACATGTGAGAAAAAAAGAAAGATTTGTGAAAGAAAAGCCCCCAAAGGTGTTTCCTCACAGAAGTTCTAAAGCGGCCAAAAGCAGAGAATATAAAACACGGTGTTAACATCTCTACTGCGAGCATATGTTCAGTGTGTGAGTTTGTGCTCTAATTTAACCTAAAAACTTAACTCTGCACACTTTTATCACACTGTATAAAATAATAAGTTCACAGAAGGTGCTGGAGGGATTACTCCGAGTATAGACAAGAGACTGGGCCTTGATCTTTTGCATGGAATTCAGAACGTTGAAGGTTTGTTTATATACTTAAAGCTGCAGGTCATAACTTTCCATTTTACGTTAATCCACATAAAGTAACCTGCAATTTTGTTTTAAACAGAGATGGGGAGAAATGCTAAAACAATCGATTGCAGCTTTAAATTGGTAAGAAAAGTTGTTGTTTTACTTGAGCATAATTTCTAACCAAGAGATGTTGTGCAGTCACCAGTGCCGAACGAGAAAGTGAATTAGATTTCTTAGCAGACTTACAATGTGGAGCATGAGGTAGTCACCCAGGCCTGGGGCGCTGTCGATGCGGATGAGGAGGCCATCCTTGATGGAGGTGCTGAAGCCCACAGTCAGCCTGTCCGTACGAGTGCTCGGGCGCTCGTTGGCCGGCCAGTTAAAGGTAATGAGGCCCCCTCCTTTTCCAAAGATGTAAGTTGTCCCGGCTGTAAAAGAGAATAAGGAAAATAAAGATTTGTAGGACTGAGTGCTTGACTCTGAACCTAAAGTGCGAGGAACTATCACAAGAACACTGTAAAATAATTATAGGACCTCTCTATAGATATAAAATAGGAATTTGTAGCATGTCCCACAACCATTAAACTGGAAGACTTAAGAATAAAATATATTTTACTATAGGGGTGTAACGGTACGCGTATTAGTACCGAACCGTCACGAGCTGTCAAGGGGAAAATTCCTAAATGAAGTGATCATTCCTATGCCCTACTCCCTTCATAGGGCACAGCCCTTGTAGTTTAGACTTTGGAGTGTGCAGGGCATTTGCGTGCCATTATGTGGACGTTTGGAATGCACTTGGCAAAGTATGCAACGTAATGTCCTCATTATCTTCAGCTGGCATGTTCCTGTGACAACGAAGCATTATGTCTGTCAGCAGATGTCGCTGTTTTAATGGCATAACTTAAGCTAGAAACCTAACTGTTTGCAAATAAACATGCACTTTATATTTTACAAAGTTTTTAAATATGTTATGTAATAAATAAAAACTAATATATATATACATCTTTTGAAATATAAAATGTATTTTTTATTTGCAAACAGATTTTATGCTTAAATTATGCCATTAAAACAGCGACATCTGCTGAAGGACAAAATGCTGCATTGTCACAGGAACATGGTAGCTGACGATAATGAGGAAATGATGTTGTTTTCTTTGCCAAGTGCATTCTAAACATCAACATAATACACTCAAATGCCTTGTTCACTCCAAAGTCTAAACTCTGAGGGCTCTGCCCTTCGAAGGGAGTAGGGCATAGGAATGATGACTATATTTGACTGTGACAGTTCGTTACGAGTACACGTGCCGGTACACCTCTATATTTTACAATTAACTTAAAGGTGCAGTCACGGTATAGAATGGCGATTTTCTCATAATTTACAAGTAGTTGCAACATTTGAGATATTGTAAGTACTCAGCTGAACAAAATAAATAACACTAGCTTAGTGGTTTTTGGATATTTCACTGAAAGAATGTTACAAACTGCACCTTTAAATGTAACTTAAAATGCCAAAGAAAAGTGCTGTGTTGCTTATTAGAACACAACATTGCTGAAGGAAAAATTACAAAACCTGAATTAAAGAAATGCAATATAATATGCATAACTATGTCTTCAGAGTTTTAATAAGATCTTACATATTGAAGCGTTTTGTTTTTATAACCTTAGAATTAGCAATTTCTTTTGACATACACCGCGGGTCCCCTTGAAAGGAATTTGCCATGTTGTTTCTACAGTATCCCTAAAGGGACAAACGGAGAGCGTGTTTCGTAAATACTTCATCTCCTTCGGCAAAGAAGCAAACATTTCATACGCTGGACCTTTAAACCAATTTCACACATCATCACATCTACCACAGCTTCAAATACTAGTGCACTATGCAATGACATTCCATTAAAACGTCCTCTTCAAGTTAAGACAACTAGGCCAAAGACTCTGAGAAAAGTCCTGACATTTTTGAGCTGTCAGTGGCTGCTTTTACCCGCGTTCCCGTACCGCTAGCGATCGGATCCTAGGCATGAATAATGCCTACACCTGGGTCAGAAAAGTCATAATTCTTCAGACTCATATCCTCTGCAGAGCCTGCTGGAAAATGCTGTGACCTATCCAAGTTAAATATAACTCTTTCCAGGGAATAACAGCATGGGCCATTGATGAATGAATTCTTCTAATATCATGCATTATACAAGGCAGAAGGTAAATGCAAAATCTTCACCTGGAAAAGTGAAAGGGCAATAATTCTTCGGGATTTGTCGCAAGTGAATACCAAGACACGCACAACGCTGGCTTAGCAAACAAAAGAACTGTTGGGTAAACTGCAATTTCATGGGACTATTTGTTTTGGACAACACTTTGGACAGGAAGATCATGGGTAGACAGCTATTCTGTTGATTTTTCATCATGTCGAGCCCCGCTTTCAAACCTCCGCCGACAAATGGCTGCATGTGCGGTCGGAAGGGGGACAGCTGGCAGAACTGCCCTCCGCTCAAGGGGCCTGTCAAGTGGAACATCTGGCCCTGGAGCGGATCATGCACTCGGACAATATATCGGTTGCCTCCATCTCTGGAAGACTTGCTGCCACTCACTATCCCTTTACAGTTCTTATTTTCAATTTCAGCCTCTGACTTCTCTGATACGTTCCATGACAGCTTGGCGAGTCATCGGTGTCGGGGTGTCAGGCATTAGCATGCAATGTACAGTATATGCAAGATGTAGCCGCCAGATACGAGCTTTGGAAGGATGCTTGGCGATGCATTCAGCATCAATGGTACATTTCCTCTCCAAATGAGGACTGGGCATGTCAATCTCTAAAAATATTTCCATAAATGGTATCAATATGAATATGTTTCCCAAGTTGTATTGACCAATTTGAATATACGTTTGTTTTGCCATTTTGTAGCTTGACAGCCAGTCTTCATTCCCTTTCATAAGTGTCCAAGAAAACTCTTCAGAACGTCACCTTGTGTGATAAATACAATAGAAAAAAGGCTCAGAAGGACACATTCTTCACAACTATAAGTAACACTAAATAAATATGTCCATATGGTGTCCTAGACTACTATGTTTCTTGTTCTTGTGGAGATGCCAGAACCAGAACTCATTTGCACTTGTATTTGCGTTTGAATGAAAATCAGAAAATGATTTCAAGGTAATGCATTTAATATCATAACCAGAGGCATGAATTCTGTTGGTATTGCATTTTTACTCGGAAAGCACTTAAAGGTTATTACCCTTTATTTGAGTGACGTGGAGGTGCTCCAGACTTGCGCTGTTATGTCAGACATAATGACTTCGAGGCTTTTAAAACAATTAAGAAGCATAAACGCGCCGTTCCTTTCAGAATTTTGATGAGCGTACCAATGTTTCCGAAATGCGTCTCAGATTAAGACATAAAAAGGAAATGAAGCAGAACATTACGGTAAAGAGGAAGTGGTGTCAACGGTTTACTCAAAAGCAGCGCCTGCCTGCAGAATGGAAGATGTTCTCTTAATAAATTAGCTGCCAGCTTCAAACAACCCAGCTAATGTGAATCTTAACCTGATAAGCATTCAAATGAGGACAGCACGTCGCAAACAGAAAAAAAAGAAGAAAGGGCTTATTGAGACACATACAATATATGTCTCGAAGCCTCAGGAGGCCGTTTTAGCATTTCAGCCACTAATGGTTGCCTTGGTTAAAATTTTCCATTAAGAAAGGGGGTATTTATTTGAGAGTTTTACTTTGTCTACAAATGGAGGGTTTTCTACCATTAATGGACAGTCTTCCACTGACCGAGAATACACAGGCGAATGGTGAATCATCGATAGCAAAACCTCATCCAATCAAATTCCATTGACCCTTTTATCCTATTTACTGACATTGCAAAACACTAAGTATCATTGCCTCTATAGCTATAAATATGTTATCTACAAACCTTTTAATGTTTAAAGGAAAGCCAAAAATGTCTGTAAATGCAAGACACATAACAATGTCTTGATAAATGATCTCATCCCGGTTTTGATAGCATAATTAGAGTAAAAAAAGAGCAATGGCATCTCTTTGAGAGATGCTGGTTAAAGGAATAATTCAAAAAACGTAAACTAAAATATACTAAACTAAACTACAATTAAACAAAATATAAATAAAAAATATGATAAAGCAAAATAAATAAACAAAACATATAATATATATATAAATATCTATATATATAATCTTTAAAAATGTAAATTAAATTAAGTTTAATGCCTTTCTAAACCTATATACTTTTTCGGATTGAACACATTGACATTGAAACTGTAAACAACAAAGTATTTGTCTGGAACAACACGATGGTGAGTTCATATAAAATTCTCTCTTTAAAGAACAATAGCACACATGTTGAAAATGTATCCGCCGCATGTCTCGCAGTGGAGACGGCAGTATTAAAACTGCAACAAGGCCATTACCCACACCGAGACGAGAGAGACAAAAGAACTGTGTCTCAACGTGTCGGCATGCAAGGGCCTGTGCGTAAAAGAAATCCTTGAGAAAGACAGAAGTTCAAAGACCTGACGCACGATCGTCTATATGATCATAATGTAAGTGAAAATGAAATGCCTTCACTGAATATGAGATTCGTCCGCACCTGCTCTATTGATATTCTGTAAGAGTGAAATGGAAATAACGCTGCGGTACCCCGTTCGCTCATATTTGAATGTAAGATGAAATCATTCAGAAGCACACAATTTGATCACACACATCTCTGGTACTTCTTTTCAGCAAGATGCTGTGCACGTGCAAAAACTGCTTGGGACCCCGCGGACACACACGCACAGGGATGCGATACCTGAAATAGAGTATTTTATGCAGTCAGACACTCTGGTCGAATGATCTCCAAAGTCAACAGTACAGGGCTGCTCTTTGCAGGGAGCGTCTGGAGATTCAAAGTCTATCAGCTCAGCAATTGGTTCTGAGCTGCTTAGATAAGGGAACGATTAGAAAGAGAGCAGGTTGGAGTCCTGTCGGCGAAAGATTCAAATTGAGTTCCAAGAGCATTGTCAGAAGCTGGTCGCTTTAAACTTCTCACTTCGTACAAAATGACAAAAGGTGTCGAGACGAACGTTGTGCACTCCATTAATTCAACAAGTTCTTTCCGTTCCGAATTGATTTTTTTATTTAACTAGCAAATGAGGAGTTATGCTTACACTATCACACGTGAAACCCAAAGAAGATATGTAGGTTAAATTAACCCATTTCTGCCCGAGGGGCATCTGAGAAACCACACGAATAACATTCCTATGCCTTCATTTTGGAGTTAGGGAAACTTTCATAATAGAAAAGCCAGTATCTAAGCATTGTAGCAATTGAGAAAGAAAACTTTTGAAGAAAGGAGGAGCAGATTTAGCCGCAGCATAATATCAAAGATATCGCAGCACATTGTGGCACCAAAAAGAGGGAATATGCTAAACTGGCATGACTAGGATTGGATGATGTCAGACGTAAAAAAAACTCAGCAACTTTCCATTCAATGCACCAAAAGTTATTCAGAGCATGTTTATCTACTCAAGAGAAGTCTTTTTTATTCAATCATGAAGTGGGGTTGCTGAGGCCACGTTGCTTGGCGGTCTTGTCTTTCCCAAGAGAGCAAAATTCAATAGAGGTAATCATTACTGTGAGGACCAGTACTCAAGAGTAAGACTGCCAACCAAAAACCCCATACAAATATAAAATACGCACAACAAAAATGAATAAAAATGCAAATCACGAACACTGGAGACAACGACAGAAATTAGAAAACAATTAAACGAGCCGCCACGTCTTGTTTACCTGCTAACATAAGCAAAATGTCATTATGTTTTAAATGGTCAAGAGAATTACATTTAAACTGCTAACATATATGTCCTTTCATTTTATAGTACATCAAAAAAACTGAACGAACGAAAGAAATAGTCTAAATGTATGAGTGTTTACGTTATTGTGTTTCCCTCATTCCTTTTCATCACTGAAAATCAAACATTTGCGTTCGGGAGATTAAGGGTCTTTTCTCAGACTAAATAAACACTGTTCAGGAACTGGGCCAATCGCTTGGTGCTTGACACATCATAGGGCACATTGCCCTGATATATTACAGAAAGTAATGAAGACAACATTTGGAATTCCAGCTGTCATAAAATGTTTAAACAATCATGACATCTGGAAAAAAATCAGTATGTTTGCTTTTGCTTTTTTTTGCAGAAGAATGTAAACCCAAACCATGAAGGATAACCATTATAACACGTAGCAAATTGATTCTCTATCACCATCAGTAGGGGATTAGAAAACACATTTGTATGGTGACTAAGCAGCGGCTTTAGGAATGACTTCCATTCTTCAAACGCATGCAGCGGCAACATGTATTGTGAAAATGTCCTGTGGGTCGCTGAATCAAGTTACACAGTTCTACGCCACGTAGCATCGCTAGCATGAAGTGTGACTCGCTTTTTTCTCCTGAATGATGACATCACTCACAGCATTGATGACTGTGAACATTTCTGCCAAATTCATGTCAGGCTGTATTTCATGGCAGGCTTTAAAGCAGAATGTGCTCGTCTCCTGTGAATAATCTGTGAGTGTTTGCTACAAAAAGAGAGGAGAAAAATGCATCATCAACCGATGATCTGGCTTTAAATGCAGGGATTTGCTGATATGTTATTTTACAAAATGAAAGGATTTTCTAGTTTGATGAGGTGATTTTCAAAGATTTTTTTGTAAGAAAAAAAATGACATCTCAAAAAATCTTCAAAACTTTAGTTCAAAAGCTGCCTTAAAATTTAAAGTGAAATGAAATTGGTTTTACAAGAGATGTCAGCCTTAAAAAAAGACC
This sequence comes from Triplophysa dalaica, assembly GCF_015846415.1. Taxonomy (NCBI): domain Eukaryota; kingdom Metazoa; phylum Chordata; class Actinopteri; order Cypriniformes; family Nemacheilidae; genus Triplophysa; species Triplophysa dalaica. The sequence continues at coordinate 3,892,585 of NC_079556.1, forward strand.
TGTCCGAGGCCTGACATCACACACACCTTTTTTCTGTGTGCTCACCCCACCACAATTATTCAGAAAGATTAAAATGTTCCCAATGTGTAGCCAAAAATGCATATTTATGACCAACAGGGTTAAATACCCGAAATCTAATGGAACTAAGTTAAAGTGGGAAACTAATTGGAGATGCAATATCAGTTGTCTGGAAAATAGCTTGGCGGGTTTCCATTGAAACTTTTCATTTTAAAACAAAGTGGTCTCAAAGTCCACACAACACAATAGAAAGAATTATCCCGTGAAGCCCCAGCCCTGGTCTCGTACCCCCACAGTTACCGCTTTCTGTGTTCCCCAGCTGTCTGACACTGACTGCTCACTGGGATAATTGGCCATTACTTCTACTTTTGTATTTAGAGTCACACTCTCTAAGAATTCATAAGGTTACATTATGACAAATTATCCAATTTGCTCTACACTTTAAGAAGTGGCATTAAGCCAGCCTTGGTAATAGGTTAAAAATCGTTTATTTATTTATTTTCTCTTTGGCGTAGAAAAAGAAACTATATACATCAAGCCAACATAAAATTTTCATGCTGGTCTTGTTTATGTGAAGTATATTGGATTTGCAAAAACATAAATAACTTAATACAGCATAGGGGGTATATGTTTGGCTGTCTCATCCTCTAATGTGTCGTTTTGTACACTGTGACACATATTGCTGCCGCCTAATGGTTATATTCTCCAAAGCCTTCCTCCTTAATGTCCAATAAATTCTTGTTACTCTCCCTCCCTGGTCTACTGAATAAGTGTTGCCACCTTGTTGTCATGACAACAACCTCTTCACTGTACACGGTGGTGGGAACATGATATAGTTATCACGGGAGAAGTTCCCGAACTTTACGATCAGGTGAAGTCTCTACGGTCTCGATGAGGGTATGTGCTTCACCTCACATTCACTATTTATGACTCTAATTAAACATCTCTCTCTCTCTCTCTCTCTCTCGCTCTCTCTCTGTATCCATATGTCCTCTTTCCTTCCTTAACTTTGGTCCAAACACACAAACTTTAACTGTGCCCAAAGCTTCGTGGTTTGAGTGTGAAGTTTGGAACAGACCACATCCAAAGATGTCTTTCTGATAGTTGCTTTTAAATTGCTGTAGATATCCAATTAAACAAGAAACATGGACTCAGCAGGGCCTTTGCTTGGGGATAAACGGTCTAATGTTGGCGATAAATGCTTTGATGTCCCCTAGGAACGCACTTCCATGGCTACCGTCTTGCAGTGAAAAGAACGAAAATGAGCTTTAAATTCACAATAATGTTTAGACTAAAAACATGCTTTATTTAGTTGAGACATTATTACAGCCATGACGGCCAGTGTTTCTATGGCTTTACATGTTATCTTTAATCCCAATGTCAAAATATATGCAACATTCATTCCCAAATTTTTAAGAAAAAATAAAAACGTAAACCAAACAACACTGGCCCTCATTGACTTCCATTGTATGGACACAAACCACTGAGACGTTTCTCAGGTGTATTATACCCTTAACGGTTATTGTCATCAATGGTTTGGTGCCGTGCTTAAAAATAAGTAAACCCATCATAATTGCTTTACTGGTCTACACTGGTTTACTGGTACCTCAAACAGATTTTTGCTGGTTTATTTGGGGTAAATAAGTGGCAAAAATCCAACAAACTAGACTAGCCTGACCAGGCTGGTAAACCAGCTTTCACGCATCACATTGACACCATCAACGCTCCACTTAAGACAAGCACACCACACACAGTGTCTTTAAGGTTTTATGATCTCTTGTGCATAAGAGAATATCTTAAATAAGCTCTCCAGAGCCAGTTGCGGAGTCTGGGAGAACTTGGCCAACATGCATGATTCATGGTTCGGTTCGGCCCACAAGCGTTCACACTTGATAATCAAGTCGTGTCTTTGTGGCCTTATATCTGACAGAACCACACAAACAAACTGAGCGGATGTCTGAAGATATGGATCAAGAGAGACCCCACGGATTCCAGATAGCGACAGCGTGTACGAACACGCTCTGTGACTACAAGTGCAAGCAAACAAACTTGGGATTTCCAGGTGTCCTCTATCAGACGAAATGAATAAAAGCTCAAAAAGAAACAAAGCCGCCACAGATCTCCAAAAAGCATCAAAATAAAGCTCAACGCTCCGGTTATCATCAGTGTTGCAGGTATCCGCAGTGCAGTTTAGTACAGGAACTACAAAGCACCCTGGACTCCAGAGGCGCCGTCAAGCAGTTTGAGCTCAAAAAGAGAAAACGCTCAGTTCTAACGGTGGCCTTTCCATCTTTCACACTTTCTTCCTTTGTTTCTTTCTCTCTACCCGCTAGCCACGCGCTTTAGCACGTGCCTCTTATCGCATTAGCTGCCTCAGAGCGAGGCAGAGAGCAGACCAGAGAAGGCAGAACGTGGAAGCTCCTGATAGCACGCGCTTTGTTGTGCCGTCTCTCTTTCGAAGCAACAATGGCTTCGGCGTTCCGATGCCAGCAGCTGCAGAAAGATGTGAGCACCTATGCGTGCACGCGCGAGCTCTTTTTCATTTCGATCAGCGCATTATTCTCTCTCACTCCTTTCTCCCTCCCTGCAAGCTGCTAAACCCGACTACCTTTGAAGACGCACTTAGTAGAATGGGATGAAACATTACATAGCCGAAGGCTTGGCAGCTTACGACGACGGCTGCAGTCTACCCAAACACAGCACTTTCTTCAGGGCACCTATTTTTCAACCAAACACATATACACACACTTACAGAGAGCTTGACGTGCGCCCCGCAAACAAACCGATACCTTGAAAGAACAGGAGACAGTCTCTTCCCGTGGGTGGACGGCTGACTCTTTGGAGACACGATTGTATTTAAATGTACACATTGCAGGATGAAAAATAAAGCTGTGCTTTTCCTTTTTACCGTCGGTACAAAGCAGTCAGGACATAAAGAACCCGGGGAGCAAGAATGTAGCAGTCGCAGGGGAGGCGAGGGACATGACTGCCGACTTTTACAAAAGTAATAGGTCCCCAACTCTTTTTTTGCACAAATTGAACTTTTACAAATATAATACCAAAGAAGTCCCATCTGTATGACTTCTGCAGAACATAAAAGAAGATCATTTGAAGAATGCTGGTAACCACGTTTCTCCCACCAAGACATTTCTACAAATATATTTTTTTGAGTGTCCTACAGTACGCAGATGAATAAATAATAACTTAAAAAAAAATGTTAAGTGCTGTTCAACGTCGGCAAGACAGTTTTAATCATTTTACAACTACAGTGTTTTTCCATTTCCTAAAAAACTAATTTGAAGGGCTTTTTAAGGAAGAAAATGAATCAGCTATAAAATCAAATCAAAATCTTGACATGAAAAACAGTCCCTAGTAATCTCACATGCTTCTCTTTTAGAGTTCCACATTTCTTAGATGTCGGCAAAGATAAAACTAAAAGCAAATGTTCAATCTGCCCTAACACGAAAACACACTTACATCCCCTAAAGCGCCTATGAGCGGCATCTGCGGGTCTGGCCTCGAATCTTTTCTGTAAAGTTAATAAATCAATCAATCAGGGCGGGTGACAGGGACAGCAGGACAGACTCATTAGTGTCCGCTGTGCATGTGTGACCTGCAGGATGGAGATAAATGGAAGAAGCTCAGAGTGAGGAGCTGAGGTGGGTGAGTGGAGAGGAATGGTGCTAGGTGTGGGTCGACCGTGGATGGAGGAAGGCTCCCAAGCATGAAGAGCTGTCACCATGCATTCAGGTGGTGGCCTTGCTGATTTTACACCTGGTTGGCCGTGTCTGCTTCACTCAGGTGCTCAAACACGGCGCCCGCGCACTGGGATGTGGCCTGTGCTATGATAGGTGGGCGACAGTGAGCATGTTATCCATCGCACCGATGCAACTCACGGATTAATCACTAGGTGTGTGGTACATTACACATGAGATTAGAAGGGCTTAGTGCAAAGAAAACAGATATAAAGGAAAGATATTTGAGGCACATTTATTCATCTTCAGTGCCCTTCATTAAAGGCCAAACTGTGAAATATATTAGGTCTCTAGAGTACACCTGTTAATGATGATTCATGTGTGGAACTGAGTTGGGGAAGTGCTTTAATGTGCTTTATGATAACATTGGTTTCAAATGTGATGTAAAATGTGAAGTGTGTAACATCTGTGCGACTAGCATCGCTTAACATAAATGCAAGAAGAGTGAAAAAATAATAAAAAAATAAACACAAATCAACCCAGTCTTGCACTGATTCATTTTCAATTAAATCCAACAAACTTTAAAATAAGGTTGTATTTGTTAACAATTTTACATTTATGTACATTTTTTTATCCTATAATTTTTACATAGCTATTTGCAAACCCCTGGGAATGAACCCACAACCTTGCGTTGTCAATACAATGCTCTTACCACTGTGCTACAGGAAACTGCAATTACTGCAGTTAATGCATTTGCCAACAAAAACTAACAATGAACAATAATCTACAGCATTTATTAATCTTTGTTTGTGTTGATTTCTGTACATTTTTAAAATCTATTTTTTACACATAAACATAAGTTAATGCAAAATGAAACAACGTGAATAATTGTATTGACATGAACTAACAATAAAAAACAATGCGTACCAAAAAACTGTAGGCTACTGCTGATGCTTAGTTCATGTTAGCCAATGCATTTACTATTAAAACAAATACAACCGTATTTAAAAGTGTTACCAACATACTTTTATATTTTTTTGCATTTTAGTACTGTGTCAGGAAACATTAACATGCCCACATCAACACATGCATAAGCACATATTTAATACTATGCATTGAAACGATCTCAACACAGAGGTGAAAACTACTTTCACACTTAAGTTATGTTCACAGACTCCATTACCTGCGCTAAAATGAACGAGAACAGCAACCTTGCATGAGCGAAATCACATGGGTCTTTTTAATATTCTCTAGGTATCTCAAAACGCAGCACTGGTGTACTCTGGAGAAGAGAAGTTTCAAATTTCTAATTTCACATGTTCGTTCTGTGTTTTTGAGTGAAAATGCAGGAAAATGTTTCTGACTGCCTACCGGGTCATATTTCCAAGAACTGTCATTAGTTTTTCTGCGCAACCCATGTTCATGTCGTTTAAAATCTATTTCAGAACTGTACAATTGTCATCATATCATTCATGATGGAAATGTGTTTTATAGGTAAGATGAAGTTGTTTTTTTCTATTTCAAAGACTATTTTCACTTCAAGGTGTACTTAAAGAAACCTACGGTGTGGCGTGAAATCATTTAAAGACCATTTCTATGACAGTGTATGAATGGATGTAATAATATTCCACAGCTCCGCACAGTTACTATCTTTTCAATGAAAATGAAATTAAAGCTCTCTATAACATTAAAAGTTTGCACGGAAGTAGTCCACTGAATTATCAAGATCAATAGCACAATACATAGAGCAGATCCCAGAGTGCTGCTGGCCTTTCAGAGTTTAACATGTAAGTTAATAAATATTCCAATCATACATTTTTCTTATAGGAGCACCATAAGGGGTAAATGATTAAATGAAATCGCTATAAATCTGAAAAGGTTCATTTAAATATTAAAATCATAATAAATTAATGATTTCTATTATTTACCACCACCCATCTGTAGTAGATCCCTATCCTAATTTACACTGTAGCAAAGATGAGGATATTGTTTTTTGGTTAATTTTTAGGCCTAGTACACACGTACACAAGTTTTTCCTATAAAAGGCTTAAAAAAGCATGCCAATCCAACAGCTGGCGCTGTAACCCTAACCATAAAGCCGTGTCATGGCCAATCAGAAGCCTGGAATCTGACGTCAAACAAAGGAGATAGCAGTAGGCATTCGAACATCATACGGGAAATCTCTATTTCGCCGTCTACACGACAACACTGAAACCGGAGTTTGTAAAACTCTTCACCCTGGCAGGAGTTCACAAATAAGTTCAGTTTCAGTGACCGAGTACTGCGTTTGCGTGTGAACGGACGGTCAAACCGCATAGAAAAAGCTGTGGTATTGAAAATACTTGTGTTCGTGTGGAGAGGGCATGATAGAACTTAAAGGGAAAATAACAGTTTTCAAAAAAAGTATTAAGTTTAACCCGGACTCTAATTTAGCTACTCTAGACCTTATAATGTGTTAAATTGGTTTGAACTCCAAAAAACATAGTTTCTCCTTTACAGTAAATAATTGCTTTTGTACTTTTGCCTCATCATGTACACGTTTTATTATTTTATAACAGAGCTGGTCAAAGGTTCCAAGCCAATTAAAAGCCGAGTAGAAAATGCATAATTATAAAACTGATGGGCCAAAAGTTTATGCATAAGAAGGAACATTTCGGCAGACATTAAAGGTAGCGCGCAGCAGACTTATGCATTTGAACCTGCATCTCTCATAATATTCTGCTCTACTGTAATGAAAGTCCCCAGCGCTTGGATGAGGTCTCGTCTTCTTCCACTCTTAATAAGGGCTTTATTTCTTATGAAGTGCATCATTTCCCATGTGCAACCGACTAGGATAGACGGCCAGAGATTTCCCTGACAGCTACATTAATACCCGAGTTATTAAAGTGAGGGCGATCATGTAAATGAGAAAACTGAAATTATCTGCTGCTTGTGCTCAGAATAATACTCAGAAAATCAATAGTGACTGATGTATCAATATGCTTATAACTAACGCTGGCTGGCAATACTGTTGCATTAGGGAAAATTATGCAGCGGGTTCGGTGGAAATGTTCACAATTACGACATTGATGAAGTGTCTGCAAGTCCTTTCATGTATTTATACAAAGTCTATTTGTTTAACTCGCCGTAAAAATGCTACAAAGATATCTGCCGGCAATCCTTTTATAATTTGTTGGTTGATTGAGGATTGTTTTTCACATCGTGCTCTTTCTAAAAGAATTCGCCTATTTCTGTAACTTGCAATATTAATTCAACAACCCGAACCCAATCCCATCATAACTTGTATTTTGGTTCAGCCGGATAACTGCGTTTCCAAATAAAAAGCCTATTCACCAGTTTTATCACAAAAAATGTCTCTCCCGATGTATTCTTAAAGCAGATGTACTCTATAAAAGAGTGAGCGAGCCAGAGAGATCGAGACCTGTCCCCAGTCACTCAGCGTCTCTGAGTCGCTGATTAAAATAGTTTTACGCTTCCATTTACAGAACTTAATTCTCTTTGATGATAAAAATCTAATGTAACCTTTTTAATTTGTAAGTGTAGAAATGAGAGACGTGCCCCCCCCTCCGCAATGCCACTCGCCTCCCAAGACTCGCTCCGCATTCCCTGTGCTGCAGAACCGAAGCCGTGTCAAGGTGAGAAATGTGAAGCAATTCACGTCTCCCTAAAGCAATGAAAGCTATTATGCAAAAACATACCTAGAACTGTGTGTTTCGTAGTTAAACGTGCCAGCTTGCCTATTTCTTTCTGGTGCCGTATTATTCGTCCTAGTTTTGTGATGCATGTCAAAGCCCCGAGCAACCGATGCAACCTTATAGAGTTTGAGAAGCAGACTAATTTCGTACTCTTTAAAAATGCAATACGCCATTTTGGGTTCGGAACCAAGTAGCATAGGAAGCCTCCACTCTGACCATAAAGAAACTAATTGAGTTTCTGCAAGGTTCAGTAGTCTTTCTACTATAACAATTTCCTAGGTTATGGAACCAGAAAATCCTATATTTTCAATATCTTCATACATTATACATGGAGAGTTTACAAGTGTTTGCATGAAACATTTCGAGCCGCTACCAAGATGTATCACATGCAGGCTGCAGAATATATTACTAAAGCACAAACTGTGGTGTCCAAAGACCACTAATACAAATATTTTTATTTTGCTCATTTATAATTGAAGATATTTTTCCTCATTTCAAATTATACTATCAGCATAACAATTTGAGAGCAAAGTTGCCTTGTGCTTTAATGAAAACACTCAAGCTGGCTGGCATGGACTCAACAATGTCATCCCAGCTCGATTTGAGAACGTCCCCAAGAGCATATTGTGTGCTTCAGTGGAAACAAGGACATCCTACGCTATAAACATTACTTAACATAGTCTGTGTCAGATGTGATTAGTGACCCAAAAATGGTTGAGAATCTTAAAGCGGCCATCCGTAACTTCTGCCTGTACTGCACATCGCCATCTCTGTTTGAACCATAAAACTGCAGGATACTTAGAGTAAAAGTTCACACAAAAAGGAAAATTCTGTTATCTTTTAATCACCCTTTTGTCATGTCAAACGCGCATGACTTCCTCCTGCAGAACACAAAAGAAATTTTGAAGAATATTGGGAACCGGAAAATGGCGGAACCTATTCACTTCTATTGTATGGACACAAATCGAATGAAAGTCAATAGGTACCGCTGTTGTTCAGTTAACAACGTTCTTCAAAATATTTTTTTCTTGTGTTCTGCAGAAGAAAAGAGTTGGTTTGAAATTGTGTCTTTAAATTGACATTTCCTTCTAAATCATACCTGACGACTCAAATTATAAATCACTATATGTGACCCCGGACAACGAAACCAGTCTCATGCGTCAATTTTTCGAAATTGAGATTTTTACATAATCTGAACGCTAAATAAATACGATTTTTATTCCTGTAGGAAAGCGAAAAATCTAAATATTAAGAAAATTGCCTTAGAAGTTGTTAATCACAGGGCACTGTGGCAAGCCATGGACTAACAAAAATAAAGTTTTTATATATTTTCCATTCCATTCCATTTTCTACCGCTTATCCGAACTACCTCGGGTCACGGGGAGTCTGCGCCTATCTCAGGAGTCATCGGGCATCAAGGCAGGATACACCCTGGATGGAGTTTTTTATATATTTAAGGTAGGAAATTTACTAAATATCTTCATGGAACATGATCTGTACTTATTATCATGATGATTTTTGACATAAATAAAAATTATAATTTTGTCCCATACAATGTTTTTTTGTCGTTTACAAAAAATGTCCCGTGCTACTTAAGACTGGTTTTGTGATCCAGCGTCTCATATAAAATCGATATATAATCCCTGCATCAAACACTTCATGTACTTAAATAGTTTGTTATGCTTAAATTCAGACATATAAGTGTTTAAAAATGTTGTGGACAGCATCTTAAAATTAGTCTTATTAATGCAATGTGTCTCTTTTATATAAAAAACTTTTATATAACTTTGGACCCCAATTTATCATATATGATACCATTCTATAAAACAGGACGTCTGTGTCATTGAATACCATTTAAATCTGATAATCCCAAGAACCTGCACCTACCCTCATAATTCTGCACCAGCTCACTTCCTTTGACCTCTGTAAAATCGCAACATTTACCCTGAATACCCTTGGACCTTTGTTCCTTCAGATTCTGAAGGACTCGCCCGCTTCTGGCTCTTTACAGAACATGCTCTTTATTTCCGTGTCACACACATCCTGCTCTAAACTCACTTCAGGTGACCTTTCGCAGGTATCCCCGTAGAATCGTTTTGACCGGAGATGACATTTCCTTTACCGCGCAACATCCATCACTTCTCTTTTGAAATATAGATTAAAACAGATTCATAGGTAGGTGTACAATCCCAGAATGCCCACTCAGATGCGATTTTATTGAAGCCCGAACACATATTTAGACAAAAGCACATTATAATTGAGCCTGCATGTTATTCTGAATTGAGTTCCAGGCAAAGTGAATTCTGCACTATCCTTGAAGAAATGAAACCAGACAGTTATACATTAAGAAGTCGTTTCGCTGGGTAACAAAGCGAACAAATGACAGCTTAAGCGAAAGACGACATTCAATGCTCTCTCTCAATCTGTTTCTATCATTTTATCACGGCAGCACTAGTAAATAAAATACACAATGCATTATTAATATGTTCGCACTTTTGTCAAGATATATTTGCATGTAATCATTTATTTTTTGTTTGAACCCTATGTTTAAATACAACCGCAGTATATATCAACATAAATCTAACTTAGAAGATGTGGCATTTCTGCTAGTCTTCTCAATGTAACGGAGACAAGAAAAATCAATTTCAAGTCGCTCCGCTCTTTCGCGGCACCAGAGGAACTCATGAGAGGCTGTCTGTCAGGCAAAATTACATCCATACTCAAACTTCTGCATGTAATTTATGGAAATGGAAGAGACATTCCCTCATAGAAGTCGCGTCGCACTTATGCATGTGAATACATCCATTAAGCAAAGAAAAACCAGTAGAGCTCACAATAAGAAATCCTGTTTAAGTGAGAGCAAAAAAAGCCATTATGGTTTCATAATGCGAGGTGTTTCCATTAACATTTCACACCATCGAAGAATCGGTGAAACTCTCTCACAAACACACAACAGATTAAACAGCATGCCCGAGAGAAGGAGGTCCAAAGTTTGACGATGTCGTTTGTTTTAATTTTCCTCACGAGCAGTTTATCGGACTGACATGCAGACGCCTGCGACACATTTCATTCACCCCTCTGCCAGTGCAGACACGCATCTGAGAACAGTGCTGGTGGCTGGGAAATAATGACCTGCACTTTACCGATTGTGATAGGAGCTCAGCTGTGCACATGTGGGAGGCCTCCCAACATTTACATGCAGTTAGGTGCTTACACTGTATACTGTATAGTCTAACTAATAACATTCACAATGTTTTGAGGAAAGTGTGAATTGATTGAACACATCTCTGTGTCTCTTTTGTTTTGTTTAACAGAAATGTACTGATAACAGACTGGGTGAAAATTTCATAATAAAACAAGTGATTAATATATTTAAAAAGTATAAATATTTGAGAGCATTTGTAAAAATACTTTCTTGGTGCATTTTTTTTTGGTGCATTCAAACTACATTAAAGTAAAAGTTTGCCAAAAAATGAAAATTCTGTCTTCATTTACTCATCTTTTGCTGTTTCAAACATGTATGACTTTCTGCAGAACAAAAAATAATATTATTTGAAGAATATTGCTAACCAAACAATGACTGTACCCATTCACTTCTAATGCACTGACACGAAACCAACGCAAGTCAATCTGAACTACACCAAATACTCATGCTCATTTAAAATAAGATGTTAAAATTTCATGATTTATTAAATATTGTGCAGGCAGTGACTAAAATAGTGAATATCAAAGCTCCAAACACTTCTTGACTTGAGAGTACAAAGAGTGCGTTCACAGTATTCTCCTTCCATGTTTCCAGCACAAAAAGTGTGACACTGACTCCTTTTGTTGTCTTGTGAAGAGACCTGAAGGAGAAAGGTATTTTCTGCGCTCTGAGCAGTAGCAGTCCATGTTTGGGAGGAGAATGGCTCCTGGCTAAATGGAGGAAGTGATGCGACAGACAGCGGAGTGGGCTGAAGCATGCTGGGACTGCCAGATCGTTTCTCATCCACATGCGCCAACTGAGGAAACCACTGCCTTAGGAGAGTAACGTTAAGTTTCGGTTTTCTTTATCCGCCTGGTAAACACGGCACTAATGCTTTTTGTGAACTGCTGTGCTTATGAGTTAAAAGTCATGGAGGGCATTCACAAAAGGTTTTTGGACAATCTTTAGGTTAATTTTTTACTTTATTTTATTGTTAAACTTCAATACAATGAGGACTGCAAGTGGACTACATGTGTGGTTCACAAAAAAAATGTGAGCAAAATTTTCCTTTCTTAATATCTTAAAAGTCTTAGATCCATAAAAGCATCTGATATTGACTAATCAACATCAATGATGGGGAAAGGTACTCAATCGCAAGTCATGACATTACCACAAAAAAAGATTATTAATTACTTCTCATTTGTACTTTTCACAGAAGATGTTTAGTTGAGCACCAACATCGCTCTGGTTTAAGTGTGCGAAGGCCTACCTGACTATGTTATGACATTTATTTTGTATTTCTCAGTAAAGAAATGTCTAGAATGCTACTTCACCTTTCCGGGTAAAATAAAAATAGAACAGAATATAGTTCTGTATGCATATAAAGTTGTGGAATAAATATGCAAATAAAAACTAAAATACAAAAACATGCACACCTTAAAATAAAAACAACTTTTGTGTATCACTCTATATTCAAAAACTAACATTATTTTACTACTTTTAAAACAAATAAAATCGACTATTATTATAGAAAATTCTATGAAAACCTTGCAACTCCAAATCAGTGGTGCACCACGCCTCAGATCACAAGTGAAGTACATGTTTCAGTTTCTTAAAACAAGTATGAAATCCAATGACACGCCATGCAATTCCTCTATATGATCCGCCTTGTCTTGCAGTTGCAGAAGTACTCAAGAGGGTGAACGAGTATGAAATTAAAAGCTGTAGTCTCTCATCTAAAAATGTGTGTGTATGAGATGAGATGCCATGATTAGGTGTCTGAGCTCTCACAGGCTCCCCAGAGCAGACAGGAAGTACTACATTACGTGATGGAGACGAGGTATTGGCTGGCAATTAATTTTCTCCGTGCACACGTGCAGGCAATCAGCATTAGCACGTTACTCGTTTAAATGCATGGCCGCATTATCTGATGTCAGACGTACACATCTCATACCTGAGAGTTGAAATACTCAGACTGCACTTTCCTAAATGAAGTTCAAAGCAGACAAAGGACTTATTACCTGTCTATTTAAATTGCACACCCTGAAAACCGCGACTGCAATCATTTCCGAAGTCAACCTCGCATTACGCTTTTATTTATTTATTTATTTTCTCAGGTACACCCCAACGTTTCTTTAACTGTCATTTTTCGACCGGTGTGCATTATACAAGGTAATAAAAAAGAAGGCCAATTCGGGAGCGATGGTTGGCACCTGTGCCTATTAACTTTCAAAGCTGAATTAGACTAGCAGTGTAACGTCTACTCCGGCTGTATCTGTGTGCGGCTGAACCGACGTGATGGACGTGTGATTATGAAGCCCTGCAGTTTCTTAGATTGTAATCATAGGTCTCTCTGGGATGGCTAGGAAGTGCTGCTGGTCATTATGTGCGCTGTCAAGGTGAGCCCTGAAAGATAAGTGCTTGTAGACTTCCATCCAAATTCATTTCTCTTAATCATGCATGCGCTCAGATACATTTTTGATGCTACATTTCAATAGTTCCATTTTACTCGTGATTGACCTTCAATGTTCGACTAAAATGTGCAATCTATTATTTATATTTTCTGCCATTTAATGCCGTCTTTTGATATTCTGACCGAAAGAAAGAGTGGAAATGAGACATCTAACCACAAAGGAGTCTGGAGGGTGAGGATGCTAACGGTACGCCGGCTACGGTGAACATTAGCAGCTCTGAAAATAGAACAGCCATAGATTTATTGGAATTCTGTTACAAAGCCAGCAATAACCTAGATAAGTGGAGCAGCTGAGGTTGTGTCTGTGACAGAGAAGAAGAGGCTATAAAGATACAAAGAAAACCAGGGATTGGAAACTAAAGATGCTGGTTTTTGCAAGTGATGAATTTCAGACTTTGAAGCAATTTTGAACCCATTAAAAGGATTCGTCTACCCAAAAGCCATTCCAAATTGTTATGGTTTCCTTGTTTCTTTTTTAAATGCGACTTAAAATGGCAAGTACCAAAATTGTTTCAATTTAAAAAAGTAGTGTAAATATATCACCTATGGTAACGCCGTGTAGGAAACAGACTAAAATCTGAGGCTTTTGTAGTAAATTTCTGAGCTTAGATGTATGGTACCATGTTTTGTGTACTTAGAGTTTTTTTCAACATAATTGCTGATTGTAAAACTAAAGTAACCATCTTTTTTGGGTAGACTGAATACCTTTTATAATAGCTTAACCACAAAAATGGTTATGGTTTGTTGAGGCAATTTGTGGTTACACTGTATATTGCGGCCTTACATTTTTAAGAACAATCAATTTGGCTTGACAAGGTATTTCAACTTACTATTTTACATATTGTCCAGTGATGAGTTGTCTTTTATAAAATAAGAATCTGAAGTAATGTAATTCATTTATAAGATTGAATGTTATAATGGGGACGGTTTCCTGGAAGGGCTTTATCCTGGTCCCAGACTTAATAGAATGTTAGAGGTTTCTTGATCAACAACTAGCACTGACATACAGTATCATAAAATATATCAGTGTGTTCTGGTTTTAATCTCTGTCCTGCAAACCACCCCAATATGTTATTATAAAGTAGCTCTGCTTTGTTTAGTATACCTCCCCATAGGATAATCATTAAAATCCTCACGACCCCCCGCTCCTTCCAGGTCCAAGCATCTTTTTAAAAATAATCGCGCCGTAATGAAGCATCAGCACTTTTCCCCAAAACCGAGCCTGAAGTTACTCGAGGTGTCTGTCTTTGTCAAATTACAATTGGGGGCTTGTGTGTGTTATATCGCAGCAGGAGTGGATGCCCTAGCGCCCGTGCTAATAGGGAACTGCAGTGTAAGCAGGTGACTAGCCTTGGCTGCTACCAGTAGCATTAGCATTTCTCAGTGGTTTGAAGGGCTCATTAAGACTGCGAGTGTGTCAGCTTACAATTAGCACTGACATGAATAGTTACTCATAGCGTGAGGTGTTGACACCTGCCATTTCCTGTGTGTTGGGGAAATCCTACCTCCCCTTTACGGGAAGCATGGCTGGCCGATCATAAGGTGCCTGATGACCTTGTAAGCAATGTGCAATTTGTTCCGTTCAACACCCTCAGAGGCCGGGAAGTGACATTCAACGCTGTGAAATGTGTTTGTTTCGTGCAACAAGGACTAATTTGATGTCGTACGGCCTGGAATTTGATGCACGCATGTGTTACAACAAACCGTGCGCGATTGTGGTGGAGCGCCGTTTAATGTTGATTGTACAGTCGTAATTATAATCAAGATGATCTTGCTCTCTCGCCAACGCTGTCTGCCGCCTTCCAGGTGCGATGTACTTTTTCAGTCGCTCAAGCTGCTGGAAAAAGGGTATAAGCAACATAAAAAATAAACTATACCTGACGAGTGTGGCCTCCAAGGTACCCAGCTCACAGATACTGACTTGGGGTATTTATCTTATTTGACAGCACTTTAAAATGCCTTCTGGGAACTTGCAGGCAAACGACAGGAAGAGGAAGCTCAAGAGTTATTTCGCCTCTTTGGATTGTGACCACCAGGGAGTTTTCAAACTGTGCTAATATGTAATGTAGAGCTAGCAAACATAGGGCCACAAAACATGTCTAATCTTGACCCGGCTGAGTTTACCACCCAGGGCTCTACGTGACATTCCATAGAAAAATATGCGCTTGGCATTTTGTAATCTTTCCGTTTATGCTCCGACTCTTGCATTTGCATTTTCATAAAACCAACAGCTTTTATTTAATTGTTTTTTTCCGTGAGATCTCAGGGAAGGAATTTGTTCATTCATAATGGGATTAATCTTCTGCAGCGAATTCCCTGGCAGTGGTTGTGGAGTGAACGCTTTTGTGTGGACAGAGAGTAACATCCATTGTGTTGAATGTTATCTCTCTCACTGAGGGGCTTCTTCATTGCTCTGATTGAGCATTCTTCTCATTCGGGTAAACACGGTTAATTCTTTCCACCGCTTATTCTCTCAAGTATTTTTGCAGGGGTCCAATTGACTCAATTCTGAAAAAAGACAAGATGCGAGTAGGAATGCACCAAAGACCAAGAAAAAAAACAATGACGCCTCCAGAATCACAGCGTGATTTAAAAAATCCTAATAGTGGATGAATCTCATTTTATCTGGATGTTATTAAGGTTACACTGAAATACATTGAGCTCTATAGGCATAACTTTGTTCTAAGCATCGTCGTCTAACTGGATGATGACCTTTTTATGTAAAGTGGCCCTTAGGACGAATGAAGCATTTTCCTTTCAGCATTCACTGATGTTCTGGTCTACCACAGTGTGTCAGATTGAATTCATCCAATCTGTGCTGAATGAACCGAGTCACTGATCCGCTGACACCGTGATACAGGTGGGAAATAAGAGCTTTAGACCGACTGCACGACCGGCTCTTAAAATCCTGAACTTTGAGGCTGACGCGCACTGTTCCATTAGATCTCTGGTATCGTGTGACTGCCAGCATATAGTTTTTGGCTTTTTTGCTGATGTACTGTGCCTTAGCAGACAAATTCAATATGCAGAAGGATATGCTAAATGCACATACAGTTCTACTTCAACAAAAAATACATATAACTTTATTTAAATGGACATTGCGGGATCAAATAACTAAATAATGTGTAAAACATAATAATGACTACAGGTTTTCTATTGCAGGTTTCCCATTTAATTAAAGGGGAAAATTCACCCAGAAATAAATATTCTGTCTTCATTTACTCACCCTCGAGTTGTTTGAAATCTGTATAAATGTCTTTGTTCTGATGAACACAGAGAAAGATATTTAGCTAGATAAAGCAATCTTTCCTACTATAGTAGTCAATAGTAAATGAGAACTGTTTGGTTGCAAGACTTCTTCCAAATATCTTTCTCTGTGAACAAGGACACAAATACAGATTTGGAACAACTTAAGGGTGAGAGTAAATAAAGTCAACATTAAATTTTTTTGGTGAACTGTTCCTTCAATTTATGCCAATCCTCCAATGTATGCCATTGGTTGGACCAATGTTGCAATCTAGGGCGGCCCTGGAAGCTCAAATTAAAATTTTGAACACACCAAAAAGTTTTTTTGCACTTTGTGGGGTTCTGCATATTAAACGGAGATACGAGAAGGCAAGTGGAACAAAACTACATCATTATCTCAAAAGACAAACTCAAAAAAAGTTAAATATAAAAAAATACGATAGACTACATTAACTGAATGCCAGTCCCGCAATCCAAAGAGTATTTTGGCAGATACGCTGAGAAATTCTCATGTGAATAATCTCGCTCCCCTTTTCCTACTTCCAATTCTCTCTCTCTCACACTTAAAGTATCCCCCTCTCTCCACCACACTGTCTCGTCGTCACAGGCCTTGTTAAATCCTGTTATCATACACTCCTCCCCACGCTTGCTGTTTCCATTAATCCCTATCCTGAGGATACAGGTCTAAACTTTCCTTTGATCCAAATTTGAGTTGGTAAAGAGACGCACTCGCTGTGCAGCACAGCAGCCCCCCTCCCCAGTAGACTCGGTCCCTGGGTCTTTACATAGAGCAGCTGCCTCAGTATACACTGCCAAACCTGGCATCTCATTCCTCTGACACAACCTGCGCTGCATTGACACGATTAACCCAATGCCAAGAGTCCTTGAATACCGGCACGACACACGAAATGGACTATTGGACGGCTATTGGATTAGCATCTTGTGCTAACCTGTTCCGTGTGTGCCAGAGTTGCGTATAGAATAACGTGAAGAATAAAAACAAGCCTGAGCCAATGGTGCAGGAGTTTATGACAAACACTTGCATTGTGAAGTGTGTTCCATCGGGCAGCTTCTGTCATTCAAGTGGAACGCCGGACAGTTCATCAAAATGCTCAGCATGAATGATAAGAGCACAAGTTTTTAAAGAGTGATAAATGAAGATAATTTGAGGTGCCAATGGGTTTAAAACTGCATCTTTAGATTGAAGAGCGATAAGTGAACGAGAATTCTCAGATATTGACAATAAGCCTGTTAAACGTCCTCTTTTATCAGGATTATAATGACCCACAATTATTGCAATTACGATTCAAGGTTTCCGTCAAGCATGATAAGATGAGCGAAGTTAAATTTGTCTGTGCAAGAGCGACTGGATTTTAATTAATGAAAGTTCGTCAGCTAACAATGTGTTTCGAGGCATCAGAGGACATCGAGCCGAACAGCTGTCATAGTAGCGTATGATTTGTTGGACCGGGGGTGGTTTTGGCATCTTTCTGAAAAAGGCTATCGGGTTAATTCATACTCCTGTACACATACAAGTGAACCTTCACACATGGCATATCTACACTAAATTTAGTGCAATGAATATATCGGTCTGTTTTTCGTAGTAACTTATTAAAGCACACATACTAATAGATACATGCAATCTAATATATATATATTTTTTTTAAAGTATGTGGAGGAAAGATTTAAGAGTGCCTTCACACCTGTTGCCATCAGTTTTGGGTTAATCTGGTGTGAAAGTGGTTTTCTGAACAGCATCATAGAATAAAGTATTGCTTGTAGCAGAATACATTGTTTTTGAAGAGCAGCATGTCCTGCAATGTATCAAGTGACACACAAATCCCTGCTGTCCTCTGAAACCTTGTATCTCCCTATTTTTGACAAAAATCACTATCATTAGTCACCCATTATGTTTAATACTGGGTTTTGCAAATATCTAACCAAAAAAAGTATTTAAAAAAATGCTTGACAACTTTTACAACACAGTGTTTAATGATTTTATAAGTACAGTGTCTTTTAAATATTTAGACATCTGAGGTATCAGAAGGACTGCAACGAAATGTAAGAGGACGAATTTCAGAGCGGACATCTTTACCTGCCTTACATACGCCTTACAGCTAAGGTGGTAAACTGCTAAAACGCTTGGCGCTACATGCTTAAGAGGTAGCTTTATGAATTAAAGTGCCTCTGTAATAGTAACATGAATCAAAATGTAGAGATTTTCAAAAACGGCGAACTCACATAATCCACAAATTTGAGCCGGTAATTCCTTTACACTATTAGGTAAATCCCAACTAAATCCTAGCAATGGAATTGGCTTTCATAATTCTTAATGCAGGAGTAGTTTCTAGCATTCTCCGTGTTCGCACTTTCGATTTAAAGCACGTTCACACCACACGCACAGTCACGCTAAAGGAAGAGCACACGCACACTATCATGGTAAACAAGTGAGGGGGGGGATATCCGCTCTGTTCTGCCTGTCATACTCTCATCTCATTTTGGGGCTTTGGGGGGATATTGTGCCGGCTTAGCGGCGCTTTCTCGAAGAGTCTTCAACTAGATGCCTCTTTTCCTTCTGTCATTACAGCGCACAACTCTTCCATACAGCATGTAACTCTCCACGTACCGAATAACAGTAAGAGTCTACAATTCGGACCACTAGAATGCAGGCTACATGTTCAAGCAAATGGAACGAATCTCTGGCAGAATCGGCAGGCCAGGGTACAGAAAGATCTATGGATGCTTATACAAAAATAAATAAATAAATAACAGCAACAGCTAATGATGTAGAGACTTAATCCAAGGATTCTGCTTACACGTGTAAACAGAGGGTAGGAGAGAATGCGAGAGAGCACTTTTCATCTATATATCGCTGTATCGTGCCCCAGGGGCCTTCAGAGAGTGGAGGGAGAGTCTTCAAGCATAACACTCCACCAAGATTTTAAGACGGACTACGAATTACGCCAATTTTAAAAGCTCTACTGAGAAATCAGGGAAGGAAAATGGAATTTATATTGGATTAAGAATACAAGTAGAAATAAACAATTTAAATGAAATGTGTATATGTATATATATACATATATATACACACAGTATATATAATTAACTATGAATATTAAAAAAAAAAAAATTATGAAAAGATGTGATATACCGTATATTAGTATTCTAAATATATGTGATGTATTGTATATTATAATTGTAACAATATTTACCGCATCATCCGTTTGTTTTGTCATCCTTTGTCTAGCGTTACATTATATAATCACGATTTTATTCATGTAAAGGACTTTTAACCATTAAGGCACCATTTAAAACTGTGAATCTCTGTCAGACAGGGCATAAGTATTAAGTTCTCTTTCGTGCTTGAATAAACATAACTACACAAAATTTTGCCAGGAAGCCCGTTTTGTCTAGTATTTTCGTCAGCACAGACTTCAACGTGTTAAATGAAATCCTAAATGAATGCAACGAGTTGTGAAAATTGGAATGGTCAGATCTGCGTGCAGTAGTTCTTAAAGGAACCGCATTCTTAAACCTGCTTATGATAATTAAAGAAGAAAAGAAAAGAGGAATTTTGTTTGTTTTGTAGCTTTAATTCTGTATTCAATTTAAAATATAGCATTCAAGACTGTAAAGTGTTTGAAAACTTAATAACATTTCTGTATGTTTCCTACCTGAGACATGATAACTCTCAATTATAGGCTACTGTACTTCAATTTTGAATGGCTATAATAAATGATTAAATAAAGAAAAAACAGCAGTGTGTGTAAATGTAAACTTTAAATAATATTCCTATTTTGATAATTGTTAATCTACGATTAAATAGCCTTTACAAATAGAAACACCGTCACAGATCTCCGTTATTTTTACTATTCAACATTGCCAGAAGCTTTCAAGGCAAACACTCGAAACCGAACAGCTGTGATGAAAGAACAAAATTGCATTTCAACACGTTCACCACATGATAAATACGCCTGTGATCTGTCCAACCCCATCAGCCGGAGAAAACATCATAACAACTAATTACAAAGAGGATCTGAAAATCAATACAGAATTTCCTGTTGCCCCTCATGTAAATTAACTCCGACTGGAGTATGCAAACGTGCATCTATTGATTTAATTAGACGGAGGGCTTTAAAGTGCTCGTACACTCCCACACACAGCTTACAAGTAAAGCCGTCTAAAAATAAAGTGCGGAAAAGGGGAAAACACGCCTCGTGAGGTGAATATGTGTTGTTTGTATGTATGAAGCTTTGGTGGGGAAAAAAACGCGTTGCTTGCTACAATAAATGAATTACAGCAATATTTTTCACTAATGAGCTAACAGCTTCAAGGCTGAGTAAAGACTTCTATTTCCAGTTGCCACGTACCTGGGCCAGAGCAAATGTCCTCTGGAATTTGAATGGACCTGCGTGCAACTTTTAAAACTCAGCATTTCAATAATGCAAAGCAAACAATATTTGCCTCATTCAGGCAAATTCACTGCAAGAGCGTAAAGTAAAGTCCTTTACATTTGGAAATGCATCACTTCAAAGACATGCATCTACAGGTACTCCACCAAAATTCTGCTATAATCCAGCAACGCTTGCCATTAATCACATTAAAACACACTCGGCAACTTTTCTTTTTGTACTTGGGCTTCTTTGAAAGCCTCATTCGGGCATTACTTCATTATCTTAAATACACTGAGAAAGGTTTGTTGACACTGAAACACTGCAAATGAGCAATCACAGCAAAGCACAGTTTGGCGGCTAGGTTTAGCCTTAATAGGGTAATTGCCTGTGTGCTTTGGGAGAGAGATCTCTGCTCTCTGTAACCACAAAATAGCTTATCAGATCCCCCCCATTC
This sequence comes from Triplophysa dalaica, assembly GCF_015846415.1. NCBI lineage: Eukaryota > Metazoa > Chordata > Actinopteri > Cypriniformes > Nemacheilidae > Triplophysa > Triplophysa dalaica. Next base: position 3,913,744 of record NC_079556.1, read on the forward strand.
CAAAACGCAGACCTATTATAGCCCCAGAGATGTACTTTCTTTCCTGCATTAATTAAACTGAGAGCACATACAAAGTCTGATAAACTCTGTTGAAATCTGACACGAGCTCTATCTGACACAAGCATCCTTCAACAAACTAATTCTTAAATATTCCCCCGTCGCACATGGCTGTTGAGGAAAAGAGCAAGCCAAACCCCTCAAACAAAAAATCTGGACAGCACACACGAGAATGCAATCTGCAGTCCAGAAGAACGATTTAGGAGCACTGTTAAAACTTACCGTGGCCGCTCCTGAGGAACGCTGGAGAGCGGTATATGGAAATAGGTGAATTGTGGCGCCGGCCACCATGGACAGGGTGCTCGGGGTGGGTGTGCGAGGAAGTCGCCCCAGGGGGTCCGGCGGCAACCACAGAATTATCCAAGTTTGACGTGCTCCCGGAAGGTGAGGAGCCCCACACGGAACCAACAATACATCCCAAGGTCAGAGACCACATCCAGTGGGTCCAACTTAACCGAGAGAGGTGCCCCTCTTGACCACCCCGAAACAACGACGCCGCTCTGCTGGGACGCATGACGCTCACCCGACTCGCTCTTAGACACTAGGCACGGAGAACCGAGAGAACAGAGTTTGCTCATGATGGAGAAAACCCCATGCTAGGAGTCACAACCTCCTCCTCAGGCGCCCACAACCGGCTCCCGTGGAGAAGCGCTCGGTGCGGAGGTGAGACCCCTTTTGCAGCTGGTGAGCGTACGGATGAATGAGCGTCTGCGATGGGATCCTCTCTTCTCACAGCTGCATAAGTCACACGCGGCACTGCACGGCTCTGTCGCTCACAAGACCTGAAGAGGCGACAATTACCCGGCGGAAAAGAGGGTCATGACCCGACCCTCTGCCAATCATTCACTGTCCATCCGGCACAAAAGACCAAGCCGGGAAAGAGACTTTTTGGGGGTTTCAGAAAAAGAAAAACTCTAGATTGAATAAAAATTCCTTTTTCACGGCACTGTCCACTCCAGGGCTCCAAAGGTGTTGCAATACAAAAGCTCGAACTGAAACGCAGGTCTCTCTCGCTCACTCACACACACTTAAACACACACGCTCTCTGATTCTGTTCCTCCTGAAATTAGTGTTTCTCAGCCTGTCTGTATTTGGACAGAGGCTTGACGCACTTTCAGCTGCTCTGCAAAGCAATGAGAGTGAGTGAGTGAGTGAGGGAGAGAGCGTACGAGAGACACTCAAGGAAGGGAGGAGGGAGAGAGAGCAGAAGGGAGAGTGCGATAGGCACAGAGAGCTCGAGAGAGAGAGAATGGTACAGGTGAAACAAAGCAAACAGACTGGGATGAAAAGAGAATGTGTGGTTGGTGTGCGGTTGCGTGTGTGTGCTGGAGCGTAGATGTGTGGAAAAATGTGGATGCCGATACAAATCCCCACAGAAAACTGAGGAAGATGCTCTTTCTGATGGAGATGAACTTGTAGATAGTATTGAGATAGTATTGGGGAAGCTGAAATGGAGAGATAAAGAGAATAAAAGAAACAATGACTGACGAAAAAACGAAGCCTATATAAATAAGAAAATAAGACTATATAAAACTCTGTACGTGTCCAGCCAAGCTATCGGTTTCAAATGTTTATAAAGCTTTAAATATAATTCAACAGTATTCCTGAACAGCTTATGAAAGAAAAATCCCTTTCATGTTTTCATGAAAATCTGATTTTAAATTGATTCAAACCCCTTTTAAGTACATTCATATGCTTTTGGTGAAACCCCAAATCAGTCTGATTTCAATGCGTTTTATATACAGTTTTTTGAAAATACTTAATTGCTCAAATCTGTGTTAATATTACAAAATAAAACGTATATTTGACCCTGGATCACAAAACCAGTCTTAAGTAGCACAGGAACATTTTTAGTAAATTACAATAATACATTATATGGGTCGAAGTTATCAATTTTTCTTTTATGCCAAAAATCATTAGGATATTAAGTAAAGATCATATTCCATGAAGATATTTAGTTAATTTCCTACCTTAAATATATAAAAACTTTATTTTTGTGAGTGAATGTCCTACCACAGTGCCTCTGATTAACAACTTCAAAGGCCATTTTCTCAATATTTGGATTTTTTTCACGCTCAGATTCCAGAGTTTTAATGGTTGTATCTCAGCCAGATATTGTCCTATTCCAACAACTCATACATCAATAGAAATCTTATTTATTCAGCTTTCAGATCATGTAAAATTCTCAATTTCGAAAAATTGACCCATAAGACTGGTTTTCTTGTCCATACATGCATTCACATTTCAATATCGCCTCGCAACATACTTTTTTAATCTATCATCAATTTTAAGAAGCTGATAAAGTGGGAGGTTAACCTTGAGGCTTATAAAAACATTGATAGGACGCATTATATTGTGGAATAAGATCTCCTCCCCGTCTCAAAGACAGCAAGCAAATGTGGCATGGCTGACTGGATCTGTCTCTGCCACCCAAAATAGATCTGCGAAACTGGAATTTGCACAGTGAAACCCAGCTTATGTAAGAGAACAGGAAAACTAAATGTGATAATTGAATGAGGAAAATGTGAATCCCCTGTTTTAAAATAGACATTAATTGGCAACACTTGCATCTTCCCAAAATGAGACGAAGGTGTTAATGAGCTTTAGATGAAAGAAAACTGCATGCTTGTCATCACAACATTTGCCATTTAAAGATAAATTACTATATTTTGCTACTTTTTTATGTTAAGTCTTTAATCTTTTTTTCTGCCACAGAACACAAAAGAAGATATTTTGAAGAAAGTTGGTAACTGAACAGCATGGCACCCATACGCTTCTATTAGTATAGACACAAACAATTGTGTGAATGAGTACCAGTTAACAACATTCTTCCAAATATATTCTTTTGTGTTTCGCACAAGAAAGAAAGTCAAACAGGTTTGAAATGACAAGAGTTAGTCAAGGGTGAGTAAACGATGAAAGATGTTTCATTTTTAGGGTGAACTATCACTTTAACATGGTATTTCCCTCTCTTTGCCACTGTACCTTTAAAGCTCTGCTTTAATATACAAATAAACCGTAATGATTGGTTGGTTAACGTTCATTGTATCAATTTGACTGAAAATTGAGTAGCCATTAATATGCAAATGATACGTTAAATGTATGTTAATGAACTTAGGGGTGAATTGAAAGACTTGTTATTTTAGGGAACTGGGGAAGGATGCTTCGCATTCTTAATGTTGGAGTATAACTATATAGTAGATTGAGCTCTTGTTAACAATAAAGCAAAGCCTGTTTCGACCTTATATGACCTAGAAAAATCGGAGAATGACACTTCTAAAACAGATTCGTTTCGAAACCTTGCGAAACATTTTAAATTTCTAACCAATGATATTTACAGACAGCAGATATCGGCATGACAATGAAACTGCAAAAGCAAATCAGCTCTCCATTGATATAACCATGGCGAAAGGCTTCTTTGAGTCTTTTTTAAATGAACTGTTTATTTAAATCTTCTGTGACTATAATCAGTTCATATTCACTCCACAGATGAGAGCGTAGAAAACGTAAGAAAAAAAAACCTTGGAAAGGTACTCATTTATCAAAAGAACTGCTTATTTCGTCTGCGGTGTCTTTTTTTGTTTCATTAAACTCCAAGCTCAGTCCTCAGAGCTGATTTTGCCTTGCCTGAGGCGTTTCTCGGGTGAGTGGCCTCCGCGCTTCTGATGAGAGAGGAAAATATCTTCCATTTTTACACAAGAAATTCATCATCAATAAACCTGAGCCTTTACAATCATCTTCTCTCCTCGGTTGAATCATTCAACGCTTGTTTGATACATAAATCTAAGCACACTACATACATCTCCAAATAAAACTTTATCTTTCCTGCAAAAGGACGCCGCTCTGTGTTTTGATGCAATGTACTGTAATTAACCTCCATTTTATCCATAACTGCACGTCTCAACATCACAATACAACATGCCAGCTGAAAGCAGGATTATAAAATGAGATGCGTTTCAGCACAGCAGGAAATCTACTTTGGAGCCACCTGGAGGACATGGACAATCTTGGTCGACAGCTTTGGGATCAGCGCTCAGAGTCAGGCGCAGACGTGTGTGTTTAGCTCGCTGTGGCATCTGCTAAGCTGCCCGGAGCTGTATTTGAGGACCTGGATGAGCTTGGCTGAAACATCATCACACAATCTGCACAGTCTACAGTATATATTTTCAGTTCCATCTATTGAATTGTCACCTCAGTCAGAGAGAAAATCTTTAAGGGTTGACAGCGTACAGGGGTGACACGATAACAATATTTTGCATATCAGATTCTATTAAGTATTGTGGAAATTTTAGCTACTAATAGAAAGTTATCGAAAAATGACATTTTTTGTGTGACAGGGTTTCCGTGTCTTGGTTGAACGCAAAGATTTAAAATATTTAAAGATGGATGAAAAGTGTCTGCTAAATGACTAAATGAAATGTAAGCATTGTGTGGACTTGTTAAACTAATATCGTCTTAAAATAAAGATTCTTTTGATTTTGCTCATTGTTGTAAACATTTTCTTGTAGGGGTCACATGACACGGTTAAAACCAATATTATTGTTTGTTTTAAATGTAATGCAACATGTATACACGATATAGTCAAAAACGTGGTATTTTCTGGTATCTCCTCTTTGCCCTGCCTCACTGAAACATGCAGGTTTTTTACAAAGCTCACACTCTGAAAAGCAAGGTGCACTATGATTGGCCACTTAACCAGTGCATAGTGATTGGTCGAATACTGCAAGCATGTGACAGAAAGTTAACGCCTCTTACCGTACTGTTTTTGAAACATCGGGTTCCGAAGCAATTGTACAGACAGGTACGCCCACCTTACTTGCGTTTACATTTGGGTGGTCTAAAACCCATTGCACATAGAATCTGAAATTTGCATCTGAATAAACATATAACACACCAAAGACCCCTTAAAGCTACAATCTGTACCTTTTGCCTATCTCTGTTTAAAACAAATAATTGTAAGATCCTTTACATTTTTCATCTATTCATGTAAACTGATATTTATTAAAAAATATATATTTATTGAACGAAAACAAAAAGGTACAGACTGCAACTTTAAATGTGACAGTGTTGATAAAACATAAGGACACAGCCATGAAACCTCATAAAAGCTTCTTCTTTATTTAAACAATTAAGAAACCTCTCTTATATTAAAACACTATTCTTTTCGTCATAACAAAATATTTTTTTTCAACAAAACTTATGAAAGTTAGCTCAATGCTTATTTGTCATCCTGACATTTCCTATTAATTTCAAAGCCTTTTTCAGTATGTTTGGCCCGTTCTTAAAAGCATTTCTTCTCCACAACCTCTTAACCTATTTAGTAGTGAAATGTTAAAACCTTCCAGCTCACCCCGAGGACCCTCCTTCCCCATCACTCTGCCTCGGGGTCCTTATGTACACATACAGCCTCTCCGCACATCACACAGATGCACACAAACACAAACATTATAGAACTGCATTAGCAAAACAAACCATCAGTAGACATACAAGGCCTTCTCTTCTCTCTCTCTCTCTCTCTCTCTCTCTCTCGATCGCTCGCTCTCTTTTTTCACAGGGTTTTGAAAACACTTCTCAGTGGGTCTCATGGCAACCCTTGCAGAGCACGTAGTTAGGAACTAAATAAAGTAAACTTTGTGACGACTGTAATGACTGTTTGGTATTCCTATGCATGTTCATGCTTCAGATGGCTTGTCTTTGGTGTTTTTTAGTTGCCTCAGGGTACCGTCCTCACAGAACGCATGGTGAATTCAGTATGACCACGTAAGGAGCCGTGTCCTTTTCTAGGGTGATTTCCCCATCCTGAAAAGGCAGACAGTCGTGGAAACATGAACACAGGGAACGCTTACCAAAAGCTCACTCTGGAAAAGCTGCGAATTAAACTGATGTTTAGTAAGCAGGGAAGATGTTTTGTAAATAAAATGTTGTTGCGTGATATTGCATCATTGGAGTCTGAAACTGTCATCAAAAGCAGCTGGTAGAGTTAAACAGGAAGATGCGGCTTCAGCACTGGCTGACGTGACTTGGGGCTAAATTTAGTACGGCATGAAAATGTTGTAATGTGCTTATTTTTATTGATATTATTTGGAAATGTTACCCACATACAGCATGTAGAATGTTCTTTGTAATGCAAATGTTTTAAATGCAATTTATCCTTTTTTCTAAATAGACAATTTACATACAAAAATGTAATCCAGACAAGATGTTTAACAAAAGTGAATAATCTACAGTATGTTTGAAGTCATAACTGAAAAACAAATATAAAAATATCACTTCAGGAGGGGAACCACGTTATTTGTAGAAACTAAAATTTCGAAGTACAGAAGAGCACTAATGCACATGCCGCCGCAAAAACATCCTTATTGAGGTAACACATAAAACATGGGCACAATTATTTAGAATTACTGAAGAATGACTTTCTATTGAGTGTTACCAGCCAAACAGAAACATATAATTTTTTTAAAAACAAATTAACAGCAGTGACGGTAAAGGTGCTGTGTATAATTTTTTGGAGGATCTATTGACAGAAATACTGTCATCACTATGTCTTCAGATGTGTAGAAAGACCTTACATAATGGATCGTCATGCTTTCATTACTTTAGAATGAGCTATTTCTTTATACATATGCCGTGGGTCCCCTTACATGGAATTCACCATGTTTCTACAATAGCCCTGAACAGAAAAACTGCCCTACAGAACACGATTCATATATACACTATCTCCTTCAGCAAAGAATTGAAAACATAACAACATCTTAGTTCTGTGTCAGCCACCACTGTGCTTCGAAAGGGAGGGGTGGAGTGAGCCTTTGGTTGCAATTTGCAACCTCACCACTAGATGCTGCTTAATTTCATACAAGGGACCTTAAAATAGCTGATAATTATAAAGCAAATGGCATGAAAAAATCCATGGCTTTACTAAAAGCATTATGGGTAAACCTCACTTCACCCTGTAAGCCTATCGTAAAACAAAGGTGAGGGAGGACATTTCCTAACGGCGCGATCCATTACATTCTAATAAGTGTTTACTATCCTGGTGTGAAAGAAATGACGATCACAGTCGGTGGAAAATCTTATTATGGAGAGTGTCATTACACTTTTAGCCGGCTTCCAAGCTCACCAAAACGGTTTCATTTCTATGATTTAGGCGTGTTATTCATCTCTAATAAGATGCATATCAATGAGATAAAAAAATGAAAATCAGAAAGAATTCAAAGGTGTTCATAAGAATTGCTATTATGAACAACAACTCCAAAATGAACTCTTTAGAGTGATTAAAACTAGAAAATATAGTTTTTTAATGTTCATTTCTTTAATACGAGGAAACCCTCCATGGAATAAGCACGCCATACCCCAAACCAGCACATTTGAGCTCTAATGTTGTGCCTTGAGATCTTTGTCTTGGGAAAGTTTGCACAGCGTGACTGTGTTTTACCCATCTGCTTTCCTCCATGAATATAAACTGGAGCGATAGAGAAGAATGACAGCTCAAATGGTTGTCAAACTGGAGGCAGGCCACAGTGAGGACAGATCCCGGGAGCGTTCGGCACTCAGCAGGCTAGTCTGCTAATTATGGTGCCCTCCAATATCTCACCCAGACAAGAGCACGGATGGCATCACGCACAGTGCCGGGCTGACAGACTGTACTTATCTGTTATCAACCGCAACTAACTTACGCACTAACCATCACTCACTTGCTGCATACAGACACACAAGATGCAGACACACTGTTACCCACCTAATCATTACTACATAGATTTTCAAATCTGGCACAAAGTTACGTCAACGAATAGTGAAATATCACTGGCTTTCATCTGTCTCGTTACAGACAGTGCCATTGCGTCATCGTTGAGTGCGAAATGCTATTGGCTCTCGTTACCGATTACATCATTCTAATGTTCCGTTTGGTATAAAGATGCGTTGATGTCCATTCCTGGAGTTCCTCTTGTAAAATAATCGTCTGGCTTAAGTTCAGATGGTTTGCAACGCGACTTCTTTGTAATACAATTGTTTACTGTTTTGTTCATTTTATGGAATAAATACATGTGACTGTACTTTTACTCGTGTGTTGTGTTTCATGGTTGACAAGTGGTAAAGTTTAGGGTAAGGGGAGGGATTGGGGTTAGGCGCTCTTAAAATATCTTTGAATCGATAAACATTTATTAAACCATCAATACTTTCACAAATGCAAATGTAAATGCGTGTTTATCTGTCTGCACAAAACGGCATGGGGTCGTTTTCATAATCGTGTGCACTTAGATTATTACGACAACAGTTCACGTTTTAAATTTATGTGAACAGACAACCTATTGAGTCCTTTTTTACTTGGAGGACAGGCTCGTTTTTTGGTAAAACAAATCAGACAGCCGTTGTGTAATGTGATGTGTAAAAAAATTTGTCAAGTTTCTTCTCCTTTCAACACCTCTGTAGGTGCCTAAGCCAGCAATGCTTTCTACTTCATGCAAGCATGCTTCTTTTAATTCTTTTTACTTGCATTGTTTTCTTGCCAGAAACAACATAAACTATCTGTGGGTAAAACTTACATTTTCCTTTTAAAAGTTTCTGCCTGTTTTCATACTATAATCTTAAAAAACTTCTGATGAAAAGACATTATAGATAATCTTAAATTGCACTTTCTGACTACGTGAAATGATGTTGGAGCAACTACCAATTTTATGGTGATGTTTTGACAGAAGATAGAAAATATACACATCGCGTTCATTGGATTTGGGCAGATAAATAATTGATAAAAAGCATCAGATTTCCAGTTGGCGACTAGCATTTGAAAGTAATTCCATGTCATTTTTTGTCATAGAGGTTATGGTACAGTTCAAGTCACCTTGTATCTGACACTAAGATGCTGTTATATCTCCACAGATGATATTCACTTGATCTGTCAACAGAATGAAAAATCATAGCAATTTCTAAACATGCAAAGACATTCCTGACTGCATGATGACTTATTAGCATTCTGTTGATGTGCTTCATCTGGCATCTGCACAGTTTATAATTGACTAAGTAAATGATCATTATTAATTTGGGTCTAATTAGAGGTTTTACGCAATTGATTTTTTCTAAATATCTCAATAACGAATGACAGCCATGCGGTTCATTTGAGAAGGTGCCAGATGCCTGGCGTATTTACTGCATCAGACATCAGTCTGTTGTGAGGAACTGTTGCGTCTAATAAGAGACACTGATATGAGGATGCAGCATGTTGTTTATAAATGTTTCAGTCTATTCGCCTAAAAAGGTGACGTTGTAATGAAATTCAGCTCTATTTAATAAAAATAGACATACTGTAGACCTATGCATATGTTAAACATTAACTACTATAAGACACAAGACATCAGTCAGATTGCCAGAGATGAATCACTTACAATCAAGTTTGCAGCTATAGTATAAGTTTCAGAAGAGATTTTAAGATTATTTTGATGGAGTTCTCAGTTGTTTTTGTTTTAAAGGGATTGTTTACCCAAGAATGAAAATTCTGTCATTTACTATCTGTACAATTTTTTTTTGTTTAACACAAAAGAAGATATTTAGAATAATAAACCAAACAAATTCTGAGGAACCACTGACTATCATAATTGTTTCATTTCCTACGGTGGAAGTCAAATGTTAAAATTGCTTAAGAGAAAGAAAATAGACAATTGTTAAAATACATTAAGATAATGCAGTTGTGTATGTAGTTTATGCAGGTTAAAAATCTGGATTTGGGTAAAATTGACAAGAAGTGTTTTAGTTCATAATAAAATCTTTAATATGATTTGAGTTCTTGGGAGACTTGTGATCTCAGTTTGTGACATTATTGAGATCTTCTGAAACTCTAATGAAGACATCTGTGAGATTTCCAGGTCTTCTGTCTGGAGACATACCTGAGAATTTGGACAATGCTCCCCATTTATTTTCTTTGATGTTTTGGAGAAAAAAATTGAGATATAATGTTGGTTAATCTAATATTGGTATATGGGTTTCAACATTAACTTTTTTAAACTATGATGTACGAGACTACGCAAACTTAACTTATAATAAGTATAATGCGGATGCGGGTTACAAGAAATATTATACAAAATAAACCAAGGTTTGTTAAGAATTCTTAAAAAACAAACAGGGAAAATTTGAAAATGACTTTGATAGCTTAAATAAATGAGTGTGATGATCACCTAAATGAAGCATTTCTTGAAACGGCAGCAGCTGTTCCCTTTTTTTTGTTTTTTTTTAAAAAGCCACTCTCCATATAATGGCCGCAACAGTTTGCAGACTGTAGATGATTCATGCGGCTGAGCGTGGCGAAAAACAAAATCTGACAGAGCATATTAAAATAGCATTTTATTTAGCCAAATCGAATTGAATGGCATGCTGAATGATATCTAATGCTTCCTATTTCATGCAAAGTTTGGCAGAGCAGACCAGACTGAGGTCACCATAACACCCCGATGTCTGCTCTCAACATGTTTCATTACCCCCTCGACGAGCTCATCTCTGAGTCACTCTGCTTTACAGGGACAGGACTCGCTACCATGTCAATTGGAATCCAGCATATTGCACAAGTTCTACGAAAATGAGACGCATGAGCTAAAATAGAGGACTTGAGAGTCTGAGAATGGAACGACAACATTGCATTAGATTATATAAGGGTGGAAAAAGGTCTAAAATTAGTCTTAAATCTCAGACAGGGCAGTGGAATCGTGGGGAAAAACAACTACATTTCTGCATGCGGCAGGAGATTTGCATTGTATAATATAAGTCGTACATTTCCTGAGACTTGAACCCATGGCATTGCTATTGTCATATCATACCAGTGCCACATTATTATGCATATTTCAGACATTAAATTATTATGTTTTAGAGATAATAATATATATGGGTCAATGACGTATAACGACCACTGATCATGTATTGTGAGCAATAATTTTAATAATTGTTGTAAATTAAAAACAAAAAATATATATTTTTTGTTGCTGAAATATAAATCTCTGATACATTATGCGTGATATTTATATTTTTTAAACATTTATATCAGTTGTTAGCGATTTTCAGGAAGAACAAGTTTATTAATTGTGTAAATTTAAGATCAAAATATTAAATGATCACTCTATCAAAACTCAAATACATGCCAATACATTGCTTCTAAACACTTTAAATACCAATTATTTGTAAAAAAAAAAGGCACGTCAAGGAAATGAATCAATTTTAAGATAAATCACCACATGACATTTTTAAGGCTATGACCAAGATGACAAAGACTAAAATCAATTTTAATTTGCACTTATGAGTAAACCAAATCCCTAATGTTTGAATAACTGCACAGATATTATTATTAATTTGTAAAGTTGGAATATCTAAAATCCTTACACGTTGTTGACCCATAAACACAAACACATAGTAACCAACCGCAAATACTGTATACGTACAACATGGGTGAAGATAATCTCCAAGGTAATATTTCTGTTAAGAGATGGATTAAAATGAACTTAACTATGAATTTGCAAAAACAGTATTCAAATGCTCAAAAAGATATACACCAATTCACCTCGGTTAACACTGCCACTTGTCTCAAAACCACCAGTTCCAAAACTCCACTGACAGAGAAATGAAGAAAAGTTCAAAAGACTATTTGCATCTCCATAGCCCATTGGTTTTGATTGCCTTATTGCTCCTGGCTCTCAAGGAGTTAACTGGTTAACTTAAATAGATCATGCTGGCTTTTCAACAATGTGCTCAACAAATATTAAGAGCAAACGGAATAGAGAGCTCAGCGGGAACACAAAACAGAAAATTTAAAAACATCAACCAGCTTGCATTTCAAAACACAAAAACGTCAACAATATCACAGAGTATCTGTATTACATGCTATTGTTCGATGACTGTGCTGGAGTGATCTCACCCAGCTTATTGGGTTACTTCATAGCATGTTGCATTTCGCACTATGAATATATACTGTATCTTCTCACCATCTCATGAATTATTATTATAGCTGTCAGGCAGACATTTACCACCCAGAGATTCAAATGCTGAGAGTAAAATAGACTCGACGATAATCCCAATGTGATTCTAGTCTATATTCGCTGAATACATACCGAAAATGAAATATAAATCTGCCTCTTAAAGCAAAGGGATGTTCATGATGTTCATGATGTTCATGATGTTCATGATGTTCATGATCAATGAGGCATGACAGATGTTATATTTTCTTGGTTTGAAAACCTTTATGCATTGGCGAAAAGGTATAAATGTTGGAGTCAGTTTTGATACCTCAAGGATTACAAATACAAGCATATATACATAAAAAAAATATTTTATGTCATTGAAAAACTAGATTTGAAGCATATTTCACAATTTAAAAAAATATATCAGTCCATCCATTTCTTATTGCGAAATAAGTTTGAAACTCTAAGACAATGATTTATTCAATATTAAAGTTTGACTTACCTACAAAACAAAAAAGTACCATGTTTTTTTGAACAGGCACAATGGTAATGCTTAATCTTGAAGTACCATGTACACATCACGGTGAGTGAATATATCAATCGTTCACTTCCAGGGTGTTACCATATAACATTCTCGCGATTACAAACAGTTCGGTTTCACCTCCACTGCATCAACGTGCAACATAAAATAACATTTATGACTTTTAAACATGCACATATGAAGCATCACGACACCAATGAATCCTCATTTACACTTTGGGTCTTCACAGGACCTCTTTCACAAATCCCATAAATGATGTCTCACGGAGAGTCCACGACACCCTCGATTTTCCACTTACAAATTCATTAGTATCTACATTCTGTTGAAATAAGAGAGTGCACTTTCTTCTCGGCATATTTTTAGAGTCCACGCAACCTCTGCACACCTCTGAAGCGGAGCTTAATAATTGATATTTCACAGGGATGAAAAGAGTGAAGTTTGCTAGGCAGAGAAGTGACAGCTATAACTCAAACAGGGTGATTCAAAATGCCTCTCTGTGTCTTTGACAATTCATCTGAATGTGCTGGACAGGATCCAGCAGAATGCACCAGGAATTAAGGAAGATGGATGGTTGTGATAGCAGGCTATCAGTCGCTCGGCCCATTACGTTCCCCTCGCATTCATCATTCGCACGGCCTGTTTGTTCAGTGCCACATTAGGCCTTCACATTTGAATCTGCTTGATCTAAATAGAAATTGATTTATAGTCGCCGAGTGACGGGCTCCCTGACTTTGGCAATGCAGTCCGGTACCTTTCGTGGTACGGAGTATTTTTGGGGTGGTTTTTGTGGATAATTTTCAAGCTTTTTGTTACATACTTGACTCACCTCACTCGGCCGTCCGAGTTCACAAACACAATCGAGTCATTAAGATGTCCTCGTTTTTTAAATGGTTAAGAGGTTAATGAATTATCTCTCTGTAAATCCGAGAATCATTCAGAGTATAAAAGAAGAATAGTAAGAGAGTTCCACAGTACTACTGACTTCATCGAGGGCCCTTTCAGCGCCCAATGAATCATTCAGAACGAGGTAAACACTTCACTTAACGTTGATGCGCTCCAATTTCAATGACACTCCTATTCACAGTCAATTCAATGGCTTTGAAATAACGTGCTTATCACCTGTGGCTGCCAGTTCCAAATGGACCCATGAGACACCGGCATGTGGGCACCTGCGTATTGTTTTGAGGATGACATCATATTCACGTTGAGTTGAACAAAACCGTGACTGCAAAACAATGATATAACGCCTACAGACGTGACCTCAGAAGAGTTTAAAGAGAGGATTCTCTGAATGGTGAAAGAAAGTCTTACCAATCAGATTTCTGAGCTAAGTGGATTGTGATGTAACTTCTTGAAAAAGTTGGACAATTACTGTGGCTTTAAAATGAAAATGTTCTTATCTACGCACTGTCAGGTCACTTTAAACTCCTATAAAAAAATCTGAAACACGACAGCAGAAGTGCTGGTTTTATCCATATAATACAAATGCATTTTTTGTTCTAATTGAAATTAGTGTAAAGATCTAATGCACAAAGCATGTCTTTCAAAGATCATCTTTTTATATCAAGGTCAAGGAAGCATGGCCCAGCTCTAAATCTATGATAAAATAAAAACACATTCCTAAACAACAACAACAAACCTAAATCCAAAACACAACGCCCCATTGTGACCTCATCTTTATGAAACAGACAATAATGCTTTTCGGTGAGACAGAACTCACAAAAAGCTGTGCATAAAAATTCAAAGTGCGTTCCACCAGCCGATTTACCTTGCTTCAGCTCCACAATGAGAGACAGACAGTATTTGGAGGTGGAACCTCTTTTTTTTCAAAGGCTTTTTCAATTAGAGTAAAATGAGTGGGGCTATTATCACAATGCGACAGGCCTCACCACTTTCCAATAGGTCCTTTGATTGCCATGGAAACCAGCTATCATTGTCATGGCCACCCCTGGTGCTACATGTAATTTTCGGTGTGTGAGGGCCACTGATAATGCACAATCAACAGCTAGGAGAGGAAGGCATCATGGCCAATCCAGGAACGTCTGGCACCAGATCTGCCATCGAGAGAGTCTCTATGGGGGATAGATTGGACTGCCGCAGAATGAGGCGACTCCTCTCAATGCGGTCTATGAACTTGCTTCATAGTGCAATTTCACTGCGAGAACTGGGACTTTCTTTACGTTTAGACTTAGAATGATGTAAGGGGTCACATGAGGGCAAGAGAAGACCCCATTTAGCTGCTCGGCAAAATTAAACGTGTCTTTCTTCCACAAGAGCCGCACACTGTGTTGTACAGTTTATTCTTTCTTTTAATCTTTCTTTCTCTCTTTCTGTCAGCGATTTACCTATTATGTTCTTCTCATCTTAGATCCATGAGACTTCCTCATCTCCTCTGCAGCGAGCTTTTCATTTCTAAAGCGTCCTGGTTTCAGAATACGATTTCCTGTCTTATTCACTCCATAAGAGCCGCTATTGTAATGTCACACAAGCGTGATGATATTTTCACGCATATTTAATTTCTCTAACACTGTCCCTATGCCATTAAACCATCAGCATTATGTGTCAGAATCTTTTTTTGGCTATTTTTGGTGGGTTGTTACCTGAAGTAAATTTGAAGTATAGTGATATCACAGCTCTCTTTAAACTCCCTCTCTCTCTCCACATGGAGTTCCTCTGCTTTTAGTGAAGATGAGAGGGCGGCTGGTGTTAAAGCTGTTCTTTAGCAGACCACGTGAACATGTGAAATGTTGGTAATTATGTGTTTTCTCTGTATGCGAGATCTTGGCTGCCGCATCTTCTGGGAAGGGAAAGACAAATAACATAGAAAAACAAACAATGGGTCTTGAATAAAAGCAAAAACAGCTGCAATTCAAAATGTACTAAATCTCAAAATGTTGGCCATAAAAGATTGTGCTGACATACATTTTTTTTGGAGGATCTATTGACGGTATTGCAATATAATATACATAACTTTGTCTTCAGAGGTGTATAAGACCTTAAATAATGCGGTATTATGTTTTTATTACTTTTGAATTAGTTATTTCTATCTACATGCACCGCAGGTCCCATTGCATGGAATTCGCCATCTTGTTTCTACAGTAGCCCTGTAAAAACTGTATCTGTGTCCTGTGATAGCCACCGTAGTGCTTCGAAAGGGAGGGGTTGGGGTGAGCCATTGGTTGCAATTCGCAACCTCACAGTTAGATAATGTTACATTTCATACACTGGACCTTTAACCACACTTTTAAACATGCTTGAACGTCTTCCTCAGACAAGTATTTTCTTGATTTTTATGAATTACAAAGAGAGGTGTTAAACACAAAGAACTTGAAAGACTTAAAGTATGGCAGCTCTGTCCATTTCAGAACCTCATTGGAGCAGTGATCCACAATTAATGAGTCTTCCCCATCTGATATTCTATCATTCTTCACTATGTTAAAACTTTTCCAACTTCATAATCCAAATGGAATATCCATTTACCTCCAGCTCACACAGAATCGTCTCTAAGTGCAATTCCTCGTTTAGCTTCTCTGCACAATGAAGTCCGGAGCCCAAACATCTGCCAAGCTTTCTAAATTTCATGAGCAGAGGACAAGTTTAGGCTTTTACGACTGTACTCACTTATGTCCTCACGCCGGCCGCTCTGAGGGACGCGGGGATGCTCACCTTAAAGGACTTTACTATTATAAAAGATGACAGAAGTACTACAAATAAGTCCGTTAAATAAAGCATGGAAAGCAACAGAGAAATGTGCAGCTGCCAGGGGCTTCTATAATAGACTTGTCTTCAAATATTTAATACATTTACAAAGCTTGCCCTTTGAGTTTTTAAACAGGTGGAAAAATCATGCAATCCTCCACATATTAGTAAAATGACGTCCATTAAGTTAATATATTAGCAAACACCTTTCTTTGGGTAAAAAGTTTTCCTACATTAAACATTTTGAAGGTAACAAAAGTTAACTCCAATAAATGCTGGAGTTAACTACTACAGTTTAGAACGAATACTCTTGATGAACATGCAAAAAACTTTTTACATGCAACTACAAGCACTTGAATAGGTTACTATTTTGCAGTTAATAAATCATCATGTACTTTTACAATTCCTTCTTTAAGTCTGATCAAAAAGAAATATGTTCTGCATTATAGCTTTTTGATTTTTTTCATGTAACTAATATACGATGTGAATTCTACACACAATAGCATATAAAGCAAATGTATATTCATCAGCATGTAAAATAACCTGGCTTAAAGACACATGGTAGTATTGTGTTTAGATGAAAAAATAACCACCGTATACCAGCAGCTCAAAAATAAATCATTAAGGCTACTGAGCCTTTTATCAGTGTAAATCTCTCAGAGTAGTTTTAAGTCATTTTTGTAGTCTTGGGCTTTGTTCTTTTTATACACAACAAATTTAACAGGATTTACAATGTGGTGTTTTAAACCAACGTAAAAAAACTGTAAAGAATGCAATCGAAAACGTACCGTAAACCCTATGAGACAACTTGCCCCGGTGTCATATCTTCAACACAAAATTTTATATGCATGGAAACCGGCGTACATTGCTGGGACCCCAATAACAGCGAAGAAGAGGTAACATTTGTTTAAATTTAGTATCTGGTGGAACGATGCATCTCGCATTCACAGGCCACTTGGCATTCTGATAAAACTTGACAAAATCCGCCCGTGTTTTGACAGATCCGAAAGGCTTCATTGCACTCAACCTGCTCCCTGAGATGAGCTTCTGGTCCGACTGCCCTATGCTTCATTTCCATCTCTATAGTAACCCTTTAGTCTAAATTAAATCCAATAGATTTTCCGTCACTATTTTTTTCATATTTCTCATAGTATACAGCGCTCCTCTGCCCAAGCCCGTTTCTCTTCCTGTTAGTCAACGGTAATGTGAGGCGTTACGGCGGTCAAATTATCACCCAATAATTCTTAATAATTTCAATAATATCATGTAACCATTTGAATTGCCACACGGCAGTCATAAAATAACGCCCCGGGACTCGAGCTCCAATTCATTTTCTCCCTCCGTGGGGCTGACAATGATTCATTATGAGGCTTAATGCGGTACAAGAGGAAATGGAAGCCTCACGCTCTAGTTAATTGGAACCCTTGTTGAAACGATAAGGATTGCATGAAAGCATTTACGTTATATCAAAATCCCGTATCTGTAAACAACTGCTTGTCAACCGTGGCATTAAAAGATAATGAATCATAGCAATCAAGCATATTTGTATTATATTCTTTAACGCTGAATAAAGGAAATGTGCATTTTTTGGTAGAAAAATCTAGCGTTTGAAGTTAGATGAAGATTTAGATGAAGGCCTCCGAAAGTGTAAACCGGCACAATTTCATGCAATTCTCAGCAAGTATTTAATAATCATGGGGAACATTTGTTTAACCGAGCACTCACAGAGACTTAACAAGAACTTTCTTTTTGTGCATTTACCTACATTAACACACATGTAGCGCTTGAAAGATTACGATCGGTTGTAATTTTATGTGTAATATTAATACGAAGAATGGCAGATAGGAGAAATGGTCTTATCTCCACAATCCGTGTGTGTGGTACCAGCCACACCTACGGACCCAACGCATCACCAGAGGTTTCTGAGGCAATCATCTCCGCTATTGTCCGGCTTCACAAACAATGAAATCTCGGAGTCTGTGAGCCCGTGTCCCTCAAGAGGAGGAGGTAATAGACACAGAAAGAGAGAGAGTTCTTGCCTTTCAGACAGGCCTGACTCTGGCACCCACTTAGACTGAAAGGGTTGTGGACATGGTCAGAGCTGAAGCCTGGTGACCTGTAAAATCAGAGAGCAGTAAAGCCCAGATTAAAACTAATCACTGCAATGACTGGCTCCTTCACTCCAAAATTCAGCATCCGAACTCTGGACTCTCAAGGACAATCTGATGGTCGAGATTACCATTGCAAAACACTGTAAAGTAAGAGCCTACTAACAAATTACTTGGAATTGACTTAAAAACATGATTAAAAACAATAATATTCCTCCAAATGTTGTCTCTACTAGAGTTCAAGAATTAAACAATATAGTTGATTTGATAGATCCCAGGCATGCACTGCAGCATAAATTATGCAGCGAGAAGTACAATCGCACATGTTTTTGCTGTTTGCTGACTTCAGGGTTTCTGTGGTTGTTTATATTATCGCTGTTTGTGATTTGTAAGAAGCTTGTTATTCATTTATTGTTACCGTTATTGGTTTGTTTCTGTGAGTATTACACTTATCTCTGCTTTTTAAGATGGTCTTTTCAGAAGCAAAGATTGTAGGGTTAATTTAATACAAGATGCATATACAACTTAAAACTTATGTCTAAGAATGTAACCAATGCACACATTCTTGAACAATATATACATTTTCTTAAAGAAGAACTGATTAAGTGGAAAAAAAATATTTATAATAAGAATACTCATTGAAATATCTTATTTTTACAGTATACACAACATCCACAATGAAAGCAGATTACTTTTCGATTTGTATAAAAAAACAGATTAAAGTTAACAGTTTTATTATTAATAATATAACGATACCCATAGAAACTGAATTTGGTTGACAGTCACTGTGGTTTTCAGATGTCATACCTGTATCGAGCAAGAAAGTTAGACTGTTGAAAAAAACATGTATGTATGGAAACCTAGCATAAATATTTCATACCCGCTGTCATTCATGAATAACAAGACTGTAAATCATGAATCATGCATTTTATCCATGTGCACTCGCAACACTAAAACTGACACAATTGTTGAGCAATGTGTGTGATGAAATGAGCCGTGTAGCTCTCAAAAACTCTCTGTCCCAGAGCAGCCAGGCTCACGACGCCCAGCGGGCTCCTCGTTCTGTATTGCCCTTTGCACACCACAAGGATCACACAGATTAAAATGTACTCCTATATGAATATTGCATTTCCTGTATATAATTCAATTCACATCGGTGCTGCGATAATGCAGCTGGTAGCATCGTGGGCCAATATTTGTGAACAGCCTCACAGCGAAAGTGCACAAAGTGTCGATCCGAAATGCTTACAAGCAGAAGAAATAAAAAAGCTGTGCATACATGTATGTATACAAAAACATGTACGTGTTGAATTTTTGGGGGTAAAATTCCTCTCTTCAATCCTGTATTTCTCCTTTTCGATTCTCCCCTAGGCCTTTTGGGACTGTGGCGGTGGTAGAGGCGGCGTCTGGGCTAACCTAGCCTCTGGGCTATCCTAGAGCGCTGTCTAACTTTCATCAACAGCTAAAAGCCGCTCTAATGCAAAGTCAGCCTTTACTTCTGAAGGACACTTTTCACAAGATGGCTATAAAAGTTTCTACTCACAAAACGCCGGTTTTGCATATATACAGAGGAGCATATGCATGTGGAATCCCATGTCAGCAAAGTTCCCTCGAAACATTTATTATATCATAAAATGATACTGTACCACCAGCTCTAGGATCGGATCGAATAAGCCACAAACCATTGTAAAATTAGCCAGTATGCACACACCTGTGACCACACAAATGGATTCTACATTTTGTACCGTGTTGCTTAGCAACCATAAACAGGCTGCAAAATGTAGTCAGAATTTTTTTTTATCGGGATATTCATCTAAAAAACGTTTTACCTCAAAAGCATGGTAGGACAACCATAAAACGGTTGTTTTTCTCATCGTAAATTCTGCACTAACCTTGATCACAAGTCCTTTAAGCTGCCAAAACGTGATTTCCTAAAGTCCTCTATTGCTTCAGTCATTGTGAAATTGTGCATTCAGAGTAATTTTAAGATCAAAAGGAACAGGTTCACAATGTTGCGCGTGAGAAACCACATTAAACATGTGTACGCATCATGTGACAAATTCCAACTTGTTTTCTATCTGGAGATACTTTTAAAATATTTTTTATCTGGAAACGGTAAAATGATCATGACACAAAGATTGGACACAGAAATTGGAGACACATTTTTCTTTGTCCAAGAACTTGAACTGCGGCACTTGAATGCTGAACTATATTCACACGCCACACGCTCACAAAATCGGACACTTTAATAAGAATTCCCAAGGACAAAAAAGTCTTGTTGAATATTGCTCTCAGTAGCAGGTGGTCTGGATCCACATATTAAGCATTTCTCAGCCATCCGTAAACTGTACATCCTACAGCAGATACTTTTTTTGCAACTGCACTGGCACGCTAAAAGTGCCATTTGTGCTCGGCTGAATCTGTGCGGGGACGATAAAGCCATAGTCTGATGAAACTTCAAAGCTATTTACATTGTTACATTATTGTTTTTCTTTATCTACCAAAAATGTTTATTAAAAAGTTCTGTGTAGTGGGCCTATTTACTACAATAAATGCATTTCCTAATGGTTAATTTGCATATGAATTTGACTGCAATAAAGGAGCAAATCCAGCGTGTACGTATAATGACTTTTCCATTTATTTAAATTAAACAGATAAAATTGGTTTACTAGCTAATGAAACAGTCCCAGAGTGACTGACCTTTATCAGCCCGCTTTTCTATAAAGAGGTAGGTCAGATTTTGCCTGTATGTGTGTGGATTTGAGTGTGTTGTGGTGTAAGAGTTTGATGAAAAAACACCAATCTGTATCTTTGGAAACTAATTGTTTAACATGTGTTTGTGAGACACAAATTATCGTTGCACATTTCAGTCAGAAGAAAATACTACTAATTTCCCTGAAGTTTTTGCCATACACTGTGGTGTGAGAAAAGAAGTGTTATCCTATTAGAAAACAATAAACTGCAATAAACAAAGAACTAGTTTCACTATTTTTACAGAAAAAACAACAAAATGTTGAGCAATATTTGAAAAATCCCAATATTTTGGCACTTAAAGACAAATGACATTTATTTAATGACCATTTAGCAAATCGAGTGCATAAATATTAAAGATTAAATATTAATCCCGAGTTCATAAATGATTCAAACAGGGTTTTATATTACAGCTATTGAATTTTTGGCAAGAAAAAATGAACACTGCATAAATCTGGCACCATTGATTTGGTACAGTTCAGTAGAAACTGAAATATCTTTATTTTAGTGAATATTTTACAGTGTAGCCTATAACATACATACATATACTTTTTTTGAGAGTATAATAAAAACAAATGATATAGGATGTCATAACTTCAAGTGGTTGTCTGCAGAGAAAAAATGTGTGTGCTTTTTTCCCCAACAATTGGTGCGGATCTAGATTCTATATCGACCTTATCACAAACAGCCATAAGGGCAGAAAACTTCACAGTCTTGCTCTTCTTTAGCTGTTATTTGCCAGCAGCATTCCCAACTTGTCCATTATTTACAAGGGTTGAGTTGCTTTACTTGTCTGGTAGAGACGAACAAAGCCAGAAAACAACTCACAAGCGTTAATGCCCCGAACGCTCTTCACCTTTCTCTCCTTTAATCTAAGGGCCAGATCTTTAATCCGCGGATCCAGAAATATAGCGATACAACCTAATTTTCCAGGCATTTTCTACTTGTTTGGTTCCGCGTGTCCTTCCTGATGTCCGGAGACGCCGGATAAATCACAGGACGTCCTCTGCAATAAAGCCAGTTAATTCCAGGGGTTTAAATCTTAGGGTCTGCTGCAGATACTAACACAACAGTTCCATTAAAGCAAAATTAAGCGCCACAAAGGCACCGTCTCAGCAGAAATATACAGCGTGGGCTGCCACATTAACATAAAGCATGGCCCTCAAAAATTATTAGCCTCTCTAATCTTGAAACTCTCAGACGCAGCATTGCACTGTTCCAATGACCTGTCCATGGTGATGCATGGCTGTTTGCCTTCCTCTCTCTCTCTCTCTCTCTCTCTCTCTATTTGCCCCAAGCTCTAGATTTATGCTCAGTGAAATAGAAATGCACAGATTCATTGGAGTCTGAAAACACATTCTTGCACATCCACCCAAACCCAAAGCAAGGTGAAGGTTAACAAACACTTTATCCATTTCTCATCAACCAAACATTAGTGGTACAGAGACATTGTTTATATCCCTCGTGATACAGACTCCGATGGCAGCCCATCTTGAGCCTTGGGTACCTACTTTAAATTACGAGTAGCTCATTCACAATTATGCATTTAGCACACACTTATCCAAGTGTTGCTTGTTGAAAAAAATGGTTGTAGAAAAACCAACAGAATATTACCTGGGTAGTAACTATCTAAAAATAGTGATGGTACTTACTTCTCGATACCCCAACTTCCCCCACAACCCGTATCTGTGCCAAAATCAAAATGGCCTTTATACTAGAATGATTCCATGCCCACCTATCCCCACCAGAAATAATGGATTAAGACACTTAGCTCTGATTAAAGATTGGATGCTGTGCATAATCGCAGCGCTTTATGGCAGAGGAGAAAAATCAATCACTGTGATCTCGCTCACGGCAGGGTTGAAATAAAGCCCAGTCAAGTAGAAAATAGACTCTCTGTCACCCCAGCGATAGCCAGCCGGGCTCCATCACGGCAAACAATAACCTGCGAGCATCCCCTTCGTATTCAAACGGCGTCCAAGCTCCCGGGAGCTCTTTGATGGACAGAACTTCCGGGCTGCCGTTGTTGTGTTCTGACATTGCTGTATGCGACGCCATTTGATCAGGCTGAGGGGAAACTTGAGTGAGGCGAGGGAGTGTGTCTTCTCCGGGTATCAGATCGTGACATGTCCGTTAACGCCTGTCTTTCGTCTCGGGGGGTTTTAGCATGGCACCATGTTGCATGGCTTGAATTTTCCGCCGGCAGAGGAGGCCAAAGGCTGGAGGTTTTCCGAGAGATTTGTGTGTCAAAGTGGGTCTTGCAGAAGGGTTTTTGACCGCTCGTCAATGGTGAAAACTCTTGGTCATGTTGACAGCTCTGGAAAGCTGGATTTAGGGGTCAGTGATGAGGGTAAGCGACATTAGTGTTAAAATATTCACCCGTGGAGGTGCCTTATACCTGGAAAAAGGCAGACCATGGCTTTTTGCTTTATTGAAGGGTGTAGTTACAGAATCTACACGTTGGGGCTAAATACTCCAAACCTAGACCGCGCTGTGCAGCCCTCATCTGTCTGCTAAGAGAGGCATTGAGAGCACAATACTGTATGACAAGATAGACCATCATCTGTGACAAGGACAGGAAGAATGATAGAGAGAGCCTATAGCGGCATTGGCTGAATGTATATGAAGAAGAATTAAATATTCACATGCCTACTTCAAAAAGGCCGAGGTCAAGCGTGGCATTACTTGCACTTGTACATGAGAGAGGCTAACATCTCCCCAGACTGCACTCATTCTATATTAGGAAGTCTTAAAACATGTACTATTTATTATCCCAGATTCCAATGGGACAATAACATCCTCATGCATAATGTATTATCTTAGCCACATTACAATATATTGCCCATTGGAGGCGTGCCCAAACGTAATAAAGCGCGAAGACTGAAGAGATAAGCTACATTTATTTATAGTCATGCCTCGAGCACCTCTTGAAGTCAATATGTGCAACTTTATCAATATTATTTAGATTTAACAACACTTTAAAAAAGTTATGATCACATTCTTAAAACAGACTTCATTTACAAGCCAATTTACCTGCGTTATGTGTTTCTCAAAGAGATGTGATTTTCCAGCCCAACACTGCAACGATATTCGATTTCTAAAAATGAAATATTTGACTTCTACTCAGAAAAACAAAACTGAGAGAGAACTGAAGAATGGTCAGCAGCGTTTATAATCACTTCAATCATTAAAAGAAGATGATATATAGCCATATTTGATTGATGGATTGAATAAATAGAAACGTACTAAACATGGATACAGGAATCAGTCAGCAAATAGGTTTTAGACCTTTGAAACAAAGGTGACTCCTGTCTAAAAAGATTTATATTTTAGGAAAAATCCTTTAGGGGCACTACTTTGAACATCAAGCAACTAGGCAAGGAAAAATATTATATAAATATTTTGTTAACGTTTCTAAAATGGCTGCTTAAAAATTGCAATATTTTTTTAATTCAGAAGGTGACATTAAGACTGGTGAATAAAGGCCATGGAGTCACAAACATTTTAATATCCAGTGGGGTCTCAAAGTCCGAGCGAAGAAAAGTTTAAAATAAATAAAAAAACTTTACTTTACTGACACAATTAATGAGAAATATTTTAGAATCACCACTATTTCTAGGTCATTAAACATATAAGCAAATTCAAGTCACAGAATGTAAATTTTGTACAAAAGGTAATTTCTGCTGGATTTAAGTGAAGCAAACAATGAACTTTCTCGAATCACGGGATGAAATAAATATTCAAGGTTTTCCACATACTTTGCTCTAAACTTCACGTCAGCTCAGGTGCATGTTATTAATAAAGTCAAGCACGTATGTAAAATACATTTTCTCTGCTGCCGTCAGATTTTAGGACCCAACTCATAATGTACTAAAACCTAGCAGAGCATGAGTGAAATGAGGCACGTGGCGAAAGCTGTCTGCGAAGGGAAGAAAAAAATCTTGCTACAAAAGAATAATTAATCAAGCAAAAAGTGTCTAACATGCTGAATAATTATGCAGCGCAGTAGATAAGACTGTTCAACAAGTAGCTCACACAAGGTCCTTATAATCTCACATTTTCCATTATCACAGAATCAGATAAAACTGTAAAACCGAAGAGAACCAAGAAGAGGCCAAATCCAGCCCAGGCGCTTCAGTCGCTTTAAATTCACCCAGCGCTTGCTGAAGTGGGACGTGGAGAGTTTGTAAAACACATACTCTGAATTCATTACAATGCTGTAGTTTTAATGAATTCAGAGTATGTGTTTGGGTTCTGACCACGAGCAAGTTTCAGTTGAGAACGAATAAATTAAATATAACCAGATCACTGTATTGGAAAATGGTAAGCTAAAGATCAGGATTTCCAAATAGAGGTTGTCAGCGGTGTCACACTTTGGCATACAGCCCTGTTACTTCTGTTACAAAAAAATATTTATATAAACACCTTAATTTCTTTCCAGTTTTTTAAAAAATACTGCTGTGTTGACTTCTCTGCAACGTCTGCAAGATTAAAATGTTCTTTTTGAACAAGAGTTTAGCAATTTAGAGAGTTAAAATAATCTGACATTCTTTTAATATTTTAATATTATTTAATTTTCTCATTTAATGTTCCAGAAAATTCAAGCACATTCAGATTTTTTTTAACCGGGAATTTCAAACTGGAATCAAGGGACCCCCAGGGGGCCTCCAAATGGTTTTCAGCGGTCCGCAGAAAAGTTCAGGGAAAAGAGATAAAGAAAAATTGTTAACCTGACATTCGTTTTTTATTTCCAAGTGTTTATTTCTTTTTGCTACAATGAACGTTTCAAACTTGTTTATATTAGTATCTTTCTAGACAGTTTTTTACTATAGTTTCTATATTCACACAATTATTTAAGTTTGGAAACAATTGTTGTCTTTTATAATATCAAATTTATCATCTAAAATGATATATTGATGTCGGTGCAAATATCCCTGTGGTTAGTGCACCGACATACACTCACCTAAAGGATTATTAGGAACAACTGTTCAATTTCTCATTAATGCAATTATGGTGGTGGTGTAATGGTGTGGGGGATGTTTTCTTGGCACACTTTAGGCCCCTTAGTGCCAATTGGTCTACCTGAGCATTGTTTCTGACCATGTCCATCCCTTTATGACCACCATGTACCAATCCTCTGATGGCTACTCCCAGCAGGATAATGCACCATGTCACAAAGCTCGAATCATTTCAAATTGGATTCTTGAACATGACAATGAGTTCACTGTACTAAAATGGCCCCCACAGTCACCAGATCTCAACCCAATAGAGAATCTTTGGGATGTGGTGGAACGGGAGCATCGTGCATCCCACAAATCTCCATCAACTGCAAGATGCTATAATATCAGTATGGGCCAACATTTCTAAAGAATGCTTTCAGCACCTTGTTGAATCAATGCCACGTAGAATTAAGGCAGTTCTGAAGTCTCGAGTCCTTTAAAACACCTGCTCCCCTAACTCTGCCCAATGCTTTGGGTCAGCTCTGTACGGTCCTGTCCCAATAACGTGTAAAAGCTGTAACAGAGCTTTAAAAATTGCAAAGCGCACATAAAAAAGAATTAAATACATAATATTGATATTCAGTTCTTCAGACTTCCCAAAACTGACCATCAACAGTCTCTGAAGGTTAAGCACGACTTTTAAACTAACATTTGTTGCGGTTCTCAGCACATGTAATTTGTATCCTCATCGTGTAGTAGTAGCTGTGGGGTGAAAGTGTATCGGCACCTGTAGGGCTGAGTTTACGGCCCTGAATTAACACCAATGTGCCCTTCAGTAAGGTTGCTCTAAACCGCTCCAGGCCACGCTCTCCTATTCAACCGATTGTCAGTTCTTTTTTCCGCGCAGAAGACAAACTCTTAGGCACGATTCGCAAAAGTGTTTATGAATTCATTTTGTTCAGTGCTCTTCTTCCGGAGAGCCTGCCGCATGTACTAGAAGCTCGAGAGCACAGACCCCCATTTGATGAAGATTAATGGTCTTAATTTAATTAGCAGCTGTAAGGAAGAGACGTCTGTTTGCTCAGGGAGAAGCAGGTGTGGAAGAGATGAGCTAGCAAAAACCGAGGTGAGATCCAGTCGACGGGCGAGCGTGCGCGCCCTTTCGCTACCCCGAGTGCCTTAAACCGAAGAAACTCAATCCTACTTCAGAACACGGCCCCACTGAGAGAATGCAGACGCAGACTACAATGAGTGATATTGATTGGCATTTGCTGGTCATCATAAAATGGATTAAACCAGGGACAAGGCGAAACATTTGGAGGGAGAGAGGAGGCAAACATGTCGTAACACGACCTCAAATCAAATAATAGCGCCAAGGTTGAAATGAATTTAACAGCTCACTTATTCTAATGGAACATCGATCTTCTGATGCAGGCAGCATAAAACGCTCTACTGGAATATTGTTCCTCGGAGCAAAACAGCTAGCGCACAAACCTGAGCTTATATCGACAATAACAAAGGCGCAGAGCGTGCTCGGAAATGCCCACAGGCGTGGATTTGGGGGGACGTGCCCCCCTATGTTTGAATTTCTTTGAGTTTCGCATGAGATGCCGATAAATAAAGAGTTGACCGCTACAGGGTTCAACTCATGCAGGTGATGTTGAACCTTAAATGACCGATCTGCAAAATTTAAGCTTCGTGAAATTAATAAACAGAATCTATACGTAATCAAACATTTCACTTTAACATTATGATTCGTGCGTAGGCCGATAAGGATTTTTGCTTACAAGGTGCTAAACACTTTAATTACCGCTTTTATCTGGTAAAGAGCCGTGTGTAACCAAGAGATCAGTACACCAGCTATAATTCTGCGAGATGGTCTCTTTGTGAGGCACTACTGTAACTTTCATCCAAAGAGCTGAAGCAGTTTAATGCAATTTATTGATCAATACCAGCAGTACATATAGCGCTTTCAACTGGAGGGCTGCCATCTAATCAAACACCGGAGTGTGAAATACATCAGCGATCTGCTAATCGTATGGCACGGCAAATCATTATAATAGCTGACTTTAAGTGTAATTGAAACAAATGCTATCGATTGGTTAAGACACATTTGTCTCTTCGGCATGTAAACCGAGGAGTATTGTGTGTTGTCAGGGCTTGTTATTCTATGTAGGTGCCGTGAAGTTTTCGAAAGAACATTTCCTTCTTGTTAAGTGTAAACAAAAAGCAGCCTATGGTGAATCTAACTTTTCAAGCTTGTTTAACTTCACAGACCAGACATGTAAGGGTAATAATACAGAAAAAGAGAGTTTGGCTTCCCACGGCAAGATTATGTCAGAGGATTTACACAGCAAACTACCTCACAGCCTTTTCTTTTCAAGCCTCAGGGAGCCTGGCGCGAGCCGGACCAAAGTACTGTAGAAGGTGTAGAGTCACAGATCAAACTAGTGCTTTGGACGAAAACAGTTTTCGGTTACTTATGCTGTTGTAAAATACGTTATTTACATGGCTGGTTTGGGCTAAAATCTCAAAAAAATGAATAGTATTTTGTCAGGTCGTGTGACATCAACATGGTAAATATTTTTTTCCAGTCAACTGACAATAATCTTCATCTCATGTGATTGTAATGTTTAATAAAATCTGTTGACAAATATTTTAAACCCTACATCGCCTAATGGATGAATTGAGTCCGGATTTTTTTTTTCTTACAGAGGAACCCTGTTTATTTAGAAATACATTATATTATGCACCTAAACCGGGTTGCAGATATTGTTTAGCGTTTAACTTATTTACCTTTTTAACTTTTTTTAAACAAATTTTCATTATGATTCTTCCATAAATTTGATAAAAGGCAATTGGTGCAGAAAGGAAACAAGAAAAACAGCATTGCCACATCCTTCGGACATCAAAGCCAGCGTTATTTCTACAGAACAGCAGGGGAGGCGAAATCCTTTGCTAAACCAAATATCTCTTCCTTAGATAAACCATCAAAAATCTGGAAAAAAATTACAAACCAGGCTTTAATCTACGCCGATAAAGGGTTCTATTTTTGACGAGCTAAACGTAAATAAAATAAAGCAAAGACATGAAGAAAACACAACCGCACTGAAGTTTATTTATTCGATCTGGTCTCAGTCCACCTCAGGTATTAGTGTAAATGTCTCTATTTTTCACCACGAGGTCTCTATTTATTCTCATTCCTGACAAGGGAAAATAGTTAACATCCCGCTTAATCCATGCTCTACATTCACAACTTGAGTATATATGCAGTAGGGATGCGATGCCAAACCGCTTCCAGCAGAAAGGGCTGACAAACACACACTTGGGTTGCTCTTGGATTGATACTGTAATATAATTCCTTGTCAAAGATTTGTGTTTGTCCTGGTTGGGCACACAAGTGTAATTGCTCCCCGAGCCAACAGTTCATTATCTCATGCCATGTAAGATGCGATCGAGATGAACACGTCCCTTTGGGTATGTGTGTGTGTGATAGTAATCTATAGTTTCCTATAATGTGTTAGATACTGAGAAGTCGCTCTCCAAGGCATTGCTTGTTGTCCATCTTAATAGGCTTGTGTAACGATTCATCATATGATGAGTGCATTGTTTCTGAATGCTCTCCCAGATGAGCACTAGAGCATTAACACCACCGCGTTGACTTAAGTAGGAATAATGTGCACAAGCCAACCCACATTTCCAAGCAGAAACTTGGTTACACTGTATAAACTATAATCGCTAAGGCATGCAGACAACATACATGCAAAGAAACCACTGACATTTGAGAATGAAAAATGATTACAATAGAGAAAGTGAAGCTGACGTGACACACTATGTTGCATGTTGTATTGATGCCGCCATCTTGGGAGGATAAAACTCCACTGCTATCAATGTTTTGATAACTACCGTTGCTTGTTTGTTTGATGGAGAAATCTCTTTTTTAACACAGCAAGTCCGACCTACCATAGTTATATTTCCTAATTGAACAAGAAAAACAAAACGCTGCATTGAATGCACTAGCAACCATCCTCCCAAGATGGCGCAACATTCAACGCAGCGTGACGTTGATTAACAAGCTCTTTAGAGACAGCTATCAGCTAACAGAGAGACCGGGGTAGGTTGTCACAGTATCAATTTCAAGGTTCTGAGTCAGAGGTCCAGCTTTACTCTAGCATTGCTTTTGTGTGTTAGTTCCACATACGTAAGAATATTTTAAATGCAAGACTCCAAAGGGCCAATAAACAAAGAAATGTAACCTGGGGTAAAAAGTGAGACAACTACCCTCAATGCTCTTTAAATCAAACCCTTCCTTTAAGCACAACCTGTGCGATTCAACAGAAAAAGGGCTGCAGGACAGAGGACACGGAAAAGTGCTCAGAGAGGACGTGTACTTTTTAATGGGGTTGTAGTAGGATATCGCCTCTCCGATGGGCCATCTGGACCGCCTCCATTTACTTTCCCGGACTGCAAACATGAATCACTAAAGTATCTGGCACTATCAGACTCCTTTATGTGAATAGCTCTCTGGATACTTGGCCAAGGGAGAAAATATTCAGTAGGAGGCCATATAACAGTGTCCGCAATTGAAGTGAAATGAAGTCGGGCATCTCATTTACGTCGTCCCTTTTACCGGAGTCATCACTCAGCCGAGACATTACGTGTCGCACCTTTAACAGTGCGAAGGAGAACATATTTACAGTACGAAAACATTCTCGCTGACTTGTGACAAACGTTTGTCCTCCACCCATCCTCCTCTGCTGGTATTGTGGGGGACGAGTGGCGAGAATAACCAGCTGGTCTTGGCAGGCTCTGCGGCTTTGATGTGCGGAAAGCCGGGGATTCTTGCACTGTCTGACTATTGCAATCGATTATGCATGCGGCTCGCTGTGCCTGTGAATCAGCACAATTAGGCAAAAACGACGAGGCAGAGGAGAGAAGAAACGGTTCCAGGCGGCTTTAGAGAACGTGTGCGTTTGATGGGTACACATGAGAGGGTCTTTAAGGCTGCTGATAGCACTGACATGTCTGCTGACTGTGCACAGTAACATGTGAGGGTTCTTCTTTGGCTGTACTACAGTCTTGTCACAAATCCTAAATTTTCTGAGACACAAAGATCTTCTTACACATTAAAATATCAGAAACCATTTCAAATTTAATCGTTTCTCTTTTTTGCTAAAAGAGTTTAGTGTCCTTTTGTGACCCAAAATTCAATCAAAATGTAAAAAACATAAAAAATGGCACTTTACTTTTAAACAAAATAAATATTACAACAATTGGGTTGTCTTCACAGCCACACAAACATCACTTACAATTTTGTGTTTTGACACAAACAAAAAAATGTAGTGTAGTATATATAAAAAAAAAATTAAACAAATACAACTGTGGGAATAAAATTAAGAGAAATGCAAATGTTTTTATGTCATTTTTTACATAAATTTAGTGTGCCACTTCGAAGTGTGCCTTAAAACCAAGCTATGATTTAAAAAGTAATTCAAAGTTAAAAAATGCATTTATGGTCTCTTTTAAAGATACAGAATGCTATCTATAAAGTGTATAAAATGTAATTTCAACCACCACCGCTTTTATCAAAGAATGCTATTAAACACAATCCATCATTTGATGGTGTGTTGGGGATGTCGTTATAAGACATTTATGAGATTAGAAACAGAAATGCTCATGCGATGCATGTAGTTGTATGTTTAAGTATGTTAATGAACAGAATTAAACTATATTGTGAATGTCAACAGACGCAGAGAGAAGGATTTCTGAGAGTTTTTCTCTTCCCTCTCCGAAGTCATTCTTGCAAAGCAACATCATCAGCATCCTCACAGCGAGATATAAATACGCCTTCAATGAGGAACATTAATAACCCATAATTTACACCAGTCCCACCTCTTGGAGATGGGACCATTTGTCTACAGGACTGGCTGGAGTTCAGTACATCAACACTGCGAGCTCTGGAAGAAGATTCACCTTGTTTCGCCAAAGGAACACACGCATGTAGAGGACTTTGTGTCCCCTCTTTGGCAGAAGCCATATTTCTCAATTACACCCGTCTCTCTACAGGAAGGAGGACAGAGGAAGCTCTCGACATGTATGCATTTATCTTTTAGATGCAGCCTCCGATAGCCGCTTCTGTGGCCAGCTGTCAGCCACACCTCCTTCCCTTTGATCCGATCTACCAAGGGAACTTGCAGCCGTAACGAATGCGCGTCAGCCTCAGTGACCGGAGGACAGCATTCGGTTCCTCACCGAGCGCCAGTAACCAAACTCGACTTCTAGCTCCTGCAGGTCAGAGGTTGACATCTGAAGCTGATGCCAATGTAAAGTCAATATAAACTGTGAAATACAGGAATCCTTACATGTAGATAAGGAGAAAAGATAACATCATTTGTTACAAGGCCATGTGGGACACTCGATGCTGATTGGTTGATCGCGTCATTCTGATATTTTCTCAATAACCGCCGCACATCCGCGGGATTGAGTGCCTGCTTTCCTGGCGCTGCTTAAATGCATCACGTAATCAAAAAATAACCAATATACTATTTTTTTTAATCAATATTTTGTCTCAGGTAGCAATGAAATAAGCAGGATCATGGAACAGTCAGACAGTCATAGTAAACCAATCCAACAGTAAGAAGGTCGTAATTAAAAAATAAACCTTACACACCAGAATCATCTCAGCATGGCTCAAACTGGAGATGGGCTGTCATCGCCGCAAATCCGGTGATCAATTCTTATGTTTGCAGAAGAGCATATGCCCACTTATCTCACATCTGCATTATAAACATCTGACAGCATCCTGTTTTTTACATGAGGAAAGATGCTCCTCAACATATAGACTTATACAGACCATACTATAGTATCTGCTTGACAGGTTTGATGCCTAATTGTCTCAATTTGCGGATGCACAGATGGGAGGATGAAGCTTAAGCAATGTTCATAAGCAAACTATTTCCCTACAGACTCGCAAACATAATATTCACACATCATATAATCTGGACTTCTATTGCGGGATCTATGAGTTTTAATGAAGTATTTCACATGCTCCATTAAATATCGCACACATGAATTTTAAATGCTGCATTAAGGCTTATAGACCCCTTAATACAAGTCCATATGGCCATGCAAATAAGTCATAAATGTGTCAGATATGACCTACAGTCGGAGCCAGCTCAAATATAAAACTAGTACAGTGCGATGATAATATATACAGCTCTTCAGTTATTTACAGTTTGGTGCTTGAAGGCACATTGGGGACCCAAGGAATAATGCTTTGCTAAGGTGCGCATCCATCATAACATCACACCTGGAAATCTGAGGATCAAGACACCTTAAGAAAGACTCAAATAAAATTTTATAGCTTTTTAGGCAGAAGTGAAAATTACACAGCTGCTCGCGTGAAAGAACAGCAGCTAAAAAAGCAGATTCACCCTCCAGGAACCTGCTGAATCCTGCTTATCAACGGCGTGGCCGTAAAGTCCCTGCGAGAGATTAAGATAATCAAAATCTAATGACCGCTCAGTCGTCCCCCTCCCACCTGACACGCTCTTGTTTATAGCGCAGACAAATCACACGCAAGGTCAAACATAAACTATGGGGTCATTATCGAACGCTAGGGGTAATTGTTTCCATTGGTTAAACCTGCGTAGGCCTTCGCGTGAAATATGGCAAACGACAATGAGCTTTCTTAATGGGGCGTCACGGTTGACTACGATATCAAAACGACGGTCCAATAAACATACGACAATAAGCGCGGTGAAGAGCTGAGTCATGCGAAGGGGTTAATGTTGTTTTGATGAAATATTGAGATGGAGAGAGGAAGCGCGTGTCTCGAAGACGTGTTTTGCTGACGATCGATGAACGAATTCCTTAGTAAGCATTTTGAATACAGCTCGCGGTGCATCCCATAAACAGGTGGTGAGGTAGATGCGCTTCAAAAGGCATTCATAAAGAGAACGGCCTGTCAAGTACGGGTAAGAAAGAAATCACTCAGAGACTTGTGATGCATACATTATATATAGCAAATTTTGGTGTGTATATGGATAGTCTGTAGGGTTTAACAGGTTCAAGAAAAGAAATGTAATTTACACTGTTGAAAATGTTTACAGGAATTGGAATTCAATGAATTGATTTCAACAGAAGAAGCTCAAATTTATTTGACAAAATACAAAATTCAGACTATTGTAAAGTGAAAATAAGTCTTTAGACTAATTTAAGGCTGTCCAACTATTTATCGCATCCATAATAAAAGTTTGTGTGTTCATAATATCTGTTGGTGTGCTGTGCATATAATTTTTTTATTTATAAACACATATGCATGCATGCATCTAAGAAACAATATAAATGAAATAATTATAAACGTTTATATATAATTTAAATTATTAGTAAATATAAATAAATCCATCTATATACTCCCTCCACTATTAGTGGCACCCATGGTAAATATGAGCAAAGAAGGCTAAAAAATTTAATCAGGATTGTACCTCTTTTTGATCTTTTAATAAACAAACCTACAATATTCCAACATTTCATTAAAGTACAACAATTTGAAGTGGGGGGAATATCGCATTACGAAAAAAAAATTCTCTTATACACCCTAATCACAATTATTGTCACCCTCCCATTGATATTTACATTTTCTTGGCACACCAATGTGACTAGAAGCATGATGTTGTCAGGTAACGACTTCTTGTTGCACAGTAGAATTAATATTAGTAAAACAAAGCCCAAACCCCCTTTATCATTTATCACAATGGATAAAACCAAAGAATATAGTTCTGATGTCCAATATTGTCCTGTTGAGCTACACAAAATACAAAATGGGTTTAAGGAAATAGTTGAAACAATATGAAATCTCATTTCAATACCAGGGCAATGATAAAGAAGTTTTAATGGAGTGGAGATGTTGAAAATCTGCTTGAAACAGGATGTATGTCTATATTGTCTCAATGCAAAGCGAGGAGAAGAATTTGAGTGGCAAAAGACTCTTCAAAGAGCACAGATGGAAAATTGCAGAAATCAGTTGACTTTTGGGATCATAAAACATTTAATAAAAATAAAGGAAAACTGCACCTCCATCGCCAAAAGTTGTTTGGGATACTCCACCATGTTAAACTGCCATACTGGAAATTCAACCATGCTGGACTGGGTTCTATGGCCATATGAAATGAAGAATAGTTTTTTTAACAGCAATAACACGAGGTAGGTTTGGTGCACACAGGGATAAAAAATGCCCCATGTCCACAGATAAAAATGTCGCCAGATCTTTATTGTTGTGAACCTACTTTTATACCAGAGGTCCTGGACATCCTTTTCAAACGGCATCATGTTTTTTATCAAATGCCATAAAATAAAAATAAAAACCTGACTTGTTCTAATAGAAATAGTGTAATGGTTCATGGTTAAATCTTCCATCAGCACACTGGTTTAAAATAAACATCAATCAAAAAATGGGTCACTGAACACAAAATCATGATCAAAGCCATTCTTTGCTCATATTTGCCAACAATAGTGGAGGGCACTGTATGTGTATGTGTTTTTGAGTTTATAAATACAAAATGAATATGCACAGTACATTTTACAAACGTTAATTCTGGATGCGATGAATTGTGATGAATTGTTTGACAGCCCTAGACTAATTGTAATATAAATAAATATAATAATACAATTATTTCTATTTGTTACATTTTAATTTGATATCATTTTTACCAATTGCTAGTGATAAATCGTTTTGGTTAAATTGGTTTAGGATATTTTTAATTCAGTTAAATGGCACAAGCTCAGTTTTGAAAAAAACAAAAAGACAACCAAAAAAATGACATCATTCTGAACTTCTCAAGCTAATGCACGAAAACATTTGGTTTGTGCTCTTTTTAATGCACTGTCACACAGAACAAACAAATAAAAGTATGAGAATGTTGAGATGGAAAGAAAATTGTAATTGCATGAAAACATTCCTCCACAGACATTTAAAGGAAGAAAATAAATTTGTCAGTGTAAAACTTTCACGTAAGGAAGACTTCGACAGAATTTGCGCAACAAGATGCAGTTGCCAACCATAATCAAGATCACCCTCGCGAGAACTTTTCAGAGATGAAAGCGCAGAGAAAGAAAAAAGGGACGAGAGCGTTTTGTTGAAGAAAATGACAGAGAACAAACAACTGAGATTCGGGTCATGTTGACTGACCTTCCCTTATACCCTTCTATGTTCCCGTCTGCTCCAAAATGCTGTAATTGCCGGCAATTGTTAACATGTCTGTTGAATGTGCATCTGTGTATCTATACGACTCCGATGGAGGTTGTCGCCCATGCCAGTAAGGATGACGTAAGGGCAGGGGGTAAAAACATCTCTTAAAAGCAACAGAAAGAAAAGTTCATCGTCATTGCTTGCCTGAAGTCTTTTGTCTCTTCTGCTCAACTTGTTCTCTGATATGTTTGGGAACCAGAAGGAATAAAACCTCATCTCGAATCAGCTCATCATTAACAAATGTCTCGCACCATACTGACAAAATCTCGTGGTCTGAAAGACGGTCGGTCCGGGGAGGTCGAGACGTCCAATCGGCACGACAGCATGAGTGAACACGTCGGTTACGAAAATGTGTCACAGACAACGTCACGATGCATCTGACGGGTTTGGCAGGAGTTCAGATGATATCGGGATAGGAAACGATAGCCCTGCATGTGATACAGCGGCTCTTTTTGTTTGGTTCTCAGGCTTGTTCAACCCGAGTCGTCGCGTGTTGGTTTTATTGATCTGACAGGGCTGCCATATTCTATAAACACATTACACCGGGGGAAAAAAACATCACATGTGCTCAGATTACACTCCACATGATAACTAATGTGTTTCAGAAAGACAAGGTCTGGAGTTCACAAAAAACGCTGCAAAGCCTCTTAGGAGGGAAGGGAAAATGGTGGCGTATGCCAGTGGAGGTAAACAGGTCTTATTACCGAACAGAGGGGGGGCGGAGGTGGATCTTAGAGAGTCATTAGAGGTAAATTTAGCATGGCTCACTCCACGGTCACATTGAACCCATGGAAGGGGAGAAAAGCTTTGGCATGCGTCCATACAGAATCCTTTTCAAAGCCCACCACTTCTGCCTCTCATTACACCTGCGGGAAAAACAGACCCACCGCCCCAAACCAAACTCGGCTACGTCGTGAATTATTCACAAGCGAAGGAAGAAATGTAATGCAAGTGAAGATAGGCAAAAGTCCTAGGAACCGTCCAGGTAAAACAAAATCCTAAAGGTGCCATAGGAGCAGCCAAGTGTTATAGAGGCAAACTCTCTCTGGGAGATACACGACAAGCCATTTGCTCCGAGGAAGGAAAACACCTGAAACAATGAGAGAATTAGCGAGGGCTTCAGAATGTACCTCGAGTCTTTCAGAACCCAAGTGATGCTGTGCCAAAAGTAGCTTCAAAGGCACAGGGCCGCCACATAAAGGCAGTGTGATTTATCAAATGACCACGGGAGGACATGGAAAGGACATTTGGAAACTGGGGACATTTGAGAACTTAGACTTTGTGTAAACAGCCGAACATCTGCCACTCTCTGATGTGTGTTTTAAAACTGTGTGTGAGCATCTAAAGAT
Source organism: Triplophysa dalaica (assembly GCF_015846415.1). Classification (NCBI taxonomy): domain Eukaryota; kingdom Metazoa; phylum Chordata; class Actinopteri; order Cypriniformes; family Nemacheilidae; genus Triplophysa; species Triplophysa dalaica. The sequence continues at coordinate 3,951,368 of NC_079556.1, forward strand.
CTATACATGGCTTAAAGGGACAGTTCACCCAAAGATACAAATTCTGACATCATTTACTCAACCTCGAGTTGTGCCAAATCTTTATACATTTCTTTCTTCTTGCTTTCCTACATTCTTTAAAATATCGGTGTTCAACAGAACAAAGATATTTATAAAGCAATTTTTCCAACTATGGTAGTCAATGGTGGCCAAGAACTGTTTGGTTACACGCATTCTTCCAACTATCTTTCTCTATGTTCATCAGAACACAGAAATGTATACAGAACTTGAGGGTGAGTAAATGAATTTTGGGCGAATTGTTCCTTTAAGAACTAAAAGATAGAATGATGAATCAGAATAGTGTAAAAAGGTGCTAAATGCTCAACGGATTCAAAATGTAACGTTCACACGGTCGCTTTTCTAAAGTCGTGAAATTGTTTGGAATTGAACTGCACTGCAGTTGTGATGTTGACGTGCGTGTCAACTCGCACATTTCAAAGCTGACCTTGAGCGAATGCTTAAGAAAATTGAAAATATAAAATAAAGAACAAGTCAGCTTAACCTCGTCTTTTCCTGGGAGGAAAGCCAAAGCATGAAAATCGGTCCTGGTTGACCTTTGATGTCCATACAAATCTCCCTCCATTTTCTCAATCTTTTTATCTTTCGACTAACTCTTTCTTTCATCAGTATTATCTTTTCCTCCTTATCAACCAGTCTTCAGCAAATGCTCCCCCTGGTCCAGAAATATAGTGTTTTAGTACCCAGACACTTTTTTCATGCATCTGCACCTGGAGCAGCTTGCACCTTCAAACCATAAAAATGCTGGCCTGTGTCTCACCTTTTATATCACAATCTATTTATCACGGCACTCTGTAAAAGAAGCCATCTGCCAGGGAAGTGCTTTGGAAATTCATCTAAACGACGGCGAAGGAACTTTATTATCATGGGAGGGGTAAAAAAAGAGGTTGGGTGTCAGAGTGATCACCTTCAACGGTTTACAGTCTGGATTATGATTTGGAAATGTTCTTCATCAAAAAGTATCTGTGACTTGAAAGACGAATATGAAACAATATGAAAATGTAAGAACGTTTTGTTATAATTTACAAACCTTCATGTGAGATCAAACCTCTGTGTCTTTCTTACATGTGCATATCAAAAGAATTTTAATTTTGTACTTTAGTTATTTAGGACCGAGGTGGTAATTTTTTTACAAAAGCATCTGTAGATAAGACAAATTTTGTCTTATATAGGTCTATTGTGCTACATTTCACATCTTTAAAGGGATACGATTTGCCTGTCAACCTGACTGAAAGTAATTTTTTGCTGAAATCGCAGCCACAGCTTTTAAATCTACAACAGTGGTTCTCAAACTTTTTTGTTGTGAGACCCCCTTTGTGTATGGTGCATTACTTTGCCCCTCCCCCAAATAAAGACTTATAATCTTAAACTTTAAGTTTTAATTACATAAAAAAAATGTTGGTTATACAATGCTGGTACATAAAACAATTTGGTTGGCGGGCTTATTTTTCTGATGTTTGACTGCATTAAATTTATGATAAATTTATATATTTTATAAAATGCCACAAAATGTATAAGCCCCTGTAGATCCAGTCCAGTTGGGCCCCCCCAGTTTGATAACCACTGGTCTACAAGACAACATTTATTTTTTTGTCACTTGTTAAAAGGGATAGTTCATCCCAAAATTCTGTCATCATTTCCTTACCCTCAAGTTGTTCCAAATGTCTTTGTTATGATGAATACATAGAAAGATATTGACCACCATTGACAACCATCAAAGAAAAAATACAATTGTAGTCAAAAATACCTTAGAACGGTTTGCTTTCCAACATTTTTTTAAATATCTCCTTTTGTGTTCAACAGAAAGGAATTACAAATACTTTGTTTCCTACTATGGTAGTCAAAGGTGGCTAAGAACTGTATCTTTCTCTGTGTTCATCAGAACAAATAAATGTATACAGATTTAGGACAACCTGAGGGTGAGTAAATGATGACAGAATTTTCATTTTTGGGTGAACTGTCCCTTTAAGTGTGACAGCCTCAGTCCTCGTTCACGTTGTTTATATGAAAAGGTTAAGAGTAACCTATAGAAATGATAACAGAATTTTCATTCTAATCTTAATTATAAATCATTCCAGACACGGTTTTCGGTTCATGAGGATTCTTCAACAGCAACATTTATAGTTTTTTCCAGGTTAAGAAAAAGCATAAATATTCAAGGATCATCTGTGTTCTGTGCTTCCTCCCAACCAGAAAAATTCCGGCCTTGTTGGAGTCATCCGTCAGATTGTGCATGCACGCTGAAGATGACGTTTCTAAAACGACTCTGCCGAATTTCCATTTCCAGTCGCGACTGACGGGGGAGGATATTAGCAAACATGACAGCCATCTAAAAACAATAAATAACTTACAAGGTTAACAGAATTGAGCTTTCTTCCACCTCTTTAAATTATTCAGTGTACATAAACCTGCGAGGGAACGTCCTCTTTCATCTTAAGCTGTGCCTTCCTCTAAAAAAGCGCCTGAGAGACTTCCAAAAAATACCTGAGCGAGGTATCTTACAGGTAACCAAAGCCAAACTGACAGCTTGGTTGTGAGAACTCAAAATATGCAGCAGTATATTTAGCATCTGTTCTAGGGGTTAATATAGGAAATGCAATCCGTGCCAATATCATGTAAACAAACATTTTTTTCATTTTAACTGGAAATATTATAGTGGAAATGATCTCTAAATGATATTGATAGAACTTGCTGTTTTTGACTTAGGGGTGGGCATGGGCAAAGGGTCTCTCCTCTCTTGTTCTTGTGTAAGGGCTTGAGCACCTTTGTAATTAGTCACACCACCTGGACTTTTACCGGCGCTGCTCAGCGTACCTCAACTAATGTTTGTGGACTCATTAGCTGGTGTTGGCTGCAAAGTGAATAGCCATTAAAACACGCCAGTGGTAAATCAGTTCTCTGCAGGAGATCATCAACAGGCGAAGACAGAATTTGGATTGCCAAACGTACACGTGCACGGCTGCTCTTAAGGGGACTGTGCATGGACTTATGGGGGGGAATGACATCACACATCCGACAATGACATCCAACACAATCTCACAACAATTCTTCATGCTCCTGTGTGTCATTTTTGAAGGATCTTTTGACAGAAATGCAATACAATATACATAACTGTGTCCTCAGAAGTGTCTAAAGACCTTACGTAATGAAGTGTTATGTTTTTATTACCTTAGAATGAGCAATTTCTGTCTACAAACACCCCTTGTATGAAATTCATCATGTTGTTTCTACACAGTACCCCTAAATGGAACCATAGAACAAGTTACATAAATACATTATCTCCTTCCACAAAGAACAAAAACGCGACGACATCTTTGTCCTGTGAAAGCCGCTGTTGTGCTTTGAAAGGGGGGGTGGAGTAAGAAATTGGTTGCAACTTGCAACCTCAACACCAGATGTCGCTAAACTCTCAACCTTTAACTATTTTACGAGGTGGCTAATTCGTATAATTCAGAGAACCTCATTCTTAAGTCTGATATGCTTTTGCGCTACTGATGTAAGGGTTAGGGCTGTCAATATGGCGTTTTTAGAAAAAAAAATGTTTTTGTAATTATTTTAATTCATACGAATTAAGGTAGTTATGAATTTCCATGAGATCAGGCTGTGACGACAGAGTAAGAAACTGATACAAAACTAATGGCATCCTTCATATTATACATATATTTTACACAGCTAAGGCAAAACTCCAACTTTAAGTAAAGCCCTGAAAAAGTTCAAAAACACTTGGCATTTCATCCAAGTTGAGAGGTTTCCAATAAATACAGACAGGGATGTGACGCAACATTTAAAAAGAGTATTCAAAATGGTTGGTTAGAGAGATCAATGAGATTTGCCAAATTCCTTTTGAACGTGTCCTGCAAAATACCAAGAAGGAACAAAGACTCTGCTTCATTGCCTTTTAAAACATTACGGCAAGCAATATAAATATATATATATGTAGAGTTTGGTTCCAAAATCAGATAAAAAAACATGTTTTTTATTATGTTATGTTTTTATCGTGTTAGTTAGCTGTATTTCTTGAGTTATTATGGCTTAAATCAAAACAAATTGACTGCAGTTTGATTGATATAATTGAAATGCCCATTACAAAAACGTGATTTTTGAAAATAAAATATAACAATCATCTCATTTTGGAAACAAACTATTCCTATATATAAAGAATCTGGCTAGGAAATAGCTTAAATAAGATCCTTTCTACAAATATGGACAAATTCAAAACTAATCCATCACAAAATTGAGACAAGTGATGACTTAAAACGGTCTAAAAATGCCCATTGGTTTTACTTACAGTTGCACATTCACTGTTTAAAAAGACATGCGTATACTCAGAAGGAAGTGTTTTCAGGACAGAGCACATCGGTCTGTTTACTGCCATAAATGATAGAAGATAGATGAAGTAAGGTTACTTAGGACACACTCAAGAGACTTTGTCTCCGTGTGAACTGTCTTCCAAGTCTACAGGGAGTTCTAGCATAGTTTGCCGTATTGTTTCCCCACTGTCTGCAGCTAACAGCGCTGTTTACATTGATTTTACTATTGAATCAGATGTGTTAAGCTCATTAAAAGTCTATTAGTATTTGCACACTATTGACAAAATTAGCATCCTCTAGGGCACAGCTATTCAACTGCGGTCCTGGAGGGTCAATGTCCTGCAGGGATTGATGTCAACCTTAATCAAACCTGTCTGAACAAGCAAATTAAAGTCTTTAGGAACGCTCGAAAATGACAGGTAAGTTTAATCAGAGCTAGTAGAGAATACAGGACATTAGCCCTCCAGAACTAAAGCTGAATAGCCTTGCTGTATAGGGGTATAAGTTGTGTCCCAAAAGACATTATATACACTATGCTCTACTGTATGTAATGTACCATATAGAGTATAAATTTAAGAAGGGTAGTATTGTATCAAATGGTATACTTAACAGTTTCATACTAACCGGAAGCGGTTTCCCGTTGAAGTCAAACAATATCGATTGCATAACAGAAGGCATGTCAATAAAACGTGGTGTCTAGACTTCCACATATATTTTTAGTTGAGTAAGTGCATCATCCGGTTTGTTTTATGCGAGCACACTACTCACACTATTAATACTACAAAATGGTGCACAATTTGGGATGCACATCTTCCGTCAATGTTTTGGCCACGCTTGCACTAAATATAAAAAATGGTAATTTTCATAAAACAAAAAATGCCAAAAAACTTATATTTAGGATTTTTTTACCAAAAGATCAGGGGCCAGATTTACTTTTAAAACCAATAAGTTAATGAGAGTGGAAACTTCTGTTGGTGATTTACTAAGAAAAATTATTTACTTATAAAATCATATTCCCATAATGACCAATGCAATCTACTAAGAGCAGCTCAAATGAGAGTTTAAGACAATGACAAGCTAGAACCATAGTAAATAGTGTTGCGTGAATCATTTAAATACTCTCCTCCCATAAAGTTTGCATCTGAAGAGGAAACTCCTACAAATGCTGTAAGGTCAGTCACAAAAACAGCTGTGTCCATGGTTTTTCAGTTCCAATTTTCAGTGCATTTCTTTAGTAAATACCTAGAGTAGTTTTTTTAACGCCAAGAGAGGCGTTTTCGCTGCCGCAAGCCGTTGGTAAAATTTGGCCCCAAGACTCATTGGGACCTTGGGAATAAAATCATGTTGCTAAACCTGCAATCCATAACGTTTGCCTCTATTTTGCCGTCTCTGATTTTATCATAAAATTGCAGGTTACCTTATGCGGGTTGAGGTAAAATGATGTCAAACTGAAATTATACATTTAGCGACAGCTAAAACTATTTTCAAACGAAGCGAGCGTGCATTTTAACATAACATTTCAGAACATCAAGAGTGCATACAGGTTATTTTAGTTCATTTCGAGCAGGCCTTTTAGGACCTCCTTGTCCCTTGTTGCGAGGACATATAAATATGCTAAGGTCCCCAAAGCAGATCTGTCTTCATTATGTCAGTGTCCTAGTTTGGCTGCAGCTCTCCTGTGCACTGGTGCGCTATGCAGAAGAACACCTCCAGTCATTCAGCGTGCAGGCAGAGAGGAGTCCTCCTCTGTTGCCTTCTGCTTTGTCTGGCATAGACAGCTCTGATTAATGGTCCCATTCCGCGGTAATTAATGCTTTCCAGAAGTCCTGCCTGTCTACCCGAGAAGAATCTTCTATGGCGTGACAATACCGGCGGCCAAAGATACTGAGTTAAAGAAATTACATCACAGAGCAGGCAAATTCATCTCATATTTGTGCTGTCTAATGAAAGCATAAACTGACCTAAACATAAAGAACATGATTCAAAAGTTAAATAAATCTTATTGGACTGCAACTGAAAATCCATCTGGGGGATGGGTCATTTTTCAATAAACAGATATGCTGTTAAACATAAAAAGAGAAGATTAAAATACGGATGAAAAAGGGTAAGAATGAGCACTTTTATAAAAAAAAAACCTAATTGTGTTTTTGATGAGAGCCGAACCCGATCTGGATTTCAGCGGGCTGAAAAAGATGAGACTCCATTCAGGGGAGTTGTAAGTGACACACGAAGTGATCAAAGACAGACGAGAGTTAGCGCTTCAATCAGAGCAGGATTGTGCAGATAAGAGAGGAGGAGAGAGGAGCTTCGACCACGTTCCCTGTAACGATTTCTCTGGCAACATGAAACGGTTCACTCCGAGAAAAAACCCAATCCGGGTAGATTTTTTTAAACCCTGGAGAAAAAAAAAAAAAACAGCTCCTTTCCTGAACACACTCTGGGAGTTTATCCAAAAATGGATCTCACGTTTTCATCCCCCTTTTCAATATCTCCTTATACCTTTGACACTTATTTTTGTTATGTTAAAGGTTTTCTTTGTAAATCCACGGGGTGGTATCGAGCGTCTGATTTAGATGCTGCACACGTGTGAATCCTAACCAGGGGTGTGTACTGTACCTCGGGGGGTACGGAAGCGGATTCCAGGGGGAAAGATTTTGTTTTGTTAAACATATAAAACAGAATGAAGGCGAGGGTTTCTAAGACAAGAAAGTAAACACTGCTTAAAGGCTGTGCACTGCTGTTATACCAACTTATTCCGAACACTTCCTTTAAAACTACTTATCAAAAACACAATTTGAACACGGAAGTAAAGACTGGGTTGTATGTCCAAACAATCAGTTGTTGGTACCCTAGAAAAACATTACTCAACATATTCGCCAGTATACGCTGGGATAAGGGCTTAAAATCTTAACAATCCACCTACATCACTTACAATTGGCAATGGTTTTCAGAAATATCATTGATTAAAAATAAAGACTCAAAATCAGCTTTCAGTATTCTTTCTTCTGCTGCTGTAGTATATACACACATCACTGAACCAGAAAGAATCATTTGCCGTGTTTCCGATTCAAACAACAAAGCCAATTAGCTCGGAAGATACACATTTTAAAGGAATAGTTCACCAAATAGAGTGTGTGTGCCCTGCGATGGGTTGGCACTCCATCCAGGGTGTATCCTGCCTTGATGCCCGATGACTCCTGAGATAGGCGCAGGATCCCCGTGACCCGAGGTAGTTCGGATAAGCGGTAGAAAATGGATGGATGGATAGTTCACCAAATAATTAAATCGAAATTCAGTTATCATTTTTTCTGCATGTAACTCTTTCTACTGACACACAAAAGAGGATATTTTGAGAAGTCTCAGTGGGTTTGTGTTTATATAATGGAAGTGAATGAGGGCCAATGTGGTTTGGCTCTTCACATTACTTTTGTTTTCTGCAGAAGTCATACCGGTTCGGAATGACAAGAGTTCTTCATTTTTGGGTGAACTATTCCTTTAGCAACCATACGCAAGAAAAAAATACAGAAAGAAAAGTAAATGACATGACACACACCGTTCAGTTGTGCAGAGGTGGAAAGACGAGACGATTAGAAATGTGTGTGTAAAATGTGTGGCGTTTGAGGCCGGGCAGAGATATTGATTGTCCATGTTTATGTGCTGTTACAGGGCATAATTTGTTTTTCCAGGAAATTTGCCGTGATGGATAGCTCCACTTGAGTGATTAAGCCATACAGCAAAGATCACTTCCCCACCCACAAGGTCACCTTGCCAGACCAAAAATGGATTTTTGACCACTACTATTTCTTTACGAGCCATACTGAATGAAGTCACTCGCTGGAAATCATGTTTGATGGTCATGTCGGGAGCTTCTGTTGGTCGAGCGCAGGAAGCCCGCACAGATCGTCAAATAATGGTATCAGACGACAGTATTGATTTGGGATAGATTTCACACGTTAAACGAGGACTTCACAGAATGTAATGTTAGCTTATAAAAAACATCAAAGATAAATAGATTATGCCGAGATTGTGTTTTTTGTTTTCTTAGCAGAGGTGTGAGAGATCAAATGAATTTGTTTTAAAAAGAAACTGTACTGCTGTATGTCATTCCAGTTTTAAAGTATACAGTATTGAGGTCTTGAAGGCGTCTTGTTGTAAACACATAAACCTTCCGTCATTTTTTTTTTCTATAGCCTATACTAAAGTTACATATGCAGACAAACTGTCATTACAGACAAAAGCAACCAGAAAGCAAACAAGCAAGACTCAGATGCACACACTACATAACACCATGACAGAAAGAGAATCAACAGGTCGATCGATGGAAAGAAATGAAGGATATTAAACCTTCGCAGATCGATCCGGTTGTATTTTTTAGACAGCTCCTTTATCGGCTCGGTTCACCGCAAACTAAACTAAAATAATAAAACGCTTCCAATTCAATTGGCGGGCCGAAGCACATCACACCACACATCATGAATACCGCGTGCCGTAATATTTTCTGGGAACACTCCAATTTATTTCCATTGTGCTGTTGGTTCTCTTTGAGGCTGTCAGATGAGGTCATTTCCCCTGTCTCACAGCTCTTTATCATGTGTCAGGGGCCATCGGAAGTGCGGGACACCTGGGTGATGAATATGGACTCACATGAGCGATTCATCTTGGCGGGCACTTTGGGTTTTTCATCAACGACAGCATTTTTAACGGAGAGTCAGGGAAACAGCCCCACCCAGATAGCATGAGCTATGGCATTCTACAAACCCGTCCGGAAAGGGTCTGATGACTGATGTATATGAACTGCACAAACAAATAAGATTTTCTGCTTTCCAGTCTGACAGACAGAAAGTCAATTCTTTCTTTACTGGACAGTCATAAACCTACTGTTTACATTACTCATGGCATGAAGGCTTCTGTGTGCTTGTGCGCACATTCTAAACCTTCATTCATGAATATTAATAGGGTGACAACATTAACCCAAAGTTCTTGCTAAAACCATCCATATTTCATCCAAACATACTTTTTCATTGCATTATTCTGTTTGAGTTATTATGATACACTCTGCATTTGGACTTGCAGTGTTTCCAAGCAACCTTTTCTATAGTGTTCTTCCATTAGATCAGAAGAACATGTACATGTACAAAAGGGTTGTTGCTTTCATAAAAATGAGAAAAAGCTTTGGTAAACTATGTACTACATAGAAGAATATTAGCGTGAATGCTCCAGGGATGACCTGTAGCTTATCTGATTACTGCAAAAAGGAAAAGATATGTTTACGCACCATTTGGAATTTTTAACTGACTGGAGGATATACACATTAAACAGAGTTTTAATAGTATAATATGATTACTTGACAAACCCCTCCTAAGACTTTTACAAGAAATGCACTACATATTTAGACCGGTGTCATTTTCAACAAAAGTGATGTGACACACAAATGACAATTCTATCATCATTTACATACCTTCTTGTCATTTCAAACTTGTATGACTTTCTTTCTTCTGCAGAACACAGAAGACGATATTCGTTGGTATAACTGAATGATGGTATAACTGAACAACAGCGGTAGCTATTGACTTGCATTGGTTTTGTGTCTATTAGTAAATGGGTTATGCCAATATTCTTCTAAATATCTTCTTTTGTGCTCTGCAGAAGAAAGAAGGTCATACAGGTTTGAAATTACAAAGGGGGAAATAAATTATGAGAAAACGTTAATTTTTTGGGTGCACTATCACTTTAATCTTAACGCAAAGCTCAAAGCCATAAACCAGGCATCTTCAACTACTTCTCTTTGAGATTCAGATTCCAAAAATAAATAAACCAGTTTTTTTAACCATATCCTGATTTCTTCTGATATTTTGTATTTTTTTTATTTATTGCATTTTGTTCCTTTTATACGGTTTTGTTGCCGTAACTTATAGGTCATATATTAAAACATGCCCAAGAATATTGGATTCAGTATTTGTGCCTTTTTCCTAATATTTATTTAAAAAGGATAATGTCTTTTTAGTTTTAGTTTATATTCCTTGATGCATTAGTTTACCCAAAAATGAAATTGCTGTTAATTTCCTCACCCCCAGTCCCTAAGTGCATCCAAGGTGTGGGCGCCATTGTTTTCAAGAAGATATTTATGAAGATATTTAGTTGAATTAATTTAAGTCAAATCAATGGAAGTAAAAAACGCTAATGCATTCAGCACAAAAGTAATCCGTGCCCCTTGTGACTGGCGCCTTATATAAAGCGAATCAATTGATCTGTGGAAGAAACTGAACGCTATTATCGCATCTTCGGGTGAAATCAATCGCATTCATGTGCCCCACGCACTCAGAAGGGCAGATCCTTTGTAGTGCGAGTTCTGGAGGGAGATGAAAAGTTGTTTTTTTCGTAAATATCGCTGTTAAAATAATAAATGTAGTAATAAAAACAACACAGTTTCTCCGCTATCTGAGACAACCGATCACGTAGTGTACCCTTCCTGGAGTTACTTTCAAGGGCACAAGACGTGTTTTGGTGCACAAACCGATTGCCTGTTGCGGTGGACTGCCGGTTATAACGTTGTACATAAACCTTCACATAACCAATATAAATAGTGAAGCACCATTCATAATAAAATTTAAAAAATAAATATTTCAAAGCCATTTGCAAGACAGGAAGTCACTTTGTAATCACAGTCGCATTTACACCTCTGACTATTAGATTACAGAACATTTGTTTCCTCAGACAAATTACATAAAACTACACTTGGTCTTATGTTCATTTCTAATGCGTTTCCCAATCCCTGCAGAGACGTATTGTCTGGGTAACACAACATTGGACACAAGATAGCGGAAGGTGCGCCTTTGCTTTTGTTGCCATCTTAATTGATGGTGTGGCTCAGATGGGTTCTCCAGTTTCTAATGGAGTGAAGAGAACACAGATTTGATGAAGTCTCACCACCAGCAGAGGCGTGAAGTTTCCTCCTCCCATTTCCATCCGACACTCCACCAAAGACAAAGTACATAGACGCTCCTTAATTACCAAGACTCTGTTCACGTCAGATACACATGGGTGAAAACGAATCCATCCCCCAGCATGTTACTTTCGTATCCGTCTGTTTATTTATATATTTATAAATGAATGTCGGACATGGGGGGGGGGAATGATGAATGCCTATGGGTATCGTTTCATATGAAGCAAAGCAATATTTTACATTAACCTTGGTAATTAATGTTGGGTGGAAAAACAATAGAAAAGCAAAAACAAGGTGTGCTTTTTTTTACATAATATGAAACGGCACCACAAGGAACTGCAATCTTCTCCAGGACATAATTCTCTTCAAATGAGGAGATATGAAGTCCGTATCTGAAACCTCAAGTATAAAGCCATGGAGACATGACATGAGTTGGCCATCAAGAGACCTCTGCCAAGAAAATGACAGGCACCTTAACTGAAGCCTCGGGGAATTCATTAGCAACGTTCCTTCAAAAGCCATCTGTGAACGGCTCGTGGAATCCGAGTGCTTTGCCTTTCAGAACTATATGAATGCAACTTTATATACAAGGCAATTTAAACTCCCAAATAAACAGCTCAGTGAGTCTAGTAGATGCTGGTTAATTCCTTTAAGCAATATTCATTGTGTCGAGGTCATTTAACAGGCAATGGAGCTGCTAACGAGTCATTTATTACCGCGACTCAATCAACGCGATTGCAGACTGTGTCCAAATTAATAAGCAAAGCCTTCGGATGTGAGGGGCAACTGCGGTCGCAATTCCGTGTTTGTTTAGCTATAGCTGTTGACACAGGCAACTAATGCATCTCATTCATACACATGCTCTCGACGGAGCCTCAGCCTGATGCAATTACACTACGTACATATCTCATCCTAATTTAGGACAGGAATACGTCTGCCATAAGTTCAGAATGAGTATGCAATGAATACAGCACTATACAAAAAAGCTTTTTGATCATCACTGGCTTCGTTTATTGGAAAATTAGCATATGAGAGATGGTCAGCCTCAGTAAATCATACTCTATTGGTTGTGCTTGTCATGACCGCTAGTCTAATGTTTCTTCACATATTGAGTTTGACATTCATTCTCAAGGGAAACATTTTAGTTTATGAAATCTAAGGTGGGGATTTCATATACGTTTGTACAAAAACATACGATTAAAACCAGGGCAGAGAATTGAATCAGGAAAATAAGTTTGGGTCTATTTAGAATGCAAGTCTGATTTTGATCAAAGAGATGTTTACGAATAAATGAGTTTCTGGCTGGAAAAAAGCTATTTGTTACAGACCTCAATTGTAACAGACAGCAAGACTAATGTATAAATGATTATGGTTTTTCATATAAAACAATATGATTTGACCTTTTGAAGGTTAAATGATTTCAAGGACCTAATTAGAGCACAGACTTGTCATTAAATCTCAGCTGTCCTGAATAATAACTAACTTAAAATAATAACGCAGTTTGTAAATAGTCAACAACACAAAACTAAAATCTTGTTTCAATAAAAAGTTTTGCCTATTTTAATATTTTCAGTGGTGCGTTTTTTCAATCATATTCTTTTATTAAATTTCCATTTTGTTTTTTAAAAACAAAGATAATGTTATAATTTGCAAATAAACAGAACAGAATACTTAAAAAAAGGGAAAACATTTTAATATTCCAAATGAATTATGCCGTATAACTGAGAAAAAAGATAATGAGCTAATTTAGCAAAAAAACGAATATTTTAAATAGAGGTCTCAGACTTTTTTGTCCCAATACAGGTCAATTTAAAAAGAAAGTAACTCTTTCTCAAAGTTCCATATTATATGGCTTACGTATAAAGTGATAAAAATTAGGTCATAATTTACTCACGCTCTTGTCATTTCAAACCTTTATGACTTTCTTTCTTCCGCATAACACAGAAGATGATATTTTAAAGAATGTTGTTAAGTGGCCCCCATTCACTTGCATTGGTCTTGTGTCCATAAATTAGAAGTGAATGGGACCAGCGTTGTTCGGTTTCTAAATTTCTTCAAATTGTCTTCTTTTGTGTTCTGTGGAAGAAAGAAAGTACTAAATGTGTGCTATATCAAGAGGATGAGTTAATGATGACAGAATTTAAATTTTTGGATGAACTATCACTTTAACTGAGAACCTTTCTGGCTTGACCCACATTTCCACATTAAAAAAATATAAAGAAACATCCGAACAAAAGTAATGCAAAGAAATGTGCAAGAACAAATTTTGTGGGTAATATTTACAATAATTCATATAGTCCGATTTTGATGATGGTTGGTGCATGCCATGAAGCCAGTTCTTCTCTATATAATGCATTACTGCCACCTAGTGTTAAACGTCTCACATATACATAACAAAAAATGAATAAAAAATCATAAAAATCAAATGTATATATATATATTAAAAAAATTGCCTACATATATACCATTTCAGTTTTTACCTAACAGACCCACCACATACCTAACCTTTCAAATCCCTATAATACACTGTGAAAAAAGTCCACATCTTGTACGGCAGCAAGTCAGATTTTCTCTCAGACTGACAAAGCCGACACACACACATCAATCTCTCTGCATTATTCAATTACACCTGTCCCTATCTTCACTAACACGCTTTTGATTCACTGCTACCCTCTCTCAAAATACGAGGTGTCAAAGCAGCAGAGTAGCACACTATCCCGCACGTCACTCGTCTATCTCTAGAAGGTCAACGGTGTTGTGCGTGCAGCAGAGGGGAGGAAGGCAATCAAAGTCATATCAGAGACTCAATGAAATGCTTTTGCCTCTGCCGGGATTGCGTTTATCTTCACCAGCTTACCGATAACACCTTTTATTGTGGCGGTGATGTCAAACAATGACATCATTATGACTGGTCTTTTCATGGCACAAGTACATTGTTGTTGATTGATCGTTGTTTGCTGTTCTATTTTCCGCTTCCCTGTCGACAGACACGATGCAAAAGATAACCAGTAATGTAGTCTATGTTACAAAAATACAAAGGGTCAACCAAACACATAAACTGCGGGAGTCCCGAAAGGTCTACATAATCGATGTGCGACAATCATTTTCGTGATCGTGTCTTGTTAAATCAATGCGCTGTTATAACATTTTTACTTTCAACACCCACGTTTTATATTATCAGATCTGATTTAATCCACGAAGAGTTCAGTGAAGTGATTAAGGATTTGAACTTTAAAGACTTTATGATGTTGCGCCTCTCATAAAATCTCATTTTCATCTCACGGCTTAATGACACTTCAATCAGCTTTCAACTAAACAAAAAAAGCCCAAGATCATAAGCAATACACTCGATGAAGATAATACCACACAGTGGTCCCAAGGAATATTTAGATATTTGTGCCTCACATAATGTCACATAAAAGCCTCATGGGTTGTTATATTATCCAATGTAAGAACAGTTTTAAAGTGTGGCTTCAGTGTTCAAATCCTATTTGGGACCACTGTATGATTCTCACCATACTTCCTATTAGTACGAAGATAATTACATTACAAACAATTAATAGTATTAGTGAAAATACGACATGTTACCCCGCAATCACGTAAAAATCACGTACCTTTGACGTCTTGCATGAAGTCTTCAGTACACAAATGCATGTTTTGTATACATTCTTAATGTACAATCTTAATTAGCAAACATTTTTTTGGTTTGTGTGTTTTGCATGTCCAATTACTAATCTAGAACATAAATACCCTTAAATACCCACCAACCCTTTCTCTCAACAGGTAGTGGTCTAGCTTTTGTTGAAACCAGTAACTTTGTATTGGCACCTAATGTATTATGGCTCCTGTATGAACTATGGCTTATTGCTCCTAAACTCTTTGTAAGTCGCTTTGGATAAAAGTGTCTGCTAAATGTCTAAATGTAAATGTAAATGTTAAATAATCTAAATAAACAATACAAGGAAAACAACCAGAAGTCGCAGAGGGAAAGGGGTCACTTACGGTCATTGCACTGCGTTCCTGTGAAAGAGGTCATCGAGCAGTCGCAGGTGTAGTTCTCCCACTGCTGGATGCAGATCCCCATGTTGCCGCAAGAATCTTCTTGACATGTAGTGCTAGGACCTACGGTAGCAAAGCAGAGCAATGTAATACTAGGGGTATACATTCCCATAATGCCTTTTGGTGCCATGCAGGTGTGTATCAGTGTGCATGCAGTTTGGGTTAGTAGAGGTACTCAAAACTCGAAAGCTGTCGTAGACGTAGATTTTAGTAATATACAGGGTTGAAACAAAACGTCAAACTGTAGACATATTCATCACGGCTTGATACAATAGTAAATCCATACATGTGGCCAAGCATGAACTTTCTCACATCTGCACAGAGGAAAGGTCAATGACAACGTTTAATGGCAAGATGTGTACATAGTCAAGTATGTACTGTTGTTAGAAATGTTAAGCACGATAGTGTGCACACCAGCCACGTGCAAAACAGAGTTCAGTGTGGTCTAAACATCTTGTGTTTTGGCACACTTGGGTTTGTTTTTGGGGGAATGCAGGATGGACCAAAGCTCACTCAGTAGTCAGTAGCCAATTCAGAGCAAGGGAGCGAGAACGTTCCCCCTGAATTAACCATGTAAATAATACAACGGCAAATAAACTGGGTTCGAGTGCATTTTACACGTGAAATACAACTGTTAAGACACCAAGATAACCACAAACATCTACTTTTGTTTAACAAAAGGAAAAAACAAAGACTGTAAGTGCATTTATTGCGCAACCCAGTGCAACTTCGGTACCATGTACTCATTTAACATAAAATGATTCACCCCTACGATTTACTATTAAAATCTTGAGAAGAATCAGAGAGAACCATTCCGTCTAAACAGTTTTATGACAGTTTTCTCTAATTTTCCATTAACGCAAACTAAATATTTGGATTGCGAAAGTCGGACATCGCATTATTTAAACAGTGACGTCACAATGCCGTCCATCTGTGAATTCGAGCTGCGCTTGTTACTTTTCACATGCTTGATCCGAACCGAATTTGCATGGTAATTTAGCTCGTGATAATTCTAGTGTAGCGCGACTATAGCATAAATATATATATATGTGACCCTGGACAACAAAACCAGTCTTAAATAACATGGGAACATTTTTAGTAATCAGCAAAAACACAGGGTATGGGTAAAAATGACAGATTTTTCTTTTATGCCAAAAATCATTAGGATATTTAGAACATGTTCCATGAAGATATCTTATACATTTCCAACCGTAAATGTATAAAAACGTTATTTTGTGAGTTGGTTGCCTGCTACAGTGCCTCTGATTAAAAACTTCACAGGCGATTTTCTCAATATTTTGCTTTTTTTTGCACCCTCAGATTCCAGCTTTGTAAACAGTTGTTGTTCCGACAGATATTGTCCTATCCTAACAAACCAAATAGCACTAGAAAGCTTATTTATGCAGCTTTCAGATGATGTAAATATCTCAATTTCGAAAAATTGACAATTTAGAGAATTATTTTGTCGTCCTGGGTCACAAATAAAGTTCTATAACGGGTCAGAAATATGAGCTACAAGGCACGAGCCTAACTTGTGAAACCGCTTACCTGAAGTACAAGTACCCCGCCTGTGACGTCACTAATCCATTCACAGACGCATCCCTATTGCGTTCAACAGCTGATCCTGACCCTCTGTATTTATTGATGTGTTTAAAATTGTATCCTAGGCACTTTGATACTGTGCAGGGTTTTTACTTAGAGAAAGCGAATTATAGGCTAAATTAAATGGTCACAGAAAGCATGGCTACTTCTCCAAAAGTTTTTTTATTTTGTAAATGTTGAACTGGTTTGGGGGACGCTGTTTGAATAAATTCTGCATAATGACATTTCTGGTTTTATTCAAATCCTATAAACATTTTGCTATCCATAACCCATGGTGAGATTTCTGATCAGCTTCAACCTCTCTCACCTGAAGTCCTTGGCATGAAAAACGAAAGAGGAAAAGATACCGCAAAACAACATGCGGGGACTTAATTATACAGGAGGACTCATCTTTTATTAATGTAATTCTCAGTTGCAAATTGCGTTTCTCAGTTTGATTAGAAGTGCTTTCTTTAAGAAGAAGTGAACCATTTTATACCAAGACATTGTTACAGTGAACCAGAGACTGTCCGCTTTATGTCTTGGAAGTAAGAAACAAACCGACACAAGACAAACAGCAGCTTTCAGCCCAGCTCAAAATGAAATTGAACCTTATATACCTTGTAGATCTGCTTTGGTGAAACCAACTTTGAAAGAAACAGAAAAGCGAAAACAATCAAACAGGTAAGAATGTGGTCGATGGCTTCTGTTAATAAAGCAATCGCTTTACTAACTGGACATGCTTTACCATTCTTAGGAAGGGTTTACACTCTTGGGTTATTGCTGGAAAAACAACAAAACTGATGAGTTAAAGCTGCATGGATGGGAACTGTAAACACGGTGTTTAACAAAAGTAACAAATGCTTAGCAAATAAAACTGAACAGAATGTTGATGATCGATCGTAGCACGTCATCCGACCGGCCTGGAGATAGTGATGAGAGAAACGATGCTTTTTAAAACTTCTATTATTCTACTATTACACACGTAGATTACTATTATTAATACGTGTTCTTAATTTTACCACCAATGTTTGAAATGGTCAAATCCGCAACGCAACAGCGCATGCGTAATGAAAGACGCGCGTGCGCACAAAATACTTAATCACCAATTGCGTTACGTCACCACTCCACGGTCTACAAAACATTATTATAAAATTACAATATCTTTATAATAACTTAAGATATGAGTTTATCATTAATGATAATGTGTTAAAAAACATGCAATGTAGAACAATTGCTAAAATCATCAAACAGCATTGCTGAAATCACTTATGGACTTTTTTGTGGCTCGGAAAATGAACTTATTTCAAAATTAAAGATTCATAAAGTGTTCTAAGTTGTGTAAAGAAGTATTTCGAAACTGAAGATTAATAATGTTTCCAATACGCATGCAATGAAGCAGCTGTGTGTGCGTCTTCACTTCTCCATGCTAACTTTACCATAAGAAATTATGTTACTTACAGTCAAGAAACATGCAGAAGCTGTTAATTTGCATTTAGCATACACTAGTCAATTCCTTCATACTTCAATGGCAAAATAATGTTAAAATGACTTCCAGTTGCACACATATGGATATGATAATGGGGAAATGGTTTACGTAAATCAATACGAATTGCAGTGTAAGGTAAGCAGTTAGTGTGGCACAATATGGGGACATTTAATGATCTTGCATTATGAAAAGACAAATGTTCCCCTGAATGACTGCAGCATGTAATCCTCGCCTTCCTAAGCAAAGGTGCATCATTGCCATCTGGTGGATGAAAAGCGTCCTTACAACAGAACGGCGCATTCGCCTAGCAACAATTCTAGCAACAATTCTGTTGCCATCATGTAGCCATTCCAAACACTCCTCACAGTTTAACTGTGCAAATATAAAGTCATATTTTTCATGCTGGTCTGCGAACATAAAAACCTACTCACGTTCACTTTTGGATGCTGTGCAGGAGAGATAAATGCAAAACACACAAAGTTGTTCTAATCATGTATGAAATGAGAAACTGAATTTAGATGGTGCTGGATATGTCTCTATCTGTGTTTGAAGTATGACAGATACATCATAAAGCTTACTTGTGTTGAAAAACCCAAAACTGCATAATTTTGTAGCAAGTCAGAATGCAATAATCAAGACAAAGTCATAAGAAAAATATCAGTGGCTTTTATAGAATTATCTCATAAATATTTTTCTTTCATTTATTGGCAAATTTTGAGCACAGCAGATTGTGTGTGTGTGTGTGCGTGTGTTATTTCTCTTGTGTAATGTTTGAACTGTTTTCCAACACAGACAAATTGACACGATGACTTTCAAGCAACACGATGTGAAAAATGATACATCAAAAGACCAAACAAATTCAGTTGATACAATTTTATTTTTAAACTTACTCAAGAACATGTAAACATAACATAGGATATTCAACATAAAAGTTAAAAAGACAACATTGAGATGTGATGAACGATGAAGTCGTGATGGACCATTCTTTGGTTGATGATAAATAGATCATACGAATGTTCATTCACAAAGTGGAACTAAGACAAGACATTTCTAACATAAAATAATAAGAGAACAATAAGTAAAACAGACAAAACAAAACTAAACGTACACAACATAATGATGCATGCGTTGATCTAGCAAACATGTTTGGCATTGATCATGCAATATAAGCTTTTCTATAAGTTTTATGTATATCTAACTTTCTAGATCTATTTCGCAACCCAACTTCACTTAAATTGTTACATTTATATTGAGTTCTCTGTTCAGAAGTCAGTCCCTTTTTGTAAATATGGATCCCTTGTACTTGATTTACAGTCAGATTATTAAAAGAATTGAAGCATGATATGAAATCAGATGCACAGAGACTTAAATTAGCTACAAAATGCAATTTCATTCTCATTCAATTCTACATTGAAAAATGATATATTTTCCTTTATATTAAACTTTGCATTAAAAAACAACGATTTTAACAAAAGCTGTATTCATTTAACACCTAGTTGTTGTATTTTCTTATGGTTTAAGTCAAATACACATGCAGAGAACTTTACGCATCTCTTCGCAAGTTCCACCTTGACTCACAATACTGCAATGTAAATATTCCTCTAAAGGGAGGTTTGTACTAAAGCCACCAATTAATGCAAACAAGGACTTGGCTGATTCTAAGCATGGCCAATGTGGCCCATAAAAGTATTAAGTAGCCAGTGACCTTAACATAGAGCTGGTTGGGCAAAAGATGTGACAAGCAAGGTGAAAAAGATGGAGTGATGCTTCAGTGAGATGGAGCTACTGTTTGCATTCATGAGAAAGAACGGACTCCTCGAGCTAGAGTTGTAAGTAGATGTACCTTCACATCCTCGCTCGATCTGACCGCTGCGGAATAGTGCGTCGTTTATGAGGTCGGGCAGGCGACCGTTCAGATCCACGGATGCCAGACAACCCTTGAAACCGTCTCGAGAGGCTACGAGTTTCGGCAGGCTGTTGTACATGTTAGGCCCCAGTCCAGCGATGTAGAGGTCACCTAGTCCAACGCAAGTAAAATATGTTATGGCGTGGCCAAATTTATTTGATTGAATGTTTAGGGATTTGTAGTTTTTGTACCTTTTAGGTCCAGGTTTTTAGCTCCGTTGACCACCTGACTCACCGCCTTGGCATCAACTTTCAATGTGTGGACATTACTGTTGTCTCTAGTTATGACGACATTGTGCCACTGGTTGTCATGAAGAGCTCTTTCACTGTTACCCTTGATGACATTGGGACCGTTCCCGAGGTTAAACACGTAATGTATGTACCTAAAAAAACAGAAGTATAGATCAACTCACGGCTAAGGTGCGCTAAAAATGTGCTTACCTGAGTAACATACTGTGAATACTGTACCCATTAATAATATTTAACATGGCATATAGTCGCAATTAAATAAACCAATAAGCAGAAAAGTAATACATTTTAGAAATGACTTTGCAGTCTCCATAAAGGTTCTATAGAAATGAGAGGAAAATGTTTGTAGACATCAGAACCAAATTTCTGTATCCAAATGAGATTATTTCAGTATGTTATGTCACGTTACAGAACATCAAGTGTATATTTCAATGTATCTTTTAAAGATTTCATGCCACAGATTTCAAAACATAGATCATTCTTTTTTAAAGGGATAGTTCACCCAAAAATGAATTCTGTCATCATTTACTCCCCCTGTTGTCATTTCAAACCGGTATGACACAAAAAGATACTAAGGAATATTGGTAATTCAAAACCCTGTTGATCTGAATTGGATTTGCAACAAAAAATTGGATTACAATAGAAATCAATTGGGACCTACGGTCTTTGGTGAACAATATTCTTCAAAAAAAACATATTTTGTTTTTTCTAGAAGAACGAAAGTCATACACATAAAAAATGTCAAGAGTGTGAGTAAATGATGACAGAAATTTAGTTTTTGAGTGAACTGTCCCTTTAATAAACATTTACTCCAACTTAACAAGTTCCTGCTGTTTTGTGCACATCACACTCAGTTAACTCCTTGTTTGTGTTGTCTGATGGCAATATGTGAAACGTAACCTATGTCCTAAACATTCAAAAACACAAAGTGACCATTTCATTCCTCAGCATGCTTACCCTTTGACCATCTCTACAGCGATGAAATCGCTCCCATCACCGCTGTTAAACAGAATGAATCCGTCCGGAGAGGTGGTCTTGAACTGAAAGAACAGGTGCATGGAGGCGTAGGCCTGCAGGGTCGCCAGGCTCAGGTAACTGCTCTTGGTTTTGAACGTCACGGGGTCTGCGATGATGGAACGCTTGCCGAAGCGTGCGTTGAGCTCGCAGTAATCGATGTCGCCATTCTTGCACAGGTCGATGTAGAGCATGCCGTTAAACTTGAGGCTCTGCAGGTGACCGATGAAGCTGGAGGGGATCATAGAGACGAAACGGCGCTCCGTCATCACGCCCGTCTCGATGTTGTGGAACTCTAATCGGGTGTGGTCGCCTACCATCTGACCTACAAACCACAGCGGGTGGGTGGGGAAAAGAAAAGAAATGCTGCTATACTACGCCCTTAAAGGAAAGAACACTGCACCGAACAGGCATAAGAATGCTGTGTGTCAAGACCCTTATTCGGAGATCAAGTCAAGGATTTTTCACAGAAATACTCAAAACAGAAACCCCCAAGTCCTGCAGTGTATTATGTTCTGGTAACAATGAACGATGTTGTTAGATTATAAACTACGTGGCATTTTCAATCAATTTCTGAAAGACCTTGAACATCCCTATTTCCACAAATGTGTATTGTATGCCCGAACTATTTTGTTTCTGAATACAGTACTCAGAAGTCATGTATTCAGTCACCATTTACTCATTCCCATTTAATTTCAAACCTCTCTTTCTGTTATGGTATACCATAAAGAAGCAATATAACAAAATGCCAGATTTCAGATACAGTAAAAATAACTGAAGCTGTAGAAATTTGGGAGCTGTAGCAAAATGGAACGGGTTTTCTCTATGTATCCTATATGTATTATCGCATTACTCATCTACAGATGCTGACACTGAAGCAAGAAAGAAAAGTCTGTTTTGTCTTTCAGATTAAAGACCAAGGATAATACCTTCTGCTACGTCATCGTCAACCGTTAGCTTGTAGCTTTTGCCCCTCCGGATGACGCGCACAGTATGCCACTCATTATCATTGAGTTTTTGTCCAGCATACAGTGTCTCTGGTCCTTTGCCTGAGAACGACGGTCATGAAACGTTAATGCCAACCTGGTGCCTCTCTGACCAAACCTTTGCTTTGAATGCATAAATGTGAAAAAATGTCACTTTGATTCTGACTCGGTCATCATGGGGACAACAGGGAATAACGTCCCCGGCCCTGTGGAACAAACTACATCTCTAACCCGCCCTATGCTTTACAATTTGTCCCGGGCCCTAGTCATTCCGGCGGCCCTATGTGCAAAATACGTTCAAATTATTTTGATGAGAGCGTTTTCTAACCAACTGTATTTAGTTTGTTATTTGTAAACATTGGAATAAAGGCAAGATAGTTCATGCAAAATAAAAAGCAGAGGTTTGGTTCAGATGTTTTTGAATTGTAACACCATAAAACATACAGTAAGTCTCAAAAAACAACAATAGCGTTAAACTAGTACTGTGTAAACTAGAACTGTAGTACTGTGTTAAAATTGCTTTTACTCATAAAAGGTCCTTAATTCACTCAAGTACGGAAGTGTATTGTGTACATTGTTAACTCTAGAAAAAACATCTTTCCATTTCCACAAGTTAGTTCCACAGTTTTGGATTAGATAGGTACATCATACACATTTAAATTAATTTGTAATTAATTTGGAAACTATACTTTTATCATTCAAGGAACTGAGCCAATGTTGAGGTGTACCATTTTAGATTCAGCTCACGCTATAAATTCACACACCCCGAAACTGAAAATCCCCCAGCTCTCTGGAAATTGTGTTACCAACCTAACAGCACCCAGGTAGTCCCATAGAAAGAATATTATCTCTCAAAACCCTCAAAACTAACATCAATGTGTTTTACTGACTGTCACACTTAAATGCTCATAATCTACCATCACAGACACTGTTCAGTGAAGCAGACAATTTAATTCTG
Organism: Triplophysa dalaica; assembly: GCF_015846415.1. Lineage (NCBI taxonomy): Eukaryota > Metazoa > Chordata > Actinopteri > Cypriniformes > Nemacheilidae > Triplophysa > Triplophysa dalaica. The sequence continues at coordinate 3,974,919 of NC_079556.1, forward strand.
TACAGTATGTCAATGCAATGCCTAAAACGCCAACCAGTACTGTACATAATTACATCTTAGTGCTATAAATGTGACATTTAGACCGACTGACTAAGTCACACTAAATATTATTTCACCTGCATTTATTATATTCAACACTTCACTGCCATCCACATTTCTCTGCCATAAAGCATTTGCCAAAAAAGTTTAAGACGTCTGACAAGCGCATTGTTAAAATACATGCCAATTTAATGGCAAAGTAAAATAAGTAACCGAAATAACAGAAAATATGAACTAGTAGAGGTAAAGAAGTAAGACTGATTGAGTATGATGTGAGATATTACAGAATAAACTGTCTCCTAAATCAGAAGAACTGATGAACCAATGACACACTTGTGGATTATATGCTTATTTAGCAGAAAAAGGTTGAATCAAAAGTATCTATCAACAAACCTTTACAATAAAAAGGGATATATCATTTAGGAGCAAACAAAACAAATATATTTACCATGTTCGATAAATTAGACAGGCATACACTTTAAAATGATAAAGCGTTTAAAGGGGTCATATGGCACGAATATGTGTTTTTCTGTGTTTTTGGTGTGTTATAAGTTGCGCATGCATGTATTAGACGTGTAAAATTGCTAAAATTAAAGTCTTGGGACAAAAGATAAATTCTATCTAAAAGGGAATGCTCACCCAGACCTGCCTGAAAAGTCCTGTGTAACCACCCCCCCACAAATCTACATCAGTTTGTGGTATGATTTGACTAAGACTGCCCAAATGTATATGCAAGTAAGGTGGGTTTACCAATAATATTCGTTTTAGCCGTGTTGTATGACCTCTTTAAAGACCCTTCCACATGACTGCTGATTTAAAGGACAAGCAATGCATGTTTTAAAACCAACCTGGCCTCATAGGAAATACGTACCTCTATACACTTTTTGGAGTGCCACAAAAAACGTACGTTTATTCAAAAAGTTATATTATTCCAAGCGTTCCGAGGCTAAAGAACAGACCCATAAGCGATGACCTTCTCAGTCTGCCAAAAAACTCAGATCCAGATCGGCTGCGCACAGTGACAGAATTAAAAATTGCTGCCAGTGTGTGAACCGTTACGTCAGCATCAACAGTGAAATGGCTTTCTATATTTCATGAATACTTCAAAATCTGTGGCCCTCCTGGATCCATCTCGGGGCCCCCAGTTTGAGAACCATTGCTCTAGCGGACAAGTACCGTTCTTCTCTCAGTGGACTTTTGTGTCTCAAATCTGTCGCAATATGTACCCGATGGTATGTGTTTTGTGGAGCTGCAAAAAGTGTACAGAGATACATATTTCCTATAAAACACCTAAACATGTCCGCTAATATAAAAAAAACTCGTACCTAGAGAGAAAATCATGGTTTCGTTTTTTTTACGGAGTTAGAATGCTTACACTGAGAGACACCAAGACCTATTTATGAGTAAAAGCAAAAGGTAGACTTATAAAAATATAACTAGCCTGAAAAATCACAGGTAAAGAACAGTGTACTAGCATTGAAAAAGATATTTGACACAGTCATATGAAATAAACAACTATTCTATTCTGTTCTGTTCTTTATTCTTTTTTCACTAAAAATGCTGGGTTGTTTAAACCTATGTTTGGGTAAAATATGGATGGAACATTCAACCAAGAATGGTTCATTTAAATCAATTGTCCGTATTTGACCAAACCATAGGTTAAAAAAACTTATTAATAGAATTATACATCTATTATGCTATACCAATCCAAAATGTACTTAAAATAATGTGTTCCTATGCACATTTTGCAATACACATAGAACAGGGAATTATTGAGATTATTTTTTAAATAAATGGCAGTGGTTTGACCTAAAAAAAAACAGGTAACCAAGTAAACATACAGCATATATAATCAAACAAAGCATTATGCATTTTACATGCTCTATATGACAGACTATTTATTTGTTATTACCAAAAGGCGTTTCATATGTGGTGACTTTATAATGTGACTTAAAAGCTAACTCACAAAATGTAATTATTGCACACAGATTTTTCGTTTAAATAAAATATAACACACATAACATTTATTTTAGCATGCACAAGATGTTTCAAATTTACACACCGGACAGCATGCACAAGATGTTCAGACTAAAAGTCTCAAAGTACAAATTAAGAGCTTCAAGCTATTTCTCATTTGATGCTTAAAGAGCAGGAAAATAAATTCACACGACAGATAAATTACAGGCTGTCAAAAGCAAGCCATGATTATTAAGTCACCACCACTTCAGAATCGGTAATCGTGAGATTAGGAGAGGTCCATCAACTGACCCTAGATGCACACTCTCCTCGACTTAACAGAGGAAGAAGTACAAGACTTAAGACATTTCTTTCAACATGAGAATCATTAAGAGCAAAATGAAACTTGAGTTTTAACTTACTGGAGTTACAGTTTATCCTGATACAGTCTAGATGGGGGAAAATAAGTGACAGATGAAATTGCATCCTTCAAGGTTACAGCTGCAGACATCCAAAAACAATAATTCCACCCTTCCGGGGACGTCCACATGCAAAGAGGCGGCCATTTTGTTATAATACAAAAGCATTACAGTTAAATGTGAAAGCACTGAATGATTTTGCTGCAGTTGTCCATCATCTTATTTTAAAGAATATTTGACAGACATACGGTAAATGATAATAATAAATTGAATGTAGTTCTGATTCTGTTACAAGTAAGCATTTTTACACATTTACAAAAAATGTCAAATAACTAATATTCCAGTAAGAAACGAGATCTTAAAATGGCCGCTTGGAGCTCACCAACCACAAAGATTATGCAACCCAGAGCTTTTTAACTTTATGAATGGTCTTCCTGGATCTACATGAGGTCCTGCCCCATAGAAACCACACCAGCTCATTAGCTAAATACGCTTTTTACATTTAGCAAGAAGTTGGTGATGGGGCAATCTGACTTTGCAATATCATACTTTATGCTAACGTTGTGGTTATTGGTTAACATGATATATTCCTTTAAAATGTTAAAATGAAGATAACCGAGCTCTGGGTTGGGCTCTGTGTGGCTGGGTTTACCATGTGTCGTCAACCGCAACAGAAAAGTGGGAGCAAACAGCCTCGATCCAATAAGCACCAGCACCGTGCAGTGGCCGCCGTACCTCTACAACTATATCTTGCTGAGTGTGTGTATTGTACCACTCCAATGAGCACTTAACATACTACGATTGGACACACGGGCTGTCCTTGTTGTAAAAACAGAACAATATAGAGCTACAGTGTCCTATTTTAACAGTAAAATAACTGTGTATTTTGGAAAGTTGAACAGTCCTGTGCATTCTTTTAATAAACACACAGCTCTATAAAATTAAGGTACAGTTTAATGATGTAAAGCTGTCAGATTTCTGTGTGTACAGTATGCCGACATTCACATTGTCTTTTTCAGAGCTTTACTGTATGCATACGGTGTAAGAAGTATGTTTGTCTCTACAGTACATGCAGTGAGGTGTGAGTTGTCACTTTCTTTAAGGTGTCTTTTCTAACAGTAACGGTGTTGGGTCGAGGACTGAGAGGTTCTACCAGCTGCAGGTGAAGCTGAGAGCTCTGTTCTCGGGCTGTTTGCCGACCGGGCCGCAGGCTAAAGGGCCTTTGAAGGGGTGAATACCATCTTTTGACATATCATGGAGAATGCGTGTCAGGAAATCGGGGGGTGGGGGGAGTGATGATGGTGGGGATGTAACAGAAAGAAAATACCAACCGAAGCACAAACGGAACCAACTGAGACAGAAAATGAGGTTTGTGAGAAAAGAGTTAATGGAGAGTTGAAAAGATGATAAGAATTAGTGTTGAGTTTGACAGAAAGTCACAACACTTGGGAAGTGTCTGGAATCATTAAAGTTTATTATCCATCTTAAAAAAAACAATATCAAACAGAAAGATCTGCTAGGCAGTGCTGTGACTGTCTCAAAGGACGTTTTGCCTTTATTGTGGCAATGATCATGGTGGTTTATATATTTAAAAGATGCACCAAACGTTGAGTCAATTAGGACAGGGCGGTATGGCGCTGCTATGTACTTTAAGATAACAGAAATGTGTAATCTTAGGTTATCGATTTTTTCAGCCATATACATTTTCATGGGTATTAATGATGTCTTTTACTATTGCATAAGCTCATTAAGAATATGGAGGGAGTGAAAATGAGTTGCAACTATCACCAGTGTTAAAATAGGTTCAATTAACTCTAACAGTGTAAATATAATCCACACTTTGAGAGTGTAAAAAAGGTAAAACATCCTTAAAAGTGGATGATCGATTCTGAATTCAGAGACACATCTGTTACACAATATGTTTTAGTTTTTCTGTCTTTTGTTCTTAATTTGAGCGTCATATTATGTATAGCAGATTACAATTTTAATGGCGGATTTATTTACTATTCTTGAATAATCATATATTTTTTTATTTGGCCACTAAATTCAATATAAAAGAATAAAATTATATCGCCTAGTAACTTTTATTTACATATTTTATTTGCCAGATTAACTAAAAAAGGCATTAAATCAAGCATTAGAATTTACAGCAAAAATTATATTGTCTTATGTATAGATGTGGGTGTATATGTTCTGTTATCATAAAGAAAAATACAGGTTGACTTTGACCATACCACCCATCCCTAAAAATGTAAGTTAAATTTGAGATGTCTAACATCAATATCTTTATTTAATAACAATCTGGACAAATGTCTGGTGAAGCATGCAAATAAAACAAACCATAAATACCATCTTATTAATGAGGGTAATGTGGATGGAGTCAAGAGAGGCTGGAATAATGAACATAGAGAAAGAAAAAAAGAAAGGCACTGCATCCTGAAGGAGGAGGGGGTTATATACAATACCTAAGTTGACCGTGAGTTTGACGCGACTTCCGTCCAGCTCCAGCCGAAGAGTGTCGGCGGAGTCGCGGGAGGTGGTGGCCATGAGCAGGCCGTACGCCCGCTGAGACATGAAGCGCAGGGACACGTCTTCTGCTTCAGTGTGCATCACGGAGGGCATCACCACCTTCATGTACATGCTACCGTCATAGCTCAGGATGGATGCCTCTGTGTACAAAAATACAAGAGCTATCTTTAGAGGAGTGAGAAAAGCAAGCTTTGACATTCTGTCGAGAAAGAAAACAAGACGAAAAAAGACAAAACACCTTTTTGTGTGTTGTGCATACGAATCACGAGCAAGCCCATTTCACGTTGAGCTTAAAGGGATAGCTCATCCAAGAACATACATTTTGTCATCCTTTACTCACCCTCTTGTCCTTTCAAAACCAATATTTTGAAGATATTTTGAAGAATGTTGGTAACGCACAACAGCATTACCCTGTCACTTCTATTGTATGGTGGACACAAAACCAATGCAGATCAATGTGTACTGCAGTCGTTCGGTTACCAACATTTTGTTTAAATATCTTCTTTTGTGTTCTGCAGAAGAAAGAGAGTCATTCAATTTTGAAATGACAAGAGGCTGAGTAAAAGATGACAGTAATTTTATTTTTATTTAACTATCCCACTTTTTAAAAAGCTCAATAAAACTCTATTTAAAAAGTGTGCATATGTCTTTCTTTTGGTGAAATTTAACCGCAAACTGAGTTAACGTGCCATGTTTCAGCCTCCCACAGGTTTCAGTGCACTTGCTCAACAGGTAAATGAACAGTTTTGTCCTGTCATGGGAAAAGTTGCACACTTCAGCAAGCTGCCACACATCCGCCCAGCCAGGCACACTGCTACGGGACTGACAGACGCAGCGATGCCCTCTCTCTCCATCCTGAGCCTGTAACTGTCACTCACTTTATTGGAAAGTATCAGAAAAGCCAGCCAGCCATTAAATGTGGCTTTGACTCCATGGGTTTTAGCAGGTGCGGGTGTGTTGAATGAAAACGAAAGACAATAAAGACAGAATTCGAAGCGACACGGAGTGTCTAGGGTAAGGTTTTATTGTGTTAAGTTTTTCTTCACCTCTACTTTGTACGCAATATCAAACCAGGCCAGTAAGAATATCAGCCTAGGCGGCCACACATCCCAATTTTCCCAGACACGTTCCTGGCCAGAATTTCAGGTGCGTTCATCAACCGCATATGTCATCTAGGTTCTCACATTACAACCATTTTGTCACAAAGAAATGTTTCAAAAATACCTGCTGAAAAAAAACTATTCAAACCCAACAGAAATAGTTTTGATCCTTTCGCATTTTCCATTAATACCACCAAAAATGTGTAGTGTGTTTTGGGCATTACTCCAGTACACACCATTATAGTCTTATTAAAACCACTACAATTCCCACTATAACCATTAAATCCATTCAATATTCTACTGTGTTTTGGGCAGGGTTGTATTGTTTTATTTTCAGCTGGGTACACAGCTAGAAAGGGAAAGGTAATGCATCTAAGTTATTCCTTTACTGGGAATGCCTAATCGATGCATATGAACCGCTGACAAACTCTACAATTACACATGCAGAGATCAATATGTTATTATGTGCGATTAGCTGCTTTTCAATCTCGCCTGCCTGGGGCCGCGCCAATTTTTATTTCACACGGCACAGCGAGTGGAGAGCGAGAAAGAGAAATTGAGGTCACACTTGCCATTATTAAAGACAGAGAGAAAGATAAGTGGGACTAACCTCTAGTGTAGACAATATCTGACGATTAACTCTGAGTGAAAGCATATCAAAATGATTTTGCATCAATGTTATTGAGCGGCGTGTTGATGCGGGCGGACAGAAACATGGCACAGAGGACATGGCAGAAGTGACAGTTCACTGAAGGGAATGAGATCTTCAGAGGGTGGTGCTGCTTCTCAACGAGGGGCCGATGTTACACAACAGCAAGCGGTCGGCCATTTTGAGCGAGTCTGTGAGATCAGATACACAGCCATTTAATCTTCCGTAAAAGCGCTTCGGAACACGCAAGGGCACCCGTCGGCCGCGCTTCGCCCTGTTTCCCCCCATAAGATAATGCATGCGGTACACAAAGCTGTATAAATATGCCATCCGACATTTCAGTACATTAATTAAGGCCTGCATTTGTTTTCCCACGTAAATAATGAACACAGAACTCAATCAATCACACGCCCAAATGAAACAGTTCATGAAAGTCAAATGAGCTGCAAAAAAGCATTACACATGGGAGAGGCTAATTCAATAAATAAAGGGCTTTAACTGACATTCCATCTTACTAATTGATGACTGAATTGAATGTTTAATCAGTTGTTTTGAGAATCTGCACTATATGTTATTTTCTGCTATTAGTAAGCATTAAGGTCTTGCATTTATAAATTTGAGTATTTGTGCATGTTCAAGAGGACGTAAATGGGTAATTGAAATGCCCGTGCACTTTAGTGTGACATGTTATTGAAAAATGCATTATTCGAATTATTTTATTATTATGCACGCAGTTTTAAGGCCTCATAACAATTTGTGGACTATACTGTATGTGCTTTTGTCAATTTATTTGTCATCCTGCAGGAGCAGGACCATTCTGTATGAGAAACTAAAAATTTGAATATGACATATTCATCAATATAAGATTTAATATAAGGTAAATAATTATAACATAAATATAAGATTTATACCAGATTTGACCCACAATCTTAAAAATCTTTCATGTGTCAATCAAAATATTTTTGCACGCAGTCTTATATATTAACACTCACCAAGCAGCGGATGCATGTCAGATGCACCTTTGTTCACTATCGAGTAAAATCTTAAACCATAAATAAGATAAGAAATACTTCAAGGGGTACCACATTTAATTAAATCATTCTAGTAAATAATACTTATAGCTTTTAAATGTTCTTATTTTTATGGACCCCGCATGCATATGTAAGCACATACATTATTATATTCATATTCTCATAAAGTCCCTTGCTTGAGGCATAGGCACACGTCTGTGTCATAATGTTTCGATTAACCCGGACGGCTAGGGCTCTGGAATACAAATGTATTGATTTTGTTTCCAATATTGACTAAGCACAGGCGGCTTAATTAAGGTGTGTCTGCGATATGATCTATCATCATCATCTACACAGCGCAGGGGGACCGGGATGACCTGTACCCGGATTTTTGTCTCAGTGACATAATGAGAGAAGCATCAGACATCGAAAGCCAATCAATGTTCATTAAACTATCAGTCTTCCTGCTGTTCACCAGCAAACCAGGAGCCCAAACTGAGGATGACAAGAGCATTAATGCTGGCAGCAATTGGACCTCTTCCGCGCGAGAGCATCTGATGGGCAATATTTCAAAACAGAAGAGGCGCTGCCTCTGTCTTTTGCTGTTTGATTCAGTCTCTTTGCCTCTATAATCTCCTGTGGTGCACCCTGCTGCAAATTAAGACGTAAAGAGAGGGATTTTTTGTTTGTCTGCCATCTGGACGATTTAGATTTCAGGTCATTCCTGATGACACCCTGCAGCCTTATACTAATACATCTCAGTTTTAATATTTCATCCTATCAAACACGACCCTGCCTATTAAAAGCAGGCCGATGAGATAATGAGCATCCATGTCTGATGACAACCAATAATGGTTTCAATCTTCGACATGGATATCAATGTTATATTAATACATAATGTTCTTTGTATGATGTAGTATCATATTTCCTAAGGATCAGCTCGACACTGTATTTTTCCCTTAAAGGAACTATTCTGTCATTTGCTCACCCTCAAGTTGTTCCAAATCTGTGTAATTCATTTTGTTCTGATGAACAGAGGAAGATATTTGGAAGAATGCTTGTAATACCAAACAGTTCTTGGCCACCATTGACTACCATAGTAGGAAAAATCACAATGGTAGTCAAAGAACTGACAGATTTTATTTATTTGGGTAAACTGTCCCTTTAATATGAATATTTTGCGTCCTGCCACACGCCCTTATCTGTTATAAATCACTGTAACCCACTGCTTCTTGGGCTTATTGCTTTACTATAACCAACCTGTAGTTTACATAAAGTAGAAAAAGATCAATTGTATACACTGTAATATTCTGTAAATTATAAGAAAGACATTTCTAGTTTACTGCCAACAACACAGTACTAAAACTACAATGTCAATTTTATTCTACATTTCGATATGTATCTGTCCTTGTGGTTGAATGGGACTGTGGGAAGTGACGCTCCTCACCTATCACATCTCTCAGGCATCTAAATGGACAAATTAAAACTGAAGAGCTGTGTGCTGACCGCTATTATCCAACCTAAAATAACTTATTAACAATAGATTGTGACATAAATAATTATAATACACATTGCTTAAAACCCGAAAATTGTATCTCACTGACATTTTCATCATAATAATTTGAACAACTAAATCTGATCCTTACCCTCAACATTTCTCTTATGAATAGTATGGACATATCCAGACAAAAGCATCTGTCCTTAAAATGTCCTCTATCTTCCAAGCGGAGAAAAAAATCCTTCAAGTGCCACTAGATGGAGGCAGATGCCACATCATATAAATGTCAGTCAAAACGCTGCAGTGATATTTGGACAATTAATGTCAACCAACATTAAACGCTCTAAGTTAAACTTAAATGATCCTGACACCGTAAACAATTAACAATTGGAAAGAACCTTTGCCATCCATGTTTAGTAGTACAGAGGGTTAGATAATGTTCAGGATGTGATGCACCCTCAAAAACTATTTCAAAGTGCAAATCAGTTCCCATTTTCCAGAACACGACTGGTGCGGGGCCAGATCGGTTTATAGTGAAACCCTGAGGGGGGTTTCTGACACCCGCAGTTGCCATAAATACACAGTGAATTGTATCTATACTGCAGCAACAATTTGAATAATTTAAAGCGACCCTTAAAACGAGAGGAGTAGGCACATCCTCTGCTCCTCCCTACACCGCAACAAAAGGATTTACTCCGTTCTGTTTCAGCTGCGATTGTGGAAGCTGCTTGCGGACCGCTCTCCTCTGCGCTCATTTAGCTTCAGCGACGGATTAGAAACAGTTCAATAAGTCTCCTGCCACGGAAAATAAACAGTTTTCACCCGTGGAGCAGCGACGCTTAAAGCAAACCCACAAGGCCATTCCTAAACTCATCTGGCTACTTCCTTCCTTCTCTTCCATTTCTCTTTTCTTCGTTGTTTTTTTTTGGTTCCTTATTGGCAGGACGTTCCTACGGGCAAAAAACGCCTACAAAGGAAGAATCACAAGATTACTTTACATTACTTTGCTTCTACTTAATAGGAATCAAATATAGACAAATGAAGATTTTCGCTTTTGTTTTTTGGGAAAAGCCCTAACCTGTTCCAATGTTTCCAACAATGAAGAACTGTGCAAAACTCATTTCTCATAAATTCTGAAAAAGATCAAATTACAATATTGGATCTGATGCTTTCCCCGTATACGACACACTGTAAAATAATCCCGTAAAATCAACAGTCACTTACTGGCAACAAATAGCCAGCAAGCTTCTGTATTTTTAACCATAGTAAAATTACAACTTACGAGCTTCTGTATTTTTAACCATAGTAAAATTACAACTATACAGTAAATCAAATAGTTGTTTATAACACAAGAGCATTAAATAAGTTCTCGAGGGAAATTGAAACAAATGAGAAAAGTTTTGATTTACAATAAAAGCTGATGGCAAACCTTTAATAAAACATTCACCTACACTTTAAATTGCGCTATAGCATGAAAATGGTTCAGGGCCCGTAATCATATAGTGGAACCACTTTTATAGAACCATATTTTGGTGCTACAGGGGTTCTTCGGCGGTTCTTTGGGATGAATGAGGTGTTACATAGGACCGCTGAAGATCCATACAGGGGCTTAACAGGTTCTTCATACGGAAACGGTGCAATATAGCACCTTGGTTAACCCAAAGAACCTCTGAAGAACCACTGATGCATCCAGATATGGTGCTATATAGCAATAAAAGTGGTTCCCCTATGATTTCGAGCAAGGAACCACTTTTAGCATAATATAGCACCTTTTTTATTTAGAGTGTATATTAGCCTGAAATTGTCTTGGGCACATTGTGTCCTCTATTGCACTTTTGCTTTCCTCTTTAATGTCTTATTTTTAATTCTTAGGGGAAAAGCAGCGAATGATAGTGCCTAGCACAAACTACTATAACTGGCCTGGTTTCAACTCACGAAAGCCCTCGACCAACAATAATTCATTAAGGTTTTTGAGGTTGCCAAAACCTGGAATCTGAAAAATTCAGCATGCCTGTGATGGTCTTGTAAAAGGATGTTTGCTGGATTATCATGGGGCTTCCCCTCTTGCTCCTCTAGCCAGCAGTGACGGGGAGGAGAGACCTGGCCTCCTGCACCTCCATGCATGGAAATAATAAAGAAAAAGTATTGATGTAAAACGAAATACTCTGGAGTGCTCAATCATGACTACTTTACATAATGCCAGCCTAAATTTGTGATTTAATAAAGCACCTTCGAAATGCTGTTTACTATTCAGTGACTTGAGAGTCTGCAGTCTCGATGAACCAGACTTTTGAGCATTAGCATAAAGTCTTGTTCTGCTACATGTGACCAACATGTGAAGCGCAAACCAAAGTATATTGTAAAAGTCTTAAATAACCCGACAGAAAATTGAAATATTCAGGTGTGGTAAATGTTGTTTCATTATATTTGACTACTGATGGTGTCTCAAAATTCAGAATTGCTTAAAAATGAATCTTGCAAACTTTACACATGAATACACATCGATGGATCCGGTAAATATTTTTTAATATCCAGTACCAGCATCACTGATTTCTGATATAACTACACATGTGTAAAATTTGTATTTTAAAAGCCAATTTCTATACTTGTAAACCTTGAAATAAGAATAAAATACAGTATGACAAATGAAAATCGTAATTATATTTTAATTATAATAATAACTCAATTTAATAATAAAAACAAGAGATAAAATCTTAAATCTTAAATCTAAAACAGCCGCTGAAAGAAAATTAAGAGACCATTTCAAATAGTTTTAAGTTTTTCAAAATTTACTATTTATAGGTGTTTCACTAAAGTTATAATTTTTGTTTTATTCTGTGACCACCTAAAAAATATTTCTCACAAATTTAAAATAAATTTGCAGAAAATGAAAATGGGAGAGACAGGTCAAGTAATGCTATTCATTTTTCAGACCTCAAATGCTGCAAAGAAAACAAGTTCATATTCACTTTTAAGCAAAACAACAGTATTTGTACATGTATTTAGGGAAAATTTATGTTTATGTGATAACCTTTTTTATCACAGGTTTCATATGTCATGCTGTATTCTTTCACATTTAAACAGAAACTGGACTGGAATGACCACAATTGCTTCTTAAATTAAACTTTTGAATGGTCTCTTAATTTTCTCAACTGCTGTATATCTGAATATTATCCTCACACATATTTCTGTGGCAGATGAACTGAAATAACCAAGAAAAGCTTCATATCATCATATCACTGTTGCCTGTCTGTGCTAACTCAACATACCAATATTCTTCAGTCTGCTTATTTCAATAATTATTCATGTCTGCATGACAGATAAGAGCACAGAGACAAACAGGGGAGGAAAAAACAACTTTAGCTTTTGCTTTTGGCTTCTCTTTTTCTTTGAAAACTGAAACAAAATCATGTTTTTGCCATAACGAAAAACTCATTATTTTCTTTCCTGTTCATGTTTTGTGCTAAATCACAGACAAAGATCCTGAAATATTTCCTGTACAGTCAACACAACACTATTATCGGTCTATAAGAGAAGCGTAGAAGCTACAAGAATTCATGTTACATGCCACATTTTAAAAGATGGCATATAAAACAAGGATTTACTGTTGTTCTGTCCTGATTTTTTTGCCTAAAACATTATAAGTAAAAAGTTGTGGCTCCAACCACATACGAAATATGTTTGGAAGATATTTTTAGCATGTTAAAAATTTTTCTCTGATGAATAATTAATCAGAATCCTTTTGAATGTGAAAACGATTTGATTTAAGTCATCGTAAATGTATATTTTAAGACAAATAAATGAATCAAATAAATGTGCAAAAAATATAAAAAATTAACATTTGCGCCAGATTTACGTCATGTCAGTTTGCAAATGTTCATCAATCAATAATATTTACATAAATAATATATTGTAATGTCTTAGAGTTCTTCAATATTCTGACCAGAATGACTTCCTAGACCCAAGAGGTAAAACTGTAGTGACTCACAGGCCTGGCCGAGGCAATTTTCCCTCTCAGTATTAAAACATAACTTGAGGACAAGAAAGCCAGTCAGTATATTTATATTGATGCATTTGGCAGACGCTTTAATCCAAAGCGACTAACATTGCAATATCCTATACATTTGTTCTTAGGCGTATGCAATCCTCTGGGATCGAACCCACAACCTTGAGTTGTTAACGCAATGCTCATACCACTGAGCTACAGGAAAGCTGTACAGCAGTAGTATGCTTCCTGTGGATGAACACATCTACAATTTAAAGTATCAAAAATGTATTGTAAATACATGAAAGGTTCAAGAATAGTGAGAAAACTGGAAAGAGAAAAACTTGACAGCCTGAAATATCCAATATCCACAACTGTCGGCAAAGCAATGCTATCTTCCCTTTTCCTCAGGCGGCAGGTGAGACTACCTCTACCCTCTCCGGATGGAATGGCATGTTTTGAACTCTCATGTTGAAATATTCTTTTGATGGAGTTTGATATGTCAACACGCTGATGCATCGCACAAAGAAAGGAATCATTTTTACCCCGTCACCAAATGAAGAGCTACGCAAAATGAAGACAAACGATTCTCTTTCACCTCTGACTGGATGTGCTTGTGTACCGGGGCCATATGAATGCTGTTGTTAGCGGATCACTGATTGGCTATTCAGCTTGATTAGAGACTTTTCAGAGAGAGATGTGAATGATAGGGAGGGACAATCTGCAGAATATGAGCTGATTTCTTGAAGCTGCGAAATCAGGAAGATTGCTGGGGAAAGAGCGAGGGGAGGGGCATTTAACAGGGTTTCGAGACTACTATGAAATCTTATACTGTCGTGTTTACTCTTAACATCTGACCTACTGTGTTGATCCGCATCCTCACAAAAACAGCATTTCTAGCTTAACTAGACGGGCATGTTTGAGTGTCGACTGTATGTCTGGGGACGATTTGTGTGTGCGTAACAATTCTCTCAAAAATTTCCTGCATGCAAGATGTATATGTCCTCCTTTGTCAGTTAAACATTTTAATATTTTAAATATGTATTTAATATTTAATTTTTTATATTATTATATACTACTACACTGTATACATTCGAGATTCGACATGCCGTCATATTTACAGTTACTGCGCTATTCTGTATGTTATAAATTATGAGACATTTAGGTGAATGATTGAGATTATTAAGGTTGAAATGATTAAGAAAGTAAATATGGTTTTGATATTATGTTATCTGCAGAGACCTTCTATATCTATGTTGTTTAAACACAGAATTTGCTAACTCCTTTCTCTCTTCAAATACTTTTAGGGCTAGATCCAATGTAATTTAGTGGCATCTAGTGGTGAGGTTGAGAAATCCAACAAATGGCTCACTCCACTCTTCCCTGTCGAAGCACCAGGCGGCTGAGACAGGACTAAGATGTCGTCACGTTTTTGCTTCTTCGTTGAAGGAGATAACGTATTTACAAAACGCACTCTGTAGAACAGTTTGTCCGTTTAGGGCTACTATAGAAACAACAGGCCGAATTCCATGCAAGGGGATCCGCGGTGTTTGCAGATAGAAATAGCTCATTCTAAGGTAATAGAAACATAACGCTTCTTAAGGTCTTTATACACCTCTGAAGACATTGTTATGTATATGAAATTGCATTTCTGTCAATAAATGCTCCAAAAATTACACATTAGACCTTTAAAACATAAAGCCATGATTCACACTGACTAAATTAAGAATTTTTGTAAATATATACACTGTTTGTTTTTGTACTCCTGGTGGAATTTTTTAAATAAAAAATAACAAAATAATTCAGATTTTTGTGAGTACAAATCATTGCTTGATGTATTAAGTAAACAGACAGATTTATGTACCAAAAAAGGAGATGAAAGTGCGTTATGCAAACGACTTTTGGGCCACTGTACGTGCTTTTGGTTTGTGTGTGTATAAGCTTGCAAAATACTAGAGCTTTTTTAAAATTTAAGCTCTACATGTTTGTGAGTTTAGGCCTTTTACAAAGTTCGTCTTCCTCATCATGTAAAAATTGAGAAAAGGAAGCAATCAAAAGAAAAGACAACCTGAGGAAATAGTAAAATCACTGACATAATTACCTAGATTAGGCTTGAAAGAGTAATTGCAAGATAAACCCTCACGGATGTCAACTCTATATGCTCTTTGTGGCTTAATCAGAGACGCTACAGTATCAAATCAATGTATGCTAAAAGCCTTTGGCGCTAAAATAGGAAAGTAAAACTGGAACGTAAAAGAAAACTGTAGCGCCCTACTGAGGGACCACTTAGTCTGTGTTGTCAAGTTTTACACTAATCCCAAAGGCATCTGTGTCACATGGGCTTCACTGCGGTAAAGTTTGAAAGAAATGTAGTATTGAAAAAGATGGAAAAAACCCAACCCTTGGAGACAGGAAGATGTGTGTAAATAGTTATTTGTGAGTGTCGTTAAGGGAAGCATAGCTGTAGTGTTCAGGGAACTCTCTGGTAATTCAGAGTCCTGTCTTTGGAGCTCACTGAGGCCTCCAGCCAGCCCAACATAGATGACCTTTACCCCGCCTGAATCAATAGCAATCAACTCAAATGCTACACCCAGCGGTGCTTATAAAAGAACCAAAGTGCCCAGTATGCCCGGCCTGCAAACATATGAACGCACCGAGTGTGGACATGTACAAGTGATATTAGCAATCCGCATGGCAAGCCATGCATTTGAGCAAAATATCTGAGCCAATTATAAACGTATCAGCTCATAGCGCTATCGTCCGATCTGGTTATTTAATTTAGCATTACTGAGGCATGACCCGCTGAGGAACTTTTGTAATGATCGGGGCCGTTCGCACGGAAATGAGGTTATGCATTTATTAACCAAACAAACTCATTTTCTACATTAATGACTGACAGGATTAATCTGCGAAATGAAATCTCAGCACTAAATTGGCAAGGCATATCAGACGATGCGGTAAAATGAGTTCAATTACCATAGGAAAACAGATTTTACCTGTGTACACAGTATTACTTTATTTTGCAGTGAGCTACTTGAAGCTTTGCAGGTTGTGAAAAATTGATAAACCTGAGAAAGGGGATGAACTAAAACTAGGTAGGTTTACATAGTCCACCATTTATTTTTTAATACAAATAGCAAACAAATGTTGTTTAATGTGTCCTTAAAATTTGTTGCTGTAATCCCCTAATAAAGGCATTATGAATGAAAGATGGGTGAGAGTGAATGACCTTTCTTTTTCTCTCTTTTATTCTTACACCTTTTTTAACATTTTTGTAGAAGACATAGTGTTGCATTAAAACTTGTGATTTCTTTGAGAACGCCTTTAATCTATCTCTATCCATTCTCTATTTAGGACATACAGCTTGATGACCTTGACAAATCATAGCCGTAATATATATGAGATATTCCAGCAATCTTTGTAAGAGAAGTGTTCTTTATAATATAATTTATTCCAATCAAAAACACAAAATGGACATTAGAACATATTAAAGGGGTCATATGACACGGCTAAAGGAAATATTTTACGTTTTTTTTTCGATATAATACAATGTGTGTACGTTATTATAAAACACTGTGTTTTCCACATACCGTGCATGTTTGTATCTCCTTTTTGCCCAGTCTCTCTGAAACGCGCTTATTTTTTACAAAACCCTCTGAAAAGCGAGGTGTGCTATGATTGGCCAGTTAACCAGTGTGTAGTGATTGGTTGAATACTGCAAGCGTGTCCAGGAAATGTAACGGATCTCACCATATTTGGAACATCAGGTATCCAAAGCACTTGTACTGACAGGTACGCCCCCTTACATTTGGACGGTCTTAATCAAATCAAACCACAAACTGACGTAGATTTAGGGGGTGTGGTTACACTTGGCGTTTAAGACAGGTTTGGGTGAGCATTCGCTTTTAGATAGAATGCATCTTTTATTCCGACACTTACATTTTTGCAATGTTACGAATCGAAAACATGCATGGGCAACTTATAACACTCCTAAGAAACAGAAAAAAACATATTCGCGCCATATGACCCCTTTAACATTCTTAGGATGTTTCAGTATGTTCACTTCTGTATGATAAAACAGACACGATTAATAGAACTGACCAAACTAAGGTTAAATTCACAAAATCCTTTACTGTGACTCAAATTGAATCAAACAACATCTTGAATACTGTCCACATGACAAATGATCAGCTAAATCAGGTGCTATTTCCATTCTCCCAATGGCCAAAACAACATCTGTAACTGCAGCTATTGACCTAAGTATCACATACTGTGTGGCAACTTCTAAAACTGCCATTTCCACAATATGAAAAACAAGGTGTTGTATTGAAATGCTGAGTGTGCATCAGAGAAAATCGGAGGTGTGTGTGCTGACAGGAATGGATTGTGGTGTGTGACAGCAGCCGGTTGGAGCACCAGCTACAGGCTTCTATGGAGCAGATAATATATTTGGACAAACATCGGGCAGAGCTGGATGTGCACTCTTGGCATAGTGTGGGTTTAGAGTTACAATGCAAAAAAACAGAACTGAACTGCGGGGATGTAGATGTGGTCTATTTGACCATCGGTATAAACTCTGGTACACATTAGCCTTAGTGTCATTGACTGCCTACAGTCTGTTTACTTTTACCATTGTTTTACCACAATGTGTGGAGCCTGCACACACAAATGACCAGAAACCAGTTATTTTCTAAATCACCCATTGTAAAAGCCTTAAACTAAACGCAGCTTTGCATTTATAGCACCGCATTCATAATAATTACAATGTCCTCTCTTAAGAGCATAGGTTGTCGGGTCATATTAACATTTGGATATTAGTTCTGACGCGAACCGTGAAAACGAGCAGACCAGGTGCATGCAATTTTCTTCGCTATCCATCACATAATGAACGACACACACCTCCTTCATGATAGTGCATACAAATGCAAACCCACACGCAAATAATCAATATCTCTTAGTTAGACGAGTGTGTGTGTGTGTGATTGCATTTGAGCGACTGAAAAGCTGAATGTTTTGTGTAGCAGAATGACAAAACTCTGGTCCGTATGTCAGTGGCGCATCTCTCTTCTCACGCTCTGTATAATACGAGGTGACACACACAGTTTGATGCCCTTGTTGATCATCATGACTGACATTCATGGTGAATGAACGTGCAGGAAGGTTGATTTAATGTCCGCCTCTCTGTCAATGGAGTGTTACATTGCGGTCTATGAGGAAAGTACGTTTTTGCATTGTCATAAAGACCAAACAGAGATATACATCAGATACATTGAAACATTTCAATACACTTCGAGTATCTTCGAAAACATTTTTTTTTGTGTAAAATTAAACAAACCTCACAGAAACAAGCGACACTTGTCCTCGTTTACCAACTTTACCCGAAGCCCTGTGTACCCGACCATATGCGGCCACAACTGCAAGCTAAAAATCCATGACCAATTCTTATAACAATCAGCACAAAATAATTTAACATTGAACTTGTGATTGCACGTTTTCCAACCTATGACATCATTAAAGCCAATACTCCCAAACCCCTAAGTACGTCTCCATACGGCAACGTGCAGAGATATTAATGAGCTTACAGTTCAACTGATTATGCGAGAGCTAATCCGCTGTTTACAAACACCAGCAGATGGGATTTTACAGGTGAGAAGCTAAACATACAGGCGTGACGGTGATTCTGAAAATACTTTTTATTCAATGTTGAAATTAAAAATAAATGCGCCTTCCTATGCCGAGACAAAAGAAATGTGTTATTGAAATCAAGCTTTGTTAGATTACAGGGACTGGTGAAGGCAAACACAATGCACTCACCCCTCTCGCAGGTACGTGACCAGTAGCCAGTGCCCGTACAGTCACAGATGAAGCGGTTCCATCCCTCCTTGCACATGCCTTTGTTTTTGCACGGATAGCTGTCGCACTGCTTTCCTGGCATCTTGTTGCAGGAAGGCTTGATTCCCGCTCCGTTCTGGGCCTCGGCGATCTGCCTGATGTCTTTACTGCGTCCATCAATGAACAGGTCCCGGATGCAGCCCACATAGCCGTAGTTCAACATGGCGGTCCACAGCTCGGTGGGGAGAATCAGCCCGGCTCGACTGTCGGGGAGACCGCCGAGGTACATCTCCCCCTCCAGGTCTAAGATCTCGTTCTCACCACTGGCAGTGAACGGGGAGCGACGGCTGTTGACGGATATGGTGCCTGTAGATAAGTTGCACAAGTGAGAAAAATTTGATTTATCCTTGAAAAAAGCATAACAGGTTTAATACCTGTTCAGTTAAGGCACTGGTGGCTTATGCTTTATAATAATAATAATATAAATAATAATAATAATAATAATGACAGTAACAATAATAATGATGATGATGATGATAACAATAAATAATACTGAAGGTAACTCAACTGTTAATAATAATAAATAATAATAATAAATAAACAGTTCAGTTGTTTGCAGTCAAGCCACAAGTTGGCTTAAGCTTATTAATATTAATAATAATAATGACAATGACTATAATAATGATGATGATAATAACAATAAATAATGTTGAAGGTTACGCAACTGCTAATAATAAATGCTACAAAATAAATAAAAAAACTGTTCAGTTGTTTGCAGTCAAGGCACAAGTTGGCTTAAGCTTATTAATATTAATAATAATAAAATAATTCATATATAAATAAAACTGTTGAGGGTTACTCAACTGTTTACATGTATGCAACCATAAATAAAAAAACTAATATAAAACTAAATGACCATAAAAACACAAAAAAGGCAAGGCACAAGTTGGTTTAAGCTAATTAATATTAATAAAATAATACATGTATAAATAAAACTGTTTAGGGTTACTCAACTGTTAAAATATACGCAACCATAATTAAAAACATTTAATAATGACCATAAAAACACAAAAGAATAAAAAATCATCAGCAATCAGAAGTCAATGGAAGGTCATCAGCAATGGAAGGATTTTAACTTTGATTTGAGATGCATGTAAATTGTACAGAGTGTGTGAGAGTTCAAGCATCCGAATTCTGGATGTGTTGCAATTTGGCAATGAATTCATTTGTAGGGTTGAGGCACTGTGCCATGTGTCCCCAAATGTATAGACAAAAAAAACAGAGTATGTAAAAGAGGGCAGGAAAAGACAGGAAAGGGGTGTGATTTTTCGGGGTATATATTTTCTATTTATGACCTCATCATGTATGTGCCAATCTTCAGACGGACACACTGGTGTAAACAATGTATTGT
Source organism: Triplophysa dalaica (assembly GCF_015846415.1). NCBI lineage: Eukaryota > Metazoa > Chordata > Actinopteri > Cypriniformes > Nemacheilidae > Triplophysa > Triplophysa dalaica. Next base: position 3,995,347 of record NC_079556.1, read on the forward strand.
ATGTCTAATCTCTTCAGAACTGACACTGGGCCAGTCACCCACATAGCTCCGTCTAAAATCCTGCATTATTGATATCCTACAAGACCTCCCAAGGGTCTCGTGCTATGAAGTGATATGGAGTGGTCGTCGATCGATTAAGCGACACTACAGCCGATTAAAGGGAGGGAAAGAGGAAGGAAAGCGAAAGAAAAATAACGAAAAGAAGAAGGCGATTAAACCTTAAAGACTTTCATCACATTATACTTGGATGGAAATGTCAACTTGCACTGGACTAAATCTGTCTGTAGATGATGAATACCCACTGTGCTTTTTATTTAAAACTGTTATCTTTAGGCTGCAGAGCTTAACGCTCCTGGAAAACACACAAGCTATTATAGATTCTGACTGTTTTAATAATGAAACCGAGTGAAAGTGCTTTTTTTACTTGTAAAAAATGATGCAATGTACGGGTGGGGTCTTAAATGAAACAAGCATACTTTTTAACTCCTTTTATTTGAGGTCCACTCACGGTATTTCTTGTACCAACAGTATTAGGACGATAATTTATGTGACCCTTTTTTCTCTCTTTGTATAAAAAATGGATTCAAAAAAGGAAAAGGACATTGTGTTGAAAAATGGTATAATATGCTTTGAGGTGTTGGCACACTGACCTGATCTTCCATCTCGCTGGATGTCCACATGGTACCAGGCCCCGTCGTTCACTTTGTTCTGCGTGGCTTTTACTTTGATGGTCCCCGAGCCCATGTCCAGCAGCAGGTACAAACTTCCATCCAGAAGCTCCACCGCAAAAAAGTCCACTTTTGTGTTCTTCTGGCTGCGAGCGTCCTTCCTCTCCTGCTGTTTCCCATGGGTGAAAAGAATAAGTCCGTTTGGTTCGGTAGTGCGGAAGTCGAAGGAGATGGAGCCTACGCGCTTAGTGTTCCACTTGGGTAGGCTGATGTAGGCCTCGGGCGTCTCGAAGGAAATGGGGTCCAGGGTGGCCACGTTCTCGCACTTGAACACCACATCTCCCTGGATCTTCATTTTGGGGTCCACGATTCGTGCGAGGTGGGATAATTCCAGCCTGATGTCATTGTTCTTGTAAAGAACCTGCGTGAATGTAAAGGCAGAATCAGCGACGGATGATGATATATGAGATATGTTTATCTGGCTTTACAGATAATGAATGTGAATATGCAAATGAGGCTTTTAGGCAGGATTCTAAATGGAGAGAACAGGAAAGATGACTTTATTCAAATATGACCCGTGATAATACCAATAGGCCAAGCCACTGCCTGAAAATGACTGTCTCTTAATGGTAATTGACTCTGGCTGCGTTGGCACGGGGATGCGGGTCTGGTTTTCTTGATAACTATGGTAATGGAACAGCGCTCTCTAACACAAAAGCTCTGAGATGCAAGGCCTTCCCCCTGCCTGCTTCCAAAATCATCTGCAGGGTCCTAATACCAGTCCCAATGTAAGATACATTTTTTTTTACAAAATAAAGATTAAATGGTCTTTGAATGTACCACAGACATTCTCCAAGGTGTGTCTGCTTGACCTAATTGAGAGAGATCTATTTATGTAAAAAAATCGACGTATGTAAGATGTAAAAAATCTAGATTCTGTTTAGGAATACACAAGAAAGAACGCGCTTTCTATCCCTTACAGCTAATCCTTAAAGCGGTGGGCATAAATCAGACCTCCTCTCGGGGGGCGAAAGGGCAGAGAGGAATGGAAGGATTGTGTTGTGTTCCTGCAGAAAAGCCACCGAGATTTCCAGGCTTTTCTCATCTGTCGTGTTGCTTATCAGATAGATCATAAATATCATCCTCCCGGAGGGGTATCCATCTCTCAGACGGTGCCTACGTTGGTTCACATCTCACACAAGCACCATTACCTTTCTCAAGAAGACTAAAACTGGCTGCACTCTTCTATTGCTCTTTCAGAAAATAGCATTTCTTCTTGCTTTCTGTAAACCATCATGGTCCTGTCAGGTGGATTGACACCCTGGCTGTGTTCAAGTCTGAGATCTTGAAGGTAAGATTTCTTTGCCTGCTTTGAGAATAAGGTATAACCGTGAACCACCATGTCAAATTATGTTTTGTATGTATAGGCTCTTAACGGGATAGTTCACACAAAATGAACATTGTCATTATTTTATCACCCATGTGACTTTTTTCTAACACAAAAGATACTTGATGAACACTGGTGGCCAAAGAGCATGGGCACTCATTGACATCCATTGTGAGGACAAAACCACTGCAACATTTTTCAAAATATATTTTTTATCTTACACAGAAGAAAGTCTAGTGACCGGCATCTGGAATTAATAGACCGAAAATAGCAATAAAAGCACGTTTCGACCGAATACGTGAAATGGCCGAATCAATTTTATCAAGTAGCGCAGAGAGAGAGAGACGCACACGCTTTATAAATTCACCAAACATGTTGGCAAGTGTCAGAGAAAGCAGAGCAAGAGTAAATTTCCAAACGAAAGCGCATTTACCGGTTGCTAACTTTGGTGTACTTTAGAGGGGAGCGAGCAGGTTTGACAGTATTTAGCTAATTTGTTAGTTTTACTCATTTTTTGAATCATCGTATTGTGCCTTTTTGGTATGGAATGTTAAATGTCCAGTGTTGTGTCTTGAAAAGTAAGACATTGTAGAAAAATCACATGCATTCAGTTTATGCAATAGTGAAAAAATTGGCAAAATGATATTTGGCCTTTGGGCAAGTGTTTCATTCAGTGCTTCCCTAAAAGAGTCACTTAGACTTTAAATGACACGGAGGTAAAATGACAAGTTTTTATTTACTATACCCTTAACTTGTATATTTCATCATCGATCATTTTAATATCGCTGGTTAAGTTCAAGATCAAGCAACATTACCAAAATATTCTACACTTCTCATAACAGAAAGAGCTCTGCTGATTTGTGCATTCGAAGCCTACGCTTTTCATTTAGTCACAGATTTTTACCTAAAGAAATGAAAGCACTTAAAGACCCAATGAAATGATTTGACAGATGCCGTTTAGGTAAGACCACGAAACGCTGTTTGGTATTTTTAAATAGAGGCACAGGGACAGTTACAAAAATAATAAATCCTGAAATGGTTTGCCAGATTTTTTCCTACCAGAGATATTTTATTTTTTCACTGAAAATCCCAGCACGCCCTCAAAGGTACAAATTTGACCTTGAGGACTTAAACATGACTGAAAACTGGCAGACATTGATTAGACGGTGATTGCTGTTATTTGTAACATTATCAGCTCTATTTATCCTCCGAATGCCTGTCTGGTGCATTTCTCATCATCTAAATCAAGTTTCATCTTGCAAATTGTCCACAACACCAGGGGCAGCGATTGTCTCTGACACAAATTGATACTCTGAAAACAGGGCTGCTCTGTGGCATTGTCATTTTGATGTGCTCAGACGGCCCATGAAATGTCAGCCGGTTAATTCGGCTGATGAGACGCCCGGCACTGTGAAATATCCCGAATGGTGATTCTGTAACCAAGCTTCAGAAATCACCCTCTAGGTGTCCAAACTGTTCAACCTCAAAAAGTCTTTATGGCATTAATTGACTTTTGTTTTGTGATGCAAGCCAGACCAAAAAAACAACGAATGTCACACCTGCAAAATAAACATTTCAGGTGAAGACTGTGATTTGTTCTCTTAGGAGAAACGACTGGCAAGATGCGACTGCGTCAATGGAAGTCCTGTAGAAATGTGACATTTGAATATAATGCCATGGCTTTATCGTACAACACCTGGTATGAGATGCGGTGCAGGAGAGGCAGGCAGGTGTAACCGAGTCTTAATCTACAGATAGACATGAGGGGACTCACACCATGAATCTGTCTACATAGAGCGTTCTCGGCTTTATGGGTTCGGTCGCAAGCGAACGAAAGGATTGACTGGTTCCAGTCTCAAAAGAAATTTGTTTGAACGAGTGGACGGACTAGAATTTCATCAGGTTGTTATCTTGCCTTGCAGACAGTTTCTGAAATCAACTAGAAAAAGAGAAACTAAAAAAGGGAGTGTCTTAAAGGTATAGTTCACCCTAAAATGAAGATTTATTTTATCAATTATTAACACTTGTGTCATTCCAAACCTGTATGACTTTTTTTTAAGATATTCTGAAGATTGTTGATGCCTTAACTATGGTGCCCCATTGACTTCCATTGTACTTTCAATGACATTTCTGAAAATATCATATTTTGAGTTATGCATTGGAAAGAGGGATATAAATATACATATTCAAATACAGGTGGAATGACACGGGGGTGAAAAAACATGACCAATATTTTATTTTTGGACCGATTTTTACGTTTCTTCTGTACAACTAAGCACAACCAAGAAGGCTATCTGTAAGATCCAAACTCAGCATCTGACAAATTTCAATTCAATCCTTTTTTTAGAATAGACAACATGTTATTAAAGACTATGGGGACTGCTAAGCTAGACATTTAATTTGGGTTATCACAGGGGTTCTAAACATCTAAGTTTGGCCAAATTTGAAAACAGCCTTGCATTATATATAATTCATCCCAGAATGCAACAAGTTTCATGAAAAATGTAATTCAAGAATCCAGACTTGTCAGAATGGCCGTAACTTTAAATGCTGGAATGCATTGGAAAGTTTAAATATAATGAAACTTTTACAATATTTATATGTGCTTTGTATTTTTATTCTGCCTATCTAGTTAGTTGATATCATAACAGCTCTTTAGGTCCTGTAACGCAGCCCATGTGAAATATAAAGAACAGTCTATATATTGTAATGTTATTAAATACAACTTCCCAAACATCTTTTACTATATGCCGTTCACACTGTTAATTCGAGAACTGGAGTAGTGGCACATTGTCAGGGTCCCCCCATGCCTACGGACTCCTCTCTGTCTGTGGTGGGCCTGCAGTGGCACCCGCATTCATCATCCACAGCCGTCTGCTTCTGCTATAAATCTCTGCCTACGGTGCCTACCCACCACTTTCAAGGAATTAATAGCCCCCAGGTCGGACTGAAGTAAACTTGGAAATCGGTATAGATTATTCACAAGTCAAGCGTGCCAGGTGGCCCTTTGTGGAAGTTTTGCATGAGGGCTTAGGGCAATGAGGTGCAGAAAGGTCCTCGATGGCCTGGTTGGACATAGTATTACAGGTCAGGATCAGTGGGAATCACAGTAGAGAAACGCATCTAGAGTAACCTCAACTAAACTTACTAGAACTTTAACAGAAAACATCACTAGAAAATTACAAGACATGGCTTAATGCGAATGTGCCTTTCAATTACAATCCAGGTGTTTTCAATGGCTGGCCAGTGTCCCTGCTCTGAATATTCATGTAGTAATAAACATTGACAGAAATATTGACAGAAAGTGAGAGAGAGACAGCTAGGTCAGCCTATTTATCGAAACTCTCAGACCTGTCTTGCATCCGTAGAGCAGTGATGCACACGAACAAGTGTCTAAAGAGCACGGACAGTTACATCCAGCCTGCCCAGCACAGTACCAAATGACAGTCTCCATGCACACATCCTTGAAGCTGATTGCGTGAACAGAGAGATCGCTTGAGTCCAGCTCAGCAGCGTCCAAAGTCATTAGTGCTGGCAGACCCCTTAGTGCCACCAAACGCCCCGTCATACCCTGATTACCCCCCTTCACACTTAACTTGAGATACGGACTGAAGGCTGGTCTGTGTAGGTCTGTGATTTTCAGCTACATTCAAACAATAGCCTGGATTATTGAAAGAAACAGATTCGGTGGGTATTATTATGTGCTTATAAAATCAAAACTTGAAAGATTGCATAGACATTAAATAATAAAAGGATAGCATTACTATAACAGTTTTCATAGAGCATCGTTTTCATATGATGCAATGATAAAATGTGTTTCTCTGCATTCTCCATTCGACTGCGAGTGCAGTAAGGATCCTATGCCACAAGGGGGAACACTCTACATTACTACACTTCACTACAGATCCAACAGGAATTTACTATATAGAAAGTGTCCAATTACAATACCCTAGAAAAGAGAAAATGTGTTGGGGGGAATTATAATAATAATTAATAGGTTTGTAATCAATGTAAACCTTAGGAGAATTATTGTTGGAAATGGAGCATCGTAAAATATTGCTTACTTAAAAAAAAAATATATATATATATCATATGCTATTTTAATATAGAGAATATCAGAAATAGACATGTCGGTAGACTCCAGCCAGCTAAGAGCACATTAGGGTGGATAAGAAACCGGCACGCTCAAGCCATCCAGAAAAGATGGGCACATTTTCATGCCATATTACGGACTTTGAGCAGCCATGCATGATCTATAATGACTGCCATTTTCTACTTGTGAATCAAATGTGAGGCTTTAATAGACGAGGAGAGTATATCGTTTATTTTTATCCCTAAAGTCAGATTATGAGGAATGAGAATACTTTTTTTCTCTTTTGGCCGCTTGTGACATGTGAAGGAAATGTGTGTTTTGACTGATATCGTCTCAAGCAGAACTTACAATTATGTTTGCCAAACACATCAGTGAGTATTACGCAACCTTATAGCTTTCCTGTAGCTCAGTGGTATGACCATGGTGTTAAAAACACCAAGGTCGTGGGTTCGACATCAGTGGATTGCACATACCTAGAAACAAATGAATAGGATGTTGCAATGTAAGTCGCTTTGGATAAAAGTGTCTGCTAAATGTAAACGTAACCATATCCGCTACATCACATCTCATAATAAATTGTTATCTGTAACACGAGTGGGACTTTTTTTTCAAAATTTAACACATTAAATATTTATTTTCTTACGCAATAATGCAGATGTTTTTAGCCATGTGATAGGGGAAATGCTCTGAGATTAAAATGGCAGCGATAGCTTGACGGAGGGTCATTAAAAGATAGCAGACGGTTGTAGCGCTTGCTGTGAAAAAGGAGGTTGTGTTGTCTGCTGTTTGTTCAGGATGAATTAATGAAGGACCTCACGACAAAGTAATTGCCTATTTCTTGCTAAATTAAAGATCAATCCAGTTACTGATAATGTTATCCAGACTTGAGGAATGAGAAGTGTGGTAATAAACAGCTGATCTAAGGGAATGACATTTGACTTCTGTGAGAGGGAACATTTAAAATAGCTAAACTAATCTCCCAATTGAATAAATGCATATAGCTTATTTTACATTATTAAAAAACATAATGACCCCCATAAAAAATATAATTACAATTAAATACCAATATAATAAATATTATGTATACATTTTATTTTTATTTTTGGCAGATGCCCCAAAATGTCACTCTGGATAAATCCGAATGACATATATTTTCTAAAAATGATTGCACAAAAATTCTTATAAATTGTAAAGTATTTATATATCATAGTAGTATTTTTGAGCTGCTTCTTATTTAATGGCTTCCTTTTTTTAATGTTGTATTTTATTTAAATGTTTTTTCTGATTTTAGTGTGAAACCCAAATCACCTCCAGACTCACACAGTAGCATCTTTGGTTCGCCTTTGAGCACGATGCATATCATTATGCAAAGTCCTATCTCATCCAATCAAATTGCCTTCTCTAGAACCCTAATCAAATGATTCACCACAATTGAAAAGTCAAATTAAATATGCCTGAAACAGTTTCACGTAGGGGCAAAAACGTATAACTCCAGAGCATTTCATTTCAGAAACACATCACGGGTTATGATGTCTGCCATGTCCTTTTTGCAAGATAAGCTGTACTGAATCTATTATCCTTCTCGGATGGTCTACTCCAACTTGTTTTCACTCTCTCAACACAGACAAAAACATGGTAAGATGATGAATGTATTTAGCGACAGAAAGAGTTGTTGTCAGTCTACCACAGGACCATACCTCCTTCAGGCAACCCATGAAGTTGTTGCTAACAGGGGACCCTGGCAAATCCGCTGTACTTGGACTTCCTCCGACGTAGAAAAAATCGTCCGAGCCGAGCATGGTGTAGTCCTCCTGGGTGTAGCCTGTTGTGGTTAAGATGCCGTCCACAGATATGGTTACCTGTGGTTTGGAATGAACAACAAAAAGGAGAGGGAGAGATCCATTCATAAATGTCTTGGTAACAATAGCAAAAAACAGGACAAGTTTGCTTTGGTTTTGGTGGATGAGGGCTGTGCCAAGCACCTGGACTTCGGGATTTTAAGCAGAGCGTTCTTGTCTTGTATTGGATCGAGGACAGATAAAGAAAATATTTGGCGGCATATTTTCTTTATCTTTGATGGTGAGAGAAATGAGCTCTGGGACATTTGGCGTTATGTAACAAACCATGGACAATTTGCTTGTGCTTGTTTTAGGTCGAATTTAGTGCACATTGGGTTAGTTCACACACAGATATGCATGCATCCAAAATGAGCTAGTTATCTTATTAATAACACTACAAATGAGCATGCAACAATATTTTACAAATAAAAGTGAGAGATGCATGACTGCAAATGTTTAAAAGCCCAACTTCATCAAGCAGGAGCATGCAATGTTAAGCACGACCAAACCGAAAGCCATGAGGGTAATGAGGGAGGATACATAAAGTCGTGACCTTCACCACAACACAGAGAGGACAAGACATACGAGGCAGGTGGCTGCTCAGACAAGATGTTAGGTATTAGTAACAGAGGGCAAAACAGACCGATCCAGATGTTTTAATGCATGAATGGGTCAGCGTGTCATGCGCAAATAACTGGAATCAACTGTCAGAGCTCCCGTGCTGATGTTGCTTATATTATTCATCCTTATTTATTTTTATGTTGCTGTTTGTCCATCACTTTGTGAGTTTTTGGAAAGCCTCTGGCAGTTTTTGAAAAAGAAAACCATTCTAAGCCTTTTGAAAACTTGGGGCGAAGAGGAAGTTTAAAGGAAAAAAGATGGAAGGCTGTTGAGAAAAAATGTGATGTTAGAAATAAAGGAAGATATCCCAGAAATACAAACCCCAGCTTGTCTATTTTTCATGATGCCATGTCACCCCCAAAAAAGATAAAGTAAGAGGGCTGGGGAAACACACGGAAAACCCAAAAAAGGACAATAAAAATGATATCTACCATACAATGGAGTTTGTTTACCATAGCGTGTCCAATACCTGAATGCTTTGAGAAAAGGGGGAAGAAAGGAAATTAAACAATGAACAAAAGGGTTGTTAATAAAATGGAAACTCAAAAGAAGTCATGATGAGCAGTCAAGCCGATAGCATGTTAGTTTAGGTCCTGGTTAGTAAAATGAAAGACTCTAGTCAATGGTACGTAAGTGGTTAGTCCAGGTTTGAACAAAATGTTATCAGGAGAAAAGCAAAACATATGAGTGAGAATAAGAGAAGTTGGGGAGAACGCAAAAAAATAAACCGGACTAAAGGTTTATCCAAAGACTGTCAAGTTTTTGACAGATTAAGGATTTGTGTAAAAAAATAAAATGTGAGCAAATACTCCCATGAAAAGGTCTCCACATCCTTGGAAATACTATCCTATTTGATTTATTTATTTTGTCAAAACATGTCTACCTTCCATTATAATCTCTCATTTAATGTAACATCTTATTTTCATGCCTTTTATTAACTACTATGAACGGTGACCTCTAACTACCTCTTCGCTGTGATTCACGTCATTTTTGACTTTCCCCAGGCAATTGTATAAGGTGTTTGTAATGCATGTGAAAGTAAAACAGCTATTAAACAAAGCGAGGGAAAAATGATGCAGTCCTAGTGGATAAGAGCTAAAATAGCTCGCGCTCGTGGGCACCTGCACCTCCCCTCACGCCCGCACAAGAGCGACATTGACTCCTGAGGGGCAAAACCACCCTAAATATTTACATATTTTAAAATGCGGCGGTGGAGTGATTTAAACGTTCAACAAGGATTGGCTGTGGTTAAATAGAACCGTTGTGGTTGGTTGGAGCGTCTCCCCACCGCCCTGATAAGAGCGACTATTTGGAGAAGTGAGGTGCATATCTAGAGGAGTAAGAGAGTCGGCCTCTTGAAGCCATCACACTGCTGATAGCTTCAGACAGAGTGACTGCCTGAGGAAGAAAAACATAAAGGTAGAAGAACTGAATGTTGTGAAATGTTGTGTTGGCATGGAAGGCTCATTCAAATATAATACTGCACTTTTTGTCTTCTTCTGTCAACCAAATTTGAGAACAAAACACCAGCTTCCCGCCTCTTTAGCGTTACCTGTCTGAGGTTGCGTGTGACTTTAACTTCGTGCCAGGTGTTGTCGTTGAATTTTCCATTGACGGGTTCGACGATAGCTTCGAAAGCTCCGGAACCCAGGTTGATGACCAACGAAACGGCCCCGTCTTTCAGAGCCAGGTTGACGTAGTCAGCGGACTTGCCGGTGTGGAGGATGAGACCATTTCTTTGCCAGGTCTTGAAGGACAACGTGATCTCATCGCTGCTGCTTTGGATGGGGTTCTGAGATAAGTCATAGCAGAAGTATTCAGATCCTCGGAACGTAGCCACATTCTCTTCTCGTGCTGTAAGAGAACACATTAAGATTGGGATTATTATTATCTTGTATTTGGGGAAAGGGAATGTACCATATCCTGTAATTGTGTCAGTGTTATTCCAATGGCTTCATGTAAAAAACAATAAAAACAGTGTTGATAAAAAAAGAGAACACATTAAGAGTGGAGGTGAACGTTTTGATACAAAATCAACCTGAATACACTCGTCTTTAAGAAAAATCTTGTGTTGTGAGAATTTTCCATTGAAGAATAAATGTATAAATAAAAGCAGGCCACATGAAACAAAATTATGAGCTGAGGTCAGCCAATACTGTAAGCAAGATATCCTTATAGACATAGATGGAAGTTTAGATAGTGTTGATCTTAAGCTATACATTTGGTGAGACCATCAGTGAGATCATTCATTTCCAATGACATCTCTCTCTTTAAACCTTTATTTGTTTGATGAGCACATCTGACTCATAAGTCTGCACAGCCCCCTCCAGTTTCTTCAGTGTTTAGAGATGATTGATACGTGTTTTTAATGGCGATATCTGGGGAGCTTAATACAAAGTAATTATAGCTAATGAGATACAAAAGTGCAAAAAATATCTGAAATGAAACAATTATTTTAACAAATAACTACTCAAAACTCACTGTGAAATTCAAAACACTTTACGTCAGTGCTTCCAAAACTGAAGTAACACACGAGGTGATGATGAAGCTTTTGAATCAGTGCTTCCTTAACACACAAAGTGATGATGAAGCTTTTACAGTTACATTTATGCAATTGGCAGACGCTATTATCCAAAGCAATAAACTATCCTATTCAATTATACTTTTGATTAATTCATTCAAATACAGTTTAAAATGTGGTATTTGTATTTGTGGCAAAACAACAATTGGGTGTGACTTAAAGACCAAAATATACAATGTTATAGAAGGTATTGTAATCCAACAAAATACAATATACTAAAATGTAGCATATATGTCAGGCTGAATAAAAAAAAATCCTGTGGCCCACCGGTCATTGGAATTCAGAGAAGATCTACTACATGCACACTTATGGAAATAAGTTCACAGATGGTCCCTCTGGTCATCTAGTCTATTAATCACGAAGCTACGGTCGTGCGGTGCAGAACGGACCAAAATACACATTTAAAAGACAGTCCTCTAAAACAACATTGTACATTTACATTAGGAGAAGCACTAATAGCAGGATTGATTTATCAGCACCTCACTTGGGCCACTGTGAGGTTAATATATTCCTGCTAAATCTCACACATCCAAGTCTACGTTCCACCTAAGCAATCAGCATTAGTGAATGCTGGATTTGTTTTAAAAGACCTGCCTAAAGACATTTTGGCTACTTCTGCAGTGAAATACATCAGACTGAATGGAGTCCAGGGATGCTGGGCTGATTTCCTCATCAGACTGGTGCCCAGCTGTAATGAACTTCACATGGAAATAACTTCATGGGTTAATAACGGTGGAATTTGACTCATAGTGGAACGTATTGGAAGCACACGGGGTCCAGATGGTAGCACTTTATGTAGCCCAATATTAGAAGGATTTGGTCCCAACATTATGTTACCAAACACGACAATCCGGTGCTTCAGTCCAATAGAGTCCTTGCATGTACAGCAGACGGGTTAAAGGGATAGTTCCCCCAAAAGTAACAATTCTGTCATCGTTTACTCACCATCATGTTGTTCGAAACCTGCATAAGACTAGAAGATATTTTGAGAAATGCCTCAGTTTTGTGTCCATACAGTGGAAGTCAATGGGTTCCATTGTTGTTTGCTTACCAACATTCTTTAAAATAACTTCTTTTGTGTTCTGCTGAGTCAGAACATGACAGTAAATTTTCATTTTTGGGTGAACTATCTCTTTAACCTAAAATGCCAATGAATAACAAGAAGGGCTATGGGAATATGGGAATGTGTCAAACAGTGGCAGGTAGATTTACTTGGCACATCGAAGTGCAAATTCCACATTGCTGAACCAATTCCCAAGTCCATTAATATTTGGCTAGGCTGTACGGAACAAAATCCGACAGGGCTTAATGTTTAGCTAGTAAAGACTACTAGAGAGGGCCAAGTGGGTTTATAAAAACGGTGTATTTTCGAAATGAATGAAGTCTGCCATCGAGTCAGTTGACCTGATATTCAACCAAGCATAGATCTTTTGTCGGCATTCTGCTCAAAGCCGTTTATTCCAGGATAAAATGAGTATAAAACAAAGAGGATATTTCACCAACGTCACCTGAGAGCATAAAACAGATCAGATATCCTCAACTGTAAGTAGAAAAACAAACTTGATTTTCTCCCTGCTGAACAGGCTCTTACCCTACTTCCACATAAGTTTTACTTCATGTTACAAGGCAACACTGAAGGCTTCTGCTGACACCTCAACAGATGCATTAGATCTCCCTCGAGGATGTCTACCGTTAGCAAGGTGTTTCTGAGAGCTCCTGAATAGCTCCTTGACACCATATCTCCCACCTCCTGACTGTGACCACGAGGTAACCGCATATCTGAGATCGTGCCACGCCGCCAAAGTGACTGGAGAGAGTACTGATCAATTAGGAATTAAACAGAGTGTTTTATTAAGACACCACTCTTGACTGCTGCCAGATGTTGACCATTCCTCTTGAGCTTTGAAGAGCTTTGAAGAGTTTATATGAATCATCCAACACTGGTCCGGTATGATGTGGGTAAAGTTAGCAGAATGGATGATGTGATGGATACACAAGTGTAGGTGGGTCAATAAGTGAAAAAGGAATACAGATATAAACAGCCGTAGATTTTTTTTTCTTCTGACTTGACATTTTAAAGGTATGTGATTAGGTTAAATTATCATTTTTGTTTCATTCAGTGAAGTAGAAACAATATTTCTCCCAAAATCCAAATAACAATATTTTTCTGTTTGCATTTATTTATTGTTTATTTATTTAAAATACTGCAAAAACAACAATTTCATATTTACTTTTAAGCAATACAACAGTAAGTTTTGAAAAAAAATATAAATTAAAGCATAGTGATAAAAGGCGGGTCGCAGAAAGTCACTTGGCTGCCGCTAAATTTACATTACGGTGAAAGAAACAAAACAATATAATGAGCAAACGACTCTTAAGAGACTTTAACCTAAAACACATTCACGCACACACAAGAGTCAAAATCAACACTGGATTCATTGAATGACTCATTGAATTAATCATCCGATTCATTTGTGTTGAACTGTCAAGTGTTCACGTCGGTAACGTACGATGCACTACATGCACTTTTCTTCGGGAAGAAAAATAAAAGTTTTGTCAGCAAAAACTGATATAGGCACAACCAGCATCTCAGGAAAAGCACTGCGAGCCTCATTTTTAGCTGCACATCGAATCGCAAAATCCCAGAAGCCACACACCATTGAAGAGGAGCTTCTGTTGCCGGCATCAATAGACATTGATGAGGAAATGGTGTGTAAAGAAGCAGCAGGAAAGATCGCTAAAATCACGCTTTCTGATAGCGACCGAGAGCTTTCAATGGGAAAAGTGCGTGGGTATATTTCATTCATGTGAAAAATGAAATAAAAACTGCTCGCTGTTGTAAACCAGGATGTGTGTTTTATTCCATTTAAAATATCATGGTGGGTCTTGAGATCGAATGTACTTGTCTAGGTGGGAAGGTTTAAAAGTTTAAAAACTTTTTTTTAAAATAAGCTATCGGGTATGATTTCTAGTAATTATTTGTAATTTATGTTTCAAACACAGAAGACGACAGAAACGAAAAGTTACGGATTCGAGCTTTAAAATACAGATTTCCATATCTTTCCTTCTTTTCATTTCCCAGACGGTAATCTGAACTATCGCACAGTCCAGCGAACGAACAAAAAACCTCAAGCACTGTAGCACATTTCCCCCAGCTCTATCTCTCCACCACACTCCTTTCAAAACAAACCTTATCTGTATAGATTTTTAATGAAAATCCTCAGGGGGGGCAAAGGTACTTAATCTCCTCTATAATAGGGGAGCCAACAGAAAGGAGGGGTGAGGTTACGGGCTGTGCGTGAGATAGCAATTGTGCTGAATTATGAAATCTTAATGAAAACATCATTATTAGTCAAATTGGCACTGGGGACAGAGATTGTTATCAGGTCATAATTGTAATGGTTCGCTAATGCCTTTTTCTTTCCGATACGCAGAGGAGGATTGCGGTGGCGCATCGGTCTTAGACGTGCTCGTGCGTAAAGGTGTCAGTGGAGAAGAGTTGTGTCGTTAGGGAAGCATTAAATCCAGCTTGTTTTGGGGTGGACACCATTACAGAGTGAGAGCTTTCAAGCTGTCAATCATGTGTGTGAGGATGCAGGCAACATTACGCCCAATTGGCCTCTCAACTTAAAAAAACAAAACTGCGGTTTGCCACTTGCTGTAGTGCCCTTCACAGATCTCTAGCCCACCGTGACACAGATGGACCCCTGTATAGAGATACATGCTAGAATGACTGCCATGATTTCAAATTTATATGATACTGTATATATATATATACGTATTTTTCTTATTCTTTATTAGATATAAGCAACATCTGGGTTTAAAATCAAGCCATCTTTAAAATGATCAAACGATGATCCCATCGCAATAGAGTAAATAATGAGAGCAAATCAGTCTTTCTCTCTCTTCTCGTCTGTCAACTATGGGTAGTGTTAGGGCTAATCTGTCCCTGCAGATCCAGAGGGAGCTCTCAGACGGTCCGGCCTAAGCATCCATCATGCAGCGGTGACGGAGAGAATCAATACAGAGAGAAGCAGGGCCGGGGACCGTCTCCCTCAGGCTGACCTGGAGAGGCCCTGGTGTCCATGCTGCACTCTTGTCACGGACAGCTGCTGACTCACCGGACTCTAACAACCATACAATAACCTTCAATTGTTAACTCGCATCAAACCTCAACCGAACCCGCCCACTGCTGCAATTATATGTCTAGTGTGCTCTGCAAGCCCAGAGGACTGATTTTGAAAAGTCACAGGGAGAATAGCTGTGTCACGGCTGATGTTATCGAAGTGCTTGTTTTCTTCATTTCCAGACAAAGATTTTAGATTGCTCTCAATTGAACGGCTAATGGCAGGTGTGTAATCGCTGATCTGAGGGCCAGAAGTGCATAATGGGCGCGTGTACACTGCTAGCCTACTACTGTATACAAAAGAAAAGTAGCCTATAACTACTTAAAGGTCAAGTGTGTCATTGTTTTGGAGGATCTATTCACAGAAATGGAATATAATAAACATAACTATGTCTTTAGAGGTGTTGAAAGACCTTACAAAATGAAGCGTTATGTTTTTTTTACCATATATATAGCCCTATTTGGATGATAATTGTTTCTCAAAAGGACGTCTGTAAAAATAAAATGTGCACGGATCCTTGGTGATACAAGCCATGCATTTGGACAAACATAAATTCACGGTGTTGGGGTGAGTTTGTAATCCTGTGAAGCCTGAAGAGGCACTTCTCACGTGTTCAGTCAGATGACAATTAGCAAGTATTTAATAATTATAATAGAATTAAAATTCTAATATCGAATGTTTACATGTTTTTTTGTCTTTCTGATCTTATCATCTCCCTCTCTGTGTAATGAAGCAGCGATCCTGACTGGTCAAGTTACTGACTTGTGTGTGTGTGTATATGTTGTGCGTGCGTATATGTTGTGCGTGTTCGCGTGATGCATCTACATGATCACGTTAACAGCCGAAACTTACTAAACTCTGTATCATCTGGTCATCATGATATCATTTGAAGATGTAATGGGTTTAGATTTGTTTGCGTGGATCCACGATAACCCCAAAACATTGTACTTTTGTAAAATAAAGCCAAAAGGATGCACATTCTGCCGTCTGTGAACTGTTTCTCTCTGTGCGCAGAAGCGCTTCATGTGCGTGTGTGATAAGACGTTACGCCGGGGATTTTCTCCGCAGATGGTGGGAGAAAAAACACAGACATTCTAGATCCGGATGTCAATTTACGGGGGTAAATATCTTAGGTCCCTATGAAAAAAATATAAACCGGAACACAGGGCTTTAGAATGAGCTATTTCTATCTACATATACCATGGGTCCCCTAGCATGGAATTCACCATGTTGTTTCTACAGTAGCCCTAAATGGACAAACTGCCCTACAAGCGAGCGAGTTTCATAAAATCGTTATCTCATTCAGCA
Source organism: Triplophysa dalaica (assembly GCF_015846415.1). Classification (NCBI taxonomy): domain Eukaryota; kingdom Metazoa; phylum Chordata; class Actinopteri; order Cypriniformes; family Nemacheilidae; genus Triplophysa; species Triplophysa dalaica. The sequence goes on from NC_079556.1 coordinate 4,011,970, forward strand.
AAAAGACATTTTAATTCTGTGTCGGCCACCGAATTTCTTTAGAAAGTGAGAGATGGAATGAGCCTTTAGTTGCAAAACGCAACCTCACTGCTAGATGTCGCTAAATTTCATACACTGGAACCATTAAAAAGAAACCATTCCCACAAAATTAAAATGAGCACTGTTTCATCTAATAGAGATGGTAGTGTTTTATCTACTGTAATACTTGAAGACAAAAGTAGATGATTTAAAAATCTCAAAATATTGAGCTAGGTTTTAAAAATAAACCTTTAAAATGAAACTATGTTTTGAACAATGTATAATTAAATAATACTTGATTTCTCAATTCTATGCATTCGGTAGTTTCATTAGGCTATACTGTATATCGCTCAACAAATGTAGCATTAAAGTGCAACCTGTGGAACAAAGAAGTGCTTAACTAAACCTGAGCTGTTGTCACTACTAAATGATGTAGTTACAGAATAGCTGGATTTAGTTTCTGTTGATGTGTGTTTAAATCTCCCTCTATGAGAACATTCTGGGTAAGAGAGGCCTGCCGCAGTCCAAGTTCCGCTTCAATGCCTTGCTCCTCCCTACTGCAGCTTTGGTTGCTACTATTAGCTTTCTCTCTCATTTTTCGGTCTCTCTCTCTCTCAGACTGTCTGCCTCCCGCAGGTGTCTGGCTGCCAGTCGGCTTGTTTTACACACTTGGTAGAAAAATTAAAACATATATTCTGAATAAGACAGAAAGAGATGAAGTTAAAATATTCAATGTTCCTTGATATGATTGCAGTACATCAGAAGATCACCTTAATGCCCTTGACTCAAGCTTGCTGCTCTATAGACAGAACAATAGGTCACAACAGAGTTCTCATACCGGAGGATGTGCATATGGTCGTGGTAAGGATGACGTAATGTTATTATTGTGGTATGTGGAGTAAGTTGAAGTGTGCGTGATCTTGTGTGCGTGTGTGTGACGTGACTAGCTAGAACAGGAGTGGGAGTGAAATCAGCGGGAAGTTCTGGACTCAGACCGGGTGTGAGAAGACAGGAATTCCAGATCCGACCATCTGTTGGTCTTTTTCAGAGCAAGCAAACATGACGGTCATATAATTCATAGTGCATTTACACTTTTTTATACAAATATAAAATGTAGGTTGTATTTAATTCACTGTATAGGAATGCAGAAATGTAAAATTTACTTTACAATTTGTTATATGTTCTTGTGAGTAACTGAAACTGATTATACAATATATCTAAATACGTACTGTCTTCCACCCGTTAAAGGAAGTAATTGTGCTTCGACATGAAAAATCGCACATGCAGAGATTAATCAAAATGTTAAACTAATTTACGTAAGCATGCAGAGTGTTTGTGATGAATTACGCATATTAAAATCAATGTGTTTTCTTGTTATGTAAGTGAATGGGAATGGGCAGACAAAAATGTTGCGCAAGAAAAATGACCACGGCTAAGGAAAGGTCATTGCAGATTAAACTGATAACTGACAGATATACCTCGTTTTACATGTCAAATGTACACTTTATAGTATTTTTGGGAGGACGGTGCAAGCACACAAATACATAAAAATAAAATGCAAACAAAACCAGCTTCCACTACATGTATTAACCCCCTGTGCCCCTTGGCAGAAACAATAAACGTATCTCCTTAAAAACAACGGAAGGCTTTGCTTTTTTATCCCAAGCGCAGAGAAATTAAAAATAAGCCCCAGAATATTACAAATCTCTGTGCCTTCATTTGTTCTTCCTAAATTAAACTATTGACCTGAGTCAAGAAACAAGCCCAATTTTTTATCTTACAGATGCAGGAAACATATGCAAATATACAAAAACACAAAGACGCGGCAGGCATGTGTTCACAAGCTAGCCTCTAGGAAGATACCAGGAAAAGGAAAATAAAGCTTTCATCTGTATGCATGTATGAAAATGAAATGAAAAGATAAAAGCGTTCTCCTCCCAGTTAAAGGGTTCATCAGCCCAGCTGTCAGAGATGAGATTATCTCCTCTCTTGCCTCCTTTATATACTACTGAAAACGTAAAACTACATGCTACATACAGATCAGCATCGCTGTCCCATTCCATTGAAACTGTTTTTCCTTTTTTTGAAAAGCTTTAGGATACCGTTGAAGCTTTTGCTTTCACAATCCAGCGAAAGCAATTTCATACCCAGCTAATTTAAATTTGCCAGCTCTTTTTGATCTCCGGCATTAAATGTGTTTCATTAATTTTTTCTCATATTTTCAATTACAGGTATGACGCTCTGGGATGGAGAGACCATCCGAGTAGAAGAAAACAAAACTATTAAAGCGCTGTCAGTTCAACAGCAGAAAAGCTATTTTTAAGAATGAATGTAATCATTTTTTATAATAAACTGCTCTGACTGGTTATCAGATCAGCAAAATAACCACAGGTATGCTATTAAGGGAATGTGATTTCTAAAAATAAACTTTCTTTAATAATACAGAGAACATTTGACTTTACTAAGAGAGATCAAATGGTGATATTATTGCAGTAATACAAGATCAGCCTCTTAAATAATATTGTACAATGGACGGTTTGACAGGACACTCTCCACCCAGTGTTTTAAGTTTACACTATAATTATTAATATACATCAATATTTGATGTCTTATATACTGTATATTTGGTAAACAGATGTGAAATAAGTGGAGTAACAGAATCAGCGGGTCATTATGACAAATAGATATCTGTGCCTTATATACCACATGGTTCATGGATGGATCAAAACATGAAGATGTAAAAATAGTCATATCCCTATACAATATTAAAACAATGATATATTCAACGACTTGTAAAACAGCCTATAAATAACCAAATCTGTTGAGGATGCAGTACTGAAGCTGCATTTCCTGCACCATTGGAGATTTTGTTAGCTTTTAGGAGTAATGATGCAGCTAATGACATGTCACACGCATATATTAAGTGCAGGGATTCAATAAGCACAAGAGGAAAAGCAGATTCTTCCACATGAGCTCTTCACCAGCATCTTCATTCCCTGAAAATGTCCCCATATCTCTACTCCAGAGTTATTGTGACATTTCCCTCTGAAAGGCTGCCTTACCACTACTGTAATTTGGTGTAATGGCACTGAGCGGTTGATGTAATCCTGAAAAAGGCAAAAGAAAGGCGCGGAAAAACCAGAACAAGTGCGGCATCAAAGGAAAGCGATGCTGTCATCTCGGGGGCAAAGCAGGGACGGGCTAAACTACACCTCAAAATGAGACGCGGCGAGCCAGAGAGGAGAAGAGAGATTCCACCAATGGAAGAGAGCCAGATAATCATCAGCAATTTCGGCACACACAAGAGAAGTCGTTTGTTAGTCCCTGTAACCAGCGAAAGCCCGGATGTCAATGAATTTAACGTCACAAAGAAGAAACAACAGATCATGCTCGAACAAAAGCCAGAAACTGGGCTGCCTGTCATTTTCATTACAATGAATATCTTGTGACGTCTGTCCTTTTGAATCTAATAAGAAAATGTACATAGTGTCCAAATATGTTCGATAAAATGCCAAGGCAACAACATTGACATAGAGGTGTGTGTTTTTTTAAGCATGCAGGCATACATTGAGCACTAACCAGCCGTTTGTGAGTTATCCAGAAAGGCTACATTACAGAACTGCTTATATACGCCCGTACTTTTGCTCAGTTTGATTTCCAGCGCGAGGCGTGACTGCCAGTCCCACGAGCATTTCATTTACTTTCAACGTAATACAGTGCTATTGGCCATTATCTCTGCTGTCAGCCGCTGTGTTGATATTTAATGAAGGGGCATCTATGTCTGGATGCCATTTTTCAGCTGCTCCGGCGTTGCCGTGGAGACGTGCCGGTGTAGGGCAGTGGAGCTTGGCCCATCATTTTCCACTTGAACCAGATAAGACAGGCATTTAGTGCCTCTGCCCAAATTCAATACTTATTTTCCAACCCCCTTTATTTGCATCGCACATGTTGTTACACACCGAGAGCAGGGAGAAAGAGTGAGAAATAGCTTGTTTTATAAAGTACAGAGAAAGGTTAGAGGAAAAATGCATTGTCGTAGACGCGGTGAGATGCTAAGTACATAATTCCTCCGCGATACAAAATGGCAGGCCATTACAATCGTACATATTACATAATTTAAATGCATATCACACAAGTACATATACATCATATAAAGTCTTGATTTCTAGGGTTATTTTACATTTATATTATAAAAGGGGAAGATGTGGTACCAGACAAATAACAAATTGCACATATTGCAATGATTTGCTTTGGAATGGATCAGGTATGGGATTTTTCGTCATATATTTTCAAAGCCATTTCAACCTGAAATGAAAAATCCAAAACATGACTAGTAGAAAGATATGCTTGTCAAATTTCTATTTTGTTGAACACAACAGAAAATATTTCAAAGAATGTAGGAAAGCAAACAGTTCTGGGAACTTTTGACAGGTATTGTTATTTTTCCTACTATAGTAGTCAATGGTGGCCAAGAACTGTTTGGTTACAAAAATTCTTCCAAATGCCTTCTCTGTGTTCATCAGAACAAAAAAAAATTGCTTTAGGGTAAATAAATGATGACAGATTTTTTTTTGGCAAGGGTTATACTGTCCCTTTAACTTACCAAACTGTATCTGCAGTGTTTACAACCACCGACACAAAAGGACAAAGAGGGCACATTATGTCCCCTACAAACATATGCCCAAAAAAACACATTAACCCTGCTCGACATACATAAACAGAATGACCTTTACTTTCCACCGAGATATATCCATGACTTGCACCTATCAATAGCCTCACGACCCAACAAACACCATTAAACACAAAGTAATAGGCTGTTCACTTCCAAAGAGAAAGAGCAGGGGACAGTGATAAAGGATATTGATCACCAAGGGCATCTATTCCCTTTGATATCGCTCCATTCATCCATACACCCATTCATCTGTGTGAGAAAAAGGAAAAGCCGAATCCTAACACTCTGTGTCTTTCCTGCCTGCAAATCAATGAAAGGTCGCAAAACGCTATATGAAGATGCTAGTGAATCAACTTTGACATATTATTAGCCATGAATGATTAGTGATTACAGAGACTTAAAGGCTGCGGATGTGTGAGCAGAGGATTCAGAAGTATTGAAGACAGCTGTCATGTCAGATTTTCATAATTCTTCATAAGGCCCGTACTGTCTTCCACCCGTTAAAGGAAGTAATTGCGCTTCGACATGAAAAATCGCACATGCAGAGATTAATCAAAATGTTAAACTAATTTACGTAAGCATGCAGAGTGTTTGTGATGAATTACGCATATTAAAATCAATGTGTTTTCTTGTTATGTAAGTGAATGGGAATGGGCAGACAAAAATGTTGCGCAAGAAAAATGACCACGGCTAAGGAAAGGTCATTGCAGATTAAACTGATAACTGACAGATATACCTCGTTTTACATGTCAAATGTACACCCTTATAGTATTTTTGGGAGGACGGTGCAAGCACACAAATACATTAAAATAAAATGCAAACAAAACCAACTCCCACTACATGTACTAACCCACTGTGCCCCGTGGCAGAAACAATAAACTTATCTCCGTAAAAACAACGGAAGGCTTTGCTTTTTTATCCCAAGCGCAGAGAAATAAAAAAAAGCCCCAGAATAGTACAAATCTCTTTGCCTCCATTTGTTCTTCCTAAATTAAACTATTGACCTGAGTCAAGAAACAAGCCCAATTTTATATCTTACAGATGCAGGAAACATATGCAAATATACAAAAACACAAAGACGCGGCAGTCATGTGTTCACAAGCTAGCCTCTAGGCAGATACCAGGAAAAGGAAAATAAAGCTTTCATCTCTATGCCCGTATGAAAAGTCTGGACTGTTTTCCCCAGGGCCACATTTGTGCCCTTTGGCTTTGGGAAATGAGCTTCATCATTTTGGGAACATTAATTGTAATGACAATGATAGGCAATTTATACGCCTGTCTACATCAATCTTGATATTGCTCTAGTACACACATACATGCAGACAAAAACTCCACACTAAATATTAAATGTTGCTAACTCTGTTTTGCAAAAACTGGCAAATGTTCGTGCAACATTTTTTATATGCAATGTATAAATTGCCATGTATAAATATTCCCAAATGAATGATCAATACATTGTATTTTGCGTATGTTAATAACAAAAATAATAAATTGAAACTGTTTGTTGCTCAAAAAATAGTATTTGAATAATAGTTTGATTTCTTTAACTCAAATTAGCTATATATTTATTTTCACGTCCTGCTTTAGAATTATTATTCTTCAAGAAGCTCCAGGAAACCGGCTTCTCATCGCATTAACGACACTTTAATGAATCTGCAGATTAAACGCAGATTGTAGACACGGCCGTGAACGCGTTCAATAAACTGTAAGAGACAGAAAGACAGATGCATCTGACAGCTCCACTGCTGGGGTCTTCCTCAGAGGAACCAGGCGCCAGGCCAGCAGCGACGGATGAGCCCTACGGCAAGCCAGTGTCAAACACAATGACCCTGCAAAGACTCTCAGAAGTCCATATTATCCATAGGGGGCCTTGGGAAGGCCTGTTCCCCTTCTCTCCTCTCTCATATACCCCCTACTTCAGTCTATCCATACAGCCCCCCTTCCCCAACAGGCCCCCCAGGGCTAAGTGTTTTTAACCCGTTCTCTCATGGGTACCAGACAGAAGGAGTCCCCAGGCGACCCGTAATCATCTCTTTTCAGAACGTCTCCCCCCATCTCCCCCACCCTAGCGTCTCTCGATGCAGTTCAGTCTGACATTCCTCAGACCGCATTGTCTAAATCTGTACCAAATTCTCTCTGACATCTAGCTTTTTGGGAAGGAGGCTGCTGAAGATATGAGCATGTATAAATGAAGCAAAATAAAAAGGCAACATGTTTAACAATTGAATATGTACAGTATGAGCTTCTGCATGTATAATAATGATATTTCTCAAGCCAACAACAAAAATAATGATAATAATAATAATATTCATCATCGTCATAAAAACAAACTGTTGTTAATTATTAATAATAATCATAATCATAACCATAATCATAATCGTTCTACTAATAATCATAATCATAATCATAACCGCTGTTGTGACTTTTAACAACCAAAATGAATAATATCAATAAAATAATACTAATAATTCTACTACTAATAATAATATAGACATTGTTATCATAAAAAATCTTTAGAATCATCATACAAATAAACTTGTATTAATCATTATTATTAATAATATTAATATTATGGTGTTACCATAATAATCATCATTATTATTCATGTAGTGTTTTACATAGTGGTTGTGCATAAACCATTGGACCCTTTGGGCTCCATATTTTACCCAACCATGAGTAAAGCTATCATAAATGTTTTATATAATTTAATTTCAATAAATGCGGTTGTATGTTAAACCATGAATATTTAACAAACATTGGCATACAACACTATCTAGTACAAATTCAAAGCTAATCCACACAATGTACCAAAATAACGTTCTTACTGTAAAATTTGTATCTGTATTGTATGTGAGAGAGGGACAGGGTGGGTGTGGAGTTTGAGACTTCTGCTCAGCGAAGAGGAATGATGGAAGAACGCAGGCATAAAGCGAATGATATTATTCCATGACCTGAGTCTAAATCATTCTTCTCCTTCAGTCTGGGCCAACGGCCACCAAACAAAGGACGGCTACCACCGCAGGCTCTCTCCCAGCCAGGTTTAAGCTGATGGATAAACACAGAGAGTTGGGTGAGGTATGGCTAGTGGTGTGTGTGGGTTGTCATGTGGGCCGTTCTGGTCTGAAGATGGGCAGGGTGGGTAAGTGGAAGCCAGTCGTGTGTGAAGCTCCAAACACCACCTTGATTGCCTGCTTTTGCACATGTTGTTTATCAAAGAGAAGATTGACAGTGTCATTTCTGGCCGTCCCTCTTTCTTTACCGCTCTGTGCACCTGAATGGAAAACTTGTTTTTTATTCTGTAGAGTTTACACCGCAAGAGGATGTTTAGAGGTTTGTTAATTCTACTATAATCTTCATTATGTGTTGACGTCACACACTACGGTTGAAGTAATCAAGACAGGTCTTGGTCTCAAGAATTCTTGGAGGTCTTTGGTTTGTTTAGGTCTCTAGGTCTCTGAGAATACTCAGCAAGTTCAGTCAAGACCAAATCTGCGGAGATGTCAATCATTAAATTGCTGGTGCATTATCAGATTTATTTGTTCACAACATGGATGTCAAACGTTCTGCTTTATAATTTTTATAATTTGATTTCTTGTGTTACTGTTGTAACTGTTGTTACTGTTGGTTCAGAAATGGCAGTGGGAGGTGTTAAATATAAAAATTCCAGATTTAACCAGAAAAACTTGTATGTACTTGTTCTTTATATGTTATACCGCAATATTAATATTAGCAAGCTGTTTTCTCATCTTTCTTAAGAATTTGAAGAGTGCTGGTCTGATCTAGACTCAGTCTAGCCCTACTTTGGTCTAGTCTTGGTGTTGTTTATATTCAGCTTTTTGGTTTCAGAGGTGAAGGGACCATCAAGACAGCACATTACATAACACACCATATAATGCCACAAATGATTACAGACTCAAACAGGTCTGCTAGCTTACAGTCTAATGCAATCACTTGTTTTATAATGCAAGTTAACTAATTAGCATTTAGAGCATAAAACAAAATCTTTGACTCCATGACAACTAAATTTGTACCATCAGCTTGTACGTGGCAGACAGCAGTCAAAACTACACCGGACTAGATTCTGCAGGTCTGGTCGAAGGTGGTCTGAGACTTAATTACTTCTTATTCAGAGGATAAAGACAGTAGAGAGAGAGACAGGAACGGCAGCCATGTTTGTTCATTGCTCTGGCGGCCCATCCTGTAACAGTCCCGGTAAGATGAGATGAAAGGACTGTTTATCTACTCAGAGTATCTCCAGAGAGCTTGTAGGGCTTCTGTCCTGACCTTTTCTAGTCAAAGACTGCACAAGCTATGCGTCAGATAGTAGAAAACACGACTCGCTCAGTATTGGGGTCAGTACATTTACACTCATCAAAATTTATGGACAGTCTGTGGAAAGCCTAGTTTCATATCTATTTATTTAATGGATATATTCACTTAAATGTGACAAATTGTAACATGGCCTATGTTATGAAAAATGCCAAAATTAAATATTCTGTCATTGTTTATTCACCCTCACATCGTTCCGAAAAAATGTAACTCTGAGGAAGAAAGTGATGATTTCATCCAACCCGGTCTCAAGGAAGTTCGTTGCATAGTTACGAAATTTCTTTCGATTTGTGTTCATGGACGTAGAAAATCCTGGGTCCGCAACGTTTGCCAGAAGCCTCAAAAGGAAAGAAAAAATCGGAGAGGATTGGAATCTCCCAGAGGAGCTCCAGTCAAAGTCACAATGAAGTGCATACGCAGCCCTTTTGTTTATCTGAATCTGCTGGGCTGTCACAGATGTAGAGGGACAGTTTCAGAGCAAAGTGACTGGCATAAATAGAGGAAAACAAAAGAAAAGTTATCCTCTCTCTTCCCTTTCCTTCCCTCACCTCCTATTACACAGCAACTGCCCAAAATGAAACAAAACTTGAAAATCCACACTTTGTTGTTTGTTTAGTCTTATTAGGCTATAAGGAGGAGGTTAAAGAAAGTAAAATCTTTACTTAATCATTTTAATTATATGCATTATTACATTAAATGCTCATAAATATTGTATCGTAATTGTAGGTATATGGTCCTTCTCCAGTTGTAACGAAGAGAAAGATTTGACTTCAAACTCTGTGTCATCTCTAAGAAGAAAAACTGCGTTAATAAAAAAGGCATGGTCACATTGTTTTTAAAGTTTCTGCAATCTGGCTTTCAAAAGTCATCGCTGTTTTTCCTGAACAAAGTCGATCAGCTAAATTCCTGCAAGGCACGGGCAGTGAAGAAATCAAATATTAGCTAATCAAGAAAACTCGCAGTGACTCCACTCATTAACCCCACGAGGCATCACTCTCTCCTCCTTCCTGTTTCTGGCTTCAAAGACAATCTCCTGGAGAACTCAGTCAACAGAAGAAAGAACACAAGACGTTTAGTGTAATGTGTTTTTGAAATTTTCTGTTAATATGTTAATCTCTAAACGAGAGCGTGCGTGTTTTTCGTGCTGCAGCGGCAGGAAAAAGAAATGAAAATATCACTGAATACATAAAGGGCAAAAACAGAAGCTACGAACCATAACTACACAGCTATACCTGATGATACACTTCTGAAACAGCCACTGTGGCACAAGCAGACAGCATCTATTACAAAGTACATAAACTACTACTCTACTAGTTGTGAATTCTATGTTGTTTTTTATTTGCTTTACGTCGTTTTTGTATAGTTTGTTGTGAACATGACTATGTTTATATGAAATGACCTGTCATAAAACCTAAACCTAATGCATAAAAATATCTAAACAAGGTTAACTGCTGATGCCATAAATAATGCTTATAATATAGCAAATAATAACATATATTTTTTTACTTGTTTATTCCTAATGCCATTACAGCATTAATGGCTATATTTGTGATCCACTGAATAATAAACAAAAAAAACGATTGATGTTTTACTTAGAGATTTTGAAAAAGTATACAACAAAGCAGACATGCATCTCAGTGTATTTAAGCTTTTAAGGACATGTTGATGTCATGTTTATATGTACATGCATTTCTTATTATTTACATTTATTCAAATTATTTGATCAAATAGATCTATTAACAGTTTCAATGTTTTTGTAGACAATATTGTTATCCCAATATAAGGCCAAAGAACTGATCAAACAGCAAAGATACAGAATGTTTCTTTTGTCATTTTTGTTCATGACTGGGGCGCATTGTGCTGTCTGGACCTGATTACAGTAATTGGCTGTAGCTTTATATGACGTCTTAGAACCCCAAAAATGACAGGGGCCTCTTCCGCCCTCATTTTCAAAGTGCTGAACACGGCCCTACAATTACTCTCGTCTGGATGGGAGCAGGGTACTGATTAGGGGGCATAATTGGGTTAATTTTCTCTCTGTACATGTGCTTGAATTGACATGCTTTATATAAGCAGCCTGAGGCGAATTGTACAGCTGACTGGACTTATGTGTAGTGCAACATCTAAAAAAAACATTTTCATGCTAACAACTTATATATACAGTATGTATGTGTGCATGTATAAAATTTATATTGAAATTTGCACCCATGCATCATCAAAATGAATTGACTCAGAGGACACCATTTTGTGTCAGTGGGGATACGGTAGGGAGTCAGACAAAAGCCAAACCAATTCAATGAAATCATCAAAATCACCCCCCATGAAATCGCATGAGACTCAGCCTGCGCAATCAGTGGAAGCCCCATCCTTTCAGGAAAAATTAAGAGGAACAATAAAGAGGGGCATCTTATCTGTCCTTGGGGGCACCAGCCACTCTACTACAGCACCATCGTTCTTGACTTCAGCACCACGGAGAGCACCCTCAACCAACCAGGAGACAGACAGAATGCCACATCACTTGCCAACCAATCACAACCAGTGTATCATTAATTCAATTAATTCTTATTGTGCCTTTCATCTTGGCAAAAGTAAATCTTGCAATTCATTTGTTAGATTATTTGTTTACGGTGTTATTTCAGATATTACCTGGAATGAATCCGTTAGCTGGGCACGTAATATATGATGGAGAATATATGCACTGTACATTGTTAATTTCACAATCAATATTATACATTTTACATAAGATAAAATTATTTTGGGTTACGTTTAAATCAATCGTTATGTAAAAGTTCTGTAATTAGCTATTTATAATTTGATGGCGGCTCAGAAAGGAGCATTCTGTTCTGGCAGGAACTCAGAGGGAACGCTGTGCATTTGGACCATCTCCCAGCCTCCAAATCACCCCAAAATCACTTGCTCAGACTAGATCGGAACAATAATCGTCACCCCAAACAAATCTTATGGTCAGTCAAAAACGCACCAGACATGGAACATGTCTTACAGATAACTTTGGTACATGGTAAAAGCATCATAACTAATTTGTATGAGACCAGCTAGGAATTGGAATGAATGATACAGGATGTATCCCATCTGCCCACTCACAGGACACACAGATGTATCTCCCTGTGTGTTTGTGCCATTAAAATTTACTATTTTCTTTATGGCATATAGCTTTGAGACAGTAATAGGACTGATATATATATATATATATATATATATATATATATATATATATATTCATATTTGTGGACAACAAACTCACACAATAAATAGATTGATATTGGCACATATCTATAGATACACAATAGAACCCAATAAAAAAATACACAAACTTGGATGCACAGAACACTTCTATTTCTGTGCTGGGATATTGCTCTTTTTTTTTGTTAAAGCAGAGCTGGTAAGAAATGTTTCCCCTGGGGAAGCTCTTCCACTGTGGAGAATCGGGCAAAAAAAAGATGTTTCTCCAATCAGTGTGACTGAAGGAAATGGAGGTGGCCTAAGATGAGCCGTTTTCTTTGGCAAACCTGATTGAAAGCCAGCGGCAGAGTTGAAGCTGCTGGTACACTTCTCAAAAAATAAAAACATTTCACCAGAATACCACCTTGGTGGTACAAGACATGAATATTAACGATAACAGTATCAAAACAGAACACCTTTCCCCGTTTCGAGAACATGATGGCAAAAGGCATCCGAGCATCAAGATCAGTGCACAAACAATGGTGAAGGGTTACCTTCCATCAGTGTAGTGTATTTCAGGGAAAATATATGCTTACTTGCTAAATTTTCTTTCTCTGTTAACTGTGAGGGCCCTTTTTGATGCTACACATGAAAACGCATGTTGGAACTAAAATGGCTGTAACTTATAAATTCTTTGGAAGACAGACTTACGGTTGGTCTCGTTTCAAAAAAGAAAAGTAGCTGATTAATGCTAAAAAAAATCACACATACACACACACAAAAAAAAAAAATTATGTTGTTAGGTTTATTGTAAAAAATAAAAAATAAAGTTTATGTTTTTCTTTGATTAAAAATAAAATAAAAAAATACGGGTCGCATGAGGATACCAGAAAATCTAAGCACACTCTTTATAGAAAAGGATCAATTACTCTCCCTACATAAATTATTTTAAAAATCACCAAAGAAATCTGTATTCTAGAGTCATTCCAATGATATATAGTTTGTAATGATTCGATTAGAAATGAAATGCACAATATTGACGCAAACGTAGGTGTCCCGTATACGGAACGGGTGACAGTAAACAGGCTACATAAATATCAATAACATCATTTTGTGTTATCTTAACAACTGATGCCATAACACCATAATGGCAGACATGCTAAATGCAATCTAAAACCATGAAAAGCACATTATTTCAAATTAAAATAATACTCATGTACGGTATCTTAATAGATAAATAAAATATAGACAAAGTTATTGAGGTTTTCTACAGGAATGTATTAGACATCAAGTTTGCCTCTGTATCAGATTATCAATGGATCTTGCCAGTTCCCTGAAGGGTCGGTCACTTTCCCAGAATGCACTGCACTCGCAATCTCAGACTCAATCTGATAGCGCTTCGTATAGAAGGAACAGAGAAAGGCACACTTTGTGACAGAAGTCAACCCACATACACATGCTCACACATTTCTACCAACCATGTTTAGTAAAGAAAGTAATGTTTCCATGCTTGACAAGATCAACCACCCATTATGCAACCTATGTACTGTATATGCCAGTAAGCACCAATAACCTATGACCCAATCAGGGATACCACACATCAAAGTCTCATAACTTGATAACATTAAACATAATAACATTAAGAACGCAAAACTGCTAGAAACCCAAACTAGTACCATCCTTAAAAAACAAAGGACAGAGGCAGAGATCAAGCAGACTCTTGGAGGCACGTTCAGCTGCAGGAGGGCGCGGATGCTTTTGGCCCAGACCCAGGCGCAAGAAAGATGAATGATGGGCCCTAAATGAAATGTCACTCCCAGTAATGGGAAAAGTCGAAGCCGGAAAACAGGTCACTTAAATTGCAAAAGATACACTTAAGTGCTTTTGCCACAGGCGCAGCAGAGTTGACAAAACTGTTAATATTAGCCCGCTGCTAAAAATAGAAATGAGGAGAAATAAACACACTGGCACTGTTAATGCCCTGAATCATCCAGCGGAACATCAGTGTTGGTGTTGCCACAGTCGCCTCAATGGCTATGAAGATACACACTCTGTCTCGGACTAAACGATATAGATTATACAATATACAGCCGGAGAGGAATTTCATTTATTCAGCATTTCTAGATGTATTGTGGCTGTTGTATTGCTTAAAAGTAAATCTGAACTTGTTATCTGTGCAGTATTTTAGGTCTGAAAAAATACAAAGCATCGTTTTTCAAAAACATTTAAAAAAGCTAATCTTTGTGAAGTGCCATCGGCAAAAAATATGTGAACCTGGATCACAAAACCAGTCTTAAGTATCCGGAAACATTTTAGTAAAAGACAAAAATACATTGCCAAAAATCATTAGAATATTTAGTAAAGATCATGTTCCATGAAGATATTTTGTAAGTTTCCTACCTTAAATATATAAAAACAATTTTTGGGGGAGTGTTTTGCTACAGTGCCTCTGATTAACAACTTCAAAGGCAATTTTCTCAATATTTTGTATTTTTTGCTCCCTCAGATTCCAGAGTTTTAAACTGTTGTATCCCATACATCTGTAGAAAGCTTTACTATTCTGCTTTCAGATGATGTAAAAATCTCAATTTCAAAATATTGACCCACGAGACTGGTTTTGTTGTCCACGTATAAAGTCAAACCAAAAATTATTCTGACACCACATATCATTTTTGTATGTTTTTTACTAGTTTGTGCAGGACGGTGTAGTTCATTTATGTAGGTGATTACAGCAAAATAAAGTAAACTGTGACATTATTATACCCAAAAAATCTTACAAAGGACTAACTGTAAAATTACAGGGTTTGGGATAAAAAAAAATCTTAAATTGCTAATGTGACCTGTTCAGAGACTGAACAAAACTAAGCAACGCTTGGTAATTGTTTTTTTTATTTATTTTAAAATTGTGAATTAATTTTTAAAAGCAGACAGCTATTCAACCTCCTGATCTTCTACAGTTATCTGACAGTATCAAGATTAATTTGTTTCAATACAGTTTAAGTTACCGTATTGTATCACCATTTTCTAAACTATAGCCAATAAACTGTGATAATGTGAGAAGTTATTCGAGGTCTCTGAACCCTTTTTGGTTTGACTGTATATGAGTGAGCATCTCCTCACCATTTTTGAGACTTTTTCTTGTAAAATGTAAGCGACATCTTGAAGGACGCATGTGACACAAGGGTGGGTTATTCGTCTGAGATTCTGTCCTATATGCTCACTGACAGAGGTGAGGACTAACACCTTTAACTTTCCAAATGTTCGATGAATGTGGAAAAACACCTCTGGATGAATCATTATTTTAAGCTTCAAAACGAGCTGTAATTATTCACTGACACTAGCGTAACAATGTTTTTGCAACATGTTTTTATGACGATGTCACATCTGCTGTAAGTGCCACTTCAGAATGTCAGTTAGTGCTAATGTGCCAGAATCAAAACTTAAAAAGCGTCTTTCTTTAGAAAAAAACTCTAGGCACAATTACTGAAATACTGAAAATCTAACCACAAAGAAATTTACATTTCTGAGTTTTGGAAATTATGACTTCAACCTGGAACTCCGTGATGGGCACCATGATTAATTCGTGCCACAAGCTATAAGTGCAGTTCAACAACTTCCAAATAATAAAGGAATATTAAGTATTTATCTGCTAGGAAAACGATTCCTTATAACGGGTTGTTATGTTTTTACTCCAAAAAATGCTGGTTTATTTTCAACACAGAATTTGGGACAAAAAGGGACAAACCTAACATACTGTATGCTGGGTTGTTTCAACCAAAATGCAAATTGTTGGGATCAATAAAAATATTTTCTGTGTTAATTTTACTTTTTGACCCAAGGTTGAACGTTACCCAGCACTTTTACAGCGTCCATGTTGACTTTACAGGCGTACACAAGACTTCAAGACAATAAAACCTCAGAATCGATTTATTCTTTCTGGTACTTTCAAAGACTTCTTAAAATAGAAGCTAAAGACAAAATAATTTTCGTTGATTTATTAAATAAGGTTGAAAATAGCAAAAAGCCGAAATAAAATAAACATACCTTGCTATTTTCTTTATCCAACATAATAAACTCATACAACTCATCTGCCATCAGAACAGATTTCAAGTAAACAGTTTCTCTCACAGCAGAGCCAAACTGAAATATCTGAATATTTTTTTCCTATACAGTCCAGCTTCCTAAAATAGCAAACCGTCTCATACCAAAGGTCGGCAATGTTAAATTCATAAGCCATGTCGGATGCCAGTGGGTGTAAACAGAGGAAGTCCTCATTCAGCGTAACGCTCCTGGCACAGGCAAGCAAGTCTTGCAAAACGCTGGCAGCAAACTTGACACATGAACACATGATGACATCCAAACAACAGCTTGTGATTAGCCCAGAAGCATGAATGTCTGGTGGTCTCCCTCTCAGCCACGTTACCCATCACTCCCAGAGCTCATCCGCGAGAGAAAGTGATGGGGAAATGGTAATCAAAGCAGTGACCCCTTGACAGCGAGTCCACACCTTCAGCATGAATCTGCCAGATTTTCTCAACAAGCCGTATCAAGGACATCGTGTAAGTTTGTGTCATATGATGTATTTCTGACTCGACCTGGTCTCTATATCTTAAATTGTTATATCAATGCATATATACATACAAAAATATATATAATAAAAGCAAGTATGGAATACCACACCTTTCAAATGTATACTTTTTTGATCAAATATGTAAACATATAAAATGTGCTTTGAGGAACTACAAGAAAAGATCACAATAGACAGAAACACACACCAAAGCATCAAACAGGGGCAGTTCTAGGGTCAATGGATACACATCTATGTATTCAAACCATATACACTTATGTCTGCTTCATATCTTATCAACTAAGTGTTTTCGATTCAAACAAACTATAAATTTTTCCCATATTGCTTGTTAAAGCTTAAACAAGTCGCACTGACATGGGTCTAAACTAATCTGAATTCTTTTCAAATCTAGTTCCTGCTTTATTCCACCACTATGCATTATCTGCAAACATCTAGTCCTCGATGCTATTATAACAATATACAAAATTGAGTCATGACACCAAACTGTAATTGCTTGTCTAAATAGAAACCCGCCTGCGGAACATCCACAGATTATAAGGCTCAAAACAAAAAAACATAACCAACAAGTGAGAATACAAGACATTGAAGATATTAAATCGATCCAGTCCAAGTGCACATCTATGGGTGTTACCCAACTGGAAGTCTTCTTGCATTCTTAGACCAGTACTTACCAAGCTTCTATATTTAAACAGAACAGTAAAAGCACGTGTCCACAAATCACACCAGCCCCACAATGAAACCTATGTCTGCAAACTATTATGGGTAATTAGAAAACACAAAGGATGCTTTCAATGCATTTTTTTAAATATGCAGAAAGAAGGAAGTTTAAATAGAGATGGACTTTCACTGTGATTTTTACATTACAACCACAGTGGCCAAACTTGAATTCATGGAGCCTATACCCAGCTGTGTCAAGACCTAACACACCCCAATAATGCCCTGCCTGATTTCCCCACGTGTTGTAAACCCACTCCTGCAGTCATAGCATGTTAAATCTGGCAACATGAAAGGGTAAAACGCTGCCTTTGAAGTCTTTCATTTCATAAATCGAGCTTTCCGGGAGAGAAAGGACGAACAATGTTTATTAAAAAGGAAGAGCTTTTTTCTCCCTATGCTTTTAAACCTGTGTATCTGAAGACCTTAACACATCAACCACTCCCTCAAAGGAATGGCGGTCCTTTGGATTCCTGTTAAACAGTTCGGCCCTAAATTTCGGATGAGAATAAAACATTCAAAGCATCTGTAAGTGCTTCTTAACAGGGAGGCAACACCATTTACTTACTCAACAAGGGAACAAAACTATTTGCTTTCATACTCTTTGAGTTAAATATTAATTTAATCAATTTTATATTTTTCTCTCCTCTACACAAGAAAGTAACACTGCATTGGTCTGTTTTCTATGTGATTGACATATTTCACATTAGCATTGAATATTATTACCATATTTTCTATAAAAATAAACTAAAATGTGTATTAATAGCGAATGCTTTTACACACATTTAAGAATCGTAAAGTGGATCTCGGGGTGTCTGGCCCCATACAGTATGTTTTCTAAACACAACAGATGTGTGCACCAGATAAATTATAGTCTGGCCTCTGCTGACTTTGCCTGAGGTAAAACTGTCCTTTGGGCCAGAGGGATTCCTCAACTGATTTACGGAAACTACTGATAATATCACAACACTATTAGAGTAACAGCACCTGATTTCAATTGACATAGCCTTCTGCTGACATACTTCAGGCAACTAGAATCACTGGGTAAAATCTGGGATAAATCTGAAACCAACACCGACCTATTTGTTTTCCAATGTAAATTTCTGTAAGACATAGTAAAGGGTACAGAAGACAGAAGGCATGTTAAATGGTAAAATACAAACACCACCGATCAAAAGTTTACGATCACTTAAGAAAAATGAGTCATGATCTTCACTATCTTTTAAACTGTTGAAATGTTTCAATGTTTAAATGACATTTGTATCTGAAAATATAATTTTGCCAACCTATAAATTTCTTTCATCATAAAACTAAATTATTTAAAAACATACTTTCTGAAATGGATGGCTTGGACCAATGAATGAATAAAAAGCAGCCAATAAGAGTCCATAATTTATGGAAAATCCTTCAATACAGTTTAAAGCTTCTCAGGTTGAGACCTTAAAAGCTGAATTTATACAACTATTCTGTATGCTTTTTGTCACAATATATAATACATTTTGTTATTCTTGGGTATAATGGGCTTTCTATTATTCTAAAATGTGGAACAAATATAAATAAATAATGAGTAAGTGATCCTAAACTTTTGACGAGTAGTGTGTCCTTTTTTTCAACCTACACTACGTAAAAACTCCAATGCAAACACATAATCTCTTGCAAAACATCAGGGCTCGATTTTAAAGTGAGTTCAAACATTTCTTTGCATTTAGTAACACATCCGTCTAGTGAAATACTATACTTTAAGAACCGAGTCCATCATCCATCATTATTGTTGTTTTGCCTGGCTCTTGTCGGAAAGGCACGTCACCTGACATGAGATGCTCTCACAGTGAGGCCAGATCAGGTGACTATATCAGGCTTCCAAAAACACTGAGGGGGGTGTTACTGAAACCTTACAGTTACTTTCAGTGCGTGTGTGTGTGTCTGTGTGTTTCAGGTAAGAGAAGATCTGTAGCGTTTAACCAAAAGCACAGGTCAGAGTAAGCACAATGTGCCGGGGATCCTGTCTCACAAGAGTACAATTAAAACGCTTCCCATTAAATTTAGAAAGGGAGCATTTACAGGTGGTTGGCAAGCCATAGGATATTCCAGATGTTACAACAATTTATGGAATGGTGACTCTAGAATGCATAACATTTTTTTGTAAAAGCATGAGGTTGAACATGAATTCAGTACCAGAACCATAAGAGGAAAACTAAGAGCATATGAAAAAATCACCTTTTCCTAATTCAGGCCTGACATAAGCTTTACTGTTTCTGTGAGTACTAAAAATGCCTGCTGTTCAACATGTGCTAGGTGAAGTCCAGGGTGCATGTTTGTGTACGTGTGTGTATGTGTGTAAACTTAACAGGTTCTCAAGTCCAGGCCAGGACTGACCTGCTTCCACATGGCTATTTGCCCAGGCAAGACTCATGCATTTTTCACAAGGCACACAATTCAAACGCCGCTCAGCGCGCACACACAAACACGGCTGGTTAGCCAGACTGGAGTAAAAAGTGGGTCAGAATCTACCATCCACCCAAAGATTCCTGCAGCAGTCATCAGAATCAACTGTTGTGTAAAATATGAGTCATTTTGTTCTCCGATCTGTATTTGGAAAGAGAAAAGCACACATCTATATATGTTTTGTAGCCATTGTGTATAAAATTGTGTTCTATTTTATTTAATTCTTCCCGTTTTTGAGGTCTATACAAGTATTCAAGCGAAATGCATACGACTTTATTGGCTTAACTTTCTGACCTGTCTCTCTGTCTCCCATTATGTTTGTATTTGCGTCACACATATACTCAGAATTGTTCACGCTGATCTGATTGGCATATTGCTCATATTGCTCATGCAGTGCACTGGAAATGACGTCTTTCGGTGTTGAAGTAGCTATTTGCATTCTGAAAATGCATCCACGCAGTGGGAGATACCCAAATGACGAATGCTAAAGTCTATGAAATTCATGAAAGTGTTAGTCAGTACTCTTACACGCTTTAATCTTACATTTGGATTAGATGTCAAGAAAAATGGAGCTGCATGAGCCGGTCCATTATTTCATGACAAATTCAAAGTACATTTTAATGATCCACACAATTGTCCAGTTTGATACTAGGATTTTACCAAAACCAGAGCGAACCAGGCCAAATTTTTTGCTAATACATCACCTCAAACAGTTTGGGAAGGTTAACCAAGGGCGGCCATGTTCCGCCTGGGTGTCAATTACTGGCAGGTGTATTGCATGCCTCTCATATTTCATACATCCAAATGAAGACATTCCAAAGACTTGCATCATTATATTATAAGTAACTGTAAATAATACCCAAATCCTTAAAGAAAACCTTTTTTTTGCAGATGTCCCATAATGTTTCCAAGGTCAGAGGTTGTCCTGTTCAGCTTACTTCAAGCTTAAGTGACAATAAGGATCATAATCATAAGTTCAAAATCTTGGCAAAAATGTATAGCTACTGGCATAGTATATATATCAAATAATGTAGAAATATCTTTTTTAATATCTTTTGTCTGTTCCAGATAAACCGGGCATCCCTGAATCAAGCTGGAAACCAAATTACTATTACAATAAACTACATTAGTGGCAATATATACATATTTATTCATATATCCTATATTGATTTAGATCATTTAAATAAACAGTACATAAAGATGACCTGTGGGCCCAGTATGTACACAAGACTCAATATACTCAATACTCAAAACACACATAATCTGAATCAACAACCGTTAACAGTTCCTAAATATGCACAATTTGTACATGGCACAATGAAAGAGTGATTGTGGGAAAGAAAGTCCTCTGTTGTCTCCAGGTAAACAGAGTAATGAGGATCAATAGGTGTATCGCTGGACTACATATGTTCACCTCTGCCCACGTTTAGCAACACAATTACAGCTCGGCCACAAGTGCTGTGCGACCTCAGAATCAGACAGACTAAAACATACACATACATATACTCAAAGAAACATTGGCAACAAACATAACCTTTGGAAAAATATTTAAATTAAATATTTTAAATGCAATTTAAATATACTTTTAATCGATCGTTTTAGAGGTTGGAAAGAGGCTAAATAAAAAGATTTTTTGCACATATTCAAAGTGCTGTACAAACAGCCGGGAGTTCCACTGCTGCACTCTTATTTTTGTCAAATTTCATCAAGACAGGCTGTGTCATTTCTGAATCAATTTCCATTACTGAAACATGACATTTAAGAATGACAAATAAAAGAGCGGTACCATTTATTCATATGAAGAAAAGATTCCTATTATTGTTTGACGTAAAACATTTTCAGAAAGATATAACCAAGAGATTGAGATGTTTCAAAAAACACTGACGTAGAGATGGAACTGAACAGAAGAGATGCGTGGTTTACTTTTAAAAAAGAGAGAAAAAAATATATAATAATAATAGGAGACAGCAACTATTCAAGGTCATTTGTCAAAATAAATGAAAACAGGTTTGGATTGATCCGTGCACATACTCTCTCACCAGAATGGAGTTAAAGCTCGCTAATTGAAGTGGTTTTAAATAAGCAGTCCATTTTGCAAATGCACCTCCTGCTTGAGCATGTCTAATGAGACCGGCCAAAAATATCCTCCATCTATAGCACTGAAAACATACAGACATGCAGATGAATTAAAGCAATTATCCACTCGAGGACATTTGTTGCAGCCATTTTACAGTGGGTCAGGGGGGTTCGTGTGCACAAATTGCATTCTCAAATTATAAAACTTTGACGTAATGACACATCCAATCAGATCCAGAGTTGGGATTGTGTTTTATAAACCAACATCTTTTATTGTCATTCTTTTCTCCAGGTTCTTTCAACATATAAATATGGAAAAATGGGTCAAATATAAAGATTTTCTAAATCAACGGTTAGGTTTGTGCATATTTCACCCAACCATTGTTTGAAATAAACAGGTCATTTTAAATTATTATTTTCCCTTCCCTATTACATATTATTTCCCTTCTCCTTATTTTTCTATTTGTTTTAGGAAAACATGGCAAATAATAAACGATGTGTGCTGAAATATGAAAAACAAGCGTTATATCGCATATGAAAAATAAGCGTGAGAAAATATTTTTTACCCTAACATTTCTTTGCATCTGATTTCTTCCTCACTGCTCATTTCTGTCATGATTGCCTATTCCAACGGATAATTAACATCTTTTTGTTCACGCGGCACGGGCAGCATCCGGGATGGTCCGTCACAATCAAAGTGATCGCCCCGTTCTCTTGTTTTGTCAGGAACAAAAGACCGCCACAAGCCAGTTGGAGGAGAGGACAATAATCACATTTAGCCGTAATCAAATGGCACTTGTTTCCTCTGGGGACCAGAAGGAAAATCGTTGTGTACAGTAGCTTAATATGTCAGGTGTGACTCAGAAAAATTGGAGGCAATTATGGGCATAACTGCATTCTGATGAGTGGAAGGCGGGAGTAGGGACGCATGTTTGTTTGTGTGTGTTTGTGATTGATGTTCTTTTCAGTGTTACGCTCAAAGGGCCTCTGGGAGTTTAAAATAGAGGGCCGTGAGGGGGGGTTCTGTTGTCTCGGTTACAGCGTATAGAGAGGGGGGGAGATCACATAGGGGGGAGGTGATGAGGCTATTCTGTTAGAGGACGCCCTGTGTGGCTGCTCCTGATTACACAAGAGAGGTCGAAGCTCTCTGATCACTACACAGCATGCGAGGTGGTTCAATCAGGCTATTCTAAGAGCTCTTCCTGCACTGATGGGGTCTGAGGAGTCTTCCGTGCATGACATTACAAAAAATTGAAACTATAAAAATACGGTCGATATTGAGTGTCATGGCTCTCCAAAAATAAAGTACAGGAGAATTTTAGTCAAGAAGATTTAGTTGCTTAAAGCAACACTGCATATTATTTTATATGTTTTTTAATTCAAAATTAAACACAAGATTCAAAAGGAAATTATATTAAATCAGAATTTTGTGGGCTACGATGTTTGATCGGATAGTTCACCCAAAAATAAAAATATAATTTTTGTCATTCAAAAACCGTACGACTCTTGTGAAACAAGATAAGATATTTTGATAAATGTGGTTTTATGTCCATGCAATGGAAGTCAATGGGTCCAATGTTGTTTGGTAACCAATTTTCTCTGAAATATCTTTTGTGTTCTGGAGAGGAAAGAACGTCATACAGGTCTGAAATGACATGAGGGTTGGTAAATGATTGATTTTTGCGTCTTTGTATGAATAGCAAATTTTCTTTAATATATATGTAACCATAAGTTTTATTTTTATGTTGTCTTCAAAAGTTTGTAACATTAAATAGTATTTATAACAATAATAGTTTAAACTGTGGATCAACAGAATTCTGGTTAGGCAGGTTTGTTTAGTAAATGAATGACCGAGGGATTCGTTGAGCAAACATGTGATAAAGATTTCATTATCTGCCTCTAACACACGCCATGTGTCACGCCTCACTGTCAGGGAGACCTGCTTTCAGATGTGTGGTAACACTGTGCTAAATCTGTTCTGTGCCATGAGAACGGCCCTCTCGGAGAAATCCTAATTCCCATGAGCTTCTCATACCACAGAACTCTTTATTATAAAGAAAAACATTTAAACAGAGCTGTGACATATCAGTAAGCGAATGTTTCCTGAAACATTGAGCTGTGCTGCACAAATGGCCTATGTGATCTAACATCCCTTCCTGTTCTCTCTCTCTTTCTGTCCAATTGATAAAAGTAGCATGTAAAGGGAAGGAAAAGAGCTTAAATAAAATCCACCTCTTTTTGTAAACTATTGTGCTTCTAAAAGAAAAAAAAGAAGAAAGAAGGATGAAGAGTGAGCTGATCAGACTCTGATCATAAGTGCCTTCTCAAGGTTAGGAAGCTGGGTACATCCTTAATGGAATCAAATCTGATTAGATAATTAGCATACTATTTGCATAATAGCACCGCAATTCATTACCTTGCATGTGAGTTCATCAGCACGGCGCGAGCTACAGTGTTTCCATTCCCCTCTGTCCTGTAACAAAGCTCTGCCCCTCTCTTGCCATCCGGAAAGGTCAACTCACTTACTGGCTCCTGTACCAACTAATATCAATCAAAGGCCGGCACACTTGCTGAATGCCTTCGGAAATCTCTTGAAGAGAGGTCTGGACTGGTGCCACGGTGCCTAAAATCTCAGCACTTGGGAAATTCGCAGTCTTGTGTTGATTGAACATTATTAAAATGGACCACGAACATCTCTACAAGTGCTCAGAAAATGCAGAGAGGTAAATACTTGCTATCTTTAGCCATTTGTTTCTTGTGGACTGCAATGAGATTCATTGGAAAACAAATGGAGATTTATTCTTCTGTTATCACTTACTCAACCTTGTGTCATTGTAAACCTGACACTTTATTTCTTCTGCAGGACAC
The DNA here is from genome assembly GCF_015846415.1 of Triplophysa dalaica. Classification (NCBI taxonomy): domain Eukaryota; kingdom Metazoa; phylum Chordata; class Actinopteri; order Cypriniformes; family Nemacheilidae; genus Triplophysa; species Triplophysa dalaica. The sequence continues at coordinate 4,036,860 of NC_079556.1, forward strand.
AAAAAAACATTTTGAAGAATACCGGTCACCAAACAACACTGGACCCCATTGACTTTCACGGTTTGGACACAAACCCCCATGACATTTCTCGAAACTCTTTGATGTTCTACAGAAGTCATAAGAGACACCGTCCCTTTAAGTATTATACATTTCAGATTTGGTTTATACTGAGAAATAATAACATTTACATTCACGCATTAGCAGATGCTTTTATTCAAAGCAACTTCCCATTGAAAGTACATTAGCATTTGGGAATCAAACTCACAAACGTTCGGCTCTTAACCCGATGCTCCACCAACAGCGCTACACAAATTCTGAAGAATTATCAAACACAAACATGACTCAACTCTATTGAGGAGTAAATTAATTCCTCTCAAGTAAATGAAAAATCGGTAACTTCAAACTATTAGAAGGATAGTACACCCAAAAATGAGAATTCTGTCATCATTTTCTCAACGTCTTGTCATTTCTAACCTGTCTGTCTTTCTCTCTTCCGCAGAACACAATTTTTTTTAGAAGTCTTATCGACCAAACAGCTCCGGCACCTTATTCGATTCTATTGTATGGACACTAAACCAATGCAAATGAATGGGTGCCAGTTACCAACATTCTTCAAAATATCTTCTTTTGTGTTCTGCGTAAGAAAGTCATACAGGTTTGAAATGACCGAATTTTCATTTTTGTGTGACTGAAGAGAGAGGACTGAACCGTAACCATGGAAAGAACGAAAGTCCCCGGAGACCCGTTTTTGTCATCGTCATCTTTGTCCTATGACCTGCCACTGTTTGCTGACATATGCCTGTGCCATTGTGAAGAGCGACGTGCTGACTGATATGATTGACTTCAGATGGGCTCATAGGAACAGCGTCTGAGAGCACTGAGGCACGTAGATACCAGCGTCGAGCCCTGGGCTACCCGAACCAGCTGCTGCCTCTCATGTCCTTCCTCTTAAGTCCCACAGACACAACACTGTCAAACATTACAAAGCACTACAATTAAACCCTTGCTGGGGTTTTACTTGATGTGTCTGAGGTTTAAGAGAGTAGGATTGGAAGATTTATATGCTGTACGAACTTGTGCAGCTATGACAGGTAGGGATGAGATGCGACGACAGAAACAAAGCAGATAAACGTTAGTAGTATCGTTCCACACAGCGGAAATGCAAATAGGATACTTAATGGCAGCCCTTGTCGTCTTAACTTGGGCGAACAGCCAGGCTGATTTGTAATAATGTCCTCCTGTCTTGCAGTAGGATTAAACACAGAGCGATAGCGAGAGAGACAGACAGTGGAGGAAACCGCGTTACAATGTGACAGGGCTTCTGATGCAACGCAAGCAAATATGTGCTAATACATCTGACTGGATATACTTTATTGTCCGTCTGCCAGGTTCTTGCTGACTGGGCTGACTTAGCACTTAAAATGGGTTGTGGGAAGAAACCAGGCTGACTAGAGGAATTGAAACATATGTCTGTATTCAGTTTAGTTTGATTCAGAATTCTTGCAGGCTATGTTAAATATTTCAAGACCACACCCTTTATACTGTACAATGCATTTTCATCAATAAATATACTGTATGTGCATCAATGTTATGCCTGTTAACACCAAGGACAAGAACTATGACTAAATAAAGTAAAAAAAAAATGTTTTAGATATATTTGTGTCCAATCCGAAACTATAATGATAACTACACAGTGGACAGATATTGTTGAGCATATTTTCAGCTAGTGAATGGTGAAGCACTCACAAACAAACAAATCCCATTCGAATTCAAAGGTCTTGTGTATTTGAATTGTAAAACTGTTCCGCAAACTCTACAAACATACCTTTGTTATAGTTACCTTTAAATTAGTTAGCTTTCCTGTAGCTCAGTGATAAGAGCATTGCGTGGGTTCGATCCCAGGGGATTGCAAATACCTATGTAAAATGTATAGGATAATGCAATGTAAGTCGCTTTGGATAAAAGCGTCTGCCAAATGCTTGAATGTAAATGTAAGTTAAAGAGTGCGCGTAACATGAGAACATGTAAAAGACATTTCATGCATTGTGTAATGTTGCCGTGTGTGTATGTAAGCAGTTTGCCAAGTTGTAAAGCCGAAGGTGAATTAATAAAGTTATTGGCTTGGAAAAAAGGAAGTTGACTCTTAATCAAGCAAAAGAGTGGTCTCTAGTCCGCCAACCACCGTGGATATACATCACTACATGTAGTCCCCGCCTATGCTAGGACTGCCGGCAAAGACTTCACTCTTCTCCCCCAAACACTGTAGCTCATGTGCCTCATTCGCGGTAGACCAATCACATTAGACTAGACCATCTGACCAATCAGATCAGAGTAGGCTAGCTGAAAGGAGGATATTAGACAGATGAACCGCGGAACAAATCATTTGAGAGTCAGTGAAGAAATAAGGTAAATTTAAATGCCTAATATTACGAAATAATAATAATGATAGTTTACACCTTCTATGTACATACACTTTTTGTTGGACACTCCATAAACCAAAGTAGGACCTTAAAAATCCCTAGTTATGTACTCTTCAACATTCTTGGTGTAAACAGGCCTTTAGTGTAAATTCATTTGGCGACTACAACCGTGACGTGACAATCTGATTTGTGACCCAGACTGTGAAAATCAGACTAAAGTCTCAATCTAATCATAAGAAAATTATTTACCGTTCATTTTACTATGATTTCAATAATTGGCATTACTCGGTCAATATTTAAGATATTAAGGTTATATTTTCACAGAATGTGAATGAATGATTTCATGCTGAAAACAGTAAATCACAAAAAATGACTATGGCTGGGTTTTCACAGGCAGGATCAGACATCATGACAGGTTTGACTAATTCACAGATTTACTTGATCAAAACAAACCAGACTTCAATGCTAGCTGAACTCGATTCTGCACGCACAGTTAAAGCTTTTTCAGAGTGATGCATACCGACAGAAGCCAGGAATAAATCAAGCCTAGTTTACTTTATTTCTTTCTTAAAACAGCTTTAGATAAAGAGCAAGGCTTCAGAAAACACTGACAGAAAACTCCAAATGCAAGACCCAAAACTACAACAAACTGAAACTGAAAAAATAAGCGTTATTCACTAATCTATGGAGAGACCGAATCACACTGTGAGATTTAGATATTTTTATCAGCTGACACAAATGTCCATTAGGTGTATGACCACCAGGGTGGCCGACACATTAATAATAGCCATTGTGTGTACGCCCTCATTTAACGCTCATTTATTACACTCCAGGCACCCGCAGCGAGCAGCTTTTAGCGAAAAGTGTGCTAAAAACAAGTATGTAAACACACAGCACAATAAAGAATCAAAAGGATCTGTACCTTTTCCCTTGGCTTTAGAAAAGAGACGAAAGTTGACATAGAAATGAGCATCCGGAGAAGGCAAGCATGAGGAAATATAAAGAAGCAGTTAAAGCACATCTATGCATTCGAATTCAGGCATGCGGTATATAATCAATCAGAGCGATTGACGCAAGCGGCGCGGCATACCTTGATCTGCCATCATCATGTGTGCGAAACCTTTGAGGAAGACGGAAAGGAACAGAGCGAGAAAAGTTTCTTTAGAACATACTGTACATATGGCCACCCATATATTGTACATCACTAACACTCACTATACACAAAAAGCAAGAAATATCACAAAACAAACGTATGTGATAAGGAATATTATCAACTCACCTGGGATGCTGTTGGCCTCTGCTTGTGTTGCAGCAAAAGACACAGAGGGGGGGGGGAGGAGAGAGACATTGCAGCCATTAGACCCCACTCACATCGCCTTTGCATGAATGCTATCATGCAAACTTTGACACACGTATTAGCATGCACCAAGCAGACGTCTGCCCTGTGCATGTACACAGAAACACTTAAATAACCCTCTCAAACCATCCATCCGCCCCCTCTTCTCACAGGGAAGTAGAGCGGGTGATCGGATCTGCGGTGTTTGACCCACCACGCCACACCAGCATCTACTAAAAGAGGTCTAGTTCATCTTCCATGTCTTACACACTTTCCCAAAGACCACATCCACGCCTGGGTCATAAATCCAAACAGGCAACAGAACCTGTTCCCTTTAGAGAGGGTTGTGGATTTATGAGACGCTGATGTTTGTCTAGAGCACCGTTCCATACTCAGAGCCAGGTATAGTGTTCCTTATCATTGTAGACACATACACACTCTCTCTCTCATTTTGTTTGTCACCAGGCACTGTCGCATTGGGTTTAACTTGCAAACTAACCTATTTCATTAATGCACTCCTATCCTGAACCAAAGGGTGATAAACGGGCATTGCAGAACAGCCGATCTAGCATTTTTCTAATCTGTTCTGGCACACATTCAATCCGAGATCATCCAGATATAGTTATTTTATCGGTTAAACCTAAAGGATTACAGTTTTTAGCACCGGCGCAGACAGGCAAAAGAACCAAATTTTCTGTTGCCAATGCATCTAATACAGGAAATTAAGGGGGATCTGATGGGGTCTGCCTCCATGAAACGCTTTTAGTGCAAAGTAATTACGGCTACATTAGACATTAATTTAGTGCTGTATGTGCTGCTGTCCGGACCGGATGAAAACGCAATATGTTGTCTCTCATGGTCACTCATTTCCAGGACACGTTCCAGTGTGTAAGTGTGTGTCTGTCTGCCGTGCCTGTTAAAGTCTGGTACAGAACATTAAGTCCTCTGATGAGATGCATTAACCTGCTGGGGAAAATATTAGGACATGATTGGAGAGTGGAGAACGCCGAGTTACTCTGGGGATGTGAGTGCTATGGTGAATTGATTGATGCGCTGAGCTCTTGAGATGACCCGTACTGGAGTTCGGATGTCTGACTGGAAAATGATGATCTGCATGTACTGTCAAGCCCTCCACAATGACCCAACAGATAGGGAGGTGAAAATGAAAATTAACTTGTACTTCTCTTCGATGATTTAGAAAAGTTACTGCACAACTCGCCTAAGGATACCCAAAACTTCCGGATGGAGGGAATAAAACTGAAATTTTCAAAAAGCAACTGTACGGGCTTCTGATGCTCTTCAGGCGCTTTTCAATTTCATTTTGTTCACATTTAAAACATGGGGGGAGATTTGTAAACAGTAGCAGGCTTAACCATAAACCTCAGCATACCAATTCAAACAGTATCCACATGGGAAAACAGATTGAGTATTTGTTTAGCTGCCAAATGTTTATTATACTAATCCGCCAAAAGATTACGCGCTTTCACAAATGATGTAGCGTCATGGCTACCGCGCTGGCCACGGAGCGAGGAACATACGCCACAGCGACGAAAAACTGTTCTGAGGCCATTTAAGCCATCTGGCCGTTGAGAGAAGTGTCAAATTGTTGCCGCCGCTACTATAGCAATTGGTTTCAGTCAAACGTACGTAGAAGGCTAATGCTTAACACTTCAAATCAGCTTGCCATATGGCTCTAACCTGATATTTATTATCTATCTACAGATGTTTAAAACCTCGCAGACACTCAAGATTAAAGGGATACTTCACCCAAAAATGAAATGAAAAATTTCCCACATTTGAGTTGTTCCAAATCTATATACATTTCTTTGTTCTGATGAACACAGAGAAAGATATTTGGAAGAATGATTATAACCAGAAAAATTTTGCCCCCTATTGAATATCATAGAAGGAAAAAATACAATAGTCGTCAAAAGTGCCACAGACCTGTTTTCTGACATTCTTCAAAATGTCTTCTTTTGTGTTCAACAGAAAGTAAGTCAATTTTCCTTCTATGTGAGTAAATGGGTGCCTTCTTCCAGATATCTTTCTCTGTGTTCATCAGAACAAATACATTTATACAGATATAGAACAACTCGAAGGTGAGTAAATGATGGCAGAATTTTAATTTTTGGGGGAAGTATCCCTTTAAAATGAAATTATCTGTAGTGTTGTTGACAGACATTAAAGTGATACTTCACCCAAAAATGAAAATTTGGACATCATTTAGTCACCCTCTTGTCATTTAAAAGTTTGACTTTCTTGATTCCATTACAAAAGAAGATATATCAAACAATGTTGGTAACCGAACAACGGTGGTCTACCCATTGATTTGCAGATATTTGGAAGCATCCGTGTAACCAAACAGATCTTGGCCACCATTGACTAGCTTAGTAGGAAAAATTATCATTAGTCAAAAGTGCCCCGGAACTGTTTGCTTTCCTATATTCTTCAAAATATCTTCTTTTGTGCTCAACCTAACATAGACATTTATAAAGCAATTTTCCTACTATGGTGGCCAATAACTTTAACTGTGGTTTCAAGCATTCTTCTAAATTTCTTTCCCTTTGTTCATCAGAACATAGAAATTTATACAGATTTGGAACAAATCGAGGGTGAGTAAATAAAGGCAGAATTTTCATTTTTGGGGGAACTGTTTTTTAAGCAATAAATTTTGATTTCATAATATCGGTTTTGATCGACTTTTATTTTGCTGTAGCCTTTGGGTTAGAAGCCACACATACTGCACGACATGGCAAAATACCCCGCAAAAAGGTTTATTTATTCTTTCATGATTGGCTGAACCAATTCCCAGCATTCAAAGCCATCAAAGCTACTTTTACTGTACGTCTGGCTTTAGCTCCTATCAGTTGACTGCAGGACCTAGTCAGCCAAACAAGATGGAGAGGAACAACAGCTATAAATCAAGCCCAAAACTCTGTGCTCTTTACAGCATATAAATCTAAACCTAGTGCCTGGTCTTCTGCTGACGGCCGCTATACAGTACATACCACATTTTTTCAATCTCTCTCTCTCTCTCTCTATCTATCTCTCACGCACACATATAATGTTGTACACACTTTTAAAGAACATGTATACACACTTTATTTCAGTGAACCCTGGTATTTTGTACACAGACGTTTTCATCACATTGTGTAATTAAGGAGAGGATCAAGGGAGAGGTTGTGTCTACAATGAGGGTTACAACTCATGGGCTCAGAGCACTGATCACAGATCAATCACCCAGCTTAACCACTCCAATCACAAGGGAAGAAAAGTTTAGACCTAATCAAGACAGGATATACAGCCGTTCTCTTGTCTGAATGCTTTCTCTTTCAAATGGACTATTAATTTAATCAGATAAAGATAGTTCAGACTCGTCTTTCCACAATGTAAAGCATTGTGGGGTAACCAGGATATAAAAAACTTAAAAATAAAGAATTGAATCAAAGAGCACTGGTAATTTAACAGAAGAGTATGAAAAAACAAACATGTACATCATGTACCTTTCATTACCAGGACCATCAACCAGGATGTAAAATATCTTTCATGGGGAAGAACTCAAAGATGTCATTTTCTTCTGTGCAACAATGCAAAATTTGTCAATTAAATACACGTGCATAAACCAAAGCATTTAAGTAGATGCATTAAGAAAGGTCCTGAAATTCTCATCAGTAACAACACTATAAAGAAATGAAATTGACATGTTTAAAATAGCCAATTATCCCCTGCTATTGATTCATTTAGTGTTGAAGAGGTGCAACCAGGAAACCCAGTGCTGTGAAATGGCCTCCTTAAATCCCCAGAGAAACTAAAATGGCCACTTCAGAAAAAAACAAAGAATCTGAAAAGACACCTTAACATTGTAGCATCCCCCCTCCTCAGCCTGGCACGATTAACACGAAAAGCTCACACGACAAACAGCATAAAAAAATGCAGGCTTTGCTGGTAGTGCATTTCAATGACATTCATTTTCAATTGACCGTGAGAAGCGATTGGGGATAGAGGAGGGTCTTATCGAGGCTGAACAAGAAGTTCCCAGAATGAAACACGTGCCATTGCACAGTGTGAAGACATTGGGTCACCGTTCTGTAGACAGCCTAAGAGACATTAACCTCGACCCCAGAGTCACACCCAGACTCATAAGACTTGCATGAAACAGCCAAACATAAAATATATAGGACATTCTTTCCAGAAATGTAAACATTGTTTACATTTCACCAACTAAGACAATGTTTATGAAAGTGGGTTCAATATATTTTGCACAAATGAGCATTAAACCATTTCATTTTGGTGTTTCGATCATTTTCACCTATGCATAACCAATGCAAATTAGATATATTTACCTTCGTTGCAGAATCGACCAACATATTCAGTCTCAGAACAATCACAAATTGGTTCCCCGTCGACAATGGAGCACGTCCCTCCGTTCTCACACGGATTCTCCATGCAGATTCCCTCTATGTCCATGCGGACCAATTGGCTGTTTAGCAGAGTAGGTTCCTTGTTACTGTACCTCAGTTCCCTGATAATTCCCTTAAATGGCGGAAGATCCTTCACTGTCGGGAGAGTGAGCGCAGAAATGCGAATATCTTGAGGGACTCCGCCCAGGAAGAGATCGCTTACGATCTTCATGTACTGCCTCTGAGGCCGCACCTCGGCCGCTTTGCTTGCTCCGTCCAGCCCCAGAACAGTTCTCAGGTTGTACCTGCTCAAGGTTGCGGAATGCCAGCTGCTGTCGTTGACTCTCTTGTCTGATATGACAGTTGTCTCGGCGCAGTCGATGCTAAACTGCAACTGGAGCTTCCCTTCAACCACCATGAGTTGGAGGAAGTCGCAGTAGCCGCCATCGTCAATGTACAGGATTAAGGCAGTGGACACGTCTGTTTTGAACTGGAAGCTGAGGTCACTTCTGGTGCTGGCGTCCCAGCGGAGATAGCGCGCCCACTGGCCCTGTGACCCTGTAAACTCCAAGCCCGAGCAGAACCCGACCACAGTACTCATCAGCAGCTGCAACTGGACTGGGAATCTGAAGAAATTCATTTTCAAAGTGCTGTAGATTGGGGTTATAATCCTGAACAGGAGGAAATCATTGAATTTGCTTTGGTTCAAAGGTCCGTATATCCAAAGTACATCCCACAGTATGCCCAGAGATAGAAGTAGAAGAGGTGAGATCGTCAACGCAGAGACAAAAAGGAATATCCTAAAAGAGGAGAGGGTATTAAGAGGGAGAACAGTCTTAAGTAACAGTCGTAAGGCCAATTACATTGCACAACAATAAAATCTCTCAAAGGTTCTCTTTCTTAGTTTCCTGGAATTAATAATCTTGAGAAGACCAGTGGATGCGGTGGTGCGTGCCTGCTCAGGTGCTGTTTTCCTTCAGGTATCTCCCAAGATTTAACACACTTTCTCGAGCATCCAGACAAGTCCTCCAGGTTGGACTCTTTTGATATTTTGGGAAACCAGCACAGCCTTCATGATGCCTTGTGGGTAATGTAGTCCTCACGGTTTATTCGCCCTGTCTACTGCACACTAGCTGTCAAAACAGAAAAGCAACAAATTGCAAATGAATTAGTCTATCTAGTAATACAGGAATAAAAATTATTAAAAACTAAATAATTCTTCTGTTCAATTTTCCACATAATAATTAAAAAAGTATTTCACATCACTCATAGATCAATTGTAAGATAACACTTGATAAAGACCAATTAAAAGTTTCTGGTTTTTCAGGCTTTTTACCCATAAGATTCTTCAAGTGTTATCGGTCATCTAGTGTGTAAATTACCAGTATTATTCTCATGGCAGCTCCAGCTATCAGTCACTTGCACAGAGCCTGCGTTTATCTGATGATGTGGAAAATTAAAAGGCATTCTGCGGGATGCACAATGCATAAATAGAATGATATGCATATCTACACATTTCCATGAGATATAATCCACATTACCAGCATCTTACCAGCCAAGGATGCCATTCCTTACAAATCCTGCTTCTTAGAAAATATTACATAATTATTTATGGCGTCGCTATTCATTTTGAAAAACAAACAAATCCGAAATAGAACGAATACATAAAGACAACATTACAACAAAAGGCAAAATGTGTGTGTATTTAATTTGTATAATAGCTTTGGTTGGATTCATGTATCAGTAGAGCATAAAAGAAAAAAGACAATGCAGTGTTTTGTGAAATAAAAGGCTATCCCAATAAAAAGATTATTTAAGAAACACAAACTGCTAAATGCCCAACCAAAATATCCCACAATAAATATGACAGAAGACTCGCATGCTGAGCTCATGATTGGCCCTCAACCAACACAGATTAGTAAGAATTTTGTGAAAGCAAAATGCAGCTCCGGCTCCTCTTAACATGTGTCATCTATGTGCATAAATGAATAGGCTCCAATTACATGGCAACATGCACCCTGTAACCCAATAGACATCTAATATTGCCCGTGTCTTTGCCAGAAGCGTAGGCAGCGGGTACATCAGGACAATAGTGCTACCAGCCCACGCGATTCAGCCAAGCCGAAACACAATGCATGCCGTCAAAGGCAGATGCCTGCTCTACCTGCCGCAGCTGAAGAGGGAAAAGAGCCAAAGACTGGGTGCTTGTAACAGATACTCCACGTTGGCTCGCGCCCACACCTCAAAATATGCATGTGTGCTTTTTCTTTTTTTGTCAAGCAAGGGCTGGCGAAAGGGAGGAGAGGTAAAAAGGCTAAACTCAGCACATCATTGTCCTCATTGATGCATGATTGACACACCCCACTGGGAACGACACACAACATCACAAAATAAAGCTCTTGCATTTGAATCCATTTTAAAAAGGCAGCAAATAGGAGAGGGAGGTGGAATGGTAAAAGGGGGCGGGGAGGGACGGTAATGATAGCAGGCCCAGCCATTCATCAGACACACAAAGCTGGGTTTTACCACAGGTGCCTCAATTATGGTCTGCCATTACACCAGAAAAGCTGCAACAAAATGTCCTCCAGTGCGCCCCGATGATATCATGGGGGCTTTGAGAGGAGGCGCACGCCGTTTGAGAGGCGTAACGCAGAGCTCGGCTGTGCGCGTGACACGGTTGCCGTCGAGTTTCTGCGTGGTGAAGGTGTGGGGGCGAGGAAAGCTGGGCCAAAATGGATGACATCAGCGTCCGCTCGCCACTCTCCTCCTGGGCTGCCAGCCGGTGAGAGAGAGGCGTGAGGCTTCTACCTGGCCTCAGCCAGCTACCCCTCTGTTACCCAGAGTGGGCACGGGTACCACCAGCAACTCTGGGGCAAACCAGCTCTGCAGCAGTTATTTACAACATTACATCACTATGCCATCTAAACACAATATACTTCTAATGGTATTCACTATACTCCCTCATAATCATTACCACAGGATTTGTATTATTATTTCACAGCATGTATCACTGTAACATGGGTGCGGACTGTCTGTTTGATGTGGGGTTCTGATCAAGACAGAAAAATCACGTCACACTGCGGCGTACTGGGAAGGCAGCACACATTCGAGGAGTGTTTTTGAGACCGAAGATTATACAACGCCAACAGGAAACATTTTTTTCTGCGACACACAAAGAAGGGGATTTTGGGCAATAATCTTTAAAAGCGACCAAAACGATATTCGTTATAAAATGCAATAAATATCCTATTCAGACCATTTTTTCCTAAAGAGGCAATGTTTTTTTACAAAAATACTTTAATATAATTTATTCAAAAATAAGTAAAAGAAATATGCAATTTTGATTCATTTAAATTCTCGTTTATTTTCAGGACAAAATACCTATATTATGATATTTTGGCTGTCTTGGCTTGATATGTAAAATGATATTATAGGACAGTAAGCGTGAGAAAAAAAACGATACAAACACACAGATGCTCCCAAACGATGACATAAGGTGTTTTAAAACGACACTATATTTATTTAAAAGGTATTTATTATTAAACAATTGTATGTGTTAGACCGTAAGATATAGGCTAGATAATAAAAAAGGCCCTTATTAAAATAATGACCATGTTTAAGTAAAAATTCGTTAATACGGGTTAAAAATGACTGGGCCTTTTTGTCTAAGAATATCTGACTATATTGCAGCAGTTTCAAATATCAGAATTGAACGATCTATAAATGCCTTAAAATGTCAAATAAAAATAATATAAAGAAACTTTATATAAAAAGGCAAAATCATCATTTGTCTTATGCGCAAATATATTACCTAACACATGGAATTTATGTCGTGCAGATAAAATTCACATGTATCACACACTACAATATAATAATTTAAGTTTTCGTTAGAGCACATTGCATAATATTTTAAACGAGGTCACACACAGCACACGCAAAATATATATTTTATATAATATATAATTAAGGGCAAAAATTAAGCGCGGTCGAAAAATGTGTGATTTATTATTTTGATACACAATAATGCGTAGATTTTTTTATTCTGTAAGCATTAGTGAAATAATTCCTTGATGGAAGAATGAAAGAAAGGCCGCGCTATAAAAAATATGATTTGCCCGATTTAATATTAACGTAGTGTCTATGTGCTTCTTTACAAATTTGCTAAACAACATTAAGATACAAATACAGTGTGTATAATTTCAACCAAAACGTAAAATTTACTCGAAAGATCTAAGCATTGAATAGCATATATTTAAAAGGAATGTGTGAGGGTGTGCTGAATAAACGCCTTTGTGTGATTGCGGAGTATTACCAAGTCCATTAAATTCTGGAAGATCTAAAATTACCCACTACAAATTGATGAGAGTGAATTAAAATATTCTAATAATGTGCTGCACACTTGATCGCTTCAACAAAAGGAAGACAAAAGACCTGAATATGCCTAGGAAGTGATGAAACGTGCCAAAAATCCTTTCTAAAAATGTTTTGGATTAGCAAACGTCACAATTATTTATGTGTGATAATTTAGAAGATAAAAAATATTGGGCTTTAGACAAGGAATTGATTAAAACATAAAATTAAAAACTGTCCTTAAATTTATGCCAACTACACTACATGTGGTAAGAGAATAAAATTAATGTAACCAAGTAAAATAAGGTTATTTATACGATATTTTGATCTAAAAATGATATAAATTAAGAGAATACCGGACCTGCAGTTTTATTCGTTTGACCAGCCTATGTCTAGGTGCAGTCAAATAGGATACACTGAAGGATGAAGCTGCAGTGGGCATGCGTGGTGTTTTTCTTGAGAGGCATTTGAACATGATGCCCCCTGCATGGACTCTACAGACACCTGAGAACTCTTATTTATTATTCAAAGCTACTTTTACAGATTAAGAAAAACACAGGTCTCCTGTGGCTAAATTGTTTTTTTTCTTCGTGCATACAACCAAAACATGGGCATATATTGTCTAATTTACATATAACATAAACCAAATAGCCCTTACTAATATTCAAGCAGCGAATACATAGCCTAATAATTTTAACTATTTTCCTTCAAGACGTCGATCTACGTGTTGCCAACTATGACTGGAATTTCCCACTTTATCCACATAGAGGTGTATCCTAGTTTGTGAATGTCGAAAAGCCTTTAAGAAAAACAAATAGGCTAAACGTATTTTTAGAGCATGACAGCGTGTGTAACACATGCATTCTTTCTAAAGGGCACTCGATAATACAGTGTTTTTAATATTTATACCACGCTTATCCGCGAAACAATGTCAACGTATCAACGTCACATAAATAAAAGTAAAACGATCTACAATAAGACCAAAAGCAACGTAAATATAAGTCAACTAAGCGCAAGTAATCGAAGTCTGCGATGAACTTATAACACCCAGGCGACGTGTCATTGATTCTGTGCCCAAAAAAGAAACAGACTAACCTCAGTTTTCGTAAAAAAATATTCCAACGCGTAATAATCCTCATTACATTCCAAACAGGGTTTTATTTGGTCCACGTCACTTAAAATATAGCTTTTTGGCGGTATTTTTTATACCCGCCACACTTTCCTCGTTCCGTGCTCGAGTGCAGTTACGGAGAGCGGTGCGCTCAGTGAGTCTGATGGGCGATCACGAGATTTTCACACGCGCGCCCCGCCTTCCTCCTACCGCGAGCCTCGCGCCATTTAAAGGTGTAGTAAAATTTGAAAGAGAACACTTCAACATAAACAAAATAGTTCCTGTTTGACACGATATACTCTACAATATTTAATGTACCAAACGAAGCGTGTATAAATGGCGATTTAAAGTGTTCGCTTATAGAACAGGATCATATTTTCTTAAAATTGTTGACAAACATATATTCTAAAGACATATCGCCAAAAGAAATACTGTGTGAATGGGACGTAATGCATGTAGTTTGACATCAAAAAGCGCAAAAAGCTCTTTCTGTTGGCTTTACGCGGCAGCTGTCCTTGGTGCTGAACTTTTACGCGCTCATCAACTCTTGCGCAAGGCACTGTAATCGACCGAGGGTTCAGCGTTGCGCATTTCAAAACAGCCCTGAAAGAGTATAAAGCTATTTTCCAGATAGTTTTCTTCTTTTAAGCGACGTGAGTGAAATCTACACGCTTCACAAACTAACACTGCGATCGATAGGCGTTGACCATGTCATTGATTTGTAGCCCAAATGATCCATCATAGATCCTACAGAATATTGAGCGCGTCTCGGTGCTGAATGGATCGAACCACTCCATGTTGCATCCAAAGCCGGATGATAAGTGTAAGGCGCCGAGTAAGAATTCAAAGCCAAAGTTAGAATGTTGCAGTAAAGGGATTCCTTCAATAGATCTTTATAACATGTTGAGATTGTGTCTAAGATTATATTCTAGTTTTCTTCTCAAAAGCGCTATGTGACTTTCTCAAGGGCTACCTGTTCCTTGAGATTATGCAAATTTCATGACGACCATTTATCCACTACACTATTAGAAAACTTAAGCAATGCAGACTTCTGGAACATCTCCCACAGTCTGTCACTCTCAACACATGCACAAATACTTGTCATGATTTAAAATAATAAAGGAGATGTATGATGAAATATATACATGATTCATTATACACACCCAGAAGCACTCAAATCTCATTTAAGATAACATTTCAACAAATGCGGTCTAAATTTGAGCCATTAAAGAGATAACTTGTAAAGCGTTATATATAATGAGAGTCTTCCCTCAAGGGAGTCTATACTAAAACATTACAGTGTGATATCAGCCACCTGTTGTCATTCAATATGGCTGTCAGATTGCAGCTGATAATGCACGCATTATAGGATTCCCTGACATCAAACAAAAGGGAACAGATGTCTGAATTTGCAATGACTAACAATGCTGAGTACATACTGTAGAACAATACAGTACACCTGCACGTCGCAAAAAAAACTGTTTACCCTCACAAGAGCTACAAGCAGCCTGCCCGATGACTGATTTTGTAAGGTACCACCATCATGTACAGAAAGAGTTTACAGGATGGCATTCTACAGTTATTGATTTCTTCAGTTAATTCATAAAGGTCTCAGCCGTTCTTTTTCAATTAAACCTGGAAGCTGCCTGGGTCAAGTGGATCAATGCAGCGCCTGCAGGTATGAGCTCAGAGCAGATTTACTTAGATTGACTAAGTAAACAACATATTGACTGACACACTCTCACTCTCAAGCTTCCTGTGTTGCAACTGATGACACAAGCTGAAAAGAGAGCATGCAGTGAAAGACTGACACTTCTGTTCTCATATTCTGTTTATTTTCGCTCTGATGGAGTCGTCACCTCCAGGGTTTTGCTTTTAACTTGGTCTTTTCCTGCTACTGTTTAATAGCAATTTTATTTATAATGCTGTCTGCTTGTTTTTATTTGAGTTGAGACAAATTTCTCTCTCTCTCTCGCTCGCTCACTCACACACATTTAAGTCGGGTGTCCAAAGGAAATCTAGGACTAGCAACGCAAGCTTTGTAGTAAAAGCATGATGTTAAAAAAGGATAAGTTTAGCAAATGCATAACAGCTGGCCTAAGTGTTAAAAAAAGTGGGAAGAGGTGAAAACATCACCGTTGTGTAATATTAATTACAAGAGGAAGGTCTGTAAGAGTGTGAAGCTGTGTGTCTGGCTTTCTGTGTATAACATTGTGCAGGGGTCTGTTGTGTGTGTGTAAGACAGAAAAAGCAAAATGGCATGAAGGAAAAGGAGAAATGGGGTGGGAGAAGACAATTGGACAGATCGAAACAAAGAGAGAGATAGAAAAACAGAGTGAAAAGAAAGAGAGATAACATACCGAGTCACTGGAGCATCCACTGACATTTCCTCTGAGATTTCCACATTCATCATGCAAGATCTTCATATCACACATCTCTTTCTCGCTTTCTCTCACTGTGATCAACCTTCTGTGAGCATCTGCTCAAACTCTTCCTATTGAAGCTTTGGTGGAGAAACAGTAGATCTGCATGTGCAGGATACATGTGTTTAATTATACAATACAGAATGTCTGATTGACTTAACTCGGTTTGATTCTTTGGACCTGTAAGAAAAACATTCATCAATACATCATCGAGTTAAAATACATAAATAATTCTTACAAATTGTCAATAATTCTTTGTGGGGACTTCCCATAGACTTCTATTGTTTTTATTCTGACCTACTGGTATGTTCTATCCACTACCCTTAAACCTTTCTATATATGATAACTATAGGATGCTCCGAGATTATACAACAGTAATTAAAAACTAATATTATAGTGTAGACATTCACATCACAAAACATAAAAAACATTCTTTAATTCCTGACATCAAAGTAAATTTGCTTTATTCTTTGAATACTTTCAGGTTGGGTTCTTCATTTGTTAGCTGGTGAGGTGAAGGTTTTTGGAGGGGTGCATGAGATGTTGACTTCCATTCCACACTTACAAACCCAGCTGTTACTCATCATCCCAAGAAACATTCATCCTCCACAAGCATTCCGCTCCTATCTCACCCTGAGTCAGTCCTCCTCTCATATAGATTCCAACATGTGGTTTGCAGAAAGTCTTTCTCTCCCTCGCTCTTTCCATGGCCTTTTCTTTCAAAAGAAGAGTGTGCATCTCCCATTTTCTGGGAATTCAGACATTATCATTGCTTCATTTCATTTATGTCTGGTTGCCTCATTACTCGCCCTGACATCATGAGTGCATTACACTCGACACGTCCTGTTCCCGGACCGCTCCAACTTCCATTAAATTTCCCAGAGCTGATTCTATGGAGATTATCTTGCTTTGGTTACTCTCTCGTCCCTCCGAATCCGTTATCTGACTCCATCGACTTCCTCCTGAACGTCTGCGAGAGAAAACTTCTCCATCTCATCTCAAGCTTGGACGTCTTGCTTTGACCTTTAGTCGGAACCATTTCTGAGAAACAGAATGAGGTAATAGACGAGAAAATTTCAAAATGAAAGGAACATAGTGTACACCTCTCCGTTTGGTTCCGTTGTGCGTCTCTCGTCTCGACTTCTGAGTGTGTTTGCCTCCCACATCCACTCTAATTACTGTGATTACACTGCCATCTTTTAAAGTCTTCATTGGCTCGTTCCTCAACATGATCGTTTATTTTCGAGCCAAGAAGAACTTATCTATGTCAAGCTAGCTTTAAATAGAAGAGCAGAGTCAGGCCAGCAAAAGTCTGTCCAAAACTATTTCACAATCCATTTAATTGTAAGTCGATCCCACATAGTCATTTTATAATTGCAGGCCATCTTTTGTAATTGACATTGATTTAATCTGTTTTGTGCGGGCACAGGCATTTGCTTGATATTGTGTTGTATTACTGTATATGGGGAAGCATTCTCAATGACATTCCGATTCCTATTCGTAAACCTTTTATCCCATGAAGTTTGACAGCAGCTTGCAATATGCCAACGAACATAATGTTACTCTGACATTTGGACCAATAAACCTTTTTCTATTCAAAGAGCTTTAAAAGCACATCCCATACTCACAACCTCCAGTACAAAATAAATGACGCTGAGTAGATCAACAGAGAAAGAGCTGCCCACACGAAAGCAGGTCGGGCTGTTTTTCCCGTCCACCGCGTCACGATTATGACTTAAGAGTGGTGCCTGCCTCGACCCCGCCAGCAGCTAACAGCACAATCATGTTTTAATCACAAGAGCATTTAGCACTGAAATACTCCATGAAATAAAAATGCACGAAGAGAAGGCCTTCATAACAACAGTGAGAGTTCCTAATTGCTCAGAGGAAACAGAAAATCTTTGCGAAATAGAAATGTTTTTATACAAAAGGGGAACGCTTGGCGTGATTTCCAAAAAAAATCCTTGGCTTTAGACCTAGAAAAGGCATATCCCCCCATAAGATTCATGATTTAGTCTGAAATTAAAACAATGTGAAAAAACTATTTAATGAATGAAAATGAGTTAAAAGCTTATGATATTTTTAGCAAAGAGAAACAGTAAAAGCTCATTAATGGCCCTGTAGGATATGACATACAGACGTTGAGTAAACAGCACTTTCTATTGACTCAAGTTAAGCAGCTGCAGTGCTAACAATGGGGCGGTATTGTTCATTTGTAAAGTTATTTGAACAGTCGAGGTGGTAGGGTGGTGTGTGTAAGGGTCCAGGGTCCATGCATTTTAATCTTTAATCCATGCTGTTCACAACTCCATGCAGTCAAAGTTTTTATATGACAAATGAAAATATGTGCTTAAAATTATGGAGTTTCCATCCAAAATGCAAGTTCAATTCATAAGCATGTGTTAACTCTTGATTTGTTAGTTTAATGCGTACAGTAATGATGACAAAGCATGTGTTTCACTGAGGCCACGGGTCTACGCGAGTATGGAGCTGTCAGAAAGGCAGTGCTACAGGCCAGCTCTCCCCAGAGACCCCTTATCTCCTCCGTAGACTGATGATAAACTGTAACAGAGGTCAAACACACATACACACATAGTGTAAACGCATCCAGCTGCCAGTTCACCAATAAAGCCAAGACCTTTGACAGTCAATAAAAATGAGAGAGACCAGAAAAGAAATTGCATAGAACCAAAAAAGGGAGAAAGAGCAAGAGAAAAAAAAGTAGAAAAAAAGCGAAAGAGCAAATGAAAGAAAGTAAGGGCAAAAGAAATAAAGAACAAAAGAAAGACCGAAAGAAGAAGCGAAACAAAGAGCAAAGGGAAAGGAAGAGCAAAACAAAAAGTGAACGATAGAAAGAAAGAGGGAAAGAAAGAACAAAAGAAGGAAAGAAGGAAAGAAAATGAATTAGCGAGAGAAGGGAAGAGATAAAGATACAGAGGAAGAAAAAGAGCAAAATGAATAATAAGTGAGTAAAAATAAGAGGATGAAACGGAAAAAGTTAAAAAGAGAAAGAGCAAAGGAAAGCAAGTGCAAAAGAGTAAAATAATGAAAAAGTGTGAAAAATTTACTATATAGAATAAACTAAAGAAAAATGGAAGAAAAAAAGAGCCAAAGAAATATTGCCAAAGCAAAATAGTAAAAGAAAGACCATAAGCACAAAAGTACAAAAGCAAGAAATGATGAAATCACAAAAGAAAGAAAGGAAGCCTAATCAAATAAAGTTAAGAGTGAGACATGAAAGCTTTCTATGACTTTTCTTCTGTGTCCATTGTTATGAATTAGTATTCTGAGAACTCTTATGTTTTAATGGCACATATTATTAAGTGAAGTCCTATATATTGATTGAGAAATTAATCTACTGTAGGTCTTCATGTCAACAGAAGAACAGCACCATATTGACTACTCTTCTACTCGCGCACAGGTATAATGTGTCACTGTATCTTGGCCTTTGTGTATACGGGCAGGAATATCCACATCAATAATACATAAAAATGCTATGCAACAAGAATACCTGATGACAGCTGCTCTGTGCCACAAATGATAAGTGAGATGTGTTGCACAACAACTGCTTTCATCATTTTAAATTCCACACAAAAGACATCATTTTTCAAAACGACAACAACGAAGATGACAAATTAAAAGCATCATTCAAACTGCTGAAGTGAAGATAGCTTCACACATGAATGGGAACTAGAATGCTTAGAAAGTTCAGGTGAATCCTAAGATTTCACATTCATTGTTCTAGATTCAGTCTTATATCTATAATGACTGGTCTTCTTAAAAAGAAACATATTCAATGGACTGTTTTAGAACATATCGGCATGTCCGATATAATATTTTGGTTAAGAATCGTGTTAATACAAGATAAACACAAATATATACGCAATAAAAAATCTGATGCTTGATGGGGGGTGTATGAAGTTTGATGAATTGTAAGTTGTAAAGTTTGATGAATAAAGCTGAATTGAATCTAGTTTCTAATGGGTTTCTAATAAAAATGAAGGCCATTAGTTAATCAATGTAAAACTGTCAAACAGAAAAGCAGTCACACACTTTAGGTTACAAAGTAAATAAAAGTCATTGTCTTTTCCGTCTCATTCGACTCTACGGAGCAATAAAGCCCAGTGAGACAGAGATCAATGAGGGATCATTTTCCACACTTCATCATCACTCCCTTCCATTTAGTTTGCCAAGATATACTCAAATGGCTTAGAAAAACAAACATTTTTAAAAAGCTTTTGGGAATGCTTAGTGGAATAATAATCACTCCACATTTTCCCAGAAAAACAAACTGTTCAGAACACAAAAGTTCTTGATTCATACAAGCATTTTGTAAAGTGTGTTTGTTTACTCTATCCCTATTTTCTATGTTTTCTCAGTTGAGTTCAACAGAGATTCTGTATTTATGTAAGCAAAATCCCAGTTTTGCGAATTAGCATGTTAGCATTTCCGGTTCCGTCGC
This sequence comes from Triplophysa dalaica, assembly GCF_015846415.1. Taxonomy (NCBI): domain Eukaryota; kingdom Metazoa; phylum Chordata; class Actinopteri; order Cypriniformes; family Nemacheilidae; genus Triplophysa; species Triplophysa dalaica. Next base: position 4,057,362 of record NC_079556.1, read on the forward strand.
CCCAAACTTGATGGGTTTTTCGAATAGGTTTTTGGTTAAATACCTAAAATAAGGTCTATGATTAGCAAAACCTTTAAATATATATTACATTTTATTCTATGCCATAAAACACACCAGTTTTAACCCGCTCATGATTTTTTTAAAGCTTTATCGTGTCTCAAAAACAGCAGTTGCTAACAAGTCGCTAAAAGTGAATACATCCTTTGGCTGGGACATTAAATATTATCACACAAAATCTCACAAATAATGCATCATGAACACAAATCTCTAAAAAAGTGGATGGAGATTAATTCACAGAACAATTACTTACCATAGAACACATTTTTAATAAAGTTTGAAAAAGTTGTCGGAGGCTTGTTGGTGGTGATGATGAGCGACCTTAGTATAGTTTGTTTATAACATCATTTTAGCTTTTTACCTCTGCCGATTGTATTCATGCTTCAAAAATAGCAAATGTTATGTTAATCTGTAAATATTATTTTAATAGGCAAAACATTTCAATATCATAAACCATTGTTAAATCACCGTTTATTTGTGCGCTCTTCCAAAAGTCTATTGGGAAAATCCACAGGCTTTTGGTCGAGGGAACCAATGCAGCGCTAACTTCTGGGAGTGGACTACAAAAAATGTAATCTCTGCGGTACTCTATTCCCACAAATATGTGACTTCACACAGTGACGGAGCGATTCCTCATCCCTCATATCCTCATTAAGTAACACCGCTAAAAACATCTGAGAATCTAAATGTGTCATGACACCCAAGACAACCATATACTACACTTCATGCATTTTCTTCAAACGGTTATTTCTTAGTGCTGGAATAAAGCTGTTGTGTGAGAGCTTTCAGAAAGGTGTGAATCATCATTCAGCTCAAATCGTCCCAGAGAGATATTGGCGGGACTCGAATCACTACAGACTTCCCAGCGGATTAACACGTATCTGTGCTTTGGAGGAGTTGTAATGACAAAGCTGGCGTGAGTAATAACAGACCAGGCCACTCACACAATGAAGAAAGTTTCTAAATGTGCTGTGCATGACAGAATTCCCAGACCAAAACAGATCAACAGAGAGAAAATAAACAGTACACAGTGGATGATTTTTTAATCTGCGGAAGGACAATTCTGAAATCATTTACTTAAATGGATAGTTTACTACCAAAAAAAATCAAGATGTTTTACTCAGCCTCCAGGCATCCTTACTGAAAATGGTTGTCTTCTTAAAGAATAATGTAACCAGCTCTCATCCTTTCTCTCCCAGAAAAACCTCCTAGACAGCAACCAGTCTGGTTTCAAGAGCGGTCATTCTAATGAAACTGCGCTGCTCTCTATCATTGAAGCCCTGAGACTGGAAAGAGCTCATCTGTTCTCATCCTACTGGATCTATCTGCCGCCTTTGACACCGTTTACCATCACATCCTCCTGTCCACCCTCAAGGCCATGGGGGTCTCCGGAATGGGGCTACAATGGTTCAGGTCTTACCTCTCAGGTAGGTCATTTAGAGTATCTTAAAAGAGGGGAGGTGTCTGAGTCCCAACATCTCGACACAGGTGTGCCTCAGGGCTCAGTGCTTGGTCCGTTGCTATTCTCCGTATACATGACATCCCTAGGCTCTGTCATTAGGAAACATGGCTTTTCCTATCACTGCTATGCGGATGATACACAACTCTACCTTTCTTTTCACCCAGACGATCCGACTGTTTCTGCATGCATCTCAGCTTGCCTAGCCGACATCTCGCTCTGGATGAATGGCCATCACCTGCAGCTGAACCTTTCAAAAACAGAACTGCTTGTAATCCCGGCCGATACAAAGATTCACCACAACCTCTCCATTCAACTGCGCTCATCAACCATCACATCTTCCAGAAAGGGAAGAAACCTGGGACTGGTGATCGATGATCAGCTCAACTTCACAGATCAAGTTGCCAGCATCGCCCGGTCCTGTAGCTTCCTTTACAATATTAGGAAAATTAGACCCTTCCTATCAGAGCATGCTACGCAAGTCCTAGTACAGGCTCTGGTCCAGTCCAGACTGGACTACTGCAATGCGCTACTGGGTGGATTTCCAGCTTGCACAATCAAACCTCTACAGATGATCCAGAATGCTGCGGTAAGAGTTATCTTTAATGAACCGAAGAGAGCACACGGCCCTCCTCTATTCATTAAGCCACATTGGCTCCCTATAGTCGCTCGCATCAAATTCAATTCTCTGCTCCTGGCCTACAAGAACACCACTGGTTCGGCACCACCTTATCTTCACTCGCTAATGGAGACATATGCACCCGCCAGATCCCTATGATCTGCAAACGAACATCGTCTTTTGGTGCCATCCCAAAAAGGTAAAAAAAATCTCTCTCGCACACCTTCTCCGGATCTGTTCCACCTATGTAGAATGATCTGCCCGCTACCATAAAATCCGCAGATTCTGTAGCCATCTTTAAGAAACGTCTGAATCTGTCAACATCTGACTGATCTGTTCTGACTCTATTTTCTACTCTTCTTCTAATTTTTTTTTTTTTTAAATGAATGAATGAATGGTTCTGTATACTGTGTTAGGTTATATGAGACCAGTCTTCTATTTTGATTGCACTTATGCTTTTGTTGTACTCATGCTGTCCCAATTGCTTCCATTGCTTACCCCACCTGTAAGTTTCTTTGGATAAAAGCGTCTGCTAAATGACTAAATGTAAATGTAGATGTTGTATTTCCTATTTTGAATCGCTTCATTTATATAAAGAGCGTATTTTTTTACTGTTCTCTCTATGCTTTTATTGGACGAACGTGCCAGGCCCAAAGTTAACTTCCAGTCTGTGTTTTGCTATATCTTAAATATTTTATATTAAAGGAATAGTGTTTTTTATTAACTTTTTATTGTTTATTTTTCTTATTTATCGTTAGTTAAGTTTAGGCCACATAAGGCTTGATTCTGTTGTCGCCACTGAAACAGTCTATAGAAGAAAAGAAAGGGTTTGAAATAACAAGAAGGTAAATACATAAGGACATAACATAAATTTCTTTGATAAACTAACCATTTATTGAAAATAAAATGACTCTATATTGGATTTTCAAGTAAAAACTCAAATGATTCTTTAACTTCTTTTTTTAAAGCTTCAGATCTCCAGTTTTCTGGACAGCAAACACAACACAAACAAACATCTTTTTTTTTTCTATGTCACCGCTCAAAGCCTTCTCATAAAAACAGTGTATACATCCGGAGGTTAATTCAAACAATATTTGCAATTGGTAAACCGGTGGAAAAGTGCTTTACCCTCCAGAGACCACAAATACTCTTACGTAAGACACCGTTGGCATGTTTTTGAAGCAGGGCACAATTCTTCGCCGTCTGTTTATTGAAACGGTCTGGGCTTAGCCTGAATCAGTAAGATTAGTATTGATCCTTGCAAGGCAGAGTGGCAGTTAACTAAGAGTGCTTTGACTCGCCTCAAGACTAACTGCACTTTTGTTATCGCTGGACAAATCTCAGGAGCAACACTCAGACAATGTGTTTCATCTGAGCCTAATTAATGATTGTGTGCTGCATTTACAAGCTTTGCATAAGCAAGCTCTTCTTTAATTACACCACGCGATCAATGAAGGGATGAGAAGAGCCAGGCCAAACAAGACCAGCACCTGCAACATGATGGTCATGAACAGAAGACAAAAAATTGAAGACTACTCCAGTTTGAACATTTATCAACATTTCTTTATGTATTGTGTAAATTTCCTTGTGTAGCTTTCATGTAGCTCAGTGTTAAGAGCATTGCGTTAAAAATGCAAGGTTGTGGGTTCGATCCCAGGGGATTGCAAATACCTATGTAAAATGTATAGGATAAAGCAATGTAAGTCGCTTTGGATAAAAGCGTATGCCAAATGCCTAAATGTAAATTCCAGTCCAGTGTTGGTTGAATTTCAACAGAATCAAACCTCAGGAATGACAAAGTCACCCAACTGCGATGTAAAAAAAAAGGCAAACACGTATGAAAGTTGCGAAAAAAACGGGCTAATTCCATCAAATATACATTTTCAAACTGATGCCACACATAAAAATATTAGTATTGTGTTGTTTAAAGAAGAATATTAAGTTGTTTTCTTTACAAACATAGCATCTTTTTTGTTATTTGGACCAGTTTGTCCTGTTTCACTTTTTTTTGCAAATACATGAAAATACTGTAATAAACAACATATTTTACTTGGAGTTTGGAAGAAATGATTTCCCTAGCTACATGTCTATAAATAGTAAATTTATAGATATGTTGCTGTGGGGTACAATAAGATATGTTGGGCAGATATACAGCATAATCAAAGTGCATTATTCAAAAAAATCTGTGATTAAATTGACAGATCATTATTTAATAGATAACACAAATAAGTATTTCATTTTTAATGATATTGGATTGTCGTCTAATCAAATCTTACACGTATGTATATCTATATGTTTAATATTCATAGATTTATGTGGTGGACTAGCTTGGAAAATGCTTGAGGCCATTGTATATGATTCAGAACTGATACTATAGCCCATAAAAAGTCCCTTCAGTTGCCAAAACAAAGTAATAAATGGATAATAAAAGAACAAAAACACCCCATAATCTGAAACAGTATCCCGTTTAACAGTCTCGAAAAGGTGTTGAACTGCTCACACTGTGTTCACTACCCTTCTGTTTGTTTTTCTGCCATATGAGTTTGAACTTTACACTTCCACAGGAGGTGAACACACGCATGCCCACAACACACACAATAAGGTCACTCCCTCTCGGTGCGTTTCCAAAGCAACAGTAAAGCCAGTTCTTGCGATTACAGAGATTAAATGTCTGAATAAATATCGGTAGGCCTTTTCATCAGAATTCGTCTTAAGGGGGAATTATGAATGTCCTAGAGGACCTGCGAACGGCGTCCTTTCCGTACAAAATCGTCATGTTCTCCTCTAATGGAATTTCACAGTATTAAATGAACTCATTTCCCACTGCAGCCAGAGAATGCAAAGGAACTGCACACATGCCCACAATATTTATTGTTCTTTGGTCATGCACGCTTCTGTACGCTCTCGCTAGACTTCTTTATATTTCTCCTTTCTTTATCTCTTATTTATTATTTCTTTTTCATCTATTTTCCCTGTCGTCCAAGAATGATACCATTGCTCGAACTACCCCGGCAGAAAGGGTTTTGTGGTCGCAGCATCTATCATCACGTTCAGTATTATATTACAAGACAAAAGATGGAAAGAGAAAAGTAGTTGATTTTGAAGCCCGGACATTTAATATATAATATACTGTGCGTTTTTTTTTTATTAATTAATTAAATTGAGGTAGTGAAAAGTGTGTAAAAAATATCACAGAGGTGAGGTATGCAGTGCTTTATTTACCTGGATAATTGTGAATGGCTGGATTACACAACTGTCTTTCACGGTCACCCCATATAAAGTCATCTGACATCTGTAACAACATTTAGAGCAACTCTGGATTTCCCTCTGGAGAATTCACACCCACCTGACCTGATGGAATAACAGGTTTCAGTGTAAAAAGGCTAAATAAGGACAAGTGAAGATAATCCCTGGTAAAAAGATTCATAGGTAATCTTCAACTCGAATGGTGGCTTTTACCATCCGGACAGCCGTAAGAATAGTGGCTCCATCTGAGGCTGTCCTGCAACCGAGGATCCTTAATATTGGACTACAGAAGAGGCAAATTGGGGAGGAAAAAATGTGATTTTCCATTAGCAGATTAAAATGTCCTCCGTGACTGCCTTTCCTCCTAAATCTATAGCTCTGCTTAAACCTCGACATCTCAGCAGAACCTCAAAATGTCATGAAACAGCATCTGTGTGGTCCCATTTTCTCTCTGCCTGAGGAAAAGAGTTAATTTAGCATTAATGTATGTGAAACCGGAGCAGAGGACCTTTGGAGAACAGATCTTTGGATACCCACTCCAATTAAAGGAATTTTCCAGGTTAACATCAAATCAGTAATGTGCAGTATACATCTTATAGTTAATAATCATAAAATATTGTTACAACGACATAATGCTAAGAATGGAACAATAGGAGCGGGCAACAAGCAATAGTTAAAACATTGTTATCCATGAAAAGAAAAACAGCATAAATTACATAATGCTAAGAATGAAACAATAGGTGACAAACAATACGGTTAAAACATTGGTATCCATTTAAAGAAAAACACTAACGCAAATGAATGCACCAGCAAATGAGGAAAAAAAGTTTAAATAGACAATAAAAAGACTTTGATTCATGGTAGTTACTTATGAAAACAATTGTCTACTCTCTTTAACATAAGTAGCATAAAAGTAAAGGTAATTTTTGCATTAAATCTGATAAAATGGTGTACCCTGTATTTTAAGCTAACCTTGTAGAGTAGTTTTTCATTTAATTGACTCAAACTGTTTTTTACAGTTGCCTACATTTGCAAACCTCACCGTCGGTACACCATAAGGACACACCTGCAGCTAACTTGTACTTCATAAGCAATGCCGTGCACCTTTCGTAACCACTGGAGGCTTCAGACCTATTACCAGGGTGATTACGTTTGGCAGTGCCGGCTTCAGCTTTTTGATCAAGATGGATGGATTTTTTTATTCTGGACAGACGCAGGCTTAACGCTGGCTCTGGGTTTGCCTACAGAGGTTGAGTCTAATTAAGAGATGGAAAGAAAGTGATAAGGAAAAAGTGAGCAGTGTCCGTTTCTGACTCAGCAGAGAGAAAGGAGGGTGGAGCAGAAACATTCAGGAGAGAGAGACAGAGGATTACATCATTATAGTGCTCTGCATTAAAAACAAAAGTCAAATAATTTAATGAAATGGTTATAAGTGTCACATTGGAGTCTTAAAGAAAAACAGAAATAGTAACATAAGTACAGCAACATCTTGCCAAACAAATAAACTTATAGGCGCAATGTGGAGATGTTAGCGGCATCTAGCTATGAGGTTACGAATTGCACCAAATGGCTCACTCCAACCCTCCCTTTAAAAGCAAGTGAGGTTGGTGGCTTTCACAGGTCAAAGATATCGTCACCTTTTTTTTACTTCTTTCTCGAAGGAGATAACGTATTTACGAAATGCGGTCTAGAGCAGTTTGTCCGTTTAGGGCTACTTTAGAAACAACATGGCGAATTCCACGTAAGGGGACCCGCGGTGTATGTAGATAGAAATAGCTCATTCAAGATAATAAAACATAGCGCTACATTATGTAAGGTCTTTATACACCTGAAGACATTTTATTGAATTTCTATCCATTGATCTTTCTAAATATTACACACAGCACCTTTAACAGGAAAATCACTTTGTCACTTAGCTATTGACAAACACTTGCAATTTCTGAGACCTGACAACAAAAACATGGCATATAACAGGATAACTCAACAGGTCATAAAACTATCAAGACAACTGAAAAATGTAATAGCGCATTTATGCAATCGCGCACTCCACAGCCACAAGAGTGATTAATTACAAGCTTGCATGGTTTCTAGAAACACACTCGCTGTGATTCCCGCCTGACAGGATTAACTGTAAACACAGTAAATGACACATTATTTCGGATGGTGCAACTGGCTTTCGGTTTTTGGTGTGCAGTTGAGCAGAATGTGATGTGGAAGACACATGTTGAGCCATAACCACGTCCATCATTCGGGACCTGGCAGCCAGGACCAGTTCTCCAGCCTGGAGGCATCGGTAAGGGGGTTTTGACTCCCTAGCTGCTGGAATGAAGGCTGGGAGAACGCGACACAGCAGCCGATGTCTAAGCTCCATTCCTGAGGCCTCTTTAGCAGTCACACCTAAAGGGGCTAACCAGGTAGAGAACATAGTAGCAGATCCAACACTTCCCCTCTGGATGAACGTTTGGTTGGCTGGGATATTCACTTCACTGCCTGAAACAAGTTTCCGTGACGAGCTTTGATTTTGGTTACAATGCACTCAGAAAATAGTATGTTTAAGGAATATTAGTTCAGAAAAATATATTGCTTTTGCAAACAAACAAAATCAAGAAAGGTACAAATTTGTTTGCTTCTGTAAACGATTCAAACTTTAAGCCTTTCCAGCTGATTTGGCTGATAGAGCTTAACTTTTTATTAACGTTTTCTTGTTTAATATGTGCTTGTTCATACAATTTCCCAAAACGTAATTTGATTTTGATCGATTTAGACACTCTGAAATATATGTGACGGAAATACATGTTACCCATTTGTTAACAGTTACAGTGCAATTCTAATTCGTTTCATTGTCTTTTGTCTGGTGTAGACACGGTGTAAGTAATAACAACTAAAAAATACTGCTAACACAAAAAACATGATAACAATAAAAACCATGATTCTTTTAAATGTATTTTTATTTAAATAGAGTTATTTGTTTTTGCAAATAAACTCTTCATTTTTGGGTGAACTATCTCTTTAAATCTGTGGAGATCTAGAGAACATACACAAAGCACCTCAATGCAGTTTCCATACAGGACTTCACAAGTTTGGGATACTGTAAAATTGCATATTGGCTGTAAATACAGTAACAAAATAAATAACAGGAAGGCAAGCATGGAGTGACCATTGGCTCTAATACATACTGATCACATGACCATTCTGTCACTTTTTCCATTACTTTTATATGAACCAATGAAGTCTGTGCACTACTAAAACCTGTTTAAAAGTCCATTTTGTTCATTTGACACTATGATCATTAAAAAGGTCCATGAATAAACACGATGCACTGTGAAGTGTACGGAGTTCATTCATTGTTTAGCTCAGAAGGGAACTGGCCGGGGTGACATGGCATGATACCGGCGTCTCAATTTGGGCACGGAAGGCAGCCGATGAGATGTGAGACCCATCTGGCCAGCGCAGAGCTGCGGAGCCACAACATAAGTTCATACAGGCCTATCTGGCACAGAGCCCAACGCTCAGACAGCGAGATCTGCAGTCGCCTGCTCCTGGACGTGGTTTTACCCCTCTGGTGTCTAAGAGAGAGGCACAGATAAACACAGGAAATAAGTGAAGACCAAGCAGAGGATAGACAGATAGTAGCGGTCAGAGTCCACTGGTTAAAGAAAGATGGCTGCAATTGATTCACATTGTTGGCTTGGACTTCATAGCTTAAGCGAGTTAAGTTAACAGGTTACACTGGGTCATGTAATATTAAAAGTTATACAGAAACAGAGAAACAGAAAAACAGAGAAAGGGCTGTAGAATCTGTGATGTCCTTAGGGAAAAACAAAGACTCTAAAGAATGCATCTCACATTGTGTCAGAGTGAACAGCTCTGAACTGACAATGGCAAGTGCAATCGCATTTATTTTCCTGCATGGCTCTTAACAAAAACAAATTAGACAGCGAGAAATTAGGAGAGTAAGAGAGAATCCGCTTCTGAGCTCAAGAGTATCTTAATTGTCTACAGAGATTTGCGTTTAAGCTGGAAAAGTTTGACATGTTAGACAATATCTGCTGTGTCAGACAGGAGGTGTCAGACTGCGGCCTCATTTCTAGCATCCGACAGGACCAACTGACACCACGAACAGAACATTGGCTGCAAACGGAGAGCAGGGATTTATGGGAATCCAGGAATCAGTCACGATTTGTCACCTGTCTTATCTCGCCAAAACCTCGTGGAAAATCAACGTTTACATTCGCGCCAAATTAACATTTTTCTACAATTGCCAAATCAGAAGGAATTATAACATTTCCCAGCCAAAATTATTTCTTACAACAATATTTTGAATTGGCCTTTCAATTCCTATCTACGGAAAATTTGTGGCTGTTTTCCATTGCATTTTTTTAGGCAACAGTGCAGGTCACTATGTCAGCATCATATGACAGATGAGACAGTCATGTGCCCACATACTGTAAATAAAAAGAAACCTTTAGATGTCCTAGACAAAGAGAGATTGTATGTAAGTGCTTACGTGACCTAAATTGGCAAAGGACCAGACTATCATGCCTACAACCTGAACATGCAGTGGCACTTTCAAAGTATTAATTTTGATGTTGTGTACCTATTTTGAGTAGTTGTAGTGTGGCATAACTTGCAGTCTGTTGAATTATATGCTGAATATTTTATCGTGAGATATCGAGGATGTCACGGAGCTGCAGGTCATGAATTATTAACCCCGCTCAGCCAGAGACCTTACAGTCTGCTGGTCCATGAGAGCTGAGGACAGACAGTGACAGGTGAAGCCAGCATGCACTTGCAGACTTTCTCATTACTCATTACACCTCGCACATCCAACCAATCAAAATGAAAAATATGAAGGTAGGAAGGCATTTAAATGTAATGTTTGTTTAAGCTCTGATACTTTGTAAAGCAACATCGGATAGCTTTCCTGTGGCACAGTGGCTAGAGTGTGGCGCTAGCAACGCCAATATCATTGGTTCGATCCCAGTGGGTTGCACATAGTCAGAAACAAATGTTTAGTACAATGCAATTCAAGTCGCTTTGGATAAAATGCGTCTGCCAAATGCATTAAAATGTAAATTTAAAATTCTTGTCCTTCGCAGAGAAGACAATCCCAGAATGCACTTTGATGAGCTCATAGTGCATTCAAATATTGAATAATTTTTTTTAAAGGCCACTATATAGTCGCAAATCCAATTTTCCTCCATTCCTGTAGCTCAGTGGTAAGAGCATTGTGTTAATACTTAGAAACAAATGTATAGGATAAAATGCAATGTAAGTCGCTATGGATGCTTTGTTTAAAAAAATGTTTTATTAGTCAATGAAAATATTGTTTTTTTTATTAACTAACCCACATTCAGTTGTTGATAAAAAAAGATTGATGCTATAATTCTTGCTTTATCAGCAGAGCTGTTCTTTAAATATATATAACATGTTTGAATAGTCATGCAATAAAATATTCAATGAAAGCTTTGTGAATGATCCAAAAATTATGGCGGATAATGGCAACTTAAAAACTCTGCTTGTGATGAAAGAGTCAAGTCCAGAGTTTGGAGTGGGTTGTTGAGAAAACATGGTAAAAGCAACGAATGATTTCTGTTGTTGACATTAAGAAAATTATGAATATTTTTACTGCAGCACAATTTTAAAATGAAGGACGCTTTATTAGTGGAAAAAAATAAGATGGCGAGAGAAAAACTGATAAACATATTTATGTTGTAAATACTATTATGTCAAGAATATAATATGTAATATAGATTCCTAGAAAATGTTTTTTTTATATATGAAACCGATTTGATCACAAATGGTATTGATCCAACAGACTATGAATGTACGTGCAGTGCTGATGTGATCATATTTGTAATGATATATGAATAAAGTTCTGATGAAGCCTTTTTAATGCAGGACTCCTGTGATCTGATACAGCAGTCTGATGTTCTGATTAAGTTATTCAGTCAGGGAAAGGGATCTTCAAACTCCAGTAATAGCTAACAACTCTGCTTTAATTGAGGTAATCACTTAATGAACTATCTAGGCTCTGCATTAATATGATATATGTTAGCGATTACGAGCATCCATGTGATCTTGTTTTGGTAAACAAATGATTCAAGACTGGACCAGAGCAAAGGCACAAAAAAGACATAACAACTAGTTATAACAACTACTCCTATAAAGCGAATCTAGAATGTAAGATCTCGCCCCCATTGACTCCCATAGTATTTATTTTCCCTACTATGGTAGTAAATGGGGGCGAGATCTGACATTTTTCCCAATTTCTTTCTGTGTGCTCAGCAAAACGAAGAAGTTTATACAGGTTTGGAACGATCCGAGGATGAGTAAATGATGATAGAATTTTCATTTTTGGGTGAAGTATCCCTTTAACATCAGTAAAAAGAAAACCCATGAAGTCTAGCATACTGTGTAAAATGTATATTATTAAGAAATGCCTGTTACACTTTTACAATAAAATAGTATAACAATAAATAGTTCATCATACTATACTGTGCTATATTCCTGCTACAAGAGCTTGACATAAAAGTATGCATGACATTAAAAACAATTATTGCGGCTTTAAACTGTTGTCCGCACAATGATTAAACTCAATGTGACTTCACAGTCTGAGGACAGAAATCCAACCACTTATATTCTCCATTACAAGCAGAGACGGTGCACGGATTGGCTCAACGCCTGCTCCCCATCAACCCGAGCGCTTAAATGAAGGATAATTACAGAAGAGGAAAATCTAACCTTAGCTGTTTAAAAGGCTGAGCCTTAAAAAGAAAAATGCTTTTTTTTTCTTTTTTTTTGTAATTCCCCCCCTCCATCATTAAGTGTTTTTAAAAGCACATGGACGCCTCCAGAACTGCGATCACATGGAGTGGATTAGTCACTTGTACAGTGAGGCTTGAAATAATAACTTTCTTTACATTGGCCATTTTACATTTACACATTTGTGACCCTGGACAACAAATGGGTCCATTTTTCGAAATTGATATTTTTACATAATTTGAAAGCAGTATAATTAATATTTCTATTGATGTATGGGTTGTTAGGATATGATAATATCTGGTGGAGATATAACGGTTTAAATCTCTGGAATATGAGGGTGCAAAGGTTTCAAAATAATGAGAAAATTGCCTTTGAAGTTGGTAATAATAGGCCCTGTTACTGGTCACCCACTCACAAAAATAAAGTTTTTATATATTTACGGCAGGAAATTTACAAAATATCTTCATGGAACGGGATCTTTACTTAATATCCTAATGATTTTGGGCATTAAAGAAAAATCTATAATTTTGACCCGTACAATGTATTTTTGTCTTTTACTAAAAATGTTTCCGTGCTACTTAAGACTGCTTTTGTGATCCAGGGTCACATTTTGTTTAAATTTTATGATAATTTTGTGGTATTTTTTGTCCTGTTTGCAGTTCAAAGACATAAATAATTTAACTTTTGTGTTCCAATGAATAAAAACAATGTTTTAAAAGTTAATCAATAATGACAGAATATTAATTTTCCGGTAAACTATTCCTTGAAATGGCACGATTTCCAAAGTTCAGCTTGTGAAACGCCAACCCACAGTAATTGATGACACTGCAAACATTTCTGCTCGCATCAAACTAAATCAGTTTGATGGTCCAGTTAATTCTCTCTAGGTCCATGTTACTCTTTCTGCTGCGTCTGTGAGCACGACTATGGGTAATGGATTTTAGATTCTGCATTTCGCACTTTGCTGCCATTTGGTTTTAATAAAGATGCGTTGAGGCAGACGACATCGAGTTTCATGTCTGGGTGATTCTTTCTTTCGGTGCCGCTCTGAAAATCCTTTACCAGCAGATCTCAACGTCTTTCCTCTGACAACCGTCAGGAGCCCTCCTTCAAATGCAAACGATTTTCTCCCCCAATCGTCTTGTTCTTCATTAGAATGGTGCGAATAAATCAATATGATCACCGCTCACTCCTGTGGAAAGTACAATACAGTACAAAACACTGGCCTCCGCTCACACACTAGCATTTTAAGGTGGTGGAAGTGAAACGTTACGGTGTGTGCCTGACTGTGTCGACAAGTGTTTTGTGAGGACTCGCTGTGTCCTATTTTATGAACAGGATTTCCTGCGGTGTGTTTATGGGTTACTGGTGTGAGAGAAATGACACTTTCTATGAGCGCTGAGATGACATCGGGGAGTTAAGCTTCTACTAGACATGCAGAGATATACAGACGGAACAGAAGATGCTTTAAGAACAGGTCAGGTGCAAAAACCATGCAACGTGTTAATATTTTACATCAAATGAGTATACTGAGTTACAAAACTGGGTTGAAGGGTGGAGTGGTGAGGTGGACAAACAACATCAGGTAGATTCTATGTGTTTTCATTATGGGTTTAATTTACTGTACTACCCAAGGCCATGCTATTCTGTAATATACTGCACTAGGCTAAAGTACATCGTACGATACCCCCTAGCTGTTCTATTCTTTAAGATACTGCAATAGGCTATACTTTGCCATAGCACAGACTAAACTATATACTATACTATGCTATGCTATACTATACTTTACTGTACTGTAAAAGACTATACTGTTCCATATTATACTCCATGAGGGAATACTATTCTGTACTTTACGAGGGTATACTATTTTATACTTTACTACACCAGGCTACACTATAGTGTACTATACTACACCAGGCTACACTATAGTGTACTATACTACACCAGGCTACACTATAGTGTACTATACTACACCAGGCTACACTATAGTGTACTATACTACACCAGGCTACACTATAGTGTACTTAACTACACCAGGCTACACTATAGTGTACTATACTACACCAGGCTACACTATAGTGTACTATACTACACCAGGCTACACTATAGTGTACTATACTACACCAGGCTACACTATAGTGTACTATCCTACACCAGGCTACACTATAGTGTACTGTACTACACCAGGCTACACTATAGTGTACTATACTACACCAGGCTACACTATAGTGTACTGTACTACACCAGGCTACACTATAGTGTACTGTACTACACCAGGCTACACTATAGTGTACTGTACTACACCAGGCTACACTATAGTGTACTATATTACACCAGGCTACACTATAGTGTACTATCCTACACCAGGCTACACTATAGTGTACTATACTACACCAGGCTACACTATAGTGTACTATACTACACCAGGCTACACTATAGTGTACTATACTACACCAGGCTACACTATAGTGTACTGTACTACACCAGGCTACACTATAGTGTACTATATTACACCAGGCTACACTATAGTGTACTATACTACACCAGGCTACACTATAGTGTACTATACTACACCAGGCTACACTATAGTGTACTGTACTACACCAGGCTACACTATAGTGTACTATATTACACCAGGCTACACTATAGTGTACTATCCTACACCAGGCTACACTATAGTGTACTATACTACACCAGGCTACACTATAGTGTACTATACTACACCAGGCTACACTATAGTGTACTATACTGCACTAGGCTACACTATGCTGTAGTGTTTACTACACCACACTAGGCTAAACCATACAATACCACACCATACCATAAGCTGGAATATGAACTATACTTTGTGTTCTATACTGTAGTGTAATTTACTATACCTTTCCATACTGCACATACTGTACTAGAGAACAGTATATTATAGGGTTACTGTATATTTTTATAAATATAAAAAAACATATAAAAAATTAGTTATGGTGTTACTACAGTTAAAACAATACCATGGTTACAATAGTAAAACCATAGTTTTACTAAAATCAATAATTCATACAAAAGTTATGGATAAACTATGCAGTTGTTAAGTGGTGACATATGGAAAACCTTTTCGGGTCCAAGCATCTATTCATTTCAAGCGAGGCTATAGCTGAAACAGCTGTTTATGAGCACTGTCTACTCATATTGCATATTTAAAGGAAACATGTATGGACACTGAAGTCACCAGGCTCACGGAATCTCCGGCATCAATATTTGAATAAATTATGAAAAATAAATCGCTGACTGGTCATTTGGGATTTTGTTATGAAGATAAATGTTAAAATCGCAGTTTTCCGAAAGATTTATAGCTCAACATGAGCATATATAAGCATTTCTTGAGCATTTTATTGAGAGTTTGGACCCAGAAACGGTATATGACCTTCCACATATGGTGATGAGTGACGTCAAGCGGATAGTCACTATAGTTTTGCCAATGGTTATCAATACACCATAAAAACATGATTACTACACTTTCACCACAGAAATACCACGGTTAAGGTCTGGGAAAGATACTACATAATTGAAAACACATTCAGAATGGTGTCTGAAGACAATCTCTGGTGTTGTACCTGGCAATGGCACGTGTGCAGCAGCGGGACAAGTTGATGAAGGAGCTGGAACTGGCTCGGGTCTGCAGGATGGTCTCGATGCCTCTCAGCAGGTCGTTGGTCTTCAGAAGCAGGAGCATCTGCCGGGGAACCCTGTTCAGAAGGTCACTGATCTGAGGGAGGTAGAGCGCTGCGTTCGTACGGATCTCCACATCCTGTCAAGCAAAACAAAGCCAAAAGGTGAGAGGATTTCATTACGGTAACAGGGCAACCAGAAGCGACAGCGTTTTAATATAAAAGCGATAAAAGCTCTTATTTAAACACACTTCTGTTCATGTATGTAAAGTTTACTGGATAACATTAGAGACGATGCTCAGCATGACCTTACTAAGTGCACACCCATCAAAACAAGCCTCTAAAATATTCAGTTTCAGGGGTCAGAGTAAAGAGAAGAGCATGCAAGTGGGAGAGGAGGGAGAGGGGTGTGCAAATGGAAAACTGAGTAGCTTATTTCACAGACAACTGAGAAACTAAGTGCTTGTAACTGCGACTGTGAAGATTAGCTGTTTTGGCTCTGTCACTTCAGCAACATCAGCCCCCTGAGTTGATACTCCCGGCAAATTTTTATTAGTAATCAGGCATGAAGTCCTCCCCTTCTCCACCCGCCTGACTGGAAAAAGAGGGATTTCGTTGACGCCACATTGACACATGCCAAACAGAAACAATGGGAGAATCTGCACAATAACGAACACAAAATACACAGACATTAAAACGCACAGAGAATTCTTGGTGTTAGCTCAGCTGTAGATATCTGTACACAGTAGTTGTGTCAATCAAAAGTGGCAATTGCCATCAATCAACTAATAATCAGACCAGCGGTGATTAAAAATCACAATTCACACTTAATAATTACAAACTTTTGAGGCAAATAAATCTTAATTAGTCCCTGAAACAGACAATGTTGTAAGAAACCATGCCAATGTGCATTTAGATTAAAAACAACAATGTAAGCGTTTAAGACGCCGCCTTATCCAAACTTTACTTCTGTCAATGGGCTTGAGCATTTGTAAAAATGTTGTGTCTAACACAGAATTCAGATAAAATATATAAAAAAATTCACAGTCTAGAAGTGGTTAAAGGAAGCGTATGCAGTTACGTAGCGGCTACAGTAAGCTAGCTTTAAAAGCATTAAAGGGAAAAAGATCCCGCCCTCCCCTCACAGCTCTAACCAAAGCCACGCCTCCACAAGTCAACTACCTCGTGTCTCATTCACTAGTGCAACAATATTACAAAACAAAGCAGATAAAATAATAATGGATGTAAACAACATATTTGCATTTGAACGTTTTGACGTTTGGTTAGCATATTGTTGTTACGTGCATGATTTCCCCCCCAATCCTGTTAAGTGCAAACCACGCCCCACTGCCCTGACTCAATATCTAGCGTTTTCATTGCTCAACTCAGTAAATACGGTAATATGTAGTATAAATAAAAAAATTAAAAGCTTCAAGGGCTTCAAATATTATCTGCAAATTTAAAATAGACAAGTGATTTGTGTTTTTTGTCGTGTTTTATTTATTTCGTCTGGCTGTTTTTGATAACAGTTTTTTAAATGTATTATTTTCAGTAATTCTGTGTACTGATGCCATTTATGACCAATATTATATTTATCTAATTTTTATGTTCCTGTATGTTCATATGCAATTAAGCTATAAGACTAGAGATCAAGGGCATTTATTTTCAATAAAATAATATAAATATTTGAAAGTGGCTAACAAGTGTTTAATAATAAAGTGTAGGGTAAGGTTTTAATATTATTATAAAAAACTAGCCAATAGTGCTAAAAATATGCTATTTGCACCTCAATAACTGTGTTTAAATGATTGACCATCTCAGTTAAAACGTGGAAAAACAATGTACAAACTCTCTGTAAGCGTTTAGTAGCAGGATTACTTTTTTCTACTTTTACAGAACTGGTTATGTCCCAGGTATTATTATGCAAGGTAAATCAAACCTGAACCACACAAGTGGCCAATCCTATCATTGCATTCGGACCAAATAATGACTGAACAACATTTTATGGTCCTGAGACTTCCACAGATGATCCTTAATGTATATAGACAACTTTAATTATAATTTTTTCAGGATGTGTGGAGACATTTAACCAGTTTAACAAAAATTCTTCATGATAAATATTGTCTATACTCGATCTGGGTTGCGCAGTTGAAAAAAGAAAAGCACAAGAAAATAGTCTTCAATTGTCTGTGTAACTTGTAAATGGTTTTATGGTGAGATAGTGTGAAACGTTATTTTTGTGGCTATAAATAATATCCATTAAAATGCATCAAATAAATATATTTTGTATATATATTTAAATAAATCTTTATCGCCTTTATCATTCTTTATAACTCTCTAATGCCACTGACATAAAACAATGGGGTTACAGCACATATGGTCTGAGATGACACCCTTTGTACTATTTTCTGCTCTGAGCTCTCTACTGCGTCGGAATTGACAAGAGCAGGTGAGGTGGCAGTGATGGCAGGTGGGTTTGTGTTCCATATTAGACGCACTGTGATTCTCTCACTGTTCGAATGAAGCTGTGTTGTCTACCGCCGTAAGTTGCTTAGTTTTAGGATCACATTTTATAACAAATTAAAGTAAAAATCCATTGGTATACTATTGCCTGCAACTGCACTGGAGTGAGAACTGAAGTGTGGCAGAAAGCAATCACATTGTCTCTTTAACTTATATAACCCCATTGTGCAGGTGTCCGCATAGCCATAATGAGTCATAAAGGATACTGAACCTCCAAATTAAATATTCTTATGTTCACAGTCTTCCTGTATGACTCTATTATAATACTAAGCTAAAATAATACACCACCATAATAAGGGCCCAATTGTTTCTGTGACCTCTGGATTTGCCGTCTGGTGGCAATCGTGTGTGGTTCCTGATGCTCTCACATGGGCACGGCTGTCACGGTTGGCATCAAACTGGTTGTGTCTGGCTCTGCTCTACCCCAGGGCTAATCTATCCTGAGAGGGCCTAGAGCCAAGAGACATGTCTGGGGCCTGCAGAGACCCATGAAGACCCCCAGCAGCCTGAGGCCCACAACAAGCTGGTGCAACAGCCAGGACAGGTGTAGAGCAGACTCCATGCCAAGCACATGTCTCTGGAAAAGAGGAGTCCGACCCAAAGGAGGCCCAAAAGAAAAGGAGGAGCAAGAACGAAGAGGATGTGTCATGTAAAATATGATCTTTTCTTATTTTTTTCTGGGAAGTCACTGTAAGCTGCTTTGAATAAAGCATCTGCCAAGCGCATAAATATAAAAGTACGAAGCTAATAATACATTAGGAATTTGTTAAAGGTACAGCAGCAAAAAGCCTGTTCAATTCTAATGGTCAGAGAAAGCAAACGGGTAGCGTTAAGCTAAAATATTATTGTTTTATTTAAAATCTTTATTGGTGGAAATCAGAAGAAAATGTGTAGCGAATTTGCATTGAAAATAACATGCTTGAGGTAAAAATGTAATAGAGTTGTTTATTTTTCACACATGCCTTAAATGGATAGTGGACTTAAAATTTAAAGTTATTTCTTAATTTTATTCACCCTCATAATATATCTTTTTTTCTGTTATGTCCTAATCAGGTTTTAAATGACATGAGAGTGAATAATGATATACACATTTTTGTTTTTGGATCAACTATCCCTTTAAATCTTCTGAATAAATCTTTTTAGATGAATGCCTGCAAAATCCGAGGGACAAAACTGTCCGACCAACCATTTGTTAGAACACCTGACAGGATTTTCGTCACTCTCTGCCAATAAACTAAGCGGCAAAGCAGGTCACAGTGTCGAAATCCCTAACATTCCCTCAATCCCTAAGCCACTGGAACTCCCGGTTGGATGCTAGACCGGTTGCAAAGAGAGTTTCCTCTAAGACAATTCCCAGATATCATCCTGGTTTCATGGCCGCATAAAAAGTCTGGTCATTTGGTGTACTTCAGCAGCAATACTGTGTTAATAAACTGATTGCCGGGCTGTGACTCGGACTTGAAAAACATGTGCAAGCTCCATTTTCCTGTTCATTTATCCACTAATCCTTAAATCTCCATCTCAAAAAATTTAGAAAGGGGTGGGGGGATTAGGTGCTAAATTAAGTGGATTTAAGTACGCTATCGCTTGGGTGGGATTTACAGGCGCCGACAGCAGCAAGCAGGAGCGAGGGGTTTTGGGATTAAAATAGGACATGGAACACTAGGTCTATGACCTAAAGCGCTTCTGCAACATCCAACCCGTATGCCCCCACAACTCTCTGCATATATAACCCAGCACTTGTGCCAACAATAGTACAGAGGAACGAGTGCCACATCCACATGCATGCATTTATAAGGTTGGACTTTTAAAGAGAAACCATGCTCAATTTTGGATGCTCGAACACATAGCGTAAGCATTCCACGTTGCTGAGGCACATACAATTATTTTACTTGAAAAGCAAGGCTGTGTCATCAGCCACATTATCATTTTCCATTATATGCTTCTTTATTACGTCCCGTTCAGCATCACTGTGCTTTCTCCACCTTTCTTTTGAAGTTAGTCGGCACTTCGAAGTTCAACTAGGAGGCATGTCTCCACTCTAAACACAAGAGGTAATCATGAGGTAAGTCACCCATTGATGCGCCATTTTCCCCCGATGACTTCTGGGTAAAAGGGTCGACCGCTCTGTGTGGATGTGAACATTGAACACAGACTGAGTGTCATTCTACCATGCTCAGACAGCTGGAGAGAGTGGGACAGAGTCCTGAACAGACATGCCTCTCTCTCCGTCTCTCTCTTCGGTCCAGCTGAAGTTGAG
Source organism: Triplophysa dalaica (assembly GCF_015846415.1). Taxonomy (NCBI): domain Eukaryota; kingdom Metazoa; phylum Chordata; class Actinopteri; order Cypriniformes; family Nemacheilidae; genus Triplophysa; species Triplophysa dalaica. The sequence continues at coordinate 4,077,947 of NC_079556.1, forward strand.
AATGTGGTCATGTCCTCGCGGTTCCTCCTCTGGGGATTTCGCTTACCAGGCCTGCAAATGCACATAACAAACTGGCCAACAGACTCGCTACCCATCACATCAGGCAGGAGCATTGAGATTGATAGTCCGCTCCCTCAGCCGAATACCTAATGAAGAGAAATTCAGCTTGCCTTAGGAGGAAAAAGGAAGAGGCCGTTACACTAACAATGCAACGGTCCTTCTGCATATTCACAAGCTCTTCAAATACACATTCCATCCCCGTAAGGAGTCAAAATCACTACATAAAAGGATTAACCGCTTAGTGCTCTCTGCTCCACAGCTTACTGTATCAAAGCACTGAAGAAATGGGTCAATCTGATCAAGCCGACAAGTCTGCGGCCCATTGGGAGGTTTTGAAAATGCAGGGAATGATCAGAGGTCTGATTGAAAAAACACAAAATGCAAAAGATGGAGTCTGTGAATTTCAGCACAGTCCTGATAAAACTGGTAATACTACAGACCTTATAATGCTTCAAAATACAAACAATTGTTTGTTTTGAAGGTGAAAAATCCCCGAAAGTTTGAAGAAAGGACAAAGGTGGAGGTAGTTTTCCATTTTAGAAAACGCCCGTGAGGTACAATACACAGCAAGCGAACTTAGCAAACGTGACACGTCTTTCTTGTGGCCGAACGCTGATAAGTGCAAACAGACACTGTTCACTTTTAGTGGGAAAATCAAAACAAAAACTAACCTCAGGCTAAACAAACAAACCTTGAAGTGAATTTGTTACGCATTAGGACGATATGCCTGAGACGTTAAGCATAAATATTGAAAAGCACTCTTAAGAAATTCTGCGTTACAAGCTTTCACGTGCTGCACGGACTAAAACAAAGCATCTACCTGACAGAAAAAAAGTCATGTCTTTTCCACAGTGTTAATAACTTCAACATGTTCAAGTCGCTCTTCAGGATTTAAGAGGACCGTGTTTATGATGAAAGGTTGGGATAGCTATTAAATCTTGACACAACAGAAATGTATTTAACTGCTTACTGCAAGCTTGCATGAGCTAAAGGCCTGCAGGACTATTTACAGTCCGGCTTTCTGACAGTTAGCCAAAAGACAGCTGATGTTCTTTTGGCTGAGTGTGGGACCCGGTCAGAAATCCTGAGGCTCAACATTGGGTACTGAACAGCACTTCAGAAATAGAGACTGTACACCATCTGATTTTCTACTCTGTTTTTCTTATGATGAAGTAGGAAGGGATATAGGCCTCAGATAACAAAACTGACACAATCTGTTTTCTAAATACACACACCTGACCGTATTGTAAACAAGTGCAATAAGGTATCTCAAGATAACAATAAGAAAAACCAAGTACTTTTTCACCAAAATCTAATAATTCACCACCCCATCCAGTTTACAATTGGTTGCAAAAATGGTGTTAACAGCGAGTCAACAACTGCTCAAACATACAGAAATCGACAATGTCTACACTATTTATAAAACAATCTATGATTTACGTACATACAGGCGTACGCCTTTTAACAAAAAATGACTCGCTTCACACATTTCCCTGATGTTTTTTGCTTCTGTTTCACTGGACAAGCAAACACAACTGACCACAGGCGGCTGGTCATGCTTCTATATGGGTTTATATGGCAAACAGTCTGAGTGGTCCCATCTCTCTGTGCCCCCCCCCGCACTATATACAGCTTCAGGGCAGCCATTATGAGACATGGTGCTGATCAGCGAGGACAGAGGTATGAACAGCCCAAAAGAAGCTCTCTCCTGTGACAAACACAAATGCACACAGGAGGAATGCTATTCTACAGGACTGCCATCACAATTCATTATTCCCATTTAGTTCTTTCATGGCTCAGAGTTAACCGGATGGGTTTAGCACGGGGTAATGAGGGGTCTCTCTTGCCAACCGGCCTTGGACATCACAGTTGCGGGTAGTTATATTGCAAATCAAAATATGTGTATTCTAAACAAGGTGTGAGAAAGGTAAAGTTACCAGGCAATTAAACATATATGCATTAATACACATTACTTCCATAAATCAAAATAGTCCGGATTAACAGAAGCCCCGAGATTCGGTCGGATGCTGAAGACCACAGACTTCAAAGAAACCACGTTACTTTGTATATAAGATGACACTTTCTCCGCTTTTGATAACCAAAAGCCCGGCTTAGTCAGATGAAGACAAAACAATCCGTTTAAAGGTAGTGAGAGTGTCTGGAGAAAGACAAAGCCCATATACTCTATGAACAGTGCTGAGTGCTATTGAAAACAATTTAAGCAGTCGTATCATTTCTAAGAGGTTAAAGTGCAGAACTATTACATTCCATTTGATGTTCTCACCAACATCTGAGCAGGTCAGCTTTGTCAGACACGTTTCTTTGTCCCTTATTTATGCCACGCTCATAAATAAACACAGGTAAAAATGTTTATTCTTTTATTCTTTGTTTTAATTTGAAAAAAATAATATGCAAAATAACTAATAAATATTTTCCACAATATTAACATTTCTTATTATTATTTATAATAATAATAATTATTAGTAGAAGTAGTTTATTTGTAGTATTTGACAGCAGTTTATTAGTATTAGTAAATATTCATTAATTTAATTTGAAAAAAATAATATTATGCAAAATAAATCATAAATATTTTCCCCAATATTAACATTTCTTAATATTATTTATAATAATTATTATTATTTGTAGAAGTAGTTTATTTCTAGTATTTGACAGCTGTTAATTAGTATTAGTAAATATTCATTATTTTAATTTGAAAAAAATAATATGCAAAATAAATAATAAATATTTTCCCCAATATTAACATTTCTTATTATTATTATTTATAATAATAATAATAATTATTATTAGAAGAAGAAGTTTATTTGTAGTATTTGACAGCTGTTAATTAGTATTAGTAAATATTCATTATTTTAATTTGAAAAAAATAATATGCAAAATAAATAATAAATATTTTCCCCAATATTAACATTTCTTATTTTTATTTGTAATAATAATAATAATAATTATTAGAAGAAGAAGTTTATTTGTAGTATTTGACAGTTGAAATTGTAAACAGGAAGTAGATTCCCCTTCAGGGCTCCAGACGCCCTCTGGGGTTTTTGTTTTCATCTAGCATTCTTTGGTTCAAAGCTTAGTTGTCACTTTTTCATTTTAGCATAAACCCAATTTCAGATAACGGACCTAGAGCCAACAAAAACACTTTGATTAGAACTGAGGAGAAACCTCTGGAGAACAAAGATGTTTACAGAGGAGGCTTCTCCTCATCTGCTGAAGGACATTGATTGAAAAGAGTTTCGCCTCACCAAGTAAAACTGAAGGGCAGTGTGACTGCTTTCATGTGATAAACTTTATGTTTACGTTAAGACAAATGCTTTACTCATCACAAAGTGTATGTGTGAAATGCCCTTCCATGCTAATTTTGTGGGAGGTGTCAATATATCAACCTTGAGAGATTATATGGTTGAGTAATAGCATCATGCTGCCAAAACTCCATTTGTGGTTTTCCTAGGGTCTGCTGAAGTCATTCTTACAAGAGTATAAGCTATCAAAACTGGATCTACAGCATGTTAGGCTCTGACATGACACTTTCTCTCCTGTAGCTTCTCTTTCTGTATTTGTCAGGCAGACACTCTTTCTTACTGTCATTTGGGATTGGCATAAATCTCTACCCCTATATATGATCATAGCATCCTGTTGGTTCACAGATGTATGTATTGAGGAACATTTAAGGGATCTATACACATCTTGTGTGTATATTCAGGCTGCTCTATATAGACTTTTGAGTTGCAGCTCGATTAACTGTATTTTTCTTGTTTGTTGTCTGGTAAGAAGATGGGGTCTCTGCTACATCTTCCGCTCTCACTATCTCACTCTCTTAGTTTTTTCCACCTCCCTCCCCTCCAAAAGTGATTGCAGCTCTCCATTCAGCCACAAAGCGAGTGTTTCTCCAGCACAATGAATGTAAATTGTATTCATTTCAATTTCAGCACTAATGTTCTTGATGTTTGTTCCTGTTTCACCGAAAAACAAACAAAATGAAACGCTGTTCCGTTCGGTGGCTTGCAAGATTGGGATTTAGAGCATATTTTCTAGGCAAGTCGCTTTTCCATCCCTGTGAGAAACTCAGTACATTGGGTTGCTCTCCCACAGATAATTAAGTTATGCCTGTTCAGGCATGTAATTACACTAAAACATATACAAAAAATGAATAAATATAACTCCCTTATAGTTTTTAAACGTTGAGACCAAAAATACACCTGAATTCTAGGAATGTGTTGGTCAAGTATACATTTTCGAAATGGGTCTCAGAAACACTGCCGCACGGCAAATGGAGCCTCTGAAGAAAATAACAAATAAAATATGACCTAAAACATCGCGGAGCATGTACTGAATGAGCCTATGTTGTGTACTGTACACAATTCTAGTTTTACACGGGAAAGACACATCTGTGTTGCTACTTGTTAGAGTTCGGTTCATGAACCTTTGCTAATGTTTGAAGAGACACCGATGCATACGTTACACAGAACAAAACTAAAACTCTGTAAAGTCAGCAATATTATTTACAGTCATTCAGCAATAACTGCATTGTAAACCGTTTTTAACAAAGATCTCATTTGTCATGAATAGAAAACATTGAAAAAAATTTCAATATTTTATGAATCCAAGCTTTGTACACACTTGTACAGACTCGCGTTTACACAGATCACACATGTGGCAGAGAGAACCATTACCAGCGTCACTGGATTTGCAACACATGAAAATGTTATACGTAATATAGGGCTGGGCGATGTAATGATGTTATCGTATATCGCCGATGTCTCGCAAATAACTAGATGTCGGTTACAACAGACATATACCGGACGATAATTATTGCCAATAATTAAAAATAAGCGTTATAACATTTTCATGCGACGTAGGCTTTAGCGTGAAAGTTAATGTTCATTTGCCCATGATCGTCTGCGCAATGTTGCATGAAGTCAAACAAACCAGAATATTATCGGGTATCGCGATGATTTAAATTTTTTTTTTAAACACATCACCCAGCCCGAACGTAATATTGGCATTTCGGTATATGCTTCATGACAGAAAAATAGAGATTGAGACCCTAAAAGCAATGCTAAATGGTACATAAAATAACCTTCGAGCAAACCAAATGATCGTTTTCGGCTCTTTGCTATAAGATTTCCCAAACTCTCTGGGATTTTAGGAATATTTTGTTTTGCTGCCATCCGCCATCGATATGCTCCTTCACTCCTGTGTTGTGCGTGTGTTTGTCGCATTCACAACGATGCTCATTTTATATGTCATTTTATTCTTGACATCTCACCTTGAGAGATGCTCTTTAAACAACACTGCAGGAATTCCTATTCATCCCATTTCCTATTACCTCCATTCCATTTTCCTGGCCAACAATAATGCATGTAAATGCAATTTTAAATAAAATATAAAACCTTACACCTGCAAGTTTGCAAAATATACTTTTGTGTTTTATTTAGGCATACGCAACCTCTAGAAGAAATAGCTCCACTGAATTGACCCTTGAACTTAAGACATTACTGTACATGAAGAAAAAACAGTGTATCAAGTGTACATGCAAAAATAGAGGAAAGCTAAAGACCCAACCAAACAGAAATATTAAAAACATTGGCATATTCTATAGGCACAGCATGTTGATATAACAATGTACAGAAAACTTATAGTGCTGTATTTTATGGCCTCTGACAGTGCTGGTTGCAGGTAATTGCTGAGGCAGACCTCTGTCTGATGGAAAGAGAGAGAGCAAGAGCGAGAGCAAGAGAGAGAGAGAGAAAGAGAGAGAGAGAGGCCTTTTATCTGTGGTGGTCTGGCAGATGAGGACCGTGCTCTCTCTAATGAGGGGGCAGGCCTATATTGACCAGCACTCCACTTCACTTGCAACACTAATGGTGTGTGTTTATCAAAATGTTTGAGTGCTTTTGCCTTTTCTGCACTTCAAATGCAGAAATCTGCAACTACAGTTGAGCTTGTGTGTGTGTTTTATTCAGACTGCTGGAATGAATGCTGCTGTCAAAGTGCTTGTTTGGTGATCTAATTTGGTTGTTATATACACTACCAGACAAAAGTTTGAACATACTTGAATAAATTAGTTTTTCACAAAAAAACTTTTGATCCAAAGGTTTTAGTTTTGCAGACTAAAAATTGTATTTCATGTGTTTTACATGTTGTACTATTAAAAAAGATGAAACATATTTATTTACGTATGTGAACCTGGACAACAAAATCAGTCTCAAGGGACATTTATTTAAATTGAGATTTTTACATTTGGACAAGACATTATTTGGCCGAGATAAAGCTATATAAAATTCTGGAATCTGAGGGTGGAAAAAATTATAATGTTGAGAAAATCCCCTTTAATGTTGTCCATAAGGAGCGCTGTAGCAGGCTGTTGCTTAGAAGAAACAGCTTTGTTTTAATGCTCTCTATTGGCTTACTGCTGTAAAGAAGTTTTGGAGAATAGATGAACCTGAAAGCTGAAATCTAAGCTTTATATAGATACTAAACTTGAGTGGGTAATTCCTAAATGTGGGCAGCAGCAAGTGAAATTTGTAGTCATGTTTGTTGGCCTTTTTTGTTAGCGATTTTGCTGCATTCACTCAATTAATTTTGATATAATTACAGGAGGAAATTTACAAAATATTATCATGAACATGAACATTACTTAATATTCCAATGATTTCTGGCATAAAAGAAAAATCGATAATGTTGACCCCTACTGTGAATTTTGGACTTTGTTCAAATGTTCCTGTGCTATTGATAACTGGTTTTGTGGTACAGGGTCACATATAGTAATAAAATACACTAATGAAATGTGAACCTTCACTGCACTGTGAGTTGTGTTGGATAAAAGCTTCTGCCAAACGCATACAGTAAAAAAAAATGTTTAAAGGACATGCATTAAGCTAAGTGCTGATTGGAGATTTATTGCGTCTCTATTCGATGGCAGAACGGATCTTCTCTGACTCTCCAGCTAGTCTCTGTAGAGATGGGTGCATTAATATTGATAGTCATGAACAAGGCAGTCTGACTGTGAATAGGTAACACACTACACCGGACACAGAGTGTTTGGATATTGAGAGCCCTTCATACGGTCAAGAGGGCACCTGTGATCTCACTCACACAATGGGAGTGTGTTACTAAAGCACACACACGCTTACTAACAAACATGCAAACTGGTACACCTGCTTGTGATTATATTACATCAACTTTGATTGAAGAGAAATCAATTTTATTGTAATTACTTCACGCCTTAGAATTTTGAAATTCTGATTCTGACTTTAATGAAAAATCCTTAAAAAAAAACTGACTAAAACCAGTCCAGCACAATCCGACATAACGTATAAAAAGACTCTAGCATTAGGCGGATCTTTACCTTATACAAAAACCTGGAGCACATTTTTTTAATCTATGGATAGGAAGTTTATTTGCGAACATGTACGTTTCTTCTGCATAAGTCGAGATCTCTTCCAGGAATTTTATAGCTTTAATGGCAAAGATTTTTATAGTAATGACCCTTAAAAGTACTTAAGTCGAAATAATAATGAAGATGAAGGTCGAGATAATTACAAATGTTCTGTGTATATGTCAGAACACAACTGCAGAATTGTCCATCTGGCTAAAAGCGGTGACATCGTTTCCTGTTGAAACAGCAGGAAAATACAGGCAATGCCTCAATGAAAAATAATACATGTTTACCACATCGTGCCTGGATCAGAAACACACAAAGACCTGAGCATCTGAGTCACGCATTCAATTATGACTGTTTGTTCAAAACGTCAAGTCGATGGTCAAACGCATGCGTCTCCTAAAAACCCCTTTCGTAAGTCAGCCGAGCAGACTAGTTTCTACATATAGATGTACAAGTAAACAAGCCTAATAATTCTGAACTTAACCACCATAATATTGACACACTGTCTAGTCGGTGTAAGTCAGAGACTCTCAGTTTATAAGCATTAGAAATAACATTTGTCAGACCTGTACAACCTGTGCAAAGAGCGTGCAGTAAAACAGACAGTGAAAAACGTCTCTGTCTCTTTGGCTGAAACCCTGTCCAGTAGCTGCGTAACAATGCAACTTTTCATCCTAAATAGCCTCCTGGCGGAATAAGGACCTATAGGTTCTTGAAGCCACGAATCATGAGAAAAGTGTAAGACAATAGCTAGATTAGGCTGAAAAAAGACAACATCAGAGACAAAGAAAATTCTGCATTCTGAAATGACTGGGTGCGCAAGTAGACAAGTGTCGAGTATGACTCAACTGAAACAATAAACCATCACGAACTTCTAAAACCTTTTCCACTGAATTAAAAAAAATGCTTAATCAATCCAAAAGTGACAATGGATGCAAATTCACAACCTGACAATATTCAATGCGTGGATTTACTCTGTGGTTAGAATCACATCCTTTGTTTTAGAATAATAAAAAAGATAGCATAAAATATATTACACCACTGGTTTAGTCAAAGTAAACCAACATAAATACGTCATTGCTCTATGAGTTTAAGTTAATGTCACATAAACAACAGTATATAAAACTTTCTATAGCTGAAGTTGTGTAGCACAACACTAAAAATGAAAAAGCTGTGAGTAGCTGTTTTATGAATAATTGCGAAAAAACAATAAAAGTTTGTGTTTACATATTATATATAATATATATTATATATGTATAGCTCCGTACTCCGCACATAATTAATATATTAATAATTTATAATTAAGAAAAATATTACATGTAAAAATAAATACATGTCTTGTATATATAAATAAAATGTAAATATTTCCTAAATATAAACAAGTATATTTACGTGTTTATGTTTATAAATACAAAATAAAACTGCACAGACATATAATATGTAAATAAAAACTTTTTCAACAGCCCTCGCTGCGAGTTCAATTTTCACAGAAGACTATAATAAAACGCCTACCTTTTAAGAACTGTCACTTTGACTAAGAGTCTGCAAAATGTATTCAAGTTCTTCATGCAGATCTTTCCTATAAATTATAAATAACTGTTACTTGCGGTCTGAATTCACTACACAAATTATCACCCCGAACAAAACTCTGGATGTACAAGGTATATTCTTTTACATCACAACACAACCGCAATTCTTTGTCTTCCTTTCCAGAACGTCAAAAGCATTGAGCTGTTGTTGCCGTTTTTCCCACCCATTATTCTGTGCTGGCAATACAATATGTTCTTATCTCTCCATTCTTATGCAAATGAGGCAGCATCCCTTTCTGCAAATGCCACAGCTGTACATGTGAAATCAGCCTTTATAACCGACTGTAATTATGGAAGACCAGACTACTTCAAAACAACCTCGTAATTTGATGATGTCGGTAAGAGAAACTGCAGCTTAGGAAGAAAGAGAAGGAGAAGGAAAGAGCAACTATGCCCTGGCAAAAAAGCACATCCAACATAAGTGGTCATGGACCGGCCCATAATTATCCCTGCAAAGGCTTGTGGGTAATGAATCTACAAAGAAAAGCCACCTGCAGGAAAGAGCTCTCAAATGCCACACGCTGACACGACTGACTAAATAGGCTTAAGTGGAACGGCTCCTGAAACCGATGTGAATCTGAAAACAAGCAACTTGGACAACAGTCAAGTGTTTTTAACAGTGTCTGCTGCTCTATCCTCTTTGGTTTTGTGAAATTAGATGCAAAATTAAAGTTTCCCAGCTTCAATACAAACAACGAATGGCATCTCTACACATTAAAGCATAAAATGTTATGTCCTGATGAAATGCACTTGTACAGCCCAAGCTGTTTTACGTCCTGTAAAGTGTTATGTAATACAAATATAAATAAATGTCCCTGACACCCTCCAGATGGCCAAACCACACCACAGTTGCCAGCTCCGGCCACGGCACGACAAGCCAGACTAAGAGACCTTTGACCACCCCCGCACTGACCCGACACCAGTGCTCTGACTACAGGGTCACCACGCCCGCCACCTGGACAGTTAGATGTGCGGTTTCAATGAACGCACTGGAAAACTTCTTGTTATGGTTAACAGGTGTGATTTGTGGTTGCTTTGTGACTACTAAACAGTGAGACGGTATAAAACATTAATTGTTCTTCAAAACCTTTTTAAGTATTGCCTGTAGACGGAAGGATAAATATAATGCTATGTTGTTTTACTAGGTCATTGCCTGTTTCTGTTAACTTTATATTAATAAACATTTTATATTATAAATATTACATAAAGAGGAAAGTTTGCATCAACAATCTAATGTGAACACTAAACAAAACCAAAATACACGACCAGTCAAAAATGGTGACAGGCTTGACTGAATTTATTAAACCTTTTTTTGCTTGTTTATTTTTTAAGACTAGTGCCTAAATGCTATATAAAAATCATTTATTAAAAAAAAATATAACAAAAAAATATAACAATTTTGTTTTGAACATAAGTATTTTTATGAGGTAAGCTTCGCAGGAAATGTCAACATCATTTGACTTCAACCCACATAAAGATAAGTATGTGAACTAACCAGCAATTTTGTTGCAAAAACAGAGACAGTGAGAGTTGCAGATTTAAATATATATATATATATATATATATATATATATATATATATATATATATATATATATATTAAAAATACATTTATTAGTTTAGGTCAAGTTGTGTTCAAACTTTTGACTGGTAGTGTCAAATATCCACACCTACAAGCCTCATCATTGAACACTAGAGATCATTACCTCCGATTGAGTGACAGGGGACTGACTGATGCCATCGTTCACTGACTTCCAAGAGCGTCCGGTGAGGACACACGCAAATAGAGGGTAGAGATCTCCTGCACTTAATCGCCTGCTGTAACGCTCGATGCCCTTCATATCTCCCCTTATCAAACTCTGCCACAACTTGCAGTAGTTCAGCCTGAAGTCCTGCTTCAGCACCTTGGACAGGGACAGAAATGTTTCAGCGTTAGCATTGAGCTTTTAAATAAATAAAATGCAGTTGAAATAAAATATGTTGTTTATTTTCTTCTTGCTTTAGCTTTAATTCCACTTGTAAACATGGCTTGGTAAACTACAATTACTGTTTCTTTACGAAAATGTTCTCTCATTTGTCGGTTTGGATAAAAGCATCTGCAAAATAAATAAATGTACAATTCAAGTATGTAAGTGTCTGTACGTGACATAAGCTAGAATAGTTGATAGCATTTTAATAATGAAAAATCCTTTAATAATCCAACAATGTTAGCTCTGAAGAGTCAGATGTCTTGAACTGAATGTTTGATTGTGTTTTTTCCATTTATATTCATTTAGAGTTTGTTGTTGTTGGCATTACAGAAAGATGGGATTACTTGATAGTTGCTGAAATGATGTTTTGCGCAACTCAATAACAAATTCTCCAAATGTGAAAGACAAATCCCTCACTGAGATAAAGAGAACTCATTGAAACATTGCTAGGACTGCACCATTTCAATCAATTACTGTAGAGACAGCCCATTATACAGGGGGGTACAAAAATGTGTAGCATTACTTGGGCCTGGCTTGGGTCTGTGTGTTTGCATATCTGTTTGTGGTAGGAATACTGGAAAAGTGCAGTTTCTAAAACAAACCACTGCTTTAGGGACACTCAAATAAAACACTTTCAGTTTGCGATAGCGCATACAGGCTCGGCCCAAGAGCCGGCGGGTGAATAATGAGGTGTAATAAGTGATGAATCTGATTCTGCGCCGGCCTAAGCCGATGTCTTACCTGATACAGACCGTGATCGAGTAACACAATTTCCGTCTTATTGCTCTCAGGACCTTTCCGAACCAGCACGTTGCCAGGGTGAGGATCACAGTGCACAAAACCGTGGACGAATATCATCTCACTGTACATCTTGCCCAAGTTCTGGGAGATCTGATCAAATGAGAAAATGAAAAAGATAAAAATTATTTGTATTCAATATGAGATTATTTAAATAGAATACTACTAAACATTAAGCCATTGTGCTTGTGCCAGATATACAACTCATGCCGGTAAAAAGACAAAAAAAGACTTGACGGGTTTTCCCCTTTTTTTGTCAAGCATTGAAATATTACTGTACGTCAGCTGAATTGTCCACTTATACGAGCTGATAAGTCCTTCCTGACCTCCCCAATATGGTGTAAATAATGAAAACCCTTAAAGGGACAGTTCACCCAAAACTACACATTCTGTCATCATTTACTCCCCCTCTTGTCATTTAAAACCTGTATGACTTTCTTCTGCACAACAAAAAAGAAGATATTTAGAAGAATTTTCGTCACCGAAACAACGGCGGTATCCATCCACTTCTATTGTATACACACAAAACCAATGTAAGTCAATGGGTTCCGCCATTGTTCGGTTAATTTCTTATTTGGGTGAACTATCCCTTTAATGTGGCATCTATACATGTTCGGGTACACTATTAAACAAAATTAATGTACAAGCAGAAACCAAAACACAAGGCTACAAACCCTTCAAAAGCCACAAAGAATATACAACGTAAATAATAACAACATGACTACATAGGCCCTGATTTCAAGCAAATCAGGAGTCCGTTTATCATCACGTACAGCGTTTGGCTGAAGACTCCAAGATGAGAAAGTATTTATTATAAAACAACCCCCAATGCAATTATTCCACCCACACTGGGTCTTTGAAGATAAGTTGTGATAATCATCACCCCTCAGTGTGTTATAATGCAGACAGTCAGTGTGAAGTAGAATGAGAAATATCATTGTGTTGCACAGAGAACAAGCGTCTACTCAAACTCCTCTGTCTGAAGCCTAAAGTTCAGCCCAATGAACAGTATTATGTTACTTCATTTCAATAATACATGTATACCAGAGGCAACTGAAGCTCTTAATGGACTAGTCTATTTATTTAACATTTCATACACAATGGTAATTCAAAATGCACACAAAGGGTTGGTAAAGGCAGCGTTTTCAATGAATCCTAAATAGTACAATTTCTAAAACAGATTTTGATCAATTTGGCCATTAAAGGACTAGTTCACTTTAAAATAAGCCCCCCTTGACTTTCCATAGTAGGAATAAAAATGACTATTGAAAGTCAATGGGGGCTTAATTTGAAGTGAACTATTCCTTTGAATAAATTATTTCAAATTTTTCTCATCCAGTTCCTTTGCAGTCTACAGCTCTGCTTACTTGTATGTGGTAGTAATGTGATGATGTGGCTCAAACCAATAGGTTTTTTAATGGGAACGGATGTTTGGCGAGTCACACATTAAGCATGCATAAATGTATCCGCTTGTGCAACTGTGATTCATTGTATTTTTTTATTTAAGTTTTGAGGTTGTCATCCTTGAGAGAGTGGTGATCTACACCAATGATGTCATCCAAAATGTGAAACAATGAAAGGCTGTGTGACTCAGACACAAGACTGGCTGCTCCGAGCTATCTGAATCACCAAAGCTGTGTGAATGCCAAAGCACTGAAGAAAAATAAAAAAGCAATGCAAACATTTACTTAATATTTACATCGTAAATGAAGCCCAGACTGTTCATATCAATGACATAAAGACATATTTGGATCAGTAACTTGCTTTGTTTTTGCAAAGCTAAATCCTAAAAAGAATTTTTTAGGATTTAAACAGCATATCTTCTCATGTGTGTGCATTTATTTATATTTACACAACCTAAGCAAAGTATGCAGAAAGGTCATGTACTCACTAACTTACCCAAAGCTCACAGTAATAATCACTACACTAAGAGCAATGCATCCTGGGATGGCGGTGGATCCCCGAAGGCCTGATTGGGCATGCAGAGACGGCGAGAGGAGGTTTAGTATGCTAATAAACACTTCGGGATGCGGCGGATGAGAAGCTCATCAACCGTGCCCTTGGAGGGAAGACGCAGATGAATATCCCCGGGCAGGGCGCCACGCGAAGGGTATGCAAAAGGCAGATTAAGAGAAGTTTATGTGGACCAAAGTGAACTTGACGCTATGGTTAAGGGTACTTAACAGTGAAGTCAAGAGATTTAAAACGCCAAGCTTCGTGATGATATACATTGTCATGAAGAAGAATAGATAATTGTAATCTATCTCCTCTTTCGAGGAAATTATGATCCAGAAAATGTCATCGGGATCTGTGAACCCTAACTGGTGGGCAAGAGGCCATCGCAACAACAAATATTTGTCATTGATTGAAGAGCGCGCCAATGAAGTGCAAAATTAGCCCGCAGTGTGGCGAATAAATGTTCCGTCTATCTCCCAATCCCTTCTCTCTCCTTGAACCTGTGCCGACTTTCCAGGACCCATCTCTAATCTCTTTTTCCACTGGTGGAGGAATGCATGCAGGGAATAAATCATATTTTCTGTCCCCTTTCACCAAACTGATGATTCGGTTTCCCTGACAACTTCACCAGCGCTGAATCCCAAAGATGCAGGAGGAAAAGAGGAGGGGGCATTCCTGACATCAGCCAACACGCACATCCACCTCAGACGTGTGTTGTTGTATTGCGGAGAGAGAGAGGGCTGGTGCAGCCGTCACACGTACATGCGGTCGGAATGACTCAGCGCAGGACTCCTCTAATGCTGGGGTCTTTCTTTTAGAAGAACCCTCCGCTCACGCGTCCGTCGCATGCTACTCCAGGGGGTGAGAGGTAACAGCAAGCTAAAAATAATTTTCAGATATAGTCTCGGACTAAAACTACAAATAGATATATTGTTGTTAATATTGTTTCTTATTACTTTCCCCATTTGGTTACAGTAGAAAAATACTGAAATTTTACACGCAAATGGTTATTGGCTTTCATTGACCAACTGAGCTATTTTAATTCTGTTTTATTGATGGTTACAGCTATAATCAGTGGAAAATATATTTGTATTTAAACCTCACACGGTCTGTGTCATTGGTCTATCCAAAGTAATGTACCACTCGCATAGTAGGTAAACGTAGGATTTAAAGTGATAGTTAAAATTCTGTCTTCATTTACTCACCCTCTTGTTGTTTTAAACCTGTATGATTTTCTTTATTCTGCAGAACACAAAAGACAATATTCAAGAATGTTGTTAACTGGCACCCTTTCACTTGCATTGGTTTCGTGTCCACGGAAGTGAATAGGTACCGGCGTTGCTCAGTTATCAACTTTCTTTAAAATATCTTCTTTTGTGTTCTGCGAAAGAAGGTCATACAGGTCTAAAATGACAAGAGGGTGAGCAAATGATGACAGAATATATTTTGGTAATTTTTTGGGTGAACTATGATTAAAAAAATGTATACTTGAATAGTTACTTATGAGAATTTTTGGAAATGGCCTTATCAAGTACCATTCATGATAAGACAACAAACCTCCCAGTTTTTCTCAATGTGAGCGTGTAGAATTTAACTATAGTACTATAGTACAACGCTGGAACACGTGGGGCGCTCATCTAGCCTGTGGATCAGGAACAGGACAGCTCCTTTCAAAAGCATGCTAAAAATAGACAGCGCAGAAAAAGTGAGACTTGAGACGAGGCAGGTACAGGCAATCATCACTGCGCGTGCTCCGTCTTCCTTTTAAAGTCACCTTCGCATTCGTTTGAGGATGCGCCTCGTGTCACAGGACGAAAAGAAAACACATGGCAGAGAGCCTCTATTTGGGCAGAGAATAAGAAATAGAGACGAATAAGAAAGCTGTGCCTGTGGGTAAGCTGGGTCGAGCCCTTATTCTAGCTAACGCTGCAGAATGCGTCACATGACCATATATTTAGAAATAAACGTTGTTTACAAATGCTTGTGATGACATGAAAAACATGGTCAAATTTATAAATAAATACATAGGAGAATATACATATACAGTAGTAAAATTGTATTTTATAAATAATAAATATAGTAATAAAAATTATATTTACAGTTATAGAGATAAGATGTGTCATATCAGGTGTATTTTATTATTAAAATATATATGAAATAGTAATGGATACTGTCTACTCAAGTGGACATCTGAAAATCTCTTTAAAAAAAGTTGAAATCTTGTAAAATAAATAAATAAATAAATTCAAGCATGATAGGGTGAAAATATTCGGATTAATAAACATCCTAGCTGTTTTAATAATAACATTCTAGACAACAACAAAAAGCGGCACATCTTACCCCACTCTCCCCCAACGTGTGCATGTATTATCATCATTGAAGACGACGACCGCGTGGATGATGTCTACCTGAGCATTAGCTGAACACAGCTGGCCTGTCGCATCGCTCTAGATTGAATTTTTTCAGAAGGGATGATGCAATTACTCCTACAGGAGCTCTTGACACAGAATAAAAACTCTCCATATGGACCTCTTCTGCCAGCCGAGTGAATATCACGGCATTGTGGCATGGCACAACGGCAAGGGACAAGCAGACAGATAAAAAACACCTCAAAATCACTCTCCTTTTCACTATCTGGAATAACCAGATGGTTGTGCGGAAAAGCGGGAGTGTTATAGATGATTCACAAAATAAAGGCTATTTCTGTCCTATGACATGTCTTAAAAAAATGTAAAGCCTGCAGAGAGAATAAAAATCAGTGGGAAGAGACAACGGCAACAAAGAGCTCAGGGCTGCGTTTCCCAAAAGCATCTTAACCTTAAATTGAACCATTTAACTTAGAAGGATTGTCACCAATGGAGCTACGATCAACGTAGGCTTACGATACTTTTGGGAAACGCAGCCCAGATTAGGTGTGGTTAAACTGTTTCCAGATCATTGGTCTGTGATGCTTATAATCTCAAAAACTCAAACAACTACTCCTTAATATCTCATCCTTTCTGGATGACCAACCAACAATTCACCCTTGTGCAAAGCACCCTGACAAATACTCAATCATAGAGACGTTTCACAAAACGTTGAGCTATGTTACTCCAATCCAACGATATGCGCAACAGGTTGCTTCTTCTTATTAACAGAGACGATCTACAGTGAATGTCACTGGGTTTGCATCTAAAGCAGATATATTTAAATCTTTCTGTTTTAATCTTGATCCTGCGTTGATCAATACCAGGCAGGACACAGAAAGAAGCTTTTAACAAAGCGAAGCACTAAATCTAATGAGCTGCTCTCAGAGGTTGGCACGCGGGCAGCTGAACTGGCAGATCTCAGAGGTAGATAAGAACGTCCGCCCCAGTGGCATCTTTAATCTCTCCCTCCACAACCCTGCGACACACCTCTTATAATGTCTCTGACAAATGCTTTTTATTACCGGTGAGTCGAACTTCATCTCTGGTGTTTTGAGATTAACAGAATGTTTATTCATCAATGAGTAAAAGAGTAAAACGCGCTCGCTGTCTACGGTTTCAGCTCCAACACACTCTCTCTATCTCTCTCCGGTATCTGGATGAGTACAATGTTAAAGCAGTTCTGGATAAACTATGACGCTCAAAACTGCTCCGTCACACAGCTAATATTACGACAACAACATATCTTGACAGTTGGGTTAGTGTTGGTAAAGTTACTCTAAAAAAGTAATTAATTACTAGTTACTAATTACATATTCAATAGTGGGATTAGATTACTGTTCAAATGACTTTCCCCAAAAAGTATTTAGTTACTTATTACTAATTACTTTCCTTACATCAACATTGATTAGTTAAGTGATTCTGGTCCTGACGCGTTTCTGCTGGATGGTCTTTCTAATATTAACACAGATCCTAGCTCCTGCCTGACTTTTATCCTTCTTTCTACAATAAAAATCCACAGACCTTTTCATTTTATGTAATAAATAAGACATCGCTCTTTCGACAGTCTTTCTAATGCCCGCAAAATGTCTTCCCTGCGTCAACATGAGATCGACATATTGTTGTAAAGTGGTGTCCACCGTCAAGTATGGACTTAGCGATTCGGTGCAAATGCATACTACAACGCTAGTGGGCGCTGTTAATCAGGAACTGCCCCTTTAATAGACAAAAATTATAATAAATCACCACCAAACTACCGTAAATCATCACTGGTGTGAAAACAAATCATACTCAAACATATGAATGAGCACAAATTTATCCGAATCAGCAAATTTGTAAAATTGTTAGAAATTGCTGTGAGATTGTGTTGGAAGTTCTTGTTGATTGGTTACCAATACTCTTCAAAATATATTCTTTTGTGTTCTGCAGAAGAAAGTAATAATGAAAGAATTATTGGTGAACTATCCCTTATAGCCAATAGTAACAGTGATATCACTATCAAGTCCCACCATTCATTACAAAACATGCCAGCCATGACGGTTCCCCTATTGAAGCCCCCTATACAGTTCATACCTGCTGACATCATATATGACATCACGTCTGACTGACTGATCGATACATGCAATTTGTGACTAAACTTTCAAGGTGGCTCTCAGTGTTCAGTTATCAGCCCGGGATGAGCGTCAGGTACTGAGAGGAGTGTTTGTTTCAATCTGCAGCCATGTCATCCAGTCTAAGACAAGCTGTCTTCTTTAATATCTCACCTCCGCCGCGCTTGTCAGCAGGGATTTCCTGTTAGGACGCCTCTGTTTGACCTAAATACTGACAACCGCAACACATGCAGCGAGACGAGAAACGGCTAGTTTCCGGCACCTTGACACCTTCTGGAAAAAAGGAAAAAAGGCCTGCATTCATAATATCAATTATTCAAAGTATCATTACCCGCAATTCCTATTCAACAGCGGGATAAGCTGGCGGAGGCTTTATGTACTGTTAGCGTATAATGCTGTCGACGTGTAGAAACAAGCTTCGCAGTCACCTTAAACAGGACGAGCCAGAGACAGCCAGAGAGCGGCGGAGCCGGCAAGAAGCCCTCCATTACAAGCTGCTAATGCATAACAACACGGAGCATTACCGAGAGGCCGTTTATAGTCTCACATCCCATTAATCAATGACCAATGGGAAAAAGAGCCACCAGCAATGCAAACAATTGATCTCGAAGGGACGGCGTCTTTCAATTATGGTAATTAATTACTTTTCTATTTGTTATCTGGTGGGTTGGACAGGGGTGATGTTGGCGCATGTGTGCGTTTCAGAGAAGGACGCGATTCCTCACTGTCACACTGAAGCGTCATAGTCGAGATGTTTGATTGGATAAGGTGGAAGGAAAAGTGAAAGATGGTCTTTCCTTTAGGTTGTTGATCATTCAGTGAGTATAGACAGTTGGAGGTAACAAGGATGCATGTTTGATACTGTTTAATAAAAAACTATTTAAGAAGTGCGCAATCTAACATTTTAGGAGGTAAAGTGCACATATATCAGTATTTGTGACCCTGGACAACAAAACCAGTCTTATGGGTCAATTTTCGAAATTGAGAGTTTTACATAATCTGAACGCTGAATAAATAAGCTTTCTATTAATGTATTAGTTGTTAGAATAGGACAATATCTGACTGAGATACAACCGTTTAAAACTCGGCAATCTTGTGAGTGCAAAGAAATCTAAATATTGAGAAAATTGCCTTTGAAGTTGTTAATCAGGGGCACTGTGGCAGGACATCCACTCACAAAAATAAAGTTTTTATATATTTAAGGTAGGAAATTTACTAAATATCTACATGGAACATGATCTGTACTTAATATCCTAATGATTTTCGACATAAAAGAAAAAGCGACAATTTTGACCAATACAATGTATTTTTGGCTTTTACTAAAGATGTTCCCGTGCTCCTTAAGACTGGTTTTGTGATCCAGGGTCACATGTGTGTTGCAGAGACCGTACAACCCAAAATTAAAATTTGCTTATCATTCCTTCGTATTATTCCAAACCTGACCTCCATTGTGACATTTCTCATAATTTCTTCTTTTGTGGTCCTGAACACAAAAGTGTTGAACAGAATTTGAATGACAAAGGTGAAGGTTTTTTTGGGTGAACTATACCGTACAGTAAATTGCTTAAATGCTATTTTAGCGCAAACTAAAATAAAACAAGTTGCTTCTGTTAATGACAAACAGGTATGCAAATAACAAAAATTCAAAAGTTTCACTATGTTCAATCAATAATGTAGTCCATCCATTCCATTTTCTACCGCTTATCCGAACTACCTCGGGTCACGGGGAGCCTGTGCCTATCTCAGGAGTCATCGGGCATCAAGGCAGGATACACCCTGGATGGAGTGCCAACCCATCGCAGGCCACACACACTCACTCATTCACTCACGCACTCACACCCTACGGACAATTTTTTCCAGAGATGCCAATCAACCTACCATGCATGTCTTTGGACCAGGGGAGGAAACCGGAGTACCCGGAGGAAACCCCCGAGGCACGGGGAGAACATGCAAACTCCACACACACAAGTCGGAAGCGGGACAATAATGTAGTAAACTACAATATTACACCAATTACATGCTTGCACTACGTTCTAAATAAAACCAAAGCTTTTTCAAATCCTTATCATGTTGTAGTGAATTCGGTGTAAGAGGCAATCTGTGAATGGTCATTGGGTCAATAATGATGGAGATTTCATTGGCCTGGAGGCTGTGATGCCCAAACAACGGACAGTCATCAGTCAGTGTCAAAAAAGCTTAAACAGAGTGAGAACGAAAGAGAGAAACTTAACCCCAGTCACTCATCTCTCACTTAATGCCT
This sequence comes from Triplophysa dalaica, assembly GCF_015846415.1. NCBI lineage: Eukaryota > Metazoa > Chordata > Actinopteri > Cypriniformes > Nemacheilidae > Triplophysa > Triplophysa dalaica. The sequence continues at coordinate 4,098,501 of NC_079556.1, forward strand.
TGATAAAAGGTTAAGTACTGTAGTATAATGACAGTATAAGATTTATAAAACTGTACCATAGTACAGACAATGTGTATCATGCCTAAAAATCTATGATATGAATTTCTTACATAGTACGTCTTAAACACTGAGGAGATCATCAAGTGGTTCCAAACAATCTGGGTTTTTGTTTGGGTTGTGTGGATTATGGTATTTCACACCTTATTATTGCGTTAATGACTCTTGGAGACCCACCACATCATTTTAACAAGCCTCAAAACAGAGTTCCTCAGAGGGGACTCAACTTCCTGAGGAATATAATCGAGTTTGAGCCTTTTAATGGTGCAACACTTGACAGCCGGCTTGACTCCAGCTCTGGCTCTGCTCTGTTTGACAGCTGCGTGTCTTCACCTCCTAATTATATACTTCATAATAATCACAAATAATATCAACACACACGTACCCTCTGCCAGACCCAGCGAGTTCTTGTGTGAATGCACTTAATATGACTCAGCGAAACACATTTTTACAAATTAAAAGTCACATCCCATGCCTGTCTCTTTCCCTGTCACTTCAAGTTATATTTAATCTACCCCGGTTCAAGGAAAAGTTTACCCAAAAATGTTAATTCTCCTATCATTTACTCGAATATAACTTTCTATCTTCAGTTGAACACAAACTAAAAATTGCATATTAAAATACAGTCAGGTTATCCTTTAAGCATTTTGTCGTGAAACATATGACGACCAATGTGTAACCACATTTAAACATTTTACCAGATCTCTACGGTTTACATTTTAATTTCGCTAAATACCCAAAATTTTGACATCTGGGATGGCATGAGGGCGAGTAAATTATGACAGATTTTAATCACCAGGTTAAAACTATCAGGTAGGTTTTGGGACAACTGTTTGGCCAATCAATGGAAGACTACGGTGTGTGGAAAATCTATAATATAAATATAATATACATGCATGGCAGTGAAAGAGCAAGCCAAAAAGGCGGAGTGGTATATACAGAGATGTAAAAATGGTCCTCAAGTGTTCATGGGGAAAAAACAGCATCAGGACCAATTCACTGTGCAAGAGCGTCAGAGCAGCATGGATGCTGTAACAGATCCAGGAGCCTCCAGAGACCTCGTAGAGTAGTGAGGGCCTCTCGCAAGACCCCAAAGGCTCATGTGGCTATTTAAAGAGCTCTCAATTCTCTGTGATGTAGAAATCACAGCTAATAGAGTTAATTCCTATCATTGCCTGACCCACAAGAATCGGTCCTCTGGGATTCGACGTAGAGGAAAGATATCCGGAAAGAGGAGGGGTGGGACAGCGTTATCCGTGCAAATGCTCTTACCACACACACAGAAACGCTAAAAATGCACTGATTACCCTTTTCATTTGAGATTGCTTCCTTTTCGCTAATGTGTTGACAAAGATAGGAGCCAAAACCTTTATTCAATGTGCTTAAAAAATATATTTATATACACAGAGTGACTTTCCGTGTTTTTCTTCCTCGACATAACTTCCTCAAATTATTGTCTTCAGATGCTTTGCGAATAAATGGTATTAAAAGGAATTTATTCCAAAAAAAATCAATTAATTAAGATGTCCGGAAACTAATTTGCTTAAAATGTTTAATCGGTTCTTAGCTCTTCGGAAGGACCAGGTATGTACTAGATACACAGTGTCATAGAGAGATTAAAGGAGGGCTGCACATAAGTAAGCCACGCCCACTTATTTACAAACTGTGCTACACACAGAATATAAGAATCTACATCCAAACCCTGGAACTATAAACTTCAAATTCTCAAACATGAAGCCATTGATAATGCTATCAAAACAAAATCATCAGATGTTACTCAAATGTATAATACGCCTTTTAGGGCCCTGATAGCAAAGAAAATCAAATGCTCGGACATTCCAAGCACGTTAGCAGAACACGGAGAAGAGTCCATTCCGGCCATCATCAATCTTGTGATTACTTACAGCTCCCACACAGAAGCTCGCCGATGCCAGAGCCAGTTAATAATTCTATCCGTTTCAGACGTAGACTCCATCATTTATTATGTTCTGTATCTATCTCATCAGCTGTCTAATAACTCTCATCATCATTGGCTAATGCCAACGGCAGTCTTCAGACCTGATAAAACGCTTGGCTACACCGTTCGCTTTATTTACTTTTGTGAGCGTTGTAAAAGCTGGCCAATGTCAAAAGATTAGTGCAGGGTGGGAGCGGCCAAAATGATGTCTGTTATGCTGGGTAATATTACCTCGAGTTTAAATTTTTCCGCTCAAATTTGGATGTAACATGTTACATGCAGTGGATTTATAATGCACTCTTAAGAGAGTTAGAGAGAGAGAGAGAGACCAATGTGCCATATTGGTCATGATTGACAGATTAAGAGGAAGTGACTGACCTCTTTACAGTAAACTGGACATGTAAGGACATACAAGCAAATTACATTTTCCACTTACTATGATGTCACTACAAGGAAAAGAACATCATGTCACTATACATTTAATTACATCACAGTATATGCAAACGGAATCATTTAATGTAATGACATCACACTATGGAACACACCACCACAACATAATATCATTGGATATAGTGACATCATAGTGAGGAAAACAATGGTATCATTGCATTACACAATCATGACATCATAATTTGGAAAATAACAGGATTTTCCATCATATAATCAGTTACCTATATTCCACTCTCTATATTCAATCAGTATTATGTTTTAAAACACTAAACCAAAGCTCTGGTCAATACGAGAATTTCTCATTCTAACATCAGCATATGCTTTGGGAGTCACAAAATCCAATGACAGTATGAAATCTAGATTGGAATTTCACAGAGCTAATTTCCCAAAGGCTCTTTTCCTATTTGCCGGGATTTCCAACCAACAAGCTGAAATGTAATATAGCTTATAAATGAGTGCAGTTTATTATTTAAATGGATTGATATACACTGTTGGATATGAAACATAAAGTATCCCTATTAAAAACAATGACGTTTTAATAATAGTCTGCAAATACATATAAAGATCATGTCACCAATGAACTTTATGTAGTGTATGAAGAAACATCTGTATCATGGCATTTAATGTATTTTTCCATTTCTTTCAGCATAAAGTGCCCCGCTTGCTTTCCATGCATAACCGTGACTGTTTGTACGCTTTAGGGCAGAAAAATATGCGCTCTCTATCGTCTTTAGGTCCCGCTGCTCAAAGGCCCTTCCAGAGAGCAGACTCATTTCCTCCCAGCAGCCCCCAGCACTTCCCCACAGGCTTTGCTAACCACCCACAGCTCTGCTATTTCAAAATAAAGTGTCTTTTTAAGCAAGCGGGCTGCGCTGCCTTTTCAACCTGTTCCAATGAAGTGCGTCTCTTCAGCAAAACCCCATTGAGTGGCCACGTGGCACGCTCGCTAATACCACGATCACTTGCGTTCCCCGAACCTCTAAAACCCTCTTAAAAGCGCTCGGTCGCAACGCCAACACCCTCGCGCGCACGCTTCGCCATTAAAACGAGAGGCGGAAAATATAAGAGGAAGCGTTCGCTAAATTGCTCCACTTCAAATGAGTCTGATGAACCGAGCCCTTTGATTGCATTTCCAGGCCTATGCATACAATTTCTCTTTTAAAACCCGTCCTCATTTGCCACGCCGCACCAGAAAACATCACTTAATCAGCACCGCCCATATCCCAGCCTACTATCTCCAGAAATGACGGTTTAAAGAAAAATGCTCTGGCAGAAGAAATCCGAGCGGTGGCTGTGTGCGACACGGCGTAAAGGGAAATAAATGCCATGTGCACTCGCGTGTACCTGCGTGTGCGTGGGAGAGTGAGAGGGTGTGATAAATGCTTGATGTGCCAATCCACTCTGCGACCGATCGCTCCTCCGGCTTTCAAAGGTGCGCGGTGCCCTTTAAGCACGGCTCGCTGGCTTATGAGGCCGGTTTCTGCCCGTGTTTACCCGTCCGTCAGGCTCACTGATGCCTGGGCGTACCACGATAAGGAAAGGTTGCCGTTTAAAGCTTCAGCAAGCTTTGCAAAACAAACTGGCAGCAAACGCGCATATTAATTCAGTCAGACAAAACAGGCTGGAGGAAATCGAATGACAGAGAGGAACAAACAATGCTGGCGCTAAAATGATCCCATTTACTCATTTAACAAAAGACAGTGGCCGGAGGAGTCTCCCTTTAGCTTGGCTTTTAACTCTCTTACTTTCACAGAGAAGTGATGCAAGTGAAAATAATATACGATATGTGCAATATCATACAGTATGTAGAGATTAGTCAAACAGGACATTACTTTGCTTGTTTAATTAAGACTCGATTCATTTTGGGAAGACAAGACAATTTCTGTCGATATTTAAAACATTTACTACCACACCTCAATTGTTCCCAACCTGTATATTCATTGCTTTGTTCTGTTGAAGATTTCGGAAGAATGTTAGCACTTTTTTGTTCTTGGAGCTCATTGACTACCATAGTAGAACCAAAATAGTTTTTTCTGTTCTGTTGGACACAAAATGAGATATTTTGAAGAATTTAGGGAAGCAAAGAGTTCTGGGGCGCCTTTGACTAGCATTTACATTTTTCCAACTATGGTAGTCAATGGTGTCCCAGAACTGGAAATTACTGGCATTCTCCCAAATATCTTTCTTTGTGTTCACCAGAACAAAGCAATGTATACAGGTTTGGAACAACTTGAGGGGGAGTAAATTAAGACAAAATTTTCATTTTTGGTGAAGCTATCCCTTTAATGTCTTATTTCATTTTGCTGTGGAGTATTTGTATCTTGATTTAAGAAATTTCAAGACATTTGTACTGGAAGGAAATTTCAGGTGACACTTTACAATAATGTTGCATTTGTTTAAAGTAAATGCATTAACTAACATGAACTAACAATAATCAGTTTTTCAGCATTTATCAATATTTGTTTAAGCTAGTTCATGTCAATACAATTATTCACGTTGGTTCATGGCGCATTAACTAACGTTAACAATAACGGCGTTTGATTTCAATAATGTTTTAGTAAATGCTGAAATATACGTGAACTAAGGTTGGTTAATGCTGTAAAAGTTTTGTTAATTGTTAGTTCATGTAACTAATGCATTAACTAATCGTTAACAAATAAAATCTTATTGTTAAGTGTTACAGAATTTCATGTTTCCTAAAAAATCGTAAGAAACGCAATCTATATTATTATATCCACCATTACTGTGATATAAATGACTTATAACATACAATCCTGGTCATATTAACCATACAATGAATACGCTCACATCCTATTAGTTGTAGGTTAAGAAAACGAAAAAGTTAACTTGCGTTTATTTTATTTTATGTTTGTATTTATTATTTTGTACTTATTTCCCAGCCGCACAACAAAAAGATAACTACCCAACTATCTTCAAATAGAAAATGATAATGCCGTCAAAACGTTGATGCAAAATATCCCCTTGCGCACGCGCGCTAGCTTTTCGATCAACAGACCATAAGCATCTGTTTCTCTGTGACTCTCAGGGCCCCACAAGAGCAGTCTCACCTCGCATCACCTCGGCTCTGTCGTCTACCTCGCTTTATCTGTCACTATCCCCTCCCCTGGCCCCGCATAACTACAGATTAGCTAACTCGGCAGCGCCTTCACTTCATTGTGCACAATCTCGCCAACACCTCTTAATGAAGCCTTTGTGTAAAACCCACATTCACCCCAGAACCAGAGTCACCTTAACCAAAGTGGGAAATTAAAAAGGCCCTCGATCTCACCGGCGAGTCCTCGTGCTGACAAAAGCGGCGGAGTAGAATAAATTGCAGCTGCGACGGAAGAACAGTCTGCGATATAAATATGAAAAAGAGCCTGATTTAATTTAGTGCTCATCTGCTAAGGGCTAGAAAAATGAAATGAAATTTGAGAGGCATAATTCATCAAACCAAGCAGCCTCCCTTTCGGTGGTGTCAGAGCCTTTCGGAGCAGGGCAAAGAGAAACGTCTTCAAAAGCTTGCAGAACCCCCGGCATCAAACGCCGTTTGGAACGTGACTGCTTCATTAACATTCCCGAACACTTTTGCATGATGAAATAAACATCAGCGAAGTGAAATTACTCACTAAAGCTATCTTGAGTGCCGGAGTGGTGACTTGTGTGGTTTACTATGCCTTAAGTAGCACTTCTGAGTGGTTATCTCTTGAAATATTTTTAACTTTAGGCCGGTCACGCTGGTCTCCCAAAACATCCAGCTCATAATTTCCCCAAACTCCTGGTAAAAACAAGCTGGAGATCAGCTCAAGACCGCCAAATAAGCTTCTTGGGAATTGAGAGGGTTTTTGAGGAATACAGAGACAAGAGGCGTTATCTTACCTCATTGACATTGATACTATGTTTACTCATGTATTCTCGATCGTTGACCTGACCGCCCTCAGCAAAGTCCATTGTAAGAATACGTTTGGTGGAAAGTTCCCAGTGAATCTTTGGGATCTGCAGAAATAAATAAACAAATTTAAACATCCTTAGCACTCAGTTTTAATCGTTTTTATTTAAAGTGTTTACAAACTGAAAAAATTATAAACATCCTAGTTAATAATCGACATCTACTAAGGTTGACTTAGATGTATCAAATCGCATAAAAAATTACAATCACTTATTTAAAAATCCAACAACATTCGATCAACCTTGTTATCAAACTGATCATTTTCTTGAGTTTTATGAAATATTCCAACAGGCAAAAGTTTTTAAGAGATGTGATAACTTATTACAAAAACGTGCTGTGTTTTTTTGTGTGTAGTTTGTTACACTTGTATAGAACAAGAAAGACCATTTAAATAAACAATATCTTATAAATAAATATGAACTTATATAACAGAATCAAGTTTATTTTGTTGAGTAAATAAATTACAAAGATGTTGCATTCACATGATGTGGCAAATTTGCTTACTTGAAAATCGAATGATTTTTAACCAGGAAAATTCTGGAACATTATAACAAACATCTTCTATTTAAACGCATTTAACCGAGTTATAAATAATAGTGAAAACCATTTAAAAGCGGTTTAAAATCCCAGTGAACTGGAAGTTGCGATCGTTTTTACTTCAGAAAAGGAATTTCAATGGAGGAAATTAGTGGGCGTGGCTTGCGTTTTTCACTGCGAATTGATTGGATGTGTAAAACCAGCTGTTGGCATTGATTTTGAAATAAAACTGGCAGCAGACTGACATTTAAAGGGGAGGAGTTAACGGATGCTCCGGCCAAGCTGTCTAAAGTATATTATTAGAGATGGATAGTCATTTCAAGGTGGACGTGCATTTCTCAGATTTTAACATAAGATTATGAGGGTACATGAATTCTAAAAAGAAAAATGACATTGATAAGCTATTAACTATAAATGCTGCAATATTTCATGAAAAAATAAGAATAGTCATTTTTTATTTCACCGGGACTTTAAAGTTGACATGAAACAATGTATTTTCGTGTAAATTGTGACCTTTATCATTGCAAACACTTCAAGAATGAAAAAGAATGTAGATAAGATTTTTATAAATTGGAAAGCTGGCCATGGGACACCCCTGCGTCAGGAAAGTGAAACAAAATAGTGAACAATTTGTATTTCTGCGTACTGCCCCTTTGACAAAGATCAGCCCCATAATGCTAAAACCTCTTATAGACTGTGCACCATGAGCGAACAGCATTATTGTACCGGCCATATCGAGATTGATCATTCTGCCGTGATGAGAGTCACTATCTGTACTTCCTGTGAGTGACAGGGAAGATGGGTTACCGCAACAGGATTGTATGTAAGGGATAATGCTCCGAATTAGCACTAATCCGCTCATAAAGCTGTTGGACCTGGGTAGCGGTCTGTGACGGTGGAAAGCGAAATTTTTAGGAATCAGATGACCTTCCTCCTCTGTCGCACAGATTCTTGTTCCTCAACGTCGCTGCTTATCAAGCGCTGCAACTTATCAAACTCATTTCAACTTTTCCAAATAATGGGGTGGATTCATGGATTCTCAACCCGAAACCCAGAACCGGCTGTTGTCGCAACCTCCAGCTACACCCTTTCAGCCTACTAAATTTTCGCTGTTTATCACATGAACGTCAACGATAAAAAATCTCTCAGTTTGGCCATGTAAACAGAGTCATTTTTCAACAGCGCATCTGCCTCGCGGAACAGTCACGCGCTCTGAACCGCCTGCGACTCTGTCGTGGCGCCGCTGTATAATCACGCTTGTTTTACAGGGCGAGAGACTGCCGTAGAAAGCGGGGATTTATTCCTGACATGGCGGTTTGCGCTCCACTGTCAAACGTTTTGAAAGAGCTAATAGTCTAAACACAGGCAATTCTCATTACCCTGCAGGGCCAGCCGGGTCTCTTTGTTATTCATTAAAAATGAAAAGAGGACTTGTCGGGCAGCGTTTGGCAGTTGTTATGACAGATTATTTACCTAGAAAAGTCTTCTTGATGGAAGAAACATGTGGGTATGTTGTGGCGTTGAGTCTGGATGGTGTATATAATGTACAAGTGCTTTACCTGAGAAAACTTGTTTTCTATGCGTGTAAAATCAGATGATAGATTCTACAATTTTTTTATGGGATTTGTAGTAACCGTGTGCACTTCTACAGTTTCTTATACTTGAAAAAAGACATACACATCCTCAAATTAAAATAAAGTGCTTTTTGTTGTCATACACAAACAAACCAAAATTTTAGCAGTCTGGGATAGTTCTTGGTGAGCTTTAAAGATAACGTTTTTTTACATTTATTTAGCCTTATATCATTCAAAACCTGTGTCCTACTTTTTTTATTTGTGTTGAACACAAAAGAAGATATTTTGAGGAATCTCTCAATGGTTTTGTGTCCACACAATGGACATCAATGAGGGCCAATGTTGTTCGGTTACCAATCTCTTCTTTTGTGTTATGCAGAAGAAAGTCATACAGGTTTGGAATGTCATCACTTAAAGGAGTTGTTTGCCTTCAAAATGAAATTTCTGTCATCATTTACTCGCCCTCTTGTCATTTTAAACCTGTATGACTCTCTTTCTTCCACTTAACACAAAAGAAGATATTTTGAAGGATTTTGTTAACAGCCGCCAATTCACTCGCATTGGTTACAATATACATGTAAGTGAAAGGGGGTGATGCGCTGTTCTGTTACCAACATTTTTCAAAAGACCTACTTTTGTTTACTGCAGAAAAAGGAAAGCCATACAGGTTTGAAATGAAACGAGGGCGTGTAAATGATGACAGAATTGTAATTTTGAAGGTGAACTACTCCTTTGAGCTTTTAAATGGTTCTTAAAGCATAAGCTCAACTTTTCCTTTTGTCTTCACAAAAGTAAAGCGGCTTTGACACAACATAAAGCCGAGTAAAATTTGACAAAAGTGGGTCAACTAACCCTTTAACATGAATTTGACAGAATCTCAGCACTAAATAAAATACACAGTATTTGCTCCGGGGGATCTACTGTACGATACAGTGCTCTGCAGAATCTTGTCCTGAAGTTCAATAACATCCTCTCTCATGTCCACATCTCTTCCACGAACCTTCAAAAAGTCGAACTGCTTCAACATATCTGCTAGTTTCTCGGCATTCCGGCCCTCGTTGAGGAAGTCCAGCTCCAGAGGCATGTTCTTCTTCGCCTCCTCCACCAGCCACATGAAAGCAAAGTCTGGAAACAACCAATGGACAACCTGCACAAGGAACTGAAATATACAGATATACAAGACATTAAAACTCAGACCTCTAAACCATCAATTCCTCCAGGTGTAATAAAGCAATTATTCGTGATACAGATGAAATCGTGGCCGTGCGGACAAATGGATATTTACAATAAAACGAAATGAATAAAACTGTAGGTTGAATGATGGATTCTATTTTTATGCTCTAATGGGGGGTGAATAGGCCCTAAGATGTATTGAGCTACACATGGGCACGAGACAATGATAAAGCGTGTGAATTAGCCATCAGAAGCCGGGCATCGGCAACTCGGCTCCCCCGGTAATTACCTCCATCACGATGATGTCCTTGGAGCTTTGCTGCTGGACCTTGGGATGCTGCACCTTCACTGCAACGGTTCTACCGTCCTGAAGAACCGCTCTGTGGACCTGAGCGAGGGAGGCGGCCCCCTGGGGCTTCTCTTCAAACTGGATGAAAAGCTCACCGAGCTGTGGAGGAAGTTTTGTTTAAAGGTTAGGAAATGCATCAACGAACGTGAAATGCATCAGGTGCTTCTTAAAAGGGATAGTTCACCAAAAATTAAAATGACGTCGTAATTTACTCATCCTCATCATTTCAAACCTGTATGACTTACATACAAATGACATACATACAATGGAAGATACTGACATTTTTTACCAATATTCTTCGAAATATATTTTTTTGTGTTCTGCAGAAGAAAGAAAGTCATACATGTTTAAAATGACAAGAGGGTGATGACAGATTTAACTATCACTTGAAGTATACAAATATTCCTGTATCCAAAGTATCTTGCTGTACTGCACCCTGAAGGATCTCGCAGATTTATACTTATATATTTTTTATGATTTTCCATTGAGATGATGAATATTGGATAAAGATTTCTCAAAATCACTTTATATATATTGCACCCACAGAGAGAAATTTACAGCTGAGATATCTTATCGTTGTGTATGTATAAAGCATGTAAACTATTTATGCTGGTAACAAATCTAAAAGCAACAATCTATAAACACAAGTTGAGCATTTGAAAGTTGACAAAATGTTTAAACCCAAACTATTAGTAAATGTCCAATCATTTTTATTAATTTTATTGTATTTATTTTTCACTAAAACAGATTAAAGAGGCATTAAAATACAGTCCAAATATATCTCTTTAGAACAATTTTTGCCAAAGAAAATTCTGTGGCAGTCATTTATTGTACCTGAGCATATTCTCTACACAAAAGACGATATTCAGCAAGGAAAAAATCATTTAATTGCCAGTTCAGTTCTAACAGCAGGAGAGATGATGTTGAGCATGGTGTAAGCAGGGCATGTTGTAAACGCGGCTGGTGAAAAATAGCATGACTGATCCGTATGCCACTTTTTGCCTGCCATGCCAACTGCAATGAATATTCAAGACTGAAACAACAGGGGCAGTGGAAAGGGATGCCACGAGGAAGTGACAAATCTTTCGTTTTGTGTGTGCACAAGTGGAGTAAACCATAAATAAATAACTCAAAAGGAATATCAAGCTGTTCTGCTCCACTATGGCATATTGCCAAAGTGTTTCAATGTTCCTGGAGAGACTAACAGGAAAAATTGTGCGTTTGAAGGAAAGCAAAAGTGGACAATTCAACCTTGAGTGCTGAGAAATCAAAGCTTTTTACGACATTAACGTCACCTGGTAACCAAACTCAATGAAAATGGTGGAAGTGGTGGATGAAGGTCAGCTCAATTCAACCATGGAACCATCAAGTGATACCAAAATAATATGTTTTATATTTTTTACTATATTATTTAGGTATAGTATAGTTACTTCCCTAAACAACTTTTTAGGCATGCACCCCAAACCAACCTGTATACCATCTACAAGTAAGGCATGTTCCAATTTGTATTTGCAGTACATTGCTGTGAGGAGTTCAACAAAAATGTTAATTCTTTACTGAAGTAGGTATTGCCAAAATTACGATTCATTATTTATATGACTTCTAAGTTCTAAACACTTTGGATGACTTCCAAACACCGAACACTAATGTTCTCATTTACTGTATGTAAAAGTTTAGTCTCAAGCTGAGTTGGGAAATACATTTTCAAACTTCTTACTTTGAATAAATGTACCTTCATACCTTCTACTTCAATACATTTGATAAATACATACCAATTTTTTACATTTAATACTTAAGTATACTTTAAAATGTTACTCAAAATTTCTGCCTGAGTTAAAAAAAAAATTTTTAGGTAATGTAATGTAAAACACGTCAAAAAGAACATTTCTGAAAGTAGAGAAGTAAAAATTATAACACATGCTTCATAATATATTGCTTTTTAGATTTTTTTTCAAAAAGTACAGATACGAGAAAAATGTTCTTGAGTAAAGTACTTCCCATATCTGGTCTCAAATTTATTTGTCAAACGCTTTCATCCAAAGCAACTTATATTGCATTATCCCATACATTTATACATAGCTATGTGCAATCCCCTGGGATCAAACCCACAACGTTGCTTGTTAACGCAATGCTCCTATAACTGAGCTACAGGAAAGCTTTTTATTTACAGTTGGATGCTTGTAGTCTAGACATGTCCAGATTAAGTCAATTTACTAGATTTTGAGACACAGCCAAATACCAGCAATAAAAACAAATACGAATAAATGCTTAAAAGCCTAAAGGTTAATATATAGCTATGATAAATAAAAAAAACACAGCCTTGTGCCTTCAAAACCTGTAGTTTCCAACAGCGTTCCATTCTTATTATCACGCTGCAAACCTGTCACCATCTCTGCAGGGAAAGTTTGTCTTCATTATCAATTATGAGAATGAACTTTAACTGCTTGACTGCTCATCCACAGTTTCGCTTATGAACACCAGACCATTCATCCATACAGAACCCATTCATCTCATCTGGAGACGGCCGAAATCTAGCTTCCTAACAATGACAAGCAAGTAATGTTACTGTCAGAAACAGGAGGTCCCATTATGTATGTATATCCGAACGTGTGTTAAATAGAAATCTGGAATCTATAGAGACAAGGTGAAGGTTCTTGAGGGTACACAATACACCTATCTATTGCAAAAATGGCACTTCACCCTTTAGAGATAGGGTTCAAGTCTTCAATGATATCGCTCTTCGTTTTCTAGATTCAGTTTCTCAGGTCTAAAAACAGAGTTACCAGCTCTGAAGTGTCCAATGAGTCATTTGTTGGATTTTATCGGTGTGAAGGCTGGACTTCTGCCATCTGAGTGGCACGGGGTCGACCAGCGGAACCACCGACGACAGAGGCTTGATGCCAGCTTTTGCTATCTCACGTGAACTGCCATTGAGAAACAGACATTTCTCACCTTATGCATCCACCCAGAAAATTCACCTGTAAGCGGCGGGCCGTGGTCCAGCCTGCCGATGTCTGGAACACGCTGAGGGAAACAGGTATGTCACAGACCGCGCCGTAGAACAGGGATGGGGTTCTGTAAACATCGCATGCACAGATCTGCTTCGCTGAATGTCACACTGTTTTAGTCGGTGACAACTGGATAAAAATAGAGCTGCTTGGTGATATGATGCTGGTATACAGGTCTGGCCAGAGTTTCTCAACTAAACTATAAATAAAGTGTATAAATAAATATATCTCACCACATGCATGTCTATACCTTTAGGAATCGCCCTGTAAGACAATATCATTCTTAAAATGCAGCTTATTGTTATTAATACAATATAGACAGTGTTTTAGTATTTGGCAGTCTGACGCAGTAGTCTTGGCCCGCAAACAATTACACAGTGGTATTTAAATAAAATTGTCGCAAACAATATTCTATGTCCATTAGATTATACACTACATTTTGCACTATCAACTGACCATTAGGCAGTAGGTGGACAGGACTGCCGTCATCTGTCCACACTCAACACGGTGATTTTACAACAGAGATGGACTCAGTCTCTGACATACACGGGCATCTTGTCCGATTAGGCTAATGTTAAGCTTGCTGCTCACAGGGACCTTCTAGCACACCTGAGGCAACTTCCAACAAGACCAACACTTGCCAACGTGCGGGTTACACAACTGTGTTACTGCAAAACCTGTCATTACACTGTTGACATGCAGATATTAACAATATATAGACTTTTTGAAACAAATGGTCAAAATGTTTTAAGTGTTCTCAATATATGCACAAATGTCTAAATTGGGTTGAGCCAGCGGATGTTACATGGCTATCTATTTTAATTGGTCAGCAGTAATTTTTTAAGGTTCCTGATAAAAACAGCCAAAAAATATTTTACAGAATCATCTTGACTGGTGTGGTTTCAAACTTACAACACGTTAAATATAAATGCTTAATTATTCATATATATGAGATAAAATATCGCCGGGTGACCAGGGGTCGAATCCCGGGTCACGGTCCTTTCCCCGACCCCCCCCTCTGTCATCCGCTTCGCTTCCTGTCCTCTACAAAATCACTGTCTGTTCAAAAAAGGCAAAACGCCAAAAAAAATCTTTAAAAAAAATGAATAAACCAAACAGCATGTTGCATGTTATTCTTATGTCAAAGCTGTGTGACTTTATTTTTCAACAGAACACAAGAAATGTAAGAAACCGAAAAACATTCGCCCCTATTGACTTTCATTGTACGGACACAAACCGAGACATTTCTCAAAATATATTTATTTGTGTTCCATAAAACAAAGTCATATACACGAATAAAGAAATAGACTGCGGTTTATTCTTATAACAACGGTCTTGCTAAGTTACACCTACCCTGCAACATAAAAGCTTCTCTGTCTGGTATGTGGGAAGGTATCTAGCAATATTTCTATCACTTTATGGTGTAACAGCTAGCAAGAAGCAGTACCACAAGCTCCATGCTTGTCATATTTCTCTCATCTGTCAATCAAGCCAAAAGGGGGTCGGGCTTAGATAAGCTCCTCCCACCCAAGCTCCATTCTTTCCTCAGTGGGACAAGAATAATGGACGCAATTAGCAACAGCGGAGGTCAAGGAGGAATCCCTAGGGACGTGTTGTCATTAGACTATAGCCTTTCTCTTGTCACACGCAATATGTTCACCCCACCACAATGCCATACTACAACAAAGTTCCCTACCGTCTCACTCAGACCTCACAGGGAAATAATTCCCTCCACGGCTGCGTTTCAATTCTGTTGTCAACCACTGAGGACACTTTCACACGCAAAAGCACGGGTCTGGCATTTGCACTTTTGTCCCATTCTGCTTTGTTGCCCCTTCTTGTTTTTTGTCATTTTGTTTTCGCTAGAACGTTCCACGCGGCTGACCCGGTTTGTCCTTTCTGAAATGATCAGATAATCAGAGTTTTGTCTCTTTTTTCGTCTTGGCTTATCTAAAGCCACAGATGACTGGGAGCGCAGATCAGCCGGCGCCTGCGATGGCCTGATAGCGCAGCGCGACCTCTGACCTCCCGCCGAGCAGCTGGAGCCATTATTGTGTCTCACTGTAATCACAGTCACCCGGGACCACCGCAGAGGGGGACATAGACACACAACTGATGCCTGTGTGAGCGGCCCTTAGGAACATATAAAGCATCATGCTGATCACAGAATGAGGAAAAGCCACATGATTTTCTTATCACTGCATGATTTTTAACAACTTTAATAAAGGACAACATTAAACAAATACAGTTACATTTTACATATATATATATATATATATATACATATATATATATATATATATATACACATATTTAATTAATAAATATCTTTATCACTGTTTTTGTATATATATATATATTGGTAGTTGACAAACAAATGTATACACGTGTGCAATGGTTTGATACAAGAGATTTATCTTCATTATTATTTTATATTATTAAATCAATATTAATAATTGAAATGTATATGTTATTGCCAGTTTGTTTTCACATTTTTTGCTACGTCAGAACGACAAGTGTACGGCTTATTTGTCAACTGACTATACTGTAAATAGTATAAACAGCACTTCATAACGTTGATATAATATGTATCTAATTGAATTTTTATATTTTAACACATAGTATAAACAGTACTTTAAATATATATATATATATAATGTTGATATAATACTAAATTGATTAGAAGTATTACAAAAACAATTATTGATAATTACTAATAATATATGGGATTGAGGTAAATCCTTAACCTGTTTAATCTCAAAGTTATGGTTATTTTAGCCAACAGTATCAGTACCGGTACAAGTTTCTAGTTTTTTACTCAAAGTATAGCTTTGATTAACTACTCACCGATCCCGCTAAAACTAATAGCACAACGAAAGAGATCAGTCAGCTACAGATGTGAGAAAAACTTTACGAAATCCTTAGAATTAAGTGGATTTCTGCATGAATACTTGCTAAAGCATCAGCCACTCCTCTAAATCATAATAATAAATAAATGTGTGTTTTCGAAACTGTAAACGCTTCATCTTATTTCATTACAAATATTATCAGGCGACAGACACATACTGACAACGTGCACTGCATCAAGTAAAGAGAAGACTGTTAACTGCATAATACCACAGAACTGTCTTATATTATACATTAACATTTTTATAGACAAGTAAGTCTTCCTATTATTCCTCAAATAAATATTTTCATTGTGAGGCATATGTCCTGAGAATGGCAATCTAAAATGTTCAGCATCTAAATATAATAACAACAGCTGAGTTGCTGTTTGAATGAAAACCAGATTATTTTTCCAAACTTTTTAATTCAACAATGAAAAGGATGAAACCTAAAACATTATTGATGGAAGTGAAAAAACTTTGAAGAGTAGCTCTCCATCCATTTTTCTAACATAGTGCTCAAAATAAATTCAATTTATCCATCAGTATACAGTATTTCTAAGATTTGTATAAATGATTATTGTTATAGCATCCTTTTTGGGAATCTGCAAACTCTTTCAAGGGTCCTTTTCCCCTTATGACTTAAAGAATAAATATCAGATTCTCACGGCACACCATCCCATGTGCCCTTTTAAGTCAAATATAGCCTCTTGCATTTCATACTCAAGTGACTGACACTTCAGCTTAACATGTCCCTGTCCAGGAATCAATTAACTTATTAACCTCACCACTTTATCTATTAAGTAACAGAGAAAAGTGTTGAACAAGATGCACTCGAAATCAAAGTCAACTCGACACAGGACTGATTTTGTGCACACTGTGGGGTGTTTATGAAAAAAATTGTGTCGCCTTCCTTCCCTACCCTATGAACTGCAAACAAAGACCGACATACCACTCAAAATCTCTGCCCCCTATCACCGGCAATTGTGAAATTATAAGGAAAGCAACAAAGGCAAAGAAGCTCTCACCCATGCCGAGCGCTGCTGGAGACGGGACGGCTGGAAACGTGTGTGTCATTCACTGTTGTGAAATCCCAGAATGTTCCCAGGATGGATGACCCCAAAGAAAAAGCTGAATTTGTTGGTCTGTAATCCTGGGAACATTCAACTCTCTGTTAGCCAGAGAAATGCAAATTTTTGTATTTTTCTAGTATATTTCTAACATCTATATAGTTTCTAGTACATCTAAACAATATGGCGCGAATACGTGATTTTCTGAGCCATTGGTGTGTTATAAGTTGCCCATGCATGTAGTAGACATGTAAAATGGCAAAAATTAAAGTGCCGGAACAAAAGATGCATTCTATCTAAAAGCAAATTCTCATCCAGACCCCCACAAATATACGTCAGTTCGTGGTATGATTTCACAAATATCACAAATGTATATACAAGTAAGGTGGGCGTACCTGTCAGTACAATTGCTGTGGAACCTGATGTCCCAAATATGGTATGAAGCGTTACATTTCCATCACACGCTTGCATACCCAACCAATCACTACGCACTGGTTTTTCAGTCAAGGCAAAGAGTAGATACAAACATGCACGATATGTGGAAAATACAGGAATTTTGAACCTTAAATATACACTGCATTACATCTAAAACAAACAAAAATATTAATTTTAGCCGTGTCATATGACCCCTTTAATCTTTTTCTCATAATGGGTCTAAGGGTTTGGTGAAGAACATCTTCAAGTGCCTCTTCCGAGAGGTTTTTCCCTGGGGGGTCAAATTAAACCATATATGCAGTTAAACAAAAAGACGATAACTGATCATGACTCGAACCGCCTCTGCTTCTCATAGATCCCATTTAGGTAGTTGTGCAGTAGCTACTCACAAAAAAAAACATCTTGAAATTAAGCTCGTGCCAAAAGTCTTATGACTCTTCTGAAAGGAACTCGTTTCAATTTCTCTGACTAAAACACAGCACATTGTGACTGATCGCAAAGAACAAGAGTGCCAATTTGGCAAACCCCAACACACTCCGAAGACTCCCTAACGAAAGGTGTAACTCATTTTATGCCTAATTGCTAGATGCCGTCATGCAAGCGTGTAAATCTCTTTGTGGGCTGGGACACCTCTCGTAACGCTTGACAGGTCTCTCATTCACACGCCGTTGCCGCAGGCCCTCGGGGACTCACGTACCCACTCTGGGGCAAGTGCCACTCCCCAAGGGGTCCCTACAGTTTGTACATATATTAACATATATCATAACAATATAAACACTTGAAACGTCTCGGTAAAATCTGGCGATAGGACGATAAGGTTGCAAACGATTAAAACATTTAAGCATGTCTTAAAGAATAAGAAATCCCAAATTGATTAAAAAATAAGTCTGTATGGGGAGTGAAAATCAGGCTAAGGATTCATAAAACAATTGGGAGGGCAGTGCATTTCAGTAGCCTGAGGGGCCATTGTGATGTACGCTGACATTTTTACAAGCAGCGTTTAACGAAGCAAATGTTTTGTCTGGGAAGTTTGAACGGCAAATTAACTTGGATCTCTTGGCCTGGGGCAAAGGGCTAATTTGATTCAGTGTAGAAGCGGGATTGTTTGGGCCACAATTTATTTTGCTACTGTGGAGGAATCGCACTAGCAGGCTGTTGTTGGGGATTATGGATACTTTTATTGACAGCATCATGGCAAAATGTACAATTCAGCAAGAATCTACTATTTCAAGTTGTATATGAAAGTCAAGCACATCTGGATCTGATGCACTCTTCAATAAGTTCAACAGAAGGAAAACAGGTGCAGAAGTCTTAAACCCTAAAGTTGTTCCAAATCTATATACATTTTCTTTGTTCTTTGTTTGATGAACACAGAGAACGATATTTGGACGAATGCTTGTAACCAAACAGTTCTTGGCCACCATTGACTACTTTACAGAAAAAATATATCTAAATAATATTTAAAATAATGCAAGAAAACATACAGTTCTGGGGCACTTTTGACTACCATTGAAATTTTCCTTACTTCGGTTTTTCCTACAGAAACAGTTTTCAAACATGCAATTTTTTTGTTTTTTTAAGTTTTTTATGTGCATTCCAAGTTATTTCAATCAAACTGCAGTTGGGTTGAGTACTAAAACTAACAGCTAATTAAAACAATAAAAAAAATGGTGGAGTTCATTTTTAAGTTCAGTTTTCTGTTTTAGTACAGTAAATGCACTATTTAAATATAAACTAGTAGGGTATCACTGAGCTCCTGTCGATGATGCTCATCTCTTGGAATCATGAACTTGAGTAGCTTGGACTTGGTCTTCACAGCACACCTATCAGAGTACAAGATCATTAAAGCAACTATTACCAAAAAGCAATTCAGCAAATGTGGGAACCCAAGACTACCAAACACATTTTTCCATCTTGCCACTCACAACAAAATGTGTTTTCTCACATCCACGAAGAGAAAAGAAATCAACAAGCCGCCATCCATGGACAATAGTTATGTATACGGTGTACACACACACACAAAGAAAACAAAACTTCAAGCATTCAAGTCAGAAATACAAGACACATTATTTCTCAATTTAACCAACTTGTTTTCTTGACCCAAACCAATACTTTTTGAGAAAAACACTACAAAAAACCTCTATTCAAATATCATAACAATAGCCCATATAACATATCCTGCTAAAATAAACAATAGAAACCCAATAGAAACCAACACAGAAATTCAAACGGTTGCCTTTAAAATACAATTATGAAGCATACCATTATCTTTTCCTATTTCTTTTTGGATTTTTTTTAACATCAAACCAATAGAATCCATCACATACCAGTAGACACCATTGTAGTTTCCATTAAATCCAATAATATTCCCATTATATCTATTAAATCTATTACATTTTCTTTTGTGTTTTGGGAAAGGTTCTATGGTGTGAGAAACTTTTTTTCAATTTTATGATGTTGCAAGTCCATTTTGGAGCTTGAGAGACCCTGTTCATAATAAATTATTGTTCAATAGCTTAAAGGTCATAATGATGACAGAACGTCTTTGTTTTGGGTGAACTGTCCCTTTGAAAGAACAGATGTGTAAAGCATTTAACAGTATGGCATGGCGGCCTCATTTACAATTCAAAGGGTTTCAATATAGCCATGTGTTCGGGAGGATGTTTCTCAGCTGTAAAGCTGCCTGCTCCGGTGTTGTTTGCAGTCATTTTGAAGACGGCTGGCAGTAGTAATGAAAAGGTTTCTTACACAATTGCATATGAGGGAATGTATAATCAGGGGCAACAGAGTCTTTGTGATGATGTGCTCCATACCGCTGCCGTCGCTGACGTTATAATGACTGTGGCGAGCTCACACTTCCTCTGCGTCCCTGAAGTGTAATTAAAACATGTTGTCATCATTTTTGCATCCTTAAGAGCCAAACACTGACACCCCTACAGCGGAAGCTGGTCTGTAACTAGTCTAATCTGTTTAAAAATCTGTTTAGCACCGAGTAATGCTGCATGTTGGTAGTAACGCATGATCAATTTTATACTCATTTTGTAAGATGACGGTTTGCCTGCTACCTAATACCTCTTAAAGGGATAGTTCACCCAAAAATGATTGAAACAAATATTTTATCGTTTACTCACTCTCATGTCATTTTAAACATGTATGACTTACTTCTGCAGAACACTAAAATACGATTTTATGAAGAATGTTGGTAACAAACAACATTTGCACCCATTGACTTACATTGTACGGATAGGAAACCACTGAAATGTCTTCTTTTGTGATAAAAACAAAAAGCGCACCGAATAGATATGCAGCACTTGAAAGAAAAACCAAGCTAAACTTTATAGCAACACTTTATATTCTGTTGGACATTTAAACTTCCCTCACAGGGGACAACAAATCTCCATCGATGGAGTCGGTGTTGAGAGATTATGGGGCTGTGAAAAGGAAATATGGTCCACTTATCTTTCCTGGTTCTTTACAGAAATATAATAAAAATTGCATGCGGGGGAACTAAAGCGGAGTGTAGCATTGGACTAACACGGCATGCAACTACGACAACGGAAAGTCTGTTAACTACCTATAAGTGCTTCTTTACACTCGTCTTGAATGGCCATGTAATGTAATGTACTTAAAATAGGTTTTAAATGTCATACAGGGAACATGCAAAGATCACATATCAGCATGCAACAAGTGAAATAGCCATCGATATAGCATGATAAAGTGCTGTAATTAGCCGTCACTTGTGCGGTTAAGTGCGCATCATCTTTTCAATCTACTTCAGATATGAATGCAGTGCCAGTATATCCGCCTCCCCCGAGAAGTGGATCAGAGTGAAAATTCAGAGTATTTCAGGAGGCAGAGCCCTTTAGAGGGGAAATGAGAAGATGCCTTTGACCCGAACACAAAAAGCAGAGAAACGACAGGCGAGCTATAGAATGCTGTTATTGTTTAGGGTGTTAATTACAGTGAGAGATGCTGTAAAACAAGACCGGGCTCTGTGAATAGGGAAGCAGGCACAGCTGGGACACTTCTAATCAGAGGCAGTCGAGCTAAAAAAGAGATAAGTGCTTTACAGATTAAATATTATCTTTTCACAGCACTAAATAAATCACGTTCTCTTGGAGCTCCTTTTCACTCAGAGACGCAAGTCGCACATCGCTGACCTTTTTTCACATCACCTTCCTTCCGCTTTGCGTTTCTTGATGTGAACTTAAAATCATCAGGGGGGAACTGTTTCGATTTGACATGACTTTGACAGTTATAACAAACTTTGTTTAAAACTCATCCTGTGCACAAAGGTTACGGGTTCAATTCCGAAGAAACACACATACTGACACATAAAAAAGGATTTACATTGAAAGCACGCTGTGTCGCTTTGTATAAAAGCGACGCTCAAATGCATCAAAGGATGTGTTTAACATAAATTGTGATCTATTCGTGCAGCCCAGTATATCAGCATATCATAAAAAATATATCTTAAATAAAAATAAATACAATTCTTTAAAAATGCTTTGAAACAGTGCAACATTGTAAACTGGGTATATAAATAAACTAAATCAAATGCCCTTGCAGGCTTTTCCGTTTCATTCTGTTTTACAAAATGTATGGCGACTGTCGTGATTTTCAATGAGGTACCAGGTGCAGACAGCGATGAACAGAAAACAAAAGACCCACGATGGGGGAACAAACGAGAACTATGTTTTAAAACACATAAAACAAACCAAAACCTCCCACTAGGGGGACAAAACAGAAGAACAAGGTAACTGACTGAACTATATGAAACTAAGACAGGACTAACACTAAATACATACTTGACCAGACGAGAGCAATAAACTTGGCAACTCACGATGGCGTGAGACATGAAGCAATACAAAACGAACCAGCACAAGACAAGAGACACGAGGTCAATATATAGGGAGAAAAACAGGTGCGGGGAATGAACTAATTAACAAGTATTAACGAGACGAAAGTGCGGGAACAGAGACGAGACCTGGAGAGAGAGTATGGCGACCAAAAGATCCAAAACTCTCTCTCTCCACGTGAAACAAGGGATCCTGCTGACATGATGACATGATGAGGCAGAATCACGACAGGCGACAGTCAAAAAATGCTTTAACGATAACAAACTTCAAAATTCAACTTATCCGTGGTTTATATCAACGAATGTCTTAATCGCTTTGGTGCGGGAACTATACGGCCATTGAGGCTAATGCAAAGGAAACAGTAATGGGAGGCAACTTTCAACAGTCGACTGGTTTGGCATCAGAAGAGTGTTACAAGAAAGACATGCAATCACTTTCAGCGGTGTTATGGTCCTATTCAGAGCAGAGCCAGTGCGCTGGGTGGATGAATGGCTTGCTAATGGAGCAGATATTCATGCTGAGGAGATAGAGAGATACCGTTCTGCTGCAGGGCGTATGGAAGAAAAACTCTGTCGAGTGAGATAATGCAGTGTTTATGGTAATATTTTAATCTCTTATCATGCTAGAGGAGAAACCCAGAGGGTATTTATCAGCTTTTGAACTAACGCACCACTGCTTTATTCATTTTTATCACCCTCAAAAAAAAAACTATTTTTCCATCTTTGTGGTGTGCTATCAAACCAACAAGAGTTTCTTTTTCCATATCTTTCATGGGATGGATGCCGTATTGTATCATTTATATTTTTTAAATGACAGCCTATAAAAAGTTTGGTAAATGCAAAAAAGAGTTGGAAAATATAACTAGGAACTGGAAATATAACTTTGGTATATCACATTACTGAAAGTCTGACTGAGTTGTTTTACTGTTTGTTTTCACAGACAATAAAGAAATGTCTCGGAAAAGCATGTTTGAGAGTGTGGTGTAGCGCAGAACAGAGCAGATCACTGGACCTTCCCTTCAGACCTCAGTGGACAGATTGTCGAGTCATTTCTACGGCACGCTCCAGATTCACACCGTAGGACCACATATGCCATCACAAATGCTACACTTCCGTTTCTTTTCTCATGTTTTATGACTGGTAAACATTTTCCTGCAGCTTCCAAGTAAACTTGGCTGCTCACTTTATAATGCAATAACACATCTGTGTGCTGCATTGATTGGGTGTGACATTTTTTATTTTACTACACAAATGAAATACGCAATTGCATAAAAAGTGTGCAAACCATTTCCAGCTAAACTAAATATAAATTTTCACCATTTCAGACATCTGTGGACTGTCCTTGTCACGCTCTATAGATGAGGTCTATGGGTTTCTAAATAAAAATAGCATTTCATTATGGTGCTTTGCTTTTCCTTATTTTGGGAGAAGCGTGAGAGCAAAGTTCTGGTGCAAAAGGGTTGGCATACATGATAGTAAGTAACATGTGACTGTGGGGAACAGCCCATATGGTTACAGGAAGCACGGGGACAGCCTGCGCTCTGCAAGGGTGGTAACCACTGAAGCAGAGAGGGCTGAGTCTGTATATCTACAAGATCCAAAGCATCACCAACGCCAAAGATCTCCAACCTCCCACATGCTCCTTTACTACCATACTTCAATGCCAAAAAAGCCCACATGCTCTTATTTCAGGTCCTCGTGCTAAGTATAACTGATATTCCAATGTGGTTCCGCATCCTGTGTGCCTACATGGGGTGTTCTAAAGCATCCGTGCTTATGGATAAAACATTTAGAAAATGAGCTGGTTATAAAAGGAAACCAGGACCAAAGATGAAAGTTATTTAAATATCTAATGTCATTATTATCAAGTTCAGAAAGTCTAATAAATCCAACAGATCTGATTAATCTGTGTACAAATATATGTAATAGACGATATATGCTGTATTATAAATAGAATTATATCAACCTATGAACTCTTGAATTGAATGTTCTATTGGATGGATGATTGATGGATAGATGGAAAGGAAGGAAGGAAGGAAGGAAGGAAAGAAAGAATGAAAGGAGGGAAGAAAGAAGATAAAGAAAAGAAGGAGGGAAGAAAGAAGATAAAGAAAAGAAGGAGGGACGGAAGCATGAAAGAAAGAAAGACCTGAAGAAAGGAAGAAAGAAAGAAAGAAAGAAAGAAAGGAAGGCAGGCAGGAAAGAAAGAGCGAAGAAAGAAAGAAAGAAAGAAAGAGCGAAGAAAGAAAGAAAGAAAGAAAGAAAGAGCGAAAGAAAGAATGAAAGAAAAAAGGAAGTGAAAAAGGAAGGAACGAAAGAAAGAAAGAGCGAAAGAAGGAAGGATGGAAGGAGGAAGGAAGGGAAGAAAGAAAAAGTAATAAAGGAAAAGAAAGGAGGGAAGAATGAAGATAAGAAAGAATCTTCTTTCTAAAGAAAGAAGGAGAAAAGGAAGCATTAAAAAAAGGAAGGAAAGAAAGAAAGAGCGAAAGAAAGAATGAAAGAAGAAAGGAAGAAAGAAAGATGAATGGAAGTGAAAAAGGAAGGAACGAAAGAAAGAAAGAGCGAAAGAAGGAAGGATGGAAGGAGGAAGGAAGGAAAAAAGGAAGGAAGAAAGGAAAGAAGCATGAAAAAAGGAAGGAAAGAAGGAATGAAAGAAAGGGTGTTTAAGTCCCAGATGCAGACCCAGCAGGTATTTTTCGTTGTCGTCCTCCTGCAGCCTGTGCGTCTGTGCTGGCAGGATGAAAACTGTGGGCTGCTGAAACACACCCCGTATGAGGCCGCACATCCAGCACATCATTAGAGGAAATGATGCACATTTACATGCTTGACTGGCCGTTGTGTCATTGAGAATGAGGCAGCGGCGGTGGCTCTTTCCAAAGGATCCGCCTCCTTTCCACTGCACTGATTCCCCTGCATGATCGAGCACATGCACTCACAGACCGCTGCTAGCCTGGGACTTGCCTGCCATCTGTTGTTTAATGGTCTACTGTAATGGATCCCTGCCCCATGAGCTCAGTCTTCTCTCTAAGGGATGTCGGAACACCTACGAGCCAAAGAGCTCACGTTGCGGTTAGATAATCCAAATGAGGAAACAGAAAGGCCGCATCAGACTAAACTGAGAGGATTCCCTGTGCATCAGAATTATCTCTCCTGGTCTACACTGTCTGATGCAACACAACACAGAAGTCCTGGTTTTCACTATTTAAACTTCTGTTTACAGAAAATATCATATAAAAAAAACGGGCAAAATCCAATCCATTAAAAAAACGTTCTTTACAACTTCCAAATTAACCAAAATACTTCCAAAAACAAACTATGTGTCTTCGCCATTTCAGAAAACGACCTTTTAACACCAAGCTCATAAAAGTTTGCAAAGAATATTAGGCAAGAAGGACAAAAAAAATGGGAAAGCAATGCTGGGATTTATTTATACCGGGTTGACAGAGAGGTTAAGAACTTCATTTCTTACCTCAGATGGCACGATTGCTCAGCTGAGAGGGGATTTGACAAGAGGCTACGTGTCGATTAGAGATTATATTGCATGCTACAGAAAAGTGATGATGAGAGCGAACATTGACACAAAATACAATATTGTGGAATGATCTTATCACTGGACTCGACATGAACTGTGAAAGCGACAGTTAAGGCTAATTCGTATCAATGACAGCCCAGATTACGTAAGTAAATGACGATGGCTTGGTGGAGGATGTAACTGTGGCTGAGTGGGTTTGGATGATAACAAATTTACCTCGCCTACTTTGTACAGCGCACTGTCTTACTAAAGGTTAATTGAGTCTCTTTTGTTATCGGGAAGGAAGGGCCATTCTCGGGTTAACCTCCTAATGGCAGCTCTCTGTTAGACCTCATCCGAAGCCTGACCACGCAAGACTTGCTATTTAAATGTGCAGAGGTGTTGCCGTGTATGTAGATGCCTCTGTGGATGTGGAGGAAAGCTAATTTAAGCATGTATGCATGTAAAAAGTGAGCTTTAAGACTTTATTAATTGACCAAAAAGTAAAAAGAGTCCGAGCCATTAAAACAAACTATAAGATTGTTCCTAAGTTAAATTAAAGGAATATCGTAAGGCTCATGATTAAGCGTTTTTGCTCAAATGCTTCTGTGTGCACTTTTACCCTCACAGTGGCCTTGGGAGTAGGTAGTGATGACTACCAATTAGATGATTTTTTCAACCAAACGTGATAATTACTTTTGAAGAAAAAAAATATTGGTAAAACCGAAATGTTAAGTATACCTTGCCCTTTTTCAGTCCTACTAGCACAAAACTCTCTGGGCAGGTAGTTCACAACATTCCTCAAGGTTTTAGAAAGCAGGTCTTGGTTATGTGCAGAGAGCAGCTATATAATTTATTTAAAAGGGCTTTTAAAGTCGACATGAAACAACATTTACAAATCGTTTTTGCTAGTGAAACAGGGTAAACTGAGAAATATCAGGTTCTAAAAAGTGGGCACGACAAACCACGACTAAAAAATAAGGGATCGGTGACTTCAGCTGGAAAATAAGTTTTAGAGCAAGTTAAACATTTTTTTTAGACCAATCAAATCATTTACAGAACAATAGTGTCCTTCCTATTAATAGCAAGTATGTTAATAGATGGCTGTAATAAAGATATAAATAAAGGTATCTCATAAATATCAAAAAATTGTGGTATGAAAATTCACGGTAAAAACAATACAATTTTTTTTTGTGTTTGATCAAATAAATATTAATTAACAATATATCACTCGCATTTTATTTCACACAAAGAAAAGCGGAACATCGGGAAATTTATATTTCTAGCATTTTTGTATCATATATATATTTTTTACCATTTTTTATATATAACTGAATACTGAAATAAGTACAAAAATATAAACATACAAATTCAATTTGAGGGCAAAACGACAAGCTCAGCTCCTGCCTACTAAACTCTGGGTGCATAAAGCAGAGGTCTGACTCTATTAACTGGAAATAATCTCATGAAATAACATTTCAGCCACTCGCCCGCGTACGAAAGAGTGAATTAAAAAGAAAGCAAGCTGAGAGGAAACCAAGACCACTGTCTTTCTTCCTCCACACCTTTATGATATCAATAATTCCTTATCTAAATGGATCCAGAGCTGCCTTTAACGGCTTTTTGATTTTGTGTGAGACCATGCCAGGACTCATAAATAAATGTGAGAAGCGGGGAGTTTACCTCACAGAGAAGAAGACTCTCACTAAAAGCCCTGGCAAGCGACTCTACCCCCCGTGCCGCGCCCATTGGGCGCTGCCAACCGGTTGTTACACGGCACATGGCAAGCCTCAGCTCAACGAAGCAACGTTCATTAAAATCAATTGCGCGAACCTGACACGAGCGTGCTGAGACGCATTATTCTTACACTACATTAGGAGCCTGTGCCTCACCTAATCTAAAATCCCACACGCGCACACACAGACGATAATGCAGTGAATAATAGACAAAAGCGGAGAGCTGGAGAATCGGGGGACTTTTATTGTGACACAGACACAGACGGATTATTCTCCCACCGCACCACTGAGCCCATCGAACCGTGACAGGTCCATCTCCAGCTCCGACACACAGCAGCAATGTCTCAAATGCTTCTTTGCAGCACACACACACGAGGATGAAATAAAGAACCTCTGCAAACCAGTCGTGACCTGGCTGGAATTATGTAATGTTGCAGCCAGAGCGGCTGTCACACGACAAGCAGGGACAGTGTGTATGTGTGTCTGTGTGTTAGAAACAGGAGGACAGGCAGTCAGAGAAGCAGACAGTCAGACTGATCTATTAGAGTTAATAATTACAATAATAAAACGGTAAAGATGCAGTCATCGCCCCAGAACTCCCGGGTACGAGACAGGAGAGCATCCCTCTCAAGGTCAGACGGGACAGGGCCGCTCTAAAGAGTCACCTGCTCACACTAGGGCTGAGTGATTACAGCTTCCCATTGTCCTTTCCGTTCAAGGTCATTTCATCACCAGAACTGGGGAGTTACTGTATGTGACCTTGACTGTACTCAAAATAGAGAAAAAAACGAAATAATATGTGTTTGGTGCAGTGCAAGACTGTATTAAACCTACAATCTGTAACTTATTCTTGGTTAAAAATTGCCCAAAAATCTGTTATTGAGCAAGTACATACAAACATTTTTTACCTTAATTGATTCACAAAAGTTGAGCTTTATTCTTTCTCATTTGACTCACGTAAAGATAAATATGTATAGTAATTGTCAAATCAATTAATCCTGAGTACATTATGTATAAATATATACTACTCATATTTCATACATACATTCATATAAACATTTTATACACATATGCTAAAAACACAAATGTGAACCCGGACCACAAAACCAGTCTTAAGTAGAAAGGGAACATTTTTAGTAAAACACAAAAAAACATTGTATGGGTCAAAATTATAGGTTTTTCTTTTATGCCCAAAATCATTATGATATTAAATAAAGATTATGTTCCATGAAGATAAAATTTCCTACATTAAATATATAAAAACTTTATTTTTGTGAGTTTTAAATGGTTGTATCTCAGTCAAATATTCCTATTCGAACAACTCATACATCAATAGAAAGCTTATTTATTCATCTTTCAGATAATGTAAAAATCGCAATTTCGAAAAGATTGACCCATTAAGACTGGTTTGTTGTCCATGGTCACAAACTGATTTGACCGTAAGTAAAAAGTAACCCTTTTTTTAAAAAGAGATGGGGATATAAAGATAAAATATACAGCTATTCGATTTGTTCGTTTTCTAAAAAAAATGTCAAAAATGCCTTGAAAAAAAACAGTCCTCATAACAAGTCACCTAATTTAAAGGGATAGTTCCCCCAAAAATATAAATTCTGACGTCATTCACCCTAACGTTGTTTTTATGCCGAGTACAAAGATATTCTGAAAGATATTTAAGTCAATGGGATGGACTTGTCCCTTAACATCATGTATAAATGGGTCACTAGAACATCTACTGAACACAAAACGACAAGACAAGAGTCGATAGACAATCTGGACATACTTTACCTCCTCTAAAAACCAGAACCATTTTTAAAACTGGTCAAAGTATTCTCGAAATGGCACACTTTGAAGGAATCAACTCTAGAAGCAAAAAATGGTAACCGGAGAGGTCTTAGGCTCAAAGCTCAGCCTTCATCAGCTTCTTTTTTCCTCTTATCTCACCCACAATGCATTAACATCACTGACCCGGATAACAACTGACCCATGCACTCCCATTTCTGACAAAGAGGGGTCTGCAATAATGACGATCACTAAGACGAATTGATCCAAATGATTTGCCCATTAAACATGCATGGTCTTATTTAGCATCTATTAAAAAACAAATCTATGCCCTGCATATTTTATCTGAATATTATGCAGCATTCAACTGTAATGTCACATTTCTATATAAGAGTTCTTGGAAACCTATTAATTGTAATGCATTTTGAATGTTGTTTCACATTGTCTTTCATACAGATGCTTTCTATCGCTCCCATAATAGCAAGAAAACAAACCTCTTTCCCCAGGTCTTCCTGAATGACCTGTCTGATCTCCTCCATAGAGCTCTGGGGTGCTTTGCTGTGAAGGACCTTCAGCGTGCTGGTGTACTCCTCAGGTAACAGATAGTCCAGGGCCCCCAGGTGCTGGCCCACTTTAATGAAGGTGCCTCTGTTAGCACAACACAAGTCCCTGAGTCTCTCTGCCGAGCGCAGGTGAAGCTGGAGAACCAGAGAACATTAACACAGAAATAACAAATTTATTGAGAGCTACTCAAGATTATACAAAGAAACAACAAACAAATTATAACCGCTTTTATAACTCTCATTATCAAGTCATTAATAAACCTCATGGTTTGATTTAATTCTTAACAATTCTTTAGTTGGTGTACATTTATACTGTTTACTCCACATGTTTAAATGTATTTCAGCAGCTGATCTGCTTAATTTGAAAAATGTTACTAACGTTCTTTGTTATACAGCATACTCAAAAACTGTGGAACTTCAAAACTATTATGTAAATAGTACAAACCAAAACATGGTATACATTGGTATTAAACTATTTTCGAAATATCACAGTTTAATGTAGTAAAAAAAAAGCTATTTATTAAAATTATTTATTAAAATTAATAAAAAAAATGTGGTGTAACCATGTGTTTGACATATATATACATACATTTTTCTTCATATTAATAGAGTATTAAATATTATTTAATGATGATAAACAGTAATATTTTAATTATTAAAGCTATTCAAATTAATCATAGTTACATTTATTTATAATTACATTTATTAAAATATATCAATATACATATTATTAATAATGTTTTTTTTTTATATATTAATAGTAATACACAATTTCTATTTAATATTCATAACTATGATATAATAATGAGAGATAAAGTTGTTCATGGTCATTTTTATAATATTAATTTGATACTCGTGGTTACTAATGTTTTAACATTGATGTTATCGTGTACTTTAAAGTCACTTACCACAACGAAAATTAACAATATTATTTTATTTGGTATGATTTTAAATATAAACCCACTCTTCACCCACTCACAGAACAACACAAAAAAAACTCAAATAGCTGCTTAAATCATTTTGCCTGAATCAAGCATCATTGCTACTAGTAAAACGCTATTATTCCATCACAGTCATCTGATTTGTCATAAACGCTGTTTAAATGGGACGTTAGGTTTCCAGGGGGTCTTTGTGCCGTCCCACCCCAGAGCCAGCTGGTAGGGTTGATAGTACTTTTGGAGGGACGTCCCTTTGGGACCCAACAAATAAACTGCCGTGAAATGAGCTCTCTTAACCCTCTCACCCCGACAAAAGACAGTCTTTTGTGCTCCAAATGGGGCCGCACATGAGGCCGGTCGGCCAATTCAAATCATCGCTCGAAAGACAAAATCCACATTCACCTAATTATGCTGGGTGGGGAGTCCATGTGTGAGTGCGTGGGGGTTAAATTAAGCTGGAATGATCAGTAACGGTGTCCTGGGACCATCGAGTCAAAAAGGGAAAATAAATTATTAGCGGTTTGCTTTGGAATCCAGTTTCCTGGAGCTTTATGCAGTATTTCCCTCTAGTCAGTGGCATACACAGATGCACTCTTGATCTAGAATATAATATGTCCATAGTTTGATCACAAAAGGGTTTTAACATGTCATGTACACCTCTGGAATCACTACTGGATTTTAAGCGACATACCACAAATGCCACACACAGAGGTTCATTTGGATTGTGAGCGTTTCTCAGGTGCCGCACCCTCAGGTCCGAAAACAATTCATTGGACAGAGGTGATATTTCTGACAGACCGTCGAGGAGAAAGTAAACACACTTCTGTCAGGCCAGATTTACTGTTAATTCTCTCGTGCAGAGGGTGGGAGATCTTAAAGGTTCTCCTGTGGGCATTTTCTGTCGCACCGTTCAAGCTCACTATTGCCACCGATGGGCCCGAAGGGTTTCACCACAAGCACACACAAAACCCCATTTGCTCAGGCTAGAGAAGCCAATTGGATGTGACAGCTAGGAGGTAATTATGAGGGTGATGAGAAGACACTTTATTTCAGCGGATAGAAAACATGCGGTTCTCTCTTTTCCCAGGCCAGAGCCCAAACAGGCTTTTGATGTTATGGATGTGTCGAGCACAAACAAAGGCCTAATAAGAAACAAAGGAGGTGCCGACAATGTTGATAAGCTCAGTTCCTTCACGCAGCCCATCCTCCAAACAGTTTAAACTGGATCTACTGACCCACTAAAGCACAGTGAAGAGAAAATCATAACAAAAGAATACAAAGATAAGATTTTTCCTGTTCTATATGTAACTCGCTGATCAATTTTTAGTTCTGGCACTTGAACTTGCACTACAAAAATCATCTGCAGATTCTGTAATTGCGTGCCTTGTCCAATTGGGGCAGTGTCGCAGCTTGGTGAGACATGTCATCACGAGCCATGATGGCTTTTAAAGGGCGTGGAGTGAAAGTTGTTCTGGGATTGGCTAATTTCAGCTGCACGTGTGACGACCGGCCCTCTCTAACATGCAGATGGGTGATCTACAGCTTGCAAACTGAAAATCCATTAGTACAGCATGTCCCCTTAACATCCCCTTAAGATAAAATAAAAACCTTGTTGTTCATTCTCTCCTTTGCTCACTCAGGCTTTAATCCTCCTAGTAGCATGGCCTTGTAAACTAACGGTACGGTTTAGCATGTTGACAAAATGTTGATATGTTCTCCTACTTGTAAATCGCTTTGGATAAAAGCGTCTGCCAAATGAATCAATGTAAATAAAATCCCCTTTTATGTTTTCTCATGTTGTCTCAACCTGGGCTTCTTTTTCCACGTTAAATTTCCAAGAAGTACAAAAAGACGGAAAGGCATGTATTTCTTTACAATATTGTGTAGAAACGAGCGGCATGACCGCAGCGTTTTACTGCGAGCTTGCGAAGAGCGAAATAACACAAGAGCATTTCTCGTATCTGATGAGCTGTCAATCAAGTCCTGCGTGAGCGCAATGCTCGAGAGTCTTTTGTCACTGGGGTTGTTCAGCAAACGCGAGTGTGACAGCCAATCACGTCTTCAGAGCGGCGCGAGGAGGCGCAGGAGGAGCTCTCCACATGTTCGCAGTGTAATAAGACAAGCAAGATCAGCAGAAACAGGGGCCGTACGTGGGCAGAGGAGAGGGAGAGACGGCTCTGCATGCAGAACAGAGGTGGTTAAACAGATCACACACACAAGAAAAAAGGACCCACAGCCATTTGGCTACAAGTTATGGCTGAATATAACAGGAAAACATTTAATTAAGCCAAGAACAAAGTACCTTGATAAATCATATGCAATAAGACCGAAGACATTTACTGTAATAAATTAAATCTTTGATTTCACGTTGCCCTTCATACATAAAATTGATATATATATGACAATATAAATATCTCACTGTACGGTAATACCTCGGAATGGCGCCCACGGTAGGATGTGTATCTCTCTGTTTAAAATGGCAAATGATGACCTGGAAACATACCATAAGCAACCTCTTTTTTTATCCTATATTCATAATTATTGCTTCGAGGTATGAGTTATAGTATAAGACTTTTATAAAATAAAATAATTGCACCAGAAGGACGTCGACAAAGGTTACATCTATTATTTTTTTGTCTCCATGTTAGGCCCGAAATATCGTTTCATACAGTCATGTGACCACGACAATATTGAGATCATTTCGATATTCAGATAACACGATATCGATAATATTGCGACATTCCCTTTGTGCTTGACAGTCTCTTGACCCTCATCTCCCAGCACCTCCTTCCTCTCTGCTCCTCAAAAGTATCCCCTCTCTCCGCTCCAGTTCTCCCTCTCCTCTCGCAACCCTTTCATCCGCAGACAGAGCGGCACAAAGCCGGGGCTCTGACAACTCGTAATTGCCACAAACATTAATGACATATTTTAGCAGCAGGCAGAAGCCATTAGATGGCCTTTGAAAAATGCTTTGTAGGACCATCATCTGTACATCCTATCGCCACAGGACTAATGGGGGACAGCAAAGGTTCTTCGTATGCCGAAAAACGCACAAAACAACAAGTAATAATGATCAGCCTAACATCAAAGAAAATATGAAGTGGCAATGCGATCACAAATTTGACATGCGAATAAGGATTCTTTTTGTACTGTTACACACGAATATAGCAAAAGTGCTTTGTCAACCGAAATCAATAATATACAATTATTTTTTAAGTGTGTGTATACATTCTTTTCGGTAACACTTTAGAATACTGTTTCTTACTTAATGTGTAACAGAAGGAATTACTGCAGAACTAACAGGTAATTCCTCATTAACAGACTAATCAATAGCTTTCCAATTCACTCATTCCTCCTTAAGAACTACTATTAGTTATCTACTAATTCAGATTCTGCATAAATAATTATGAAGTTACTACTAATAAACAGTCATACACACGTATTTGACCATAACAATAATCAAGCAGTGGACCTTTCTTCTTATTTACTATTCCTAGTACTACTTTTATGGAAATGCACTACTTTCGCCACTATTACTACTATTATCGAAATGCAATATGCATTTCATGAAACATGCAAGAAACCCATTATTAATCTAAAGAGAATTACAACATAATTCTGAGAGAATTACATAGAACCTGGAACAGTATTCTAAAGTGGAAATGTAGGGAACCCATTCATAATTACTTTCAAATTATCAGTAGGTTCACTAAATTTCATCTTTAGAATACTGTTCCAGGTTCTAAGTTATTATCTTACATGCAGGGTAATACTCAATGGTAACTTGATATATACTGTGAAAAACAGACACACATACTGTACTTGAAGATCATAAACCTGTATCAGGTAAGTGGCTAATTATGAAAAGGCAATCGGGGTGGGGAAGTTGATTTCTGGTTATTGAAAAAAAAATGTTGTTATGACTCTTTTGGAGTAAAAGAATTCCATGAAATACTTATTGCATTTCTATAATAGTAGTAGCAATAGAAAATACTGTAAGAAGAAATGTCCACAGTTTGATTATTGTGATGGTCAATTGTGTATATGACTGTTTATAAGTTGTTTACTTCATATTTATTTATGTAGAATTAGTAGATAACTAATAGTATTTCTTAAGGAGGAATAAGTGAACTTGAAAGCTATTGTTTAATTAACTACTTAACAAAATTATAAAATGCTACTCCATACGGATTAGTAAACACATCTTCTTTAGTAGTTAATAGAGCAGATGTCAGTATTAATGAGGAATTACCAATGAGTTCTGCAGTAATTCCTTCTTAGTTACACATTAAGAAAGAAACAGTATCCTTAAGTGTTACATTTTTTGTTTAAACAAATTATGTTTTTCTAGATTCTACTAAATTTGAATGGTTCAAAATAAATCTCACATTCTCCAGCTAAATGAATAATACACACATAAAATTAAAATAGTGCCGTGCCTTGCCTTGCAAACACAATCATCTTTATACATATTATAAACAATCTAAAGGCTATCAGTGGAAAAAAGGCTATTTTTTGGGGGCACATGTAGTACATGTTACTCAGGTTTGGATTCAAATGAGCTCAAAATTCCAATGTTTTAGTATTTTTATGTCAAGTATTTTCATTTAGTCAATATAACAGGCTATACGGCACTTTTTAATATTGTGTTAGCTTATGCATTCGTCTTGATTTGGTTAAGTTTAGCAATTCAAATATTTTCGCACATGGTTCATGTGTTCATGTACTGACCATTTCAAAATGGCGACAATTTATAATTCTGAAAAAAAACTTGAAATAGACCAGTTAGTGTTTTATAATAAAATCAAAACGATGTTTGTTTATCATTTTGATTAAGTTTTAAATCTTTGTTGGTTGCATTTGTGTAAAAGGACATGCTTCTGGACCAGGATTGTTTACGCCTTGTAAATTGGTCTATAAAGTAGGGATTAAATTAGGACAAAACTGCTTGTACAGCTTGTAAAAGGTACCAAGATGTATTCTTTTTAACGATCCCTTAAAAAGCAATAAACATTTCCCTGTCATATAGTAATGTCACCAGAGATAGAGAGAGTGGGATCACTTCATTGGCTTTCTTCTTACATAGCGAACATGTTTTGAGGAAAAAGTGTAAATCAATGACTTCTAAAATCACACCTCCAATAGACTAGTTAACAACTTATAACACCTTTGAGCCTTACGGCCACGAACAAAATTCATTTTTTTCATAAGTACAAGCAGCAGTGATTGTGATAACAGTCCAATGTATCCCTCGATTAAAGAGGCCCCATTTACAGCACAGACTCGTGTATTAGAGGTCTATACATCAAAAGCTACATTGTGGCGTTCTGCCGTCAATTTCGAATGTGGTGAAAAGTCGCTCTGTGTGCATTTCCATCATTTCGCTGTGTGGCTTTGCCAGTCACTCCTTTTGTAAGCAAAGTGGTCCGACATGCGCTCATTGCATCTACTCTTGCGAGGCAATTATTGCTTTACATTGTGACTCCATGAATAACTCCGAGGGAGCCGGCAATTTAGTAGCTGCCCAATCTGAGAAAAATTCTCAGCAGTCAATAAATGCACACTAGACCATTAAAAGCCCCTTTTATTCATCTCCTCCCCCCAGATCCAGCACCTACCACCTCCCATCACAGCTTAAAATTGTGTGGCCAGATGGAGAGATGAGGGATCTGTTTGGTTTGCTCCTGGCTCTAGCGACAAATTAACATAAAGTAATGATTTGCCCAGGCAGAACAGGGAAGCACTTAGCCATTTAACGCCAATTCCATTGAACCTACGTAAGAGTATCTCACTCATGACAAAGCTAAACAGACACAGGTACTTTGTGGAACGACTTACTCATCTGGTTCTTGAAGGATGCTGTAAAACACAATCGAGCAAGCGTAAAATGGAAAAGCTCGCCCTTAATGGAACACTTCACACAAAAACGAATATTCTAGTACAATACTATTAACAGCATTATTAGAATTGGTGTTTGATCAACTTTCGCTAGACAAATAAAGAACTGCATAAAGATTCTTCAGAATTCGAAAGAAAGACGTTTCTGGGTTCATTTCTGGGAGACATAAGATCACACAAACTGTTTTCAAGTATACATGCAACTTTAAACAGGGGGAAGTCTATGGTCATGAAATAAAACCAGTCGGGAAAGATCTACTTAAAAAAACAGCCCGCGAGTCATTTTCAAGAAAACATGAGTTTCAACTGGGTTCACGGCTAGAGCTGTAAAACTTAATTTCAAACAGTGTCTGTTTATGACCAGCTTTACTGTGATAAAACGCCAATTTGCATTTTAGAATATGAAAGAGACTATTATCACCATCGAGAACTCAATAGCAGAATATGAAACGGAGGCTAATGCGCTGCCCACAAATTCATTACAGCGGCCATTTCATGCACTGATGGAGACCAAGCGGAGTCTAATGTGTCCTCTGTTCTCCTCTCTGTATGGCACTGCTCTGTATATCTCAAAGCTGGGACGCCATCTTTCTTCCTCATGCTAAACGTCATTATGCACTCCACTATCAGACACGCATGGGAATCATCTAATCTGTCTCTACGGATGTCACCTTCAAAATAGTAGGCGGGTGCTTTTGCACAACGAATGTACTTCGAGTACTAAACTGTATCTGTTTGACAGACAACACCAGCATATTAATCAAAGTATTGACTGTCTGTGTGAAGAAGTTATCGTAAATCCTTGTGCAAAATAAAACTTAAGCATTTAGTGTTATTCAACATCATCTGATGTGAAAACAGAAGGTGGCAACTGCGTATAAATTTAAAGGTACCATGTAGAATTTTTTTGAGGATCTATTGACAGAAATGCAATACGATATGCATAACTATGTCTCGTGGTCTATAAAGACCTTATATATTGAAGCGTTAAGTTTTTATTACCTAAGAATGAGCTATTGCTAGGAATATACCCACTAGTTTCTGCAGTAGCCTCAACCGGACAAAATGCTTTATCTCCTTTGGGAAAGAAGCAAAAACATGATGACGTCTTAGTTCTGTGTCAGCCAACGCAGGGCTTCGAAAGGTATGAGTGAGTCGCTAGTTGCAATACGCAACATCACCGCTAGGTGCCGCTAAATTTCATACGCTTGACCTTTAAACGATGTGAATCAAACAAATGAATATAAGAAAAAAGCAAGCATGAAAACAAACAAACATGAAACTACGAGACCCGTCACTGGAGCAAAAGCAGATTACACAAAAAATGAATGAATGAAACACAAATTTTAACAAATTACACACCAATTTGCAAAAACAGTTACGGATCAAGATGAGATTGGTTTGAAATATTTCATCTTAGCATTATTAAATTCTCTGATATTATAAAAATAGCCTACATACCTACACACAATGTTTTGCTGCACATTTACAGCGAAATCCCATCAGAATAATTAAAATGGTACAAATAGTTCAAGTGCAGCAAGAGATAAAACAGTAAGCAAAGACAACCATATTGACATTAACATTTACATTTATGCATTTGGCAGACGCAAAGCGACTTACATTGCATTAACCTATTCATTTATACATAGGTATGTGCAATCCCCTGGATTCGAAACCACAACATTGCGTTGTTAACGCAATGCTCTTACCACTGAGCTACAGGAAAGCATTGAATGAAAAAAGCACATTTAATAAAAAATATATATAAAGGACATCTGTATCCACTGCTAAAAAAACATATTTACATTTGTGCAAGTAAACAGCATTTTATTTTAGCTGACAGCCACAGGGTATAATCTTGCAGCTAGCGATTCATTTATAGTAACCTTGCGGTGTCTAATAAATGTGTGAAACACAATATCTTCCTTTTTTTGTTTGTGAATAATATCAATCGGTGATAATTATGCACTAGAAGACGTTGCAAAGAGCAATTCAACAGTAAATGTGTGTTGGTCAAATACCTGTCCGCCTCCAGGTACAATCTTGAAAGCAAGTTTTGGGAGATTGGTCTGTCTCGCCTGTCATTTAGCCTGGAAATGTGCTCAGTTGATGTTCTGGGCTGGTAACTAATCTGTTGTAGGTATAAATCCTACAAGGGTTGGCCGCTTAAACAATACAACTAAACCACGATCACTCCGGGGATCTGACATTAAAACAAATGAAATTCAAACTTCTTCGGGTTAAACTTTACTGACGCATTTCAAGTCGACAGTTTCAACTGTCGCCCTGTCAGAGTTTCAAAGGGTGAGAGTCTGTTAATAAGTATTAACAGACTTCCCAATTAAAGCTTTTCACCAGCTACTCTGATGGGATTTCACTGTACAAGTACAGGAAGCAATAACACCACACTGTAAGAAAGACAAACAACATCTTGAGTTCTGAAACCATGACAACTCAATGCACTTAAAGGGAGAGCTTTGTTAAGAATTATAGAAGGTTTCATTGGACGTACCCACCTGGCCCGAAGTTCAAGAACCTCCGGTCTGTGTTTACGCCACTGGGTCTACCAAAAGTTAAAGGAACAGTTCAACCAAAAATGAGAAGTTGTTCCAAACCTGCAAGTTTCTTTGTTAGGTTGAACACAAAGATAGATATTTGGAAGAATGTAAGCAACAGATTTGACTACCATAGTAGAACAAATAATCTCATTTTGTGTTCAACAGAACAACTTCAGTACATGCTACAAAATCTGGTATCTGCCTAAAAACATGTCAGTAAAAATAAACATTTAGTCTATTGCCGGTTAACACTGCACGCCTGCCGTCTGGAAACCGTAATGGACTTTTAAAACACTTGTGTTTTTTCCATCATGAGAGACATCCAATAATTAATGTAGAGTGAAGCTAAAAGCCAGTAACTACAATGAGTGCTTTCTTTCTTCACTCCAGCTGATTATCTGCCTCCTTTCAAAAGCCCTGAGATAATAAATTCCAAAAGTCTAGATGGATGTGCCGACCAGACTTGGCTTCTATCGCTCTGTGACTGGTAGCGTACACAAATATGTTTCCAATGTCTCCAAGTGAGCAAGATACCTTATAGTACTTGCTATTTACTGTGGGTCGCATAAAGTAGCTGATTGCCTACTATAAGAAGCAGAAAAAGAAGCGTGAGAGAGAGAGAGAGAGAGAGAGAGAGGGAGGGAACAAAAGCAATTTAGCTTTCAGCTACGGATAATTTTCATGTACGGTCATTTCAAGCTTCAGTAGTCCAGAGACGTCTGAGCCCCAGCTGAGATTCTGACGTTCCAATGACCCCTGTCCATAGGAACCAGATCACCTGACAAACCCATTAGGATGGCTGAAAAAAGTCAGCTAGAACTTTAGCAAAGCATGTAAATTGTAAACAGTATCACTATCCTCCTAGAACACTAAATTGCAATGCAGGCTTTTCATTAGTCCTCAAATTCAAGTTTATTTGTCAGTCCAGGCATATGCAAGCCCGGGAACAAAATAACGTTCCTCTGGGGCTGTGCAATTACAGAACGGACAATTTATTCATAAGCTAAAGAATTCTCTTTGAGGAAAAAAAATCAATACTTTACATACAATGTCTTTGTTTTAAGTCTCTGCAGTTTTTCAAAATTGCCATTTTTTTCAGCTCAAAAGCCTTTCACAGAAGCAATCGGTGATAATAGGATGTTATTTAGCTTTTTTTTGCTGTACATGTTGACTTTTTTTAAATATTTGACAGTTATTACCAATTTGGTTTTTTTCTTTGCAATTTGCGACTAACAATGTCGGGCAAAACAGCACCGCTGCCAAATAACACCTATGCAGTAAACAAAACGAAATCCTGGCTCATTTTCAATCAAATCCCGAAGTGTTACACCATGCAAAACTCAAAACTGATCAATTATTATCTACCCAGGGTCCATAAAACCACAGATCTTGTTGCCCACCAAATAATAATCAATTTGGATATTATCAGCTGTAAACAGCACAAAACAAGATCATGCGAGTTTTATATTTTGTTATTTTGGTTTGATTGGAAAATACAGAATGACTAAACAATCAATCTGGATTTTTTGTGACTGTTCATATTTGGCAACAAAAGCATAAATTTTACTGCAATGATTATCGCTCACGGACATTGTTTTAATATATCCCTCCTGGCTGCTTTTTATTAATAGCAAGTTTGAAAAACATATTGGTTGACTGGCCAGAAATTCCACGTGTCTTCTGAGTGCTGTTTGCTGCTGATCAAGAACAGACTGTGTTTACAAACGCCAGTTATTAATGCATCCACATAACTATACACAAAATACATTCAATGCACAAAGATTCTCCAAACAATTGATGAACACTTAAAGAATCATAATTTAAAATTGTAATTAATGCACAAATATACAAAAGAGCTTTCAGATAAGTTCAACAGCCACAGAAAAAAGCCCAGATACGTTTTACATCTAATAGAGGGGAAAACAAGTCATGTTCTGAATCGTAAACTTTATATTCAAAGGAATTAAATGTATTTGCACAATAATTACGCAACACTAATGCAGCATATACAGAACGAGAGTTGCAGTGATGTCTCTAAAATCAATACACCTGCTTCTATTTCTACTGGAGGATCAGAGCGCAGGCATATTCAAATGCAGAATATATTAAAAAAACATTTGTGCCATTGCTGAACAACTTGAGATTTAAAATCCGGGTTTAAAATCTGAATGTGACTCACTGAATCAAATCATTAAATGTCTAAAATCTTGGTCCTTTAGTGTCAAAGGCAGGACACAGCTTGTGTGTGACTGGACGTGCCCCTAAAGAAACATGCGCAAGACCCCCTGAGAGCAAGACTGATGTTAATAATGACAAACAGCAACAAAGCCCATTATTAAATGACCTACCCTCTGAGCGATGGGGACTCCCTACCAGGAGCGCATATAGAGCAGGCCTCGGGCAAAGTCTTTACCTTTTTTTATCTGACATGCTTTAAGAGAAAAGCTTCACAGAGTTCACAGTCAGTTCCACTGCTCTACATTACGTCAACATTTTACTTCAATAAAACATTTGACATTAATGCTAAATTAAAAGATTTTAAATTAAAAGATGAGTCACAGGAAAGGGAGGGATGGAAGCTAATCTATTATGTCAGAATAGAAGTGATGTTGTATTATGTTGCAATGTTAAAAGGTTCAATCACTGATTTTTCTTGAAATGCATTTTCAGAGAAATATAGCATCTGCTCTGCAGTCTTGTACGAATCTCACACATGTCATATCACACCTCAAAATCAAAAAGAAGAAATCTGCACATATTTAAAGCAAAAAGTGCATTAAAATTGCAACAAAAAAAAATCCACAAATTATCACTGAACTAGAAAATACCTAAAAGCATACGTATGACGTTTTTGTACTTTATTTAATTGTTTGTGGCTTATTTGTACTAACACTAGTCAAGTGAATAAGGCCGAAATGTCTAATTGTTAAATACATGGTTACACTGCATAAGACTGTTATGGGCCTGGACATGTTCTCAAGACTCATCCACATGTTCTATGCTTTTACCACAACTTCACAACTCGCATTCTATAGCGTTAAAGTTAATGACCTCATAAATGCAGGACGGTATGATGTTACAAGAGGGAGAGACTTTGGCTGTCTTGGATCTGGGTATCATGAGGACATCAATGAAGCAGAAGGTACCAAAACTCAGGCGTCCGAGCATCTGTGTGTTTCCATCCTGTCACCTCTATGAATACCCACTAGACCTTGAAATTTAACAGCCCTCTTCTCCACACCCAGCACTCACAAACCCTCCATCTTCTGCATCTGTCACATGCCATGCTAATCG
This sequence comes from Triplophysa dalaica, assembly GCF_015846415.1. NCBI lineage: Eukaryota > Metazoa > Chordata > Actinopteri > Cypriniformes > Nemacheilidae > Triplophysa > Triplophysa dalaica. The sequence continues at coordinate 4,141,083 of NC_079556.1, forward strand.
TTCACACTGTTAACTCGTATATTAACAGAGAGATTAAGATGAATCAGAAAAGACCTGATTGAAACACGCGTTTACAAAAAGCTGCATCTGCATGTTACGTCTCAGAATGCATGTAGCTTTAGACTTTAGATGTCTATTAGAGAAGCCATTAAAAAGACTCTCAGAGTAGATGTCATATTTAATGCACAAAAACCACAATGTGAAGAACTCTGAGGGCCCATTTTATAAATATGTTCTGGGCACAGCTTTCCAGTAGCTCAGTGGTAAGAGCAAGGTTGTGGGTTCAATCCCAGGGGATTGCAAATACCTATGTAAAAATGTATAGGATAAATCAATATAAATCGCTTTGGATTAAAGTGTCTAACAAATGCATAAATGTTATGTAAGTCCACTTAGTTTAAAGTCCTAAAAGGTATAATTTAGCAACATTTGTTTTTAAACTTGTTTGTTGCCTGAAAATTGGCCCAATTTTATTAACATTCTGTAAATAATCACCACATTGTATTGATGATCATATGCCGAAGATCAGTATTTTTTTATATTTTCCCATTCACCAACAAGGGTCACGCGATTTCTTCTTGAGTAAAATGCACTTTTTTTTTCTTTTTTTTTACTTTTATCATGTGTTTATTATCTTACATAGGCCTACTGTACACAAGCCCCACTGTTCCATCATAAAATCTTGTGATTTCTATATGGCCGTACAAACAATTATTCAAAACACAAAACAAGTCCAATTAGGATGAATAAGAAGCAAGTAAATAAAAGACGTCGACACATCAGTTCTATATCACAAAATGCTCAACTAATACCATCATGAGACACAGGAAAGGAATTAAATGAAACTAATAGAGAACATGAAATTGCACTTTTGCCAACTCTTAGTAAAACACTTCAATATTTATCATGAGGTCCATTTTATCTCTGTGAGGGTATGTGCTCTTCTGTAATGGGGGTTTCCACATCATGCCTGCAAACCTCGAGTTCAGACGAACAGTGTAGCAAGCATGACAGAAAAATGAAGTACTTGTGTGGGCTGCGTGAATTGGGGCTGTCAGCGTTCCTTCAATCTCTGGCTGTGATTGAATGAAAATGTTAAATGCTTCAATTTCTCCCATTACATACCCAGAGGGATTCCGTCATTTCTTTTTTACCTAGAATGCCACTGTCAGAAACCCTGCCACTGTCAGAAACCCTTGAAGGACTTAAGTTATGTATACCCGTATTTACATATGCCCCTCAGACTTGTTTGTTCTCTCCACACTTTCATCAAACTCGCCAGCAAAGGAAAACTCCAGAATCCAATAAGACATGCAGAGAGGGACTTGAGGTGCCATCTAGTGCCTGCCATGTGAATTACAGACCTTCTCATCATTACAAACACATTCTGTTCCAATATAATATAATGCTTCTCCTTTGTTCAAGAATCAGATTAACAAAATGAGTATGTAAAAACTTAAACATGCTAATCAATCATTTAAATCAGCTCTAACGTTAAAGAGACAGTTCACCCAAAAATTCCAATTCCAAAAGATATTTGGAAGAATGCTCAACCAAACATTTCTGGGCCACCATTGACTACCATGTTGGAAAAAGAGTTTCTGAATTTCTTTATTCTGTTAAACACAAAAGAAGATTTTGAGATAAATGTAGGAAAGCAAACAGTTCTGAGCAACTTTTAACTACTATTGTAATTTTTCCTACTATGTTAGTCAATGGTGGCCAAGAACTGTTTGGTTAAGCATTCTTCCAAATATCTTTCTCTGTATTCATCCGAACAAAGAAATTCATGCAGATTTGGAACAACTTCAGGGTGAGAATATGATGACAGAATTTTCGTTTTTAGGTGAACTGTCCCTTTAAGATATCAGTCTTTTATATCCAACATTTATGGCCTCAAGATACACTGTATTACAAATGCATTATGAGCTCAAATTCAATTAACGACATGCAGCCGTTTGGTAAAAACGTCATGCCCAAGGACACATATACTGGCCTACCCATAATGCAACATTCCAGATGTGAATCTGACCAAAGAATCTTCTTCAAACGCAACACATTTTCTTCCAAACTACTTTCTAAAGATCTCGATCACAAATTAATAGTGTGTTACTGAATAGAAAAAGTCCTTCATTCCCAATATTCTCAATGCATGCGCTCGCACTTTGTGTTCCGGATGCAAGGTGAATCAAGCGATCAAAATATGGCTTTAAATATGTTTACAATTCCTCCACCCTTAATGGCACAGCTGAGAAACGCCTAAAATCAACACAGTTTGTCTTGATCCATGGACATGTTCTACCATCGCCTGCTTATCGGTTTCGTTTTGAAAAGATGAGCACAATGCAACATCTGTGTGACTTTTGGCACGCTCTCCACCATTTCCTGACAGTGAATCAGCATCTGATGGCGGCGCTAATGAAACGCGCCGCTCTCCCCCCGGCTGCACCCATCAGCTCCCACATTATCTGATACCCGGCTACATCATTTGTAGCGCTATTGAACACATCATCTGCCTGAATCTCATGCTTGTCATAAAGTACAAGGACGCCAATTTGTTACCATGTGCCCATAATGGTAATCTAGGCAGATCATTCCAAGCAGTTACTCTATTGCATAAGGGAAAGTTAGTTGTTGACAGGGTCCGCCTGAGGTCTATCTGCTGTAGATACGGGGGTAAGAGCAAAAAAGTAATATTACGGAGGTCAAAACAGAGTTAAAAGCACCCATGCTACTAAAACAGCAACCTTGAGCGATTTCTTAAAGTAGATAATGTTGTTTACAGGAAAGAGGCAGGCTAACTGACTGATGAACACGGTCAACCCAAGACTAAATGACCGAATGAGCTCTCAACCTACGTCTGAAAGATGGTGAAATATATGTATTTATTCTGATTGCAGTAAAATTACGTTGTTTTGAAAGGAAGCATTACAATGGAAGACTTTAATTTGCTAGTGTTAAATTGTTTGACTCACTGCTTAGTCACAGGCATCGCCTGGGGGACATAAAGGCACACACAAAACAGCCCGTGCGGCTCTACGACCCAGTGAGAATATAATAATAAATAAAACTCAAAGCACTTTGAATGAGTCTTACTCAAAGTGAAGCCATTTTTACACGAGTGTCCATCTGGTGTGCTCTCGCGTTTATTGACGGCACATTTGGAGATCCATTACAACTGATTCTGTATTTCCCAGCCTACATCTGGCGCTATGGCTGTTGTTTTCTATTTTGACCACTTTGTCTACCTTTGATGAAGCCATTTCAGCTCGCCGTGTGATTTGCTCCACTTAGGGCTGAGTGACATTGGGAAAAACAGAGAAATGGCTGGATTTTTCCTTGTGTCAGACATATCTAGAACGCAGTGCCTTTCACAAAACTTCTAGTATATTGACTGTTGTTTAACAGATGAAAAGCAATTTACAGAGCACTTAGTGCAGGGATAATCCAATGGTGAACTGTTCACAAGACAAGACGGACATGTAGAAGCTACACTGTTTTGAAGGAAACCCTTTAAACGCTCATTGAATGTGTATAGTCACTCCTGAAATTGTAATGGTAAAAACAGCTACATTTTTTTCCGTGGCTGTAAAAAACAAACGTGAACGCAATAAACAGAATCCACACTTCTTTTCTGTCTTCTTAAATTTGATTCACTCTTCTCTTTTTTATATTATTTTGCTATATACAATGTAAAATTTGTCCATGAAAAATAGACCTAAAACCATAATGAAAATGATTTGCATCTAAATTATTTATTTATATATAATTTAGTTTAATTTAATAAAACATAATGATGCTAAATTATAAAACTGCATTTTGTTAAATGGTTTCATATTACATTATATTATATTATTATTAAATAATACATTATTACGATTATGCAGTATATGAAAAAAACTAAAATTGCTAATATAATTTTTTTTCGATTATTAAATATTTGTAATAAAACATAAAAGTAATTTAAAACTGCATTCAACTGTGATTTGCATACATGATAAGGCCAGTTGAGACAATGAACACTCTATTGGGTGAACTTATAAACTCTTTGAGACAATCAAAACTTAAAATTTTAAGTTGAGTGAACAAACTTAGATAGTGTAAGTTGTGTCAACTTAAAAATATATGTTGAAACAACTAAATGGCAAAATATGTTTTTAATGTTTATACACATATCATACCATAAGGGGTTAAACCTGCAACGTTTCGAGAACCAGCCACTACATCAAACCACCCTCCCGAACTCAACCTCCCAGGTCATAACCAATTGAAACAATGCTCTTTCTTTCTTCTTTTCCGCAGGCAACAAGACGCAGTCATAAAATCGCAATCGAACAGTTAACCTAGCCCCTGTCTTCCGCTTCCCGTACTCTGTCCTCTCTGACATTGCAACCTTGCCTTCGTCTCCTCCGGTAACGCCCGCTCTTGTCAACTTGTCCATGACGATCTGATATGCATTATTCATTAGGCCTAAGTAAGCTACATTTATTTTCCAAATCAGCTGCTCATATTCCCTTTAATGATATGCTAATAGCTAAGGAGACTCAATTCCCTCAGCTCCGGTAGCTCAGACTGGGAAAGTGTTTGGGGTTGCATAATCGCGCCACGATAAGCGTCGCATTAGCCTTTATGTTTTCCTGTCTGCTGTGTCCTGTTCTGTCTCAGTCAGCAAAGTTAGCAGAACAATTATCTCTGGGAAACACGAGGTGCGCAAGCGAACATGGGTATATGTGCAGAGCCAAGTGCTTTTTATTAGCTTACAGGTTTAAAGCTCCAGGAAAACATTCTTTTTACAAAGTAAACACAGACTATATCTTGGTTTAAACCAAACTGAAACTCGTAACACACAGGCTAATTTACATTTCAAACAAGGGCTTTTATTTTGCATGTACAACTTTAAAACGTTTGATCTTTTAAACTAGCCTGCAGAGAGGCCAGAATACCAATGCTCAATTTTTCTTTTTGTTCTTCCGTTGGTATTAGCTTCCAGCTAACTCATTGTTTCTTAAACAAAAGAAGCTATAAATCCATTGTAGGAACGCTAAAGCAAACTCAAGCAAAGAGTCATACAGATGTCAACATGAAGTTAGAATCATCAATCTGATCTACTGTACAAATTTGTCGATAACACATGTACCTGCCGTTCCATCTGTTCCAATCAGCAGTTTCAAAACTTACAAGTTCCCTAACTTTCTAAAGGTTGGTGGACACGACGTTCGTAAAAAGAAGACAGGAGCCATGGGGTTTTCATTCTGAGCTGGGGAAATTATTATATGGCTCATCCATATGTTCGGTTTTCCAGACTGCGGCAAACCTGTGAACTGATGAGCGAAGCGTTGTTCTCTCATGTGTGCAATACGCTTCTGTGCCCTTCGCTTTCTCTTTTCATTTCCCAAAAGTCATTTTATCGTTTTAAATCTGGAGAATTATAAATACGACCTGTGGCAATCGCACGACGCTTGCGGCAAATGAGCTCCAAACAAAGGCTGTCAATCCAGTAGAAACTAGAAAGCCATTTTAATATTAGTGAACACTAAATCAAAGTATGTTTAAAACAGTCCACTAGGGGTGCACTGGCGACATCCATCTAAAAACTATTTATGAACCTACAGTTATAACAACAAAGTGAGATGAAAAACTGGTCTGCAATCTATACATTTTGCATTTGCATCGATCGCCATCTATGTTTAAAACATAAAATTGCAGGTTACTTTACGAACTTCTTTACGTTGGTAGAAGTCTGATAACGTCAAACCGTTATTTCTTGCAAAAATATGACCTTTTCAGAAAACATTGAGTTTCAAACACTGTCTTTTATCTACTTTCCCAATAAAAATGTCGTATGAAAAAAGTTACAGATTACAGCTTTAACGCAAAGTCAGACCTATTTTAAAATCTAAAAGTAAACTATTTAGGGCGCATCAGTAAACCAGCTAAATTAAAGCACCTCTGTACTATGTCTCCTGCACTTAAGAATGTGCATGTTTTTGGGATATTATTACCCACAATGCCTTGCTCTACCTCCTTTGACGTGAATGTAAGCAACAATGTGATAAAAATGTAATTTTATGACCTACTACTTGAGCCCAGGAAGTGTCTTTCTGTCCTCAACTGATCAATTGGACTACACCGTACACAACCATTTCAATCTAAATCTAACTGCATTCACAAAATCAATTTTATGCTATCTTCCAACCCCGGCTCATTTGCATGTCTGCAGCACCTCGCCACCCCACCTGTGATGAAAATACAGTATCGCGCACCCAGAAAAACTATGATGAATTAGACGTCCAAGAGAATGCCTAAACTAATGATAATCCAAAGGCAAAAATCCAAGATGACCTTCAGCGAGAACCCGCACATTAATCATCAGGCGATACGGCCAGCATTTCATTACCGGCCCACGTGTGATAGGTGCTTTCCTATATGCCTGTTAAAGCGAGGTGATCCATTACATCATCGCAATTAACACGCCCGTGCATGGTGGGGGCGGAGAACTGATGCTAGAGGGTTAGAAGGCGGAGAAACAGGTGGTATGAAACAGGAATCTAAAGCGCTTTTAAATGTTTAGGTCGAAAAAAATCACATGTGTGCTCTACAGTTTGCAACTTTCAAAGAAAAAATACTACAGCAGCACCTCGGCAGTGTTCTGTTAGAGTGCCTTTTTCCGATTTTGTTAAAGGTCTCCGAGAGAAAAACATGCCTGGAGTGTTCATTGGCAGAGTCTACAAGGCAAGATGCTGACTTACTTGGAACAACAACCTGTGTGAGAAGTAGATTAATCATTTAGACAAGGAGGAAGGGAATGCTTCTAGAGCGCAAGGAAAAAGAACGGAAGAGGGAAAAGTGAAGAAAAAAAACTTTTCAACGAAAAAAAGTTTAAAAGAATTTGCCAACCCAACCTCAATCTAGTTTTTTCTCACAATCGGATTACTGTCAATCCACCAGAACCAGGAACTACTTTTGTGTTCTGTGAAAAGTCATGGAGGTTTGGAAGTGACAGGTTGATGACAGCATTTTTATTTTGGGGTAAACTCTCCCTTTAATTCAACGCCATTTTGTATAACCGAGCACAGCGTATGAGATCAACCGGATGCCCAGGGCAAGCTGCAGATCAGGTTGGATGACTAAATGAGGTGCCCAAACTATGGTTGTACATTGTCAATTCAGTTTTGACAGAGGCAGAGCTGAATAAAACATAAGGAAAAAGAAGGGAAATCTCTCTGAGCTATTCCCTGAATATAACCCTGTAATCAGTCTCTCAGACCCGAGTAGCATTCCGCTTCAGCAGGAGGGTCATGAGGAGGACGTTTTAGCTTCTCTGGGGGAAGTCGTGTGAAATAAGCCCTCGCTGAAGTCTAATCTGCTGTGCAAATGCTACGTGAGGGCTGGTGAAGGACTCCAAGACTTGCAAACTATAACACTTGTAAACAAATGTAAAAATCGCAAAAGACATGAATGTAGACAAACATCAACAAAAAACTGAATAGCATTCACACAAACAAAAACAGATATGTAGCATCTATCTGCAGTACAGTGTATATCGCTATCTATAAATATATCAAAATTAGGGCGATTAATCACGATAAATTGCATCCAGAATAAAAGTTTGTGTTTACATAATATGCACAATACATGAACATAAAATTTGTTTTTTATAAACACAAAAAACATACACATACATTAATATGCATTTATTTTTAAATTATATATAATCATTTATTATTATTTATTAATTTTTTAATATGCATTTGTATGCATTTATAAATACAAAATACACAGACAGTACACGGTAGACAGACATATATTATGTGAACTTTCATCACAAATAAAATGGTCACAAATGTGCATATGGAAATATGTATTTTGCAATGATTCGCGATTACTAAATATTTTAAACACAACTACAAAAAGTCTCTTTTTTTAATATTGTGAAGCACTAGCTTTACCAAAGAAAATCACTTATTCAGCATGCCACCTGACTCACAGATGTCTTCCTACAGCCTATTGAATATAAATCATCCATGTTAAATGCATACAAATCTAAAATATTTCCATTCGGACACGACATCTCTTCATAGTCTAGCAATGAATTTTCAATCCGGCCCGACATCTCTTGATAGTTTTCAAAAGTCATGATACACATTCCTTCTTCAGCTGTTTTGATTTTTAGCAGGGTAATCGGTCAACCACGATAAAACACTGATCCCCTCCTCGGCGAAAACCTCACACAAGGGAAGAGATCATACAGCCAGACAATTTTCTGAGCAGTGGGTAGAAAAGTGCATTTCGAGTCTCTCAGCACCAGGGAAAACAGATTACACCCGTTTGTGCTCCAATGCCTGGCTGACAGAGGCAAAGCCTGGTACAACTCCGAGCGCATGCATTATTCAGCGAAGCTACAGCTCAGTGTGCCACCGGTGTTGTCGTCTAGAACTGCGGGCGTCCATGTGCGGTAATCAAAGCAGGCCAGAGAGCAGCTTGTCTCACTGCGATATCCTGTAGTTTCTACATGATCGTTTCCGAGGATCTCAGACCTGAGGGGGGTGTCTCTAGTTTCCAAGATTCACTCTCATGGTTTAGATATGCAACCTCTTCTGCTAGATCTTAACTTACAACTAAGCTGCAAAATATATAGAAGATATTAAGAATGTGCGAATCACAATGGTTCGCAATAAATTAATGATTTTAATCCTTAAATGCCCGGTTCACAGACAGGGCTTAGTTTAAGACAGAACTATGTCTTAGTTTAATTAGGATAGGAAGCATTACCGATGTGGGCAATTCCGTGAAAATGTCAACCTTTCCACGAAAAAAAATAGTTTTCTATGATTACTATGGTAACAGCACAGATTTTTACATTTGGTGGTTGAAATACCCATGTGAGACTCTCTTCAAATTTGTAAAGCGTTTTATTATTAGTGCATGATTTTTCATAGTCATTTTAAGGATTGTCACATCCATAACGCTACATATTCCTCATAAATGGACACATGAAAATTAATATAAAGTAACTATTTTATGTTCTATAAAGAGGCATCCCTTCTCTATTCATTGGGTTTAATTGCTTCAGGATTGTGCATTTCATTTTACAGAAATCCTACAAAGTTTATCGTCTCCCAAAAACGTGTCCTTTTTTTGTCACATCCATAACGCATAACCCCTTTATTTTATATATGTATGGGCGTTTAGACTGTATCAACAAGGGTTCAGTCAAATATAAACGGATTGTTCAATATAATCGTAACAAATTCATTCTACAAGCATTTTTATGACACGTTCATCACACAAAATTTCACGTCCATAACGCTGGAATTGCCCATCTGCATTTTGAAACAAAACAACTGCACTGAGATATTTGAAGTTTCATGTCAGTTAAGACAACTCAAACATTCATATTAATCTTGGACAAGCCCTAGGGTCTTGTCTATGAAACCAGGCAAAAGTTACGTATAGTAAAAGTTTTGCATCTGGTGGATCCAAAGAGAACGGCACATCAAATTCTGATATTTATTCAACTGCAATGCATTTAATTAAAATGTGACAGTTGTAATAATCTGTTATATAGTATATTATATTAAGTAAAACTGTGATGATATTTAGATATTCAGGAACTCAATGCATTTGTTTACTGAGATGTAACAAATTATCATACACTGAAAAAAATTCCATGCATTTCGAAATAACAAAATGCTCTATTTACTGTACGTCCATCATAAAAACATTTGTCAACTGCAACAAATTAACAAATGTCTTTTTAATTTGTTTTAAATTAAATTTTAATGAACCATTTACAAGTATACACTCTTCAAACGGTTCATCTTCTAAAAAAAAGTTAATTGAGGAAAATAAAAGAATGAAGCATCTGCAACAAAAGTTACGGTCGAAAACGGTTAGGAAGGAGAGACGCGGCAGGCGTTTAGCGTCACAACTGTTCTCAGGTGGTCTTTTCAGAGGTAGATAAGAGACATTATCTCTCTCATCTGGTTCTTACTGCTGCACTCCTTATGGTTTCTTTGGGGCCAGTGTGACATTGATGGGAAAAAAAAGTGTTTTCCTCACTATTCATAGAGCACATTATCTGGAGGCATTCAGCTACGGGTTAAAAGGTGCTAAAGCATCTATTAAGAAAACACCAACTGTGGACCTGGTGATTTCTCACACCGCAGGAATACATTCCAAGCAGCCCATTTCTCCACCTTTGACTGTCAATTATGTACCAACTTTGCGGGAAAAGCAATAGAATTGCACAAAAATCTAACATGTAATATCCAAAAGCATATATTATACAACTAAAAGACAGAGAATTATGAGAAATGCAAGGTCTTAGATTGTACATCAACCCAAACTGTGTTTCAGACACTAAGATATTTAGGGAAAATGACTTGAGTCACAAAGTCGCAAAACAGTTTTAAATCTAATCTACGATTTTGAGCAATACCAACAACAAAAATATTTCACAAAGCCGTCTTCTTTTTCAATGCCTTCCAACCAGCTTTCATTTAAAAACACTTCTTACAAACTGATCCATCCTTAACAGATAAAATCAAGTCCTGCACGGCTTATTCCTTTGATAATTCCAGCAGACACATTATACATTGTACAGAGCTGTAATTTTTAAGCATTAATTTAATACAATTTAACACGATTTATACAAAAAATAACAACTTGAATTGATGAAAATGATGCCTTCCTAGCAATTCAATCAAAAATGAGTTGCTGGGATGCATAATTTTGTTCAAAAAAAGCTAAACTCAGCTCAACAAAGTTTTAAAAATTAAAATTAAAAATGAAGTGTCTACGGACACGACGCGGACAAAATTACGATGGGTTCTAATGCGTTCCATTGTCTTTTGTGACCGCGACGTTGTTAAATTATGGATATCGTAAGAAATCTTAACAAGCAAAATGTGTGGTGACGCTCATATGCACCTTAAACCGCCCCCATTTATAGTGTTCCCCAAACTGTTTTTGGAGTCCCTGCGATCTTTATATCATGCAGAAGTCATGGTGATTTAACGGCTGGGAGGGAAGGCACAAAGAGCAGGTGGCCTGGCCTGCAGAGAGCGGAGGCATGCTTAACTGTGTGGAACGCCCCTCATTACACCAGTCACACGCAGCGGCCATTACAGAGCCGCAACACCTGGGAGCTCTCCCATGATCCCCTGCACTGTTCTCACTAAGCAATCAGACATGCTTGTCCTCCTGCCAAACATATAACGCCTATCGAAACCCACCTCCCCCACGAAACTTTAGCGCCGAAATATGAAAATAGCTTATATCGCTGGAGTTTATCTTAAATCACTTTCAAGTGCCCTATGACGTAAATTTGTATTGTATTGACCCAATTATGAAAATTCTCTCATGTAGGCTACTCACCCTCAAGCATATGACTTACATTTTATATGCAGGCCTGAAAAAACATCATCATAAAAGTAATTCAAAACACTCCAGTGGGTTAAAAAGAATGTCTTCTAAAGCTAAAACGATGGTTTATAAACTAATGATTTGTCAGAGAAAACCATTAATATTTTGAGAAAACTCTCTGTGTTGCTAAATAACACTTTAGCGCCAATTATTGTTTAATTGCAAACTACATTCTGGGAAGAAATTTGATTACGCTTCAAACAAAAACACAATATTAAATGGCAGCTAAATGTTTTGTCGCACATTAAAATGCATTACGTAACATCTTGATGGTAAGTACATTAATTATGATAATCACAAGGGCAACGCAAGCATCCTAAAGTACGGTATGTAAACACATTAACATGCTACTACATGCCTATTTGAAAACCTAACAGTTTTATGAATTTACAATGGGTCTCTCTATCTGACGTCAAAGGCCCCTGCAGCAAGTAAATCAAGTGAGCACTCTATTTGAGAAAAACGCTACTTAAAAGGCTTTTAAGTGCAATTAACCTGTGCAAGTGTCCACAACGCAAAGAAACGTTGTAACAACGTTGAAAAAACAAACCAAGAACGATCTGAAACAACCTATGAGCGGTGAACTAAATCGCCTAGTGAGAGAATAATTAGAAGTCAAACCTCTCCTCAATATTAAACCAGAGGCCTGCATTAATTCTAATCAGCGTGTGTAGCCAGGCTTGACTGCCGGCCCCCAGGGGCAAGGAAAGCAGCACCCTATCCTTCTCACCCGAGCCTGGCAAAGAGTGCAGCTGGCTCGGCCTCTGATCTTCAGGGTTCAGCGCTTTTCTCCAGCGACTGCCACACAAATTCACACACACAGGTGACAGACTCCAACCTTTCGCTGCACCAGCTGCTTAACTGTACCTGACAGAGCTGTTTAAATGGCCTTTATACACAGGGGTAGAAATGGCATTATCGTCCTGGCATTTGCCGTTTTGATCCTGAGAACAACCAGCCAAATTGTGTTTTAGAGCACTTTTAATTTCACGTGCGGTTTTTAGAAAGCTTGATCAATACATCAATTATGAGATTACATGTTGATTACTGATATGCGCTTATATGCCGTCATGTCGGTTTGAGTAATGTGCTGACCTGGATGACATTTAATAAAAACGTGATTACTTGTTGGACTACATGTATTTTAAGGTTATGTGAAAACATTGCATACTGTAAGAGTGTCAGCAAATTAATGGCACATTTTATTTTTAATGGTTAAATATTTCACAGTTCACAAAAGGGTTCGCCCAAGAATGAAAATTCTGTCATCATCTATTCACCCTCTTGGCACAAAAGAAGATATTTTGAAGAATGTTGGTAACCGTACAATTGCGGGAAGCATTCATTTCAATTGTATGGACACAGCTAGTCTCGGCCTCAGACGTCCACCCACGGATCGTTGTCCAAACGTCTGATGTATAAGGCACATTTTTCTGGAAACAATTCTTCACGTTCGAAGTCTTCATCTTATTGGTTGAATTTTACAGGATTTACAGGAAACGGTCTGCGAAGCAATCTTATCTAAGATTTAAGATGTTGTGTTTACAAAAGTGGAAATAAGAATTTCAACACCTACAAACAAGCCGTGGCACAAAGCGACACGTGGCCCTAGGGGCGGGCCTTGGCCAAAGTAAGCAGCGAAAGCTTCTAGACCTTCACTATGAAGGTATGGCTATGCGAGACTAAACCAATGCAAACCAATGACAAACATTCGACAACGTTTTAGTTCCACGTTAAAAAAAAAACGTTACGAGAATTAGGTCGAAATGTAATGAGAATTAGGTCGAAATGTTACGAGAAATAGTTCGAAATGTTGCGAGAATAAGGTCGAAATGTTTCGAGAATAAAGTCGAAATGTTTCGAGAATAAAGTCGAAATGTTCCGAGATTAAAGTCGAAATATTTTGAGAAAAATCACAGAATTGCTAGAAACAATGGATGTGGAGGATTTGGTTAAATCCTACTTTAGATAAAGATTTAGCAATAAGGAAATGATTTGTCTTTGGGCGCATCATCACGCCGTTATAATTAGTAAAAGGACACTGCAGCGGTTATGAAGGAAACTGAATATATTCAGAAGAAAAAAATCTGAGTGAGTAAATGCAACCAAAAGACGGAACATCCCATTGATCTTCTCTTTGGTCATCTACCATTTGATATGTAAACCACAAAATTCAATCCAAAACACCCATCAGTTTCAAGAAAAAAAGATGTCGACATGGCAGATTTCCAAAAACACAATAACTCAAAATATTTTACCTTTGATTTGACAACCCAGTAGTCTTCGGTGCCATATTGCACATCTCTGAGAGCCGTGAGGTAGTCATAACTGATAACAGCTGTCTGAAAATAAGCATTCAAAGAGGAAAAAATGATTGAATATGCACAGACAAGTTGGATTGAACTTCTCATCACCGCTGGCAGAAAATGCATATTTCGTGATAATACTCATTTGTTATTTAAGCTGCAACAGTGTTCTTGCTTGATCCACTTGTGCGATAAAAATAAAGACCATTTTAAGAATTTTATAGAAAATACTGATATTTACCGTCACAGCTGCCCTCCCAAATCGGATGATGCTATGGTCATTGAGGTCAAGATTTTTGCTGTACAGGTAGAACCCAGAGGATGCGAATACTGCAGTGGCAACAGATGATACTTTCAGTAGTCGACCAGCCATGTGAGATCCTGCAAAAAGACATGAAATACTGCACTCTTAGGTTTATGCAACAAAATTCAGTATTCTGAAATGGTGTAGCATTAAATGTTTATCCGGGTCAATCCATGAGAAGCTAAGACCCAGGCTGAGTTGTTCCAGAAATGGTTGTACTTTTGGCACCATCTAAAGTAGTATTTAATAAAAAAAATAGAAGTTTAATAGAAGTTAGATTTAATTATTGTGTGCGTTTAACTATATGAGCAGTTTGGAATAAGCAATTCATTTCTAGGCTAAAACCATCCTAATCGGTTCTACTTTTTTCGGGTCTCTCAGCCGATTAAGTAGGTTGTTTTAGGGGAGTTTTTACCACTTTTTTTTACCTGGTCAAATTGGACTAAGTTGATCTTAGCATGTCAGGGTGTAAAACCAGTAAACACCCAACAGGTAAAACCACCTGAACATCAGCTCCTTGGCCAAGCTATGAAGACTTAAACCAGTTTAATAAGTCAACCAACTTAGGGTATTTTAAAACGTGTATTATTGTTTTTATAAAATACAGTAACCAACCATACAAGAAAATAAAACATAAAAATAGAAAGAAAGAAAAGACTAACAGCAACATCTGAGGGGCGTGATTTAAAGGCATTACGTCACTGGGCTATGACATGTGACAATGTTATGAAAACGAATCAGCTAACGGGAATTCTGGTTTTAACCTAAACCAAATCGCGTCGAACACGATATTTGACAATGAAGAAAGTGAAAAAGTACATCGACACAGTTTACACACCGCACGTTTAAAGACATTCTCGTATAATATCTTTATAACAGTAGTCTGTGCATTAAAGGACGCGGCCAGGTGATCACAAACGCCACAGTATATATTCGTATTGTGCAAGCGATTGCGTAACATACACCGAGACAAAAAAAACGTTTTGCTGCTTGACACATGAACTAACAACAGTGATTATTCCATATAATATTAAAAGAGCAGAATGAGTTACCTTCATTGACTGTGTTCCCACGCCGTCATCCAGCAACCGGTTTTGCTATGACCTTTCAACTCCCTCGCAATGCATTGTGGTTGTCGTAGTTGTTACGCTCATTGGCCAACGGCAATGCAACAAAGACTAGTTATTCAATATCATGCTTATGTAGAATTAAGGATTAACTTTACTACTATTTAAAAATCTTTAAATATGAGTGAAATTCCTTTTTTTCAGATCATTAAACACATCATTAAAGTATGATGACAATATAGAAAATGGAAAGACCATAACATATCTTCTATTTCATGAATTGAATGAGCAGATCTCATTCAGTGTAACTAATGTACACATTTCTCTTTAGGAATCTCATAATGAGTAGCTTATTTAATTGAAAGCTGTGAACCTACTGAATCAGAACGTTATAAAAGACTAAAATGAATGAAGTACCCATCAAGGATATTTGCAGAATCAGAATCCACTTCAGAATGTGTTATATAGTTTAACCATTTTTCTCAAGGTGTAGATGGAAGGAAATTATAGAGGATTATGATAAAAGCCTATTAGAGATAGTGTGACCATATAGTTGGAAGTCATTGTGGATGTAGCCTTGATGAACTTCTATTAAATGCTGAATTTATATTTAACTTAACAATGCTGATAAATAATCTGAAGCAATACATCACACTCAAATTGTTAAATACTGTTAAACTTAATACACTGATTAATTTTGCCTAAGTATCTGTAATGACACTATTTCGATGTTATATACATTGCAGATATAAACAGAAAACTCTAGAAGAAAATCCTTCATCCCATAGTCAAAAAATAAGACATTTTAATGGAAAAGTTTTACTATGATACACAAATCATTGTCAAATTAAGAGACGTGAACAATAAATAGAAGTTCCATATTTTAAAGGACACAACGTTTGACTCCACACAAAAATCTGTCATTTTTAGCTGTCTTCTGCTTCTTTGTTTGATTTTCTTCCAATGAATGCCTTTCTGTTCCTTTGTACCTGAAGCTGCAATAAAACAAAGATTTAAATGATTATTTATTTTATTATGGTACAGACAGTATTAACAAGAGATACCAGAAAACCATTTTGGATTGCTCATTCACACTGTAAAGGCATAATTTCACAAGCATAAGATTAAAAACTGAATTAATTTTAGTAGTTTCTAAATTTGAAAAGTGTTTCCTGACTCGCCTTTGCTCCTTCAATAATGTGAGGATCCTTTTGAAGTGCATTCTGCAGTCCCTCTTCTGTATTGAAGCCTATCCAACAAAACCCCCGATGAAAGCCTGTCTCTTTATCCTGTAAGACAGTCAAAGAAACTCATTGCAACACAGTGAGTTTATACAAAAAAGATACCGATATACATTACTTCATACTTACAAGGGGCAGGAGACATTTCTTCACCTGACCGAATTGTCCGAAGTACTCTTTAATTTCCCCTAAAACAGAAAGCATTGCAATGCATCAACAACATTCTACTAGACATTATTGGAGTCCATTTTTGAATTGTGCAATGGCGACAAAACTTCAAAGACTGTATTTAGGATTCGGGAATAATAACTGTTTTGTTCATTTAGTCTAATATAAAAGACAATTATTTGATGCAAATGTAACGTTAGCTCATTATAGGCAAACAGCATATTGTATGATGCGCATGGATGGTATCGCTTTATCGAAAAACGTATATATCTAGGGACCGTTAATACATTTACGCAAATACTTCTCGCTTATTTAACTGTTATATCATTAACACGACAATTATTACTTACTGGTTGCGATCGTCCATGGCACTTTTGATACAAAAACCTCATAGACTTTCTTGCCTGCTGCTGCTGCTGCCGCTGCCATGTTTCGTCCTTGGCGAATGGAGCTGCCGCTGACCCTGATCACGTGATAAGAAAAACATATCCTTCAAGAATATGAGTAAAAAATAAATTGTAAATACTTAAAAGCAACTCTTATCAAAATTATTTAGCTTCATCGTTATTGCTTTGTTCAGTTTTCGTAGAAATAATCGCGTTGTACACCGTGACGTCACGAGTTGAAAGTTCACACGATGACGGCAAAGATGGCGTCCTCCATGGTGGAGCATGGAGAGGATGCTTTTAGGAAGTTGTTTAAATTTTATAAGAGGAGAAATCCTCCTCCAGACTTCAATGAGGTTATTAATTTCGCTAAACCTCTTAATAATGACAAGGTGAGTCTTTTGGACTTTTGAGATATTTGACACCTATAAACGTCTTCTTACTCAATGACTTACGTACGTAAACATATCACAAAAATATGTTACTCTAAAGATTATTTGTATTAGTTACTAGAACATAATTTAATATTAGACTTTGTAGTACATGGAACATTGTTCCTTGAAAATGAAATTCTGGATAATATTCTGATCAGCTGGAAAGTGTGTTGAACATGTGTAAGTACACTGTTGACTTACACAGTGTCAGATGTGCAGAACTAACGTGGTGATAGTACTGTTCTGACATTATATACATCATGAATCATATATGAATCAGGTTTGATTCACAGTTTTGAAATGTTACATTAATACCTACTTTGCTATCTGTGCCAATAGGTTTTTCGTTGTGAGCTTAACTCCAGCCCTTTAAATGAGGAGGAAGTTTCCAAAGCAGGTCTTCAACCAGTGAAAGACTGGAGAGCCTTTGCTCTGCGTGGATATCCAGGTGTGGTTTTGATTGGACAGTAGCAGATTCTGTCTTTCTCAATTTTAATTTTCTGGCAGTAGACTTTTAGTCAATATCTTTAATGGCAAATAAAATTGGCTGATATCTGCCTGATATAATCACAATTGTCTATCAGCTCAGCTTTAGCACTACTGCACTGTTGACAGATGAGTGTTTTGGATTCCTATGCATGTTATAGTAACACAGAACACTGTGAATGCCTTAAGTCCACTTGCATAAAATTGTATTAATGGAAACCCCAATATGTTTCTGTTTAATTGTTTACTCTGTTTATGAATGTAAGTGTCCTGTTTTATAACATGTTATCAATTTTGAATTTCAGGGTTCATTTTTATATCCAACCCATTCCTGCCAGGGTCTCAGCAATACTGGGCAAAGCAATGCCTAAAAAACTATCCACAGAAACCAAATGTGTGCAACCTGGATATGCATATGTCACCTGCAGAGACAGATAACATCTGGGAGCAAAGCATAGAAGGCATTCAGTAAGGCATTTTAATTGGCTTTGTTTATCAGGGCTACACTTTATCGTGTTATAATGATAAATACGTTTTTGTATTTGTTAGAACAAACACGCAGTGGTAAGATACAAATACATTATTACAAGTAAAAGTTACATTATTATATTTTATTTTGAAGAAATGGTATTCTGTTGAAAATGTAGTCAAATGTCTTGAGCTGACTGTCAAAAATGGTTGCACTTTACCTGTATTTACCCTACTTTTTTTGTAAATGGGCTGATTTTCCCAAAACAGTGCAATTTCAGAACACGAACTGTATTATTTTCACACTGCTGTTTATTCTGAGTCTGTGTTAAGTCACTATTATCTCAGTCTATGTATATAATTTAAGTAAAGAAAGAACTTATTTAATTCGTACTCCATTCTACAATGCTGAGGTTACCTTTCCCAAAGACACTTTCTTTGTGCTGGTAATTTCTCATAGATTTTAGATCTGAGCTGTGTCTATTGCTCAACATTTATGTTTAATGTTTGTGCATCTGCACTGTACGTGATCTGTGTCCCACTGTTTCTTATCTGAATGGATCTGTGAATTATTGCAGGAGAAAAGGCTCTGGGAAAAGAGAGCCCAAGACTCTTCTAGAAAAGCTGCGCTGGGTGACTCTCGGTTATCACTATGATTGGAACTCCAAGGTACCTGCAGTCACTTTCTATCATTTTTCAACTGCTAAACACATCTCACCAAACACAATCATCCCAATGAATGCTTAATGATAGATGGTTTCATCGGCTGCAGAGCTGATCCAAAGTTAACTTAATGTTAATTTGGTTTTTAATGCTTAAAATATAACTATTTGTTTTATATTACTATGAATTCATATTAATATGGTATGATATACTAGTTTTATTAAATTAATTTATAACTTCTTAACAGTCTTTGCGGAGGTCTACCGGAGGCCCACATAACGTTTGTTTATGTTGTTGCGGCTGAAACCATCTATAAAGCTTTGCTATTGACAACAGTCGACGGTTTTAAGTATTCTAGAGAGCTATATAATATTATCAACATAAACTGCATCAGCCCCTTTTAACGTTACATGGCAATAAATCCTTTTCTTTGTTTTTTCATGGACCAATTGTTTTTCCCAGAGACAGGGAGATCTCACACCGGCCGTGATCTTATTAGCATTATTTGCTTCTTTCAGGACATTTCATCTCTAATTGTACAGGCCTCATGTCTGCCTGTCTCGTTTATATGCTAATTACATAAAAGTGTTTAGTCTTCTGTCTTATTAAATCAGTCAGGAGGTGCATACCGGATTCATTAGCTCTGATCTTAGTTTGACACCGACGAACGCCTGACGACGGCAATCAGGGAATTTTAAGCAGAGACCCTTTTCTCATCTCTTTAAGTAGATCTGAAGGCTGAGGCATTTACTCAGATCAGATGAAGTACTTCAGTTCAGCCCTGCGAGAGGCTGTGCTCATATGATTGTCTGGTTATTACAAGATCTACTGTTAAATCAAGGAAAATTGAAGTTCATTTCGACAGTTTTGTTAACACTTCAACTTGTTAAAGTGATATTTGTGTGATGCCACATATTTAATTGTTTTTTTTTCATTTTATTTTTTATGATGAAAGAGCATTTAGATGCTGTTGTATAATGATCAAACATACCAGTTGATAATCGAAGGGTTGAGGTTATTTTATGGTCACTATAACCATTATGCCCTAAAATGAACCATGTGGAGTGGTTTATTGTTTTAACATATTTTCATTCTTTTGCAGACGTACTCTCCAGATCACTTCACTCCCTTCCCCACTGAACTTCACTCCCTGTCTCACAAAGTAACAGCAGCATGTGGCTTTCCCGGCTTTAATGCAGAGGCGGGCATTCTCAACTACTACCGTTCAGATTCGTCTCTCGGAATCCATGTTGACGAATCGGAGCTCGACCACACCCGACCTCTGCTTTCTTTCAGGTGAGGGTTATTTGTTTACCAAATTTTAATTGCTGCAGTTCTGGACTAGCTTTCGGTCTAGTAAATACTTACTGAACCAAAACCTAAGTTTACCTAAATATGTTACTTCGTCTTTCCTTCTTGAATTTGCAAGACTTGTTTTTTTTTATCCAAAATTGTGATTTTTGTATATCAATAATAAATTCATTCATCCTGCATGTTCTCCATAAAATTAAAATACGCAATTTGAAGTAAATTAAAGTTTAATTGCATTACCAGTTTTGGGCAGACTGCAGTTTTCCTGCTGGGCGGGGCTAAGAGGGAGGACCACCCCACAGCCATGTTCATGCACAGTGGCGACATAATGGTGATGTCAGGACCCAGCCGTCTGCTCTATCACGCAGTGCCCTGCATTGTTCCTGCCCCTGCTGGAAACCCGCTGCCATCCTGCCTGAGCGAGACACTAAAGAGTGAACCGCAGAACGATGACATCATTCAGAACGTGAATGAGGGGGATTGGAAGGTTTGCTCCTGGTATTTGGAGACGTCTCGAGTGAATGTGACGGTTAGACAAGTACTGGGATCCGGTCAGACCTTCCCAAATACAGAGACACTGAGGGGGGCGGCACACACATCTACGGACAGCTGTCAAAAATCAGATGAAGAGGGTGAAACTGGAACTCATAAGAAAAGAAAAACAGAATCAGGCTATGAGCGAGATTCATAATTTCTGTTTTGTGCCTTGAGGACAATTGTACATTATTTTATTTGTTTTATTTATGCAAAATACACCTGATATTAAACATAATGCAACTTTAATCAGTATCTGTGTTCCTTGGGAATGCTCAGCAACACGTCCTTGTTATGTTGCTTTTACAATGCAATATTTTGATCACTTCCCTTTCAGAGCAGGTGTTCGAAATGTGGTCTGTTACGTCCTACGTCAAGTCAGTTCGACTTGAAGCTCAGTTCTTCATTTTGCTCTGTCATGACCGAGTTCGCGCACAATGCGTCTCAGTCTGAAGAACAGCGCTGACATTCAGCTCAGTCTGTTGTGAGTCGTGACAATTTGCCGAGCACACGTCTGTTGATTTAAGGCCGGATGCCATGTTTGCTCACCCAGGGCTGTAACACTAAACACACCTGACCTTCAGAGGAAAACCAGGGAGACGGCGTATAATCTTTTTAATCTGGTCAAGCAGTGTCACGACGTGTCAAAGCTGGTGTGACATTGGCTATGACAAGATCCCTGAGGGACCCAAATTGACACGGCCATTGTGGCAGTAAGCACTGCAGTCTGCGTTTCCATGGCGACGAAACACAGCTGTCACTACGCTTGCCTCTCGTGAAGCTCTATCAGTGGATGTCTGCGTCTAAGATTTGTAAGATTAATGTTTGTAAAGGCATACATGCTCTGTAGTCCTAGCAGAGTGGTTCAGGGGTGTCATCACAGTTTGTCACTGCTTTGAAAACCTGGTGGGTTACATGCTCTGATGTTTATCATGGTAGTCATTTTAAAGGGCCAGTTCACCCAATAATATTAATTCTGTCATCATTTGCTCACCCTAAAATTGTGTAAATTTCTTTGTTTTGATGAACACATTTACATTTACATTTAGTCATTTAGCAGACGCTTTTATCCAAAGCGACTTACAAGTGGGGTAGATAATGGAAGCAATTAGGACAGCATAAGTACAACAAAAGCATAAGTGCAATCAAAAAGAAGACTAGTCTCATATAGCCTAACACAGTATACGGAACCATTCATACATATTTTTTTTTTTTTTTTTAAGAGTAGAGAAGAAAAGAGTAGAGAAGAAAAGAGTCAGAACAGATCAGTCAGATGTTGGCGGAAGAGATGTGTTTTCAGGCGTTTCTTAAAGATGGCTACAGAATCTGCAGATCTTGTAGCAGTGGGCAGATCATTCCACATAGGTGGAACAGATCCGGAGAAGGTGCGCGAGAGAGATTTTCTACCTTTATGGGATGGCACCACAAGACGTCGTTCGTTTGCAGAGCGTAGGGATCTGGCAGGTACATATGTCTGCATTAACGATTTAAGATAAGGTGGTGCCGAACCAGTAGCAGTCTTGTAGGCCAGGAGCAGAGTCTTGAATTTGATGCGAACACAGAGAAAGACATTTGGAACCAAACAGTTCTTGGCAACCATTGACTAATATAGTAGGAAAAACTACAATGGTAAAGTCAAAAGTGCCCCGGAACTGTTTTCTTGGGGTGAACTGTTCCTTTAATATATAACATTTATGTCCTTTGGTTGTAGAAGTACTAAAAAACCAAGATGAATGTCCAAAAACGAAACTATAAAGACACTAAGATGCTTATATCATGATATATCTGGGGCCTTTTTGGGTGAAGATTTTGCATTGAGAGAAATCCATCAAAAACTGTTAATTTTGTAGAACAGTCCATCACTGTTTACAATTAAAGCACATTGTATTCATTGGCATGAGCATTGCAGGTCTTTATAATGCAATAAAGAAATATTCCATTATTAAAAATCCTGCTGTCCTTCCAAAACCCCAGAACTGCCTTCACGAATCTTCGGAGTATACACGCTGGATTAATTACCTCTTGTTTTTGCTTATTGTATGACCGTAGGAGTCTGCATAGAGGAAAGTAATTGGTTTTGCGAAAGGTCTTTCTGGGGCCCTTTAAGCAAGCCACACAAACACCTCTCCATTAACCAAAGCAATTGTCACTTACGCACGAATATACCGCTGAGACAGTTCCACCAATTGCACGATGGTGATTATCCTATTTTTGGATTGACTCGAGTTCCTCTATAATTACATCAAATGAGAATGCAGTTCAATTCTATTGTAAGGAGCTCAATTATTCCCCTGCTTCCCTAAAGAATTATAGCAGTGGCCAAAAAGTAACATTCTCAAGTTTCCTACAGAAGTCAAAAGGACATTAAGCTAACATTATGTAAAATGTTATCAAACGCCCACACGCCCGGAGAAACATCAAGTATGTGGAGAGAGCTGAAGATGAGATGGCTCTCGTCTACCTTCACTTTCTAGCACCTCCACGCACACCAGTAGGGTTCTGGGTACCACATCCATTCGAAAGCAGGCAGAAAGGCCCTGCCCTCTCAGATAAAATTATACGCTGTCAGGATGATGTATGTAGTCATATAATTTTTATTGCCGCCACTTTATCTGCTCTTCCTGCTGGCGCCGTGTTTCTGCCCTGTTGCCCTCCCGTTTTCCATCGTACGTCACATTGCCTGACGCTGGCAGGTGGCGGCGACGGGGTGTGAGGCGGGCGCAGGAGTGCGAGACCCGGCCGCCCCTTCACGTCTCTGTCTTAAATCAGTGGTAAGAACGAGCCACTGTTGCCTGATCATAACGCAAAATTTACAGCAAAGACAGTCAGACATCCATCAGCGAGATGAGTCAGAGTGTTATGTTCGATTATAATGCATTAAATTTGCATTAAAGTTTTGTCTGCTGCATGAAATCTACCTGCAATGTTCGTCTTACAACATGAAATATGACAGGAATATCAATGCCGTATTTACAGTATTAACAAAGAGCAAAATGTAAGAATATATGTATTTGTGTTATTTAGTATTATTGCAGACTATTTTCAATTCACTTTGTAGCAAATGTGTATTGTGGTTCTAGAAGCTGCACATCATTTTCTGTTATCCTATAGAGCAGTGTTAACCAAGTCAAGACGACATAAATGAATAAAATAAGCAAAACATTAGTGATACAACTACAAATATACATACTGCTGTTTGGTTATTTTTATAACAATACATTTTGTTTTATAGAGTAGAAATTGTTAGTTGATAGGCCAACATTGTAGCAGGCAATGAAGGGGGCCACGAAGGAATAAATCACCCAAAAATTACAATTCTTTCATCATTTTCTCACGCTCATGTCCTTAAAAGCATGAAAGCCTTTCTTTTTGTCTTTCTTTATGCGGAAGAATGTTTTTGAATAACGTTTCGAAACCAAACAACATTGGCCTCCATTGTATGGAAACCAAACCATAGACATTTATTAAAGTATCTTCTTTTTTTTCCACAGATGAAATATACAAAGTTTTAAACGACGTGAGGTTTTATTTTTAGTAGAACTAATGCATTATACATTTTAGCAACAACCCTATATAACCATATTAGATATATACAGTATATATCAGCAACACCGGTGTTAGTGACTGACTACAATGATTTATCCTCACCACAAAGAAAAAAATATGATTTTACCTTCAAAAGCCCTCATTTGGGGAGTTAATTAAAGAACATTAGCTTTGCAAATCGGGCCAAAATTGTCATTTTTATAATCACGTCCATTACCAATAATTACTGCAGGAGTCACATTGAGATACAGGAGAGTGGGTGTGAACACATCCGTATCCTCATTCTGTAAGCACAACGCTCCCCCTAGTGCCACCAAACATGATCACTTAACTAAAATCAACACTGTTCCTCAACATTTAGCACAGCAGTCATGCCAGTATTCCTCTGTCTACTGATTTCATAGCATTTTTTCATCTGAATTATGCATCTGTGCTTCTCATTGTCAGTGGGTATTTTTTAAGTGTGTATGTGTGTGTCAGCTTGATTGTGTTTTGGTTGAGTTTATCTTAACTACTCTTATTGTTGTCTGCTGGAACAGTTTCCACACCATTAGTGGGCTTAGGATGTGCCCTTGCTTTGTGGTTTAAGAGCAGACAGAGCGTTGTCTGAACAGCTGTTTGAGTCCCGAGGTGAGCTGGTCAGAGGCAAAATGATTTGCCATTGTGGTTCGTCAGGAACGACCAGAATATTAAGCATTTGAAATAGATAGAGAGGTTTTAGATTTTTTATTTTACAGTTTAAAAGGCTTTGCGCATTGTTTATTCATTACCATTTGAATGCTAAAAGCACATGTCTTTCTAACTTAAAGGGATAGTTCACCCCAGTTCTTAGTCATTTACTCACCCTCATATCATTTTAAATGTGTGTGACTTTATTCTGCAGAACACAAAAGAAGATATGTTGATGAAAGCTGGTAGCCGAACAGAGCTGGCTGGCACCCATTCACATGTTATGGAACCAAAACCAATGCAAGTGAATGCCAGTTATTAACAATCTTCAAAATATCTCCATTTGTGTCCTGTGGAAGAAAGAAAGTCAAACAGGTTTGAAATGAGATGAGGGTGAGTAAATGATGACAGATTTTTTTCTTTTTGGGTGAACTATCGCTTTGGGAGCTATAACATTAATTTTCACATTATTTTATTTTCTTCTTTTGGTTCATAGTTTTAAATTAACTCATTTTGCAGACACTTTTATCCAACGTGACTTACAAGGAAGAGAGCATATTAACATTTTGTCATCATGCTAAACAGTGCCATTAGTTTACAATTGGGCATATTTGTGCATTTTCATTTTTCATGCATTTTTCAAACAATTGACCGTAGTGAAATTATAGTCATGTGATTTTCTATGTGACTAGTTATGTATTGCAGTGAACATGAACACTCTAAAATTACTGTATAGGATCTGTGAGTTAAAGTATTTGACATTAGATAAAGTGATCTATTATTTCTCTGTTTTACTTTTGTCTTTAAAATGCCTCTTTCTCTTTTCTGATTTTTTATTCATCTCCGAGCTTAGTGTATATCTCTACTTTGCAGTATAAGCTTTCAGACACTTCATACTGAGCAGAGTGTTTGAAATGTCACCGAGTGCTACATTTGAACACAATTTTAAGCTTCTCAAAGGTCACACTATTCAATGGTCCGTGCTTTTCATTTATTTGTTCTTTGTTTGGTTTGTTCGTGAGACATATGCCACATCAGTCGTAGCTCGGTTTTGTGTCGTCGCACAAACTCTTTTCCTGCCAGAGTTGCTCTGCGATCTCTGCGCTCATATCTGCTCAGGAGCGACGCTGATGGGTGAGAGATGTCTGTGGGTGTTTCTCTTTTTTTTGTTTTTGCCTCTCCAAGCACCACGAAAATGTCCAAGTACACACCTAAACTTAAAGTGGTAGTTCATCAGAAAATGAAAATTCTGTTATCATTTACTAAACCTCTTGTCATTTCAAACCCGTATGACTTTCTTTCTTCCGCAGAACACAAAAGAAGATATTTTGAAGAAAGTTGGTAACCGAACAGCATCAGACCCCATTTACCTCAATTGTATAAAAAAGTGAATGGGCTCCAGTTAACAATTTTGGGGTGAATTATCACTTTAGTGTGAGGGGCTGAGGTTGTCAATGCCATAAATACAGTTCTTACAATAATGTACCAATCACAGCTTGCCACCAGATTATTATATTTATATATCATATTTCTGATAAAAGACAACATGATCAAATATTCTCCAGTCTTCAAGACAGCAGAAATGTTGCCATTTTATCAACAATAGTTGTGAGTACAATAGATCTTGGGTTCAGGTCCCTCTCTATGTCTCACTCCCTTCTCTCTCTAGCTTTCTTTCTGTCATAAAATCACAGATTAGGTGAGCAAATGTTCAGACACACAGAGGAACACCAGCTGCCGTTGTTATGGTGACGTGCGCTTTCAGAAGGCAGAGCCCCTGGCCTCCCGGTGCGTTGATTATGGCCCATTATGTTATTTGCGCAGACATTGTTTTTAATCGGCCTGCACCCGTTGCCGTGGCAAGGCGGATGGGGCAATGCTTTTGAGGTGTTGGGGTATTGTAGCCTGCTGCTGCTTTATACACCATTTGTTTATTGGTTACATATTTCGACTTGGTCAGTAGTAAGCTGTGAGTTCTGCAGGGATGCTCGGCTTGTAATTTGAAATGTGTGCGTTGTTTTCTGTCCTAAAATTGACTCCACCCTGTGCAAAGGTATCGATCAACATCAAAGCTTCCCCTGATCGCTAACCTTTCATTTACATGTACGCTGTGAGATGTACACACAGTCCATGCATCCCATGAAACTCATGACTCAAGACATGGCGCTTTCATAATGTGCATTGTTCCAAATCAGTTTTACAGGAGAGAATAAGAAGCACACAGAAAATGTGAGACACGGTAAAGTGAATGGTGTTTGTAGAACAAGCAAGATCATTCTAATAACGCGATGTAAACAGAATTTACAGAATCATTAAGCTTATTTAATATCAGCGGTCTTCCGGTAAGCAAGCCAACCAGGCCCTGTGGTGAGGAACCCAAACTCCAATGATAAATAAATAGAGAAAAAAACTCTCAGTCGGGAGGGCCAGGTCCCCTCTGACTTGTCACAGCTGCACTCAGTGACTTTGATTAAAAGTTACTGAGTAAATGCTTATGAATAACAGTGAGAGATTATTAGTTGTGATTTGGGAAATTTCATTTGTTGAAACTGTTTAGGTCTTATTTTGTCTCATTTTGTGACCGATGACAGACAACAGAGGAATGTTATAAGCAGGGAAGATAGTGATGGCATAATGTGCAGCTATAACTTCAAACTGCTGTCATGTGATGTACGTTTAACATAAAATAAGTATTGCAAATACTGTTTAGCATTAATGTGACAGCACATAGTCCCTCTTTACTCTTGGCTGGTGATGGACTATGTCTTTGAACAATGACCATAACTATTATTTTGATCTCACTCAAAACAGATTTTTCACTTGTAACTATAATTCAACCATGCTTTTATGGAAACATAATTATTTTTAACATATAGTGTGGTATTTATTGAGTATCTTGGAGAACCGGGGTATATGCACATAACAGTCATTATAGTATCAAGCTCTCCTTGGTAATGATAATGCAGACATCACCATAGCACAGCCACAGTATGTTTTTAAGAAATGTATGAAATTTTTTTTGCTTTGTTAATGTTTCTCTATAAATTCTTTTGAAGACATATTTTACGTCCAGTTTACTGTCAATAAAACTTTACATTACATTTTTATGTAACATTTACATTCTTTTTTTAATCTTATGTTTATTGTACAAAATAAATAAATGTATGAAGAAATATATATATAAATAAATAGTAATATAAATATATATTTTACATGTAAATGTATGTATTAAATATATATATATAGTAAATAATCTTATAATTTCATTAGCCTTACTTCATCTCTTGTACAGGATCTGAAAATCATTTGAAGAGGTGGATGGTTTGGGCGTGCACTATGGAGTGAATGTAAAAATACAATTGTTTACACTTCATATCATTGCATGTTGGGTAAAGGGAAATTTTCTTTTCTTTTTTTTTGTCTGTCTCTCTTCCTCGCTCTTCCTTCTGGCAGCCTATAATTTTTCTTTTTCAATCACGCTGGCTCCCATGGCAACTCTATCTGCTGAGTAGCCAGACAAGCTCTGTGAAATTGTTCCAGGGCCCCTGTAATTGGGTCCAAGTTAGATGCAGAGAGTAATGTAGTGCGGCGGGAACATTATAGATGCTCGCTGTATGCAATGCGGACGGCAATGTTAGCTTTGATGTGAATATGTTACATTTCACATTATACCGCTCATAACACACAACAGCTCTTTTGATAAAAGGCCCGCAAAATGAAGAACAAAAGGCGTGCATTTGCACACCAACCTGTGATTAGAACAACATATAATTTATGAAATGAAAGGCAGTTTGAGGTTGTCTATTATTATATGAATATTTGGAGGAGAAAGTTTTTTTGGGGGTGGCTAAAATGTGAATGTGTAGTATTTACACTGATCTAAATGAATGAGTGAATGAATGAGGTATTTATCTGATATATAGGATGTATGTAAGCATAGACAACAAGAAGATTGCTCTTGTATGGCAAACTGTTTGCAATTTCATTAATTTGTTGATACAAGATGGGAGCTAAATGACTAATTGTAAACCGCAGGATATAGGTCATAAATATATGACCTTTAATCAGATAATTTGGTTGTTTTGTGTTTTTCAAATCTGTATAAGCCTATATCAGATATTTTTTTTACTTTTGTACAAGACAAGTAAATACCTTTTTTATTAAAGTACTCCTTTTTCAAGCGTAAAGAAAGCTTTGTGGTAATAATTATCACCAATGCCAGCTGCATTTGCACTGCACTGATTTCAGAACAGTTTAGTCAGGTTTGTCTCTCATGTGCATGCTGTGGTCCATTAGCGTCACCTAAAGGACACTGAGTAAATGAAGCAGGAGCTCTTATTTGACACCGCTGCTCGATTGTGGCCTGAGGACATCAAGATTAAGTCAAACATGTTTACAAACATTTAGGAATCTGATAGTGTGAGAATGCTGTGAAAGAATCAGATAAGAATATCTCAAGACATTTTTAAAATTGTGATTTACACTACACAAGAACTTGATTTCTATCAAAAATGTATGTATATAATTTGTGTTTCATTTTTAAATATCAAGTAAGTCATATTTGCATATGCATAAGGAGCTGTGGAATTATTGCATATGGTTGCTGTCCTTCTAAAACCTTGGTTGCCCAAATTCACTGTTTTTCAGGAAATGGAAAAAATGCTGTAATTTTTTATTATAAAAGACTGTGTTGTCAAAGATTGACAGGTACAACCCAGTGACAAACATAAAGGGTGACTTATAATAATGATTTGTGACAAAAACTAATAATCATGAAATATGGAAATACAAGGTTTCAGATTTAGAAGGACCGGAGCAATTGCGTAATGTGGATTTAGGTAAATTTGATAAATATCATGTTTGTGTTCGAATTTAACTTTTTATTGGAGACTTGGCAGAATTTAGCTCAGTTTCTAACATTGTTGAGATCTTTTTCTAATTGAGATTTGTGACATTTCTGTATTTTATTCTCAGAAGATAATGTATACATTTCTTTGATATCTATGAGCAATAACTGGGATATTAAAGAGATCTCATCTGTAATTTTTCTTTCTTATGGGTAGCCCCTTAATATTCCACAGCATATTATTAATAATTAACTGTTTTCTATCAAGGTCCATAGGGATTTGTGTTGCAATTATTAATCAAATAGCAAGAAAACCAAAATCTCATTCTAAAACTGTGATGAAACGTTCCTTCAGATAAATTTCGAACCGGGCTTTATTTCTCCATTCGAGATGAATAAATCTGGATGGACAGAGGCTCCATCTGCATTTGTTTTCACAAGGCCCTGTGTGTCATAATCTGATAAACGGAGCCAGGAAGAAAGAAGTTTCCTTCCAAATGTTCTAAAGCAAACAGGAAGGCCAAAGGAAGCCAGATATGTAAGAGGATCCAAAACACTTCCAGCAGTTCAGCACCAGGTCCAATGTTATGCCTGCTAAAGATATTCCAGCTTATTCTTCCTGTAACATGAAAGAAGCATCCAATATGATGAACTAGACCATCGACAATCCTTAATTTCTGGCTGTATAGTTCAGTGAATTCTCCTGGTGTAATAGGTTTTCTGTAATGTAGTCCTTTTTTCTGGTGTCACGTGGGTTGTTATGAGGAGGGACAGTGGGGAGACTGATAACAGCCCGTGTTACACGTGTACCGAATACCTATCATACATGTGACAAGTTTCTGGCATGCTGTATCATGTGTGTGAGATTCTCGTAAAGTTTTAGTCTAGTTAAATACTAAAATAAATCAACAGCCATCATGTAAAGGGGTCTGAAAATGAGGGTGTTTTAATTTTTGGAGAAAATGCTTGCTTTCCGAATCATCATTTATGTGTATAGACTAGACTTCTTAAATCTCTAGGACTAGAATATTACAGATTTGTAAGAGTGGACACGAAGCATTAGCTACCTAGCAACATGCTTAAAGCATCTTAGCAACGTATAGCAAAGCCCTGACATCCACCCACATAACCCCATTAGTTTAAAGTCTTTTTTTCATAAAATGTAAAGATCCAATTTGAATATTCTTGGCAATGCTAACAACAACAACATTAAAGTGCCATTATAGCTTCCTAAAAGAGCCATTTATTTCATTTTTCATACATGTCAATGCAGCAACTGCCCTGAAACATAAACCCTGCATGCATGACACACATGTTTTGGCGCTTATACTGTGAACGACTTTGAGAAATTACAGCGTTGGAGGGATGACCTCCAGAAATGGCGGCAAATGTGTGGCACACAGCTGAATTGATGAGGTCTTCCAGGCAGTGACAGCTGATAAAAGTGAAGTTGTTTGGAAAAATGCACGAAGAAGGTTATAGTAAACACATCACGTTTTCATCTGTTCATGTGCGGCGCCACGTAAGCTGCTTAAAAAAGCATCTACCTTTAGGCCTACTCAGTTTCCATCTCCCTCCTTTCTCTCACTCACTCACTTTCCAATTTCAATGAATTTGGAGCGTGTAGCAAACATAAATCCAAGCAGCTGGAGAGAGATATAGAGGGACCGCGAGACGCTGTGGTACCCCTGCAACCCCCCTGCAAAGAAACGCTTTATTCCCATCAGCTGCGTTTTTCTTATCGCTCCTTTCCAGATGCACGTCGGGCAAGAGGCTCCATAATTAGGTGGCGAGATCTCGGTCTCCGATCACTTTGGTACGTTATCAGCTCTGACACCAATCTCCTTGAGTGACATTCTACCCATCGGTTATATAAACCACAGTCCAGGTTCAGTGTGTGAGAAGTCAATGCAGCGAGATGAAGTGAGGGAGAAGAACGAGCATTAAGAGCTCCTCAAGACTCGGGGCCACGTCTTTCCTACAGCTCTCTCCTTTATAGTTTTTTAATTAAACACACAGAGCTGTTCTGTGTGAAGACGGAGAGAAAAGATAAAGACATGCTGTGTGGAAAAGAAGCGAGAAGAGAGATAAAGTGTTTGTGTGTGATGTTTTTTGGCAATGATTCTTTGGAGATGCTGTTTAAATCCTGCTTTGCCTGGAGGAGTAAAGTTAAGACTGCATATATTGTACGCGATATAAAAGCGTTCCTGTAGCTCAGTGGTAAGAGCATGGAGCTAACAACGCCAAGGTTGTGGGTTTGATCCCCGGGGATTCCACATACTTAGAAACAAATGTATAGGATAATGCAATGTAAATCGCTTTGGATAAAAGCATGTGGCAAAATGCACAGATGTTAATGTAATTGATTCATTAAGATATGAGGGTCAGCCTATAACATGTGTTACATATCTCATATAAAGTATATCTGGCACAAAGCTCAGATAAAGTTATAAGATAAATGTCAAAACTGTCTCTGTTTCGAGAGGCTGTGATCATGCTTTTCTCCTTTGCAGGATACACAGGGTGTAGTCTGAACTGTGCAATGCGCTGATTCAGGCAAAATCCCCCATAGTTCCTCCTAGAGGGATTTCACAACCGTTGATGTAAGAGAGACACCAACTGGCCCATATTGTTCACTCCACCCTTGTTTTGTTCCATCTCCAGTTTATATCCACAGTGTTTCTTTCCAGCACTACACACAGTGTTAATCTCTAGAATTGGCTTTAGGGGATAAATCTCACGAAGCTTGTCAAGAAAAATCTAAATAATTTAAATAATTATACTTCTTTCAATAAATGAATTCATATATTCTCGGTTAAATTAAGACTGCAATAAAATAGAAAAATAGAAAATGAATAAGAAGTAACAAATTATAATTATGGTAATGTATGTTTGTTTACATATGTATGTTTACATAATAATTATGTATTGTTTTTTGCAGTACACCTACATTATAGTAGTAATATTTCATTTTTTTTTTAAATCATTAAGTTTGAACTAGATATTCTCCACTACTGTATTCAGGAGAGTCAAATATTACGGGCCACATTACATTCATACAAATTGGTTGGTGAAAATGCCACAAAGTTATATATTAAATAATGCAAAGGCTTCCAGCTTAAATACGTTTTATAATACTAATGTGTTTTAATGTATTTAACCTGAACATTAAAATGCCAGTGATTTGAAGGGAAAGCTCAACCTAAAATGAATTTAGGAAAGCAAACAGTTCTAGGACACCACTACCATTTTCATTCTTCCAGCTTAGGTAATTAATGATGTCCCATAAATGTCATATGCTCACATTTTTCCAAAATCTTTCTTTGTTTTCAGTAGAACAAAGACATTTATGCAGTGCTCGAATTGAACCAAGTCTTATGGGGGTCCCCCTCATAAGACTTTTTTGATGGGGGTTAGTCTCGCAATATACAATTTATACAAAATATATTTAAAAATGATAAGCATAACTATATACTATTTATTATAAAGAGGCTTACAGAAAAGAACAGGCTTATTTCACTGTCTTGCGCTCAGCGGACTTTAGACGTGGGGTGTTTCAAATTGAAAGAGACATGACAACTAGCCCATAAACTAATTTAACATAAATGATTGTAAATAATTAATTCACAAAATATACCATATCCATTGCATGAATTTAATCACATTTGTCATTATCATTTTTACTCAGATACAAATATCTGAGGGACCCCCATAATGCCTTATGGGGGATCCCGGATCCCCCCAGCCCCCCTTCAATTCCAGCACTGCATTTCTGTAAGTTTGTAACAATTTGACGTCAATGACAGGATTTTGGGGGGACTATCCCTTTAAGGGATAAATGTCAGCGTGCATTTTTATGAAATTATTTTACATAGCTCTAATGTACCTTTATGTATCGTGCATACTGTATAGTGGTAATGTATTTATGTATGAATCTAGCAGCCAAAGTATTTGTTCGGTTTTAAATCAAGCTTATTTTAGTCCTATGACTGAATTCCACACATGCACGAGACTTCATCTTGATAAGACTATATGAAGATAAGACTATTTATGTAAAGGAAAGGGTCCAATCAGGAAATGAATGCGATCTTTGATATGCTACTTTCTCATCCACCCAAAACAAACAGTCGTGTTTACATAAACGACCAGCTTCGTCTAAACACGTTATATAAGCGTGTTTGCCTTTCAAAGTCGATCTGATAGCACAGCAAACTTTAAGTATCGCGCAACTATTAAAGTCACATCGAGAGATAAAGTTAAAGTTAAAACGCACAAAGGTTACTCGAGTTCATTCGATCTTACAGCAGCGCGCGACAAGGGCCACTCCCTTTTAAGGTCGGATTACCGCTAAACCACACCCACTAAATCTTATCCGCCATCTCATTGGATGGCGCCGCTTTCCAGAGGCGTCGACTTCCGGTATGCGGAGGCTGGAATTTCAGGTTTCTCTCTTTTTTGGACTTCAGTGTAACGGGGAAGCGCGTCACCCTGGTACGCCGATCGCCGACTTATTTCCATCGTTTTTCGTCTTCGCATTTGATCGCATGTGTTTTGTCTTAGATAAGCATGACTGTCAGCGCGGGCATTAAGAACCAGGATTGCCATGTGGCGAATGGGGTGAAACCAGGAAAAAATGGCATGGTGAGGAATCATCATATCCATCATCAATATCAACAGCAGGAGAAGAAGGTGAGGCCAACACCATGCGTTGAGATCTTTGAGTCATGCACGTGTGATATTACGTTTAATATTTGTTATTTACGTTGTGCGCACGATGATGCGTGCTAACGCAAACTATGTTAAAACATGTGGCTGCCTGCTTTGTACGTGACGTGGAGTTTCAGTGTTTGTGGCTTGGTCACATGTGCTGAGGTGCAAAAGGAGATGTAGACTTTGACAAGTAAGCTCCCATAGGCCCATGTGGTTAACTTGTGCAAGTCGTGAATTGAAGCAACTCATGACTCTGGTTAGCACTTATTACTGTCATGTGTCTTCCAGTGGTAGGCTGGTTTAATGTCTTCCAGGATCCGTCCTTTGCTTTTGTCAATGCACCTTTCTGTGTATATCTATACTTAATAACACACTCAGATGGAACATTTATAGACAACATTTATCACACAGATTTCAACATTCCTACTATCTGGGTTCCTGGCTTTGGTTCCCAGGGATGCACATACACACAAACAAGTCTAGCTTAAATGCACTGCAAGTAAATGTAGGTTTAAGCGATGTAAATCAGTTGCTCATTTTTCCCAAAGTTTCCTGGAAGGTTTTGTCAACACAGCAGATGAATGCAAAGTTGTCTTGGAGCTGGTCAGGGCTCACGTGCATGTCATGTGTCTGCATATCACAGGGTTTTGAATGCACCACTTAATCTGTGTTGTTCAATTCTTAGTGAAGCGATAATGTTACTGTTTCTAGCCTCGTAGGGTTTGCATACAACTGGCAGTGAAAGGACTAGATAAGGTATCTGAGTGAATATAGTGTCGTCTAAACGTTAAGTCACACTACTAATAAAACACACAAGTGGCTTTGCATACTGTGTTGTATATACGTTTGGGGAAAAGAGTGCACACGCACAGCAGTAGTTAGTTCGGACAAAGTTAAGACTGAACCAATTTGTGGTTGTCTGTCAGCGGTGGTGGAAAATGTTTCTAGCCGATGAACTTCATCTGTGGTTACTCTGATGAATCACCCGTGTTCTACCTTGTAATATTTAAAATGACGTCGGATCCTGTCAACGCAAACAATGGAAAAAGTTGTTTTTTGGAAATCGTCTTTTATTTTTGTGTTTTCATTCACACTTCCCTGTTGAAAAAAACATTTTGAATGCTTGACCATTTAAAACCAGCAAACAAGCATCAAAACATACACGGTTTGACACGGTTATTTCATTTTATAGCACAGTGAACATTCTGACTATTATCTTAATATGTATTAGTGCTACTTTATTTAAACTTCAGCTTAATACAGATACTGCTTTTCAAACATTTCAACTCTCTGAGTAAAGCTCTTATTCGCAACTCGCACAAAGTACAAAGAACGTTCGTAATCTTAGGAATGTCTGTCACCGTTCCTCTGCTAAACCGTTAAGCTAACTGTACGATTCTGGTAAATCAACTTTAACAATGCACAGACACTTTAAACATCTCGCAATCAGTAACCACAATGTGATGCTGCTATGACTACAATGTTTTGACAAGTTGTGGTTTGCAGGTGTACCACGCGAGCAATGGAGAGCTGTACAGGAGGCCTTTCGTCGAATCCTTCGAGGAAACCCCCATGCTGGTTGCTGTGCTCACATACTTGGGCTACGGCATCCTTACGATCTTTGGATATCTGCGGGATTTCATGAGGGAGTGGAACATAGAAAATTGCCACAATGCCAGAGAAAGGGAGGAGCAGAAGGTAAACGTTGTGATGTGGGTGAAAGTAAGAAAACAGATTTGATTGAAGAAGGAAGTTTGTTTATGATACAATTCCCTGGCGTAGCTTGAGAAACATTCTCGAAGCGCATGTCAGACATGACGGTGTTATTTCCAGCAGTGTTTACTGTAAATGACTGTAGTGTGAAAGTGAGGATTGTTGCAAAATACTTGTTGATTTATAAGCCGGACGTGGAGAGGAAGAGAGAATATTGTCACGGGAAGGAAATTGTGCACTTTGCCGTAACTCTTAAGTACACAAGGGCACTGAAAGGTTGTGTCGTGTTCTGGTACACATCCACCTCGTTTGGATGTTGTGCTTCCTAAAAATATTTTTCCCGGACAGAGGAGCAGTGTCACAGAAATGTCAAGCGTGTAACTCCCTTTTTTCCCCCCCTTCTACTCAAGCACTTTGTCCCACTCTATCAAGATTTTGAGAACTTCTACACGAGGAATATATACATGAGGATTCGGGATAGCTGGAACAAGCCCCTCTGCAGTGCTCCCGGAGCCAAGTTTGACTTTGTGGAACAAAATTCCAAAGATTACAACTGGACCTTTGAGTAAGTGGGCTATCGTAAACCCGAGCCGGAAAGTTTGTCTTGTTGAGATAAGAGCCACATAATTCAAAAGTGCAAACAGCTCTTATATAAACTCCACTTTATGGGTCATGTGGTGTAAATTTTGTTATGTCGAATTAAAAGCTTTCCCTTAAAGGGATAGTTCACACACAAAAGGAAAGTTCCTTCATTATTTTTACTCTCTTAACATTTCAAACCTAAATGACGTTCTGTCTTCTGCAGAACACTAAAGAATTATTTTGAAGAATGTTGGTATCAGGAAACTCTTGGTCCCCATTGACTTGCATTGGGTTTGTGTCCATTGATGGTAGTGAATGGGGACCAATGGTTTTTGGGTTACCAACATACTTTAAAATATCTTCTTTTGTGTTTTGCAGAAGAAGGAAAGTCATACAGGTTTGGTAAATGATGAAAGAACCTGTTTAATCTTATATGGGTGTCAAGTATTAGTGTTCGTCTTAAAGAAACCTTTCAGACAGTGTATGTGCTCTTACAGATACACTGGCCGGGTGGTGAAGGGTGTTATTAATCTGGGCTCGTACAATTACCTGGGCTTTGGTGAGAACAATGGTTCTTGTGCCGATGCTGCTGGAGAGGCGACGATGAAATACGGGGTGGGCGTGGCCAGCACCAGACATGAAATGGGTGAGTGCTCATTTGTTACTCAAATATTATTCATAGACAAACAAATAGAAATCTATGCTTTGTAACATATTCCTGCAACAACCAAAACACATCATCAACCATGTAGCAACACGTGCTACGCATAGCAACCTCGTAGCAATGCCCTAGCGAACACCAAGAGCACCCTAGCATTGTGTTGCCAGGTTTTGCATGCTCAAGTATCGCTTGCTTCTTTTCGTAAAAATGTCTTCTTTAGTTTAAGTTTGTTGCTAGAATGTTCAACGTCATGCACCCCACGGTTCTAATAAGACCCTTTTAAGGAACGAAGCCATTAGCTTTGTAAGAAACATACACATGTAGTGCTTCTCCAGCTACAGTTTACAGTAAATGATCGTTTGCTTGCGGTAGCTGACATATTCTTATGATTTGTTTAGGTAACCTCGACAGGCATGAAGAGTTGGAGAAACAGGTGGCCTCTTTCCTGGGTGTGGAGTCAGCCATGGTGTTCGGGATGGGGTTTGCTACAAACTCCATGAACATTCCTGCATTAGCTGGCAAGGTTTGATAACGCATTCTGAGCTCCAAAAATCTCTGTTTTGCTCTGCTGTCTCCCGTATCTCACGCCGTGTTGATTCTCCCAGGCAACTCCTAAAAATTGTTGTAGTTTTAGTTCAGGCGTTTCTCTTCTTGGCCTGTCAGTGCATGCTTAATAACATACTTTAAGCCACAGTGAGCGTCTCTCGTTTACACATGGGGTGTACTATATTTGTCACGCTCTATCAATAGGGCAGATCGCTATGGAAAGACTCCCACTTCCAAACTTTATAGAGGATAGTTTTGATAAGGCACAAAAACCCCACAGGAAACATGTGCTTCACTGCAACAGGACCAGAGAGATTTCGCAATTCCTTTAACTGTTAGAGGGCAGTATTCACTAGAAACTTCCTCTGGTAGATGGGAAAACCAAAGATTGTGAAATATGAGACCGCAGAAGAAACAATGCTGTTGTTTTTAAAGGAACGGTCTGCTTTATAAGAAAATTCTGCGTACACACAAAATGTTTAGCTGTTAGTTTGAGATTAAAGTTTTTTATAATCGTTAAACCGTAGGTTTATATTTTAGTAGGGATGTAACGATTCACCATGAGCCGGTTGAAAATCGATTATAATATGTGACTTATACTAATCGCAGTACACGTTTTGAACAGCAGGGGCCGTAGTTTGTCCATATTAGTTTTGTATTATTCATTTTTTATTTGATTTGGAATTTGTTTTAAAGCTGCAATTTAGTTTTGTAATTTGACATAAAATATGTTTTCATTTTACTAAATTTCTTAAACGCATTCTGTAAAAAATCGTGGAATTGTGAATCGCATCGTGAGCTGAGGGAACCGTTACATCCCTAAATTTAAGGTAGCACACATACTGATAAAATATGTTTACATAAAATGCACTGTTTTGTTTGTTATTTACATTTATGCATTTGGCAAACGCTTTTATCCAAAGCAATGAAAAAACTCTTATGAATAAACGTGTCCGCCAAGTGTGTAAATGTAAAATAAAGCTGTCTGATATCACAGACCAGTTTTCCTTTCTTCACATGTAGGGATGTTTGATTCTAAGTGATGAGCTGAACCATGCATCTTTGGTGCTGGGAGCACGGCTGTCTGGCTCCACCATCCGGGTCTTTAAGCACAATAGTGAGTTTGCACAGACGCTCTTGTTATCACACACCTGTTGACATCACAAGGTGAAGGCTGAACTCTTGGTAGAGCTCCAAAACACAAAGCATTAACCATCACTGTGAAAGTGTTGGAGTGGAAGATTAACAAACTTGTTTGAAATCTTGCATTCCTCAAAAGTATGACCACGCCTGGGGTTTGCTTATTTGTAGTCTGGATGTTGTGAAGTTTAGACCGCCTACTCAATGCCAGTTTTGGTTAATGTCCAGTTAAACACAATGAATACAGATTTTATCACCAGAAAGGTCAACTCTCCATTGCTTTTTAACAGCGTTATTCTAAATGAATAATTTTAAATTGGCAATCTCGACAGATGGCTGCCAGCGATTATTAAACGGGTTGTTAAATTGCTAAGGTGTCTCGGGGTGAATGTCAATGGAAGCCCTCGAGTCAAAACGGAGAGGACTATGTCTGTCCTGGGAAGTTTGCAAGCACTTTGCAAGTTATTATTGCAGTGCCCAAACCAGCTGGCTCCCCGGCAGTTTGTTATGAATTAATATGCTGTCGTTCCACAGTATGACCAAGGACTAGGGCAGAATTTGTCTATGCTATACATCCATGGAAAACCACAGATGTGACTTATGAATGTGAACCACTTTACCAGTAGCTTAAGTAAACAATCATGCAGTTCTTTTTATTTGTTATGAAGACACACCTTAGGGTAATATGAAGCTCTCATGCCCCAGGCGAGACACACATATGTGCCACACATTGTTATTGTACTCGTGGGACCTTATTGCGCTTAATAATACTCTTTTGTATTTTTTGTTTGGCTGCACGATATTGAAGAAAAGTGTGATTTGCGATAACTTGCAGTAATTCAATATTCTATATGTTGATCTTTACATTTGAAAAGTGTGTTTAAATTACAATTAACGCTGTCAAATCATTAATCGCGTCCAGAATAGAAGTTCATGTTGACATTATATATGTTTGTGTACTTGTTTGTAATTTAAATTATAAATAAATAAAAATATATTTATGTACATGTAAATGGTTCCATGCACACGTTTATGTGTATGTGTTTATAAATACAAAATTAAAATGCACAGTACACATAGATTACACAAACACAAACTTTTATTCTTGATGCGATGAATCGCAATGAATCATTTGACAGCCCTAATTAAAATAGTTAGAAAACTGAAAATATTAGATTTTTTTGTGAAAAGAAAGCATCACTACAACCTCTGATAAGTGAACAGCCATGTTTTATTGTTAAAGTATATAAAAACAAATCTGACTATGCCGTTTTAACAATTGATATATTCGTTTGGTCTGAGAACGTCACAGGTTGTTAATCGTCTAGCATACATCAGAGCATGCACTGATGCATGTACCCACGCATGCACGCAAATTGCAACTAACATTTGCATGCCTGTCTCTATGATATATCTGATATAATCCTGCTTTAACTTAAAATGCTGAGTATGAATAATTTGAATCAATAATTTGAATAAAAAATAATGCTTTAATAATTAAGTTATTGCAAACAATTGTGAAATGCACATGTGCAATATTTCTAGATATGTAGCAGCCCTAATGTGAATCTTGGTATTTTAACATGCAAATGGTATATTCAAATAATGCATGACAAAAGGGAACAACTTTAGGAAGGCATACTGATAAATATATACTTCTGACTTTGGATTGAATAAAATGTGGATCATGTGTCGCTAACTATTACATTACCTGTTGATTAACGTGATTATACATTTGTATTTTAAAAACATTTAAAATCCTATCCCTACATTTTCATACAACTAGATATGCAGAGTTTGGAAAAGTTGCTTAGAGATGCTATTGTTCATGGCCAACCCAGGACACATCGACCCTGGAAGAAAATCCTCATTGTGGTGGAAGGCATCTTCAGGTGATTCATCTCTCTGACTTTCTGTAAATTCATCTCATTCATATAAATTTGAATACTGTACTACCATTATGTTCTTCTCCGCAATGACATGTTGTCACTTGTATCCCCTTACACCTATTAGTATTGGTCCTGTTGAACCATCCTAGAAATTGCAACATTGCTCACATGATATAATGTTTTTAGTGCAACCTGTATTTTGTCCACAGTATGGAGGGCTCCATCGTACGGCTGCCAGAAATTATAGCCCTGAAAAAGAAATACAAGGCCTACGTGTACCTGGACGAGGCTCATAGTATCGGGGCATTAGGACCCAGTGGCAGAGGGGTGGTGGAGTATTTTGGACTGGACCCTAAAGATGTAGACATCATGATGGGAACATTCACAAAGAGCTTTGGTGCCGCAGGTGGTTACATAGGAGGTCGAAAGGTAGTAAACAATTTACAGTATGTTTAACCGATGTACAAAGCATAGTAAAACATCTCGGATTCGTTCTTCAGGATTTTATAGAGTTCCTGCGGTCTCACTCGCACAGCACAATTTATGCCACCTCCATGTCGCCTCCTGTCATGGAGCAAGTCAGCGCTTCTATGAAGTGCATTATGGGAGAGGATGGAACGTCCATAGGTGAGTTTTACTGGCTTTTTTTTGGCAACCTTAATGCGTGACAGAATCAGAGGTATCCAAATAATAGTTTTTTCTGACAAGTTTTCCCAACACTTAAGTCATCTCCATTGGTCAGACAGGTAGGTAGATAGATAGCTCCGCCCTGAAAACATTTGAATTATTTCATTGGTGGAGCCAAAACTGCTGTGTAGATCTGATCAGGACCCATACGGAGCAATACTTTGATAAGTGACTGACAGAGTAAGTGACAGTAAAGTTATTATGCTTAGTAAGTGATCTTAGCATATTAATGCTGCCTTCACGTGCTCTCAGAAATGAGAAAATCCCGGGAAAGCTTTATGCAATGGTGCTCTTTTAACGTTAGCAGTAATGTTTTAATGCTACGAAATCATTCGTAAAATTTTTGATGTTACTTAA
Source organism: Triplophysa dalaica (assembly GCF_015846415.1). Taxonomy (NCBI): domain Eukaryota; kingdom Metazoa; phylum Chordata; class Actinopteri; order Cypriniformes; family Nemacheilidae; genus Triplophysa; species Triplophysa dalaica. The sequence continues at coordinate 4,183,224 of NC_079556.1, forward strand.
TCTAGAGGTTACTTCCAGGTTGAAGTAGGAATTATCGAATTTCCGAGAGCCTGCGAAGGCAGCATAGGCATTGAAAAAATGGTGCATTGTTGAGTTTGCCACAAGATGGCAGAACTTGACCAAAAAGAAAGATTGACTTTCAATGATGCACTATGGAGGGCCTTCAGGATTTTAAAACTAATTTACATCAGATGTCTCGCAGAGTTTCAAATAAGAACCTGCATATATTGTGTTAGGACGTTTATTCTTTATTGCATAAGACACGATGTTGGCAAAGATTTTTAATAAAAATAAATCAGTAGATCATACTTTTCTGTTCGGGTTCTGTTTAGTCATTTAGCAGACGCTTTTATCCAAAGCAACTTACAAGTGGGGTAGGCAATGGAAGCAATTGGGACAGCATAAGTACAACAAAAGCATAAGTGCAATAAAAAAGAAGACTGTCTCATATAACCTAACACAATATACAGAGCCATTTTTTTTTTTAGGAGTAGATAAGAAAATAGAGTCAGAACAGATCAGTCAAATGTTGACGGAAGAGATGCGTTTCTTAAAGATGGCTACAGAATCTACAGTGCTTGTGGCAGTGGGTAGATCGTTCCATATAGGTGGAACAGATCCGGAGAAGGTGCGCGAGAGAGATTTTTTACCTTTTTGGGATGGCACAAAAAGACGCCGTTCGTTTGCAGAGCGTAGGGATCTGGCGGGTACATCAGGGATCTGGCATACATCAGTCCAGCTGTCAATCAACAGTAGTTCTGTAAACGTTCCGTGTGCTTCTCCATGCATTATTTCAGTTTCTCTTGTACGGCCGTACATCTGCGTCTACATTATCAGAACAGCGTCCCTTTACTTCGTCAACTTCATTGTTCTTGTCTTTGCTTATTGACTGTTTTATTTCACTGCAAAAATACAACCCTCGGGTTTGTTTGCTCTTTGCGTTCTGGATAAACTTGGCGCAGAAATTGAAATAAGCATTTCTCAAGGATCGCTTTGAAGTAAGCGAGCCGTGAAAAAAAAAGATCTGTCAGTGTGAGATTTTTCTTCGTCGAATTTCCCAAGCGCTCATGAAACGAGACTGATTAGTTCTACAGCTGTACACCGACTCTGTCCAGGTAAAATATTTAGCTCAAAGTTTAAACCTCAAAAATGTGTTAACAATTACCAATGTAGCTAGTGTGATTTAGACCCAACAAACTGCCTCTTTTCTCCCCCGCCACTCAATCAATGTTGGCAGCTACAACAAACAGGCCCTCCGGTCGGTCGGGTCCAGGTGAGGTGCTCAATATGACTAATATGAGGATAAGTTTGCTTTGCTAAGGGCTTTTTTAATCCCTGGATACGCAGGCCCCACAAAGACTGTGATTGTTCTCATTATCCTTTGAAGAGTCACCTAACAATGTCTTGCTGTTAGTCTTGTCCTTCACCTGCTGATGGATTGACTTCTTGTCTCTCACAAACATCAGATGTTTACCGACTGCAACCTTAAAAATGGCAATCCGTAACATCGCCATCTCTGTCTAAAAATGTAAAATTGCAGGTTACTTTAAGTACTATTTTGTGGTGATGTCAAATTGACATTTCCAGCACATTCTTATATGACCGCTCAAATTACAAGTGATTATTATAAGAAAAGCTTGCATTGTGACACGGATGTTTTATGTATTTGCTTTATCTTCAACTATAAAAAAACACATAATTTGTCAATGAAGCATTGCAGCTTTTATGGTTATATGAGCTAGCTTTCTGCACTGTCCTCAGATTTGACGTAATTTGGTGTTTTGACAGACCTCAGAGTACATTTCAAAGGGATAGTTCACCCAAAATGTGAATTCTTCCATTTACTCACCTTCTTGTCATTTCAAATCTGTTTGACTTTCTTTCTTCAACAGAACACAAAAAAAGATATTTTGAAGAATGTTGGTAACCGAACAATGGCAGTACCCATACATTTCAATTGTATGGACTAAAAACCAATGCAAGTCGTTCGGTTACCAACATTCTTCAAAATATCTTCTTTTTGTGTGAACACTATTTATCGTTCCTCTTATAAACATTTTGTTTCTTTGGTTAACATTTGGTTATATGATGATCCGGAGGTGAGAAAATATGCGGCCCTTCATTTACATTTACATTTATGCATTTGGCAGACGCTTTTATCCAAAGCGACTTTGCTTTATCCTATACATTTTACATAGGTATTTGCAATCCCCTTGGATCGAACCCACAACCTTCCGTTGTTAACGCAATGCTCTTACCACTGAGCTTAAGGAAAGCCATTTGATTTACTTGGTGCTGGTGGAAATTTGCGGACTAACCCTCATCATTTTGCTTGGAACTAAAAACCTGCGATTCATATTCTGTCTCGTCCCACAACTACAGAGAATGGCTGTCACAATGGTATGAATGGAAGAGGAGCTATTAGGTGCGTTCAGTAATAACAGGTTACAGATTAACCGATGAGATTTATCCTAGATTAACTGATATAGGAGCGTCCGAGAGCCCGAGCAAAGGAGGATTCGAACAATCGCTGTGTTTGTGTGTGCGTGTTTGATGGGGGTTGATGCACAAAGAAAACTAATCAAGCAAAGGTCAGCTGGGAGACATCCTGAGTATCCTCGTGGGAACTTAACCCTCTTCTACCCTTCGTTCTGCGGCCCACACTTGTTGGGCTTTTCGTTACCCGTAAGTCTGTCATGTTTAATTTGAAGCCGGCGTAACTGCATTGATCTGACAAGTGACTTCACTGTGAACAAATTGCCTCCAGCTCTCATTTGCTGCCAATGATTCAGTCTGTTCCATTTTATGTTCCTTCACAGCTTGTCGTTTCATTTTGATTGTGTTAAATCAAACGTTCCAGTCTGATCACGGGTCACGTCTTAATATAATGTAGCGGATATTTGTCAGCTAGAAAGCTTTAGTTTCCAGTTTCAATAATGTTGAACTGTTTTAATAGCTCTTGAAGACAATTTGACACTCACCGCAAATGAGCGTCGACATCGCAAAGTGTGTGGTAGAGCAGAAAGCGCCAGCTGCGATTGGGTGCCAAGTTTGTTTTGGATGCCAGACTGGGAGGTTCAGCGTACTTCGGTCATTTTTTTAGTCGGTTTGGCCATTGTGTTATTACATCATCAGGGAAGCAGTTTTAGAAAGTGGATATTCGTTTTGCAGATATGTGTTGTGCATGAGCTCAGGTCTTAGTGTCGGGTAGTCTTGTGGTGCATTTGCCGTTTTCTTAAACACAAAGGTTTTGCTTTGACTGAGTAAAAGTAATAGTTCACTCAAATATCAAAATTCACTCATAATTCGCTCACCCTGATGACGTTTCATTACTTGAACACAAGTTGATAAATACAATGCATATATGTTATCTAATATGATATACTCAAAAAGATGAAGCTGCTTATGCATCATTAAAGTTACCCAAATGACTCCAGTGGATTAAAACATGTAGTCTACAGTGAACAAAAATTATTCAAATTTTGAGCTTTGCGCTATTGTCTCATGACTTGTTGTCATATGTCGGTTTCATCATGAGACACGCAAGAACAAATGAGGTTTGAGGTTATCGTTATACCAGCATATTTGAATCTTGCGTTTTGATGTGTCTGTTTACATATTTTAACCTTTGTAGCTATATTAAATATGCTATAACAAAATATAGTTTATGAAAATATTTCTGGCACAAATGTATTTTGGTGCTTCAGAGGACTTTTATTAACACACTTTGGATATATGTACGTTTCGGAGCTTAATCATTTTGAGACTTATTTTTTGCTTATAACTTGTAATCATTTATATAAGAATTAAATATATGATATCATGAATTCTAAATGCTGTTTCATATTTACTATCTTCAATTATTATAATTTGTACAATGTTTTGGGATTGCGTCAGGGTGAGGAAATTATGAGTTTTTAAATATGGGTCAATTATGAAAGAGTTTTTATATTTTTGTAATTAATGGGAGTTATATTTGGGTAAACTATTCCTTTAACTGTTGCATCCTTGGCCTGGGGAGAAATAAAGTTTTTTTTATTGGATCTGGCTTGTAAACCATCCAAAAACTGCCGTCCAAAATATGAAACCATCCCGCCCTTGTTCGTTCTCGAGGCCTAAATGGGCTAAATGTGATGGCATCCAAAAGTTAAGGTTTCCCTCATAAATCACACTTGTTGACGATGTTGGTGTTTTCATCTTGCCGTGGTGTGTGGCAGTGGCGGCTTGGTTAAGTGAGAAGTGAGTGTGCAGAATCTCATTGTTAAGCCCCACTGCTTCTCTGTACACACAGGCGGCCTTGACAAACATTGGGCATTCATCTTTGTCTCGAGGTGTTGACGTGCTCTGTGAGAAAGGGCAGATACACGTGTTTTGAGTGTAAGAATGTGTTTACCCACAGCCCCCTTTGAGATGGTTAATGGATTGTTATTCCAGATGTTGTAATGAGCTTCTGTTTCATTGACACCTCTTCTGGAAAGATACATTTATGCGGGAGTACCGCAGAGCTCTGTCAACGGCCCTACCTATATAGCCTTCATTGACAACTTCATTAGGTTATTTGAGTAGTTTGCGATTCACCTTTGGAAATGTATCCACCAATGCTCTGACCTTTTTGACCCCACACGTGTGGAATATGGCCGTCTGTCTTTTTGGATGACTGTGAAATCCATCAACCAGTAAATGTGGGCGAAGACCCACAAGTTCACTTTCTTCTCTAAAAACCGTTGCCCTGGAGACGACGTCAGCATCGGCATCTGTGACGACCGCTAGTGAGAACCGCCGAGTCATAATGGTGAATCGCAGATTTGAGCTGCTGCATTTTCTGTTCTCCGGAGAGGTCCTCGTGAGGGAGCGCGTCCGCCGCCCTCGACTCCCCACTGGTGCTTTTACTTATCTCCTCCCTTCAGATGAAAAGGAAGTGAGGAGGAACTGGCATTTCAAAAAAGAGAAACGGTCCCCACATCTGGAAGCTCTTTCGGTCCCTTTCTTTGCCTCTCCAGATCCTCCAGCTCTGGAAGTCTGGAAGGAGTTAGCGGGGGTGTGCTTTGGGAAACTAGCTGTTGAAAAGGTACCCCAGAAAGATTTACTTTGGAGAGCTGGATGCCCCTCCCCCAACACCCTTCGGCCCTCGCTCGCTATCCGAGTGGCCCCGGCATTGGCCGGCTTGAACTTCCTGGAACGGCTATTGCTTTCAGATGTTCATGTACGTGGAGTTGTTTACCTGAGATGTTTGTCCAGCTGATCAAGGCTTTTGAGATAAGTGCCGTCATTAATTAAAAGCACCGCAGGTTCCCCAATTGTCCTCTGTCAGGGCTGTCAACCAATAATAGTCACGCTTTAACAATGTCTTCCTGGAGGCGATGAGAACACGTCTCCAACTTTGGATGATTCATTCTCATCAGGCTCCGGTGATTCAGGTTCTCTGTGTGGTTTCAATGCAGACTGAGCTGTTGTTGGTTTGCAACAAAAAAGAGATGGAGGAACACATGTGGGCCGGTGGCAACTGTAGTTCACTTTAGTTTACAGCTGTAGGCTAGGCGAGGAAGCGTATTAAGAAACCACCAGGATCGTAAAGCGAGTGAGATATGCTGCCAGCGTTTAACGTTACTCATTGGCCGGGCTTAATTTCCTTAGCGCTGAGCTGGTGACCCGGTCATGACTTGTGGAACCTGCTTTATCTGTCAGTGACCAATTTACATTGGGGGATTGTGGAAGGACTCCAGTTTCATAGAGAGTCAAGTCTCCTTTCACGAGGGCTCATCGGATTCTTGCACACATTGGCAGTCAAAAGTTTGGAGACGCTTGACTGAAATGTTTTATTGATCTTAAAAATCTCATGGCGTATGCTTAAATGTTTGAAATTACATTTATAGACAAAAATACAATTGTCTTAACATATCAATTTCTTTCATTACGCTGTCAGAAAAAAAGGTTTAAAACCATACATGTTTCTGTTGCTGGGTTGGCACCCTAAGGTTCCTTTTTGGTACCTTATGGGTACCCCGTGGACCTACTGTGTACCTTTGAAGGTACAGGTAAATCTTTTGTGTTCCTGATTTTTAAAAGGTCCTTGTGGTACACAACAGGTCCTTAGGATACAGTAATGTACCCGAAAAGTTACAACCACCAAAGGTTCCTAGCGACAGGAAAATGTACTGTACAGTTTTACACCTTTCTTTTTAACACTGTGGATTTAAACAAAATATATATATATTTTTTATATGGATGACACACCAAATAATGAAAAATAAACCCTAAATATGGAGCTTTAAAGAAGCTTCCCAGGGTGAGATCTTGTGAAGCTGAATGATAAAATGTCAAGAGAACGATTTGGTAAATTCTCGGTAAAGGGTAACTATTTTAAAGATGCCAAAATCCAGCATTGCTTTGATTTATTTTATATGCTGTAGTTCCCACGGTGACAATAGTCCTTCTACATAGTTTTGAATAGTTACTGTTATTCTTAAACGGGAAAAAATATAAGAAAAGTGTTTAAAATCTTTTACTGGTACTGTATGTCTGTCTCAGGACATGTTTATGTATAGACCAGGCCGAATTTTAATACATAATTTACATATTTCATGTTTTGAAGCTCCAAAAAATCCATCATGAACCTAATCCTCATGACTCTAGGGGGTAATTCAATTCCTTCTGGAGATAAACAATATGTTTCTGAAAAAATAATTGTATGCTGAAGTTTTTTTTTTTGAATAATTCGAACGTATTGAGCCAAGAAATGTTGGCGACTTTAAACATACAGTTCGTAGTTGAGAAAACTGCATGAGTAATTCTGCGTTGAATCTCTTTGGTTCTGGCTAAAATGATGCTTGATTTTCGATATTTAATTTGTCCTTTAGATCATCATGAGCGAGTGCATTAAACATCTTTGATGAAAATCCAACCATAATCTGAGATCCGTTTGCCGTCATTTTATTATCATAAAGATTAGTGTTAAAAGTAACCTGTAATTTGACATTTCAAGCAGAGATGGCGATAGTGAGGCAAAAGTTGTGTATTGCATCTTAAGTTGAGATTGAAATTGGCAAAACCAGACCCTAGGATAGTTTGCGTGGATAAGCGGTTTACAGACCTTGTAGTGTAGGTGTCAGGCTAAAGGCACGGCGAGTATGGCCATGGTTTAGATTTTTCATCTGGATGACACTGAAGTGAGACATCAGGAAATTCCTCTGTTTGAGCCTTTAGCATGCATGGAATGTTTGACGATACAGAGCCAAGGCACTCAGAAACCTAAAACCTTTACCGTGAATCACTGTTGGACTTAATGTTTTAGGAGCTTTGGTGATGTGGAACACAATTCCAACGCAATGGAAGAAGTGGAACTGTTAAAAACGAATGAAGTCAATGATGTTTCTGTCTTTGTCAGGATTATTGCAACCATACTGTTAGGCTGTTTGCATTACTGTTCTTCTACCCCGGTGCTGCGCAGACGATAATCACAGTCTCCGCACGCCGCTGTAACCTGCAGAGCCGGTGTTTTTTTAGCCAGCTGACCGAATGCTTTCTGGCATAGACATCAGGGCTTATGGAACTAAAGTGTGATAAAAAGCACTTTGAAAAGGGAAAGTAAACATCTGATACATCTTTCTGTGTGCAGAGGGCATGTGTGTCTATGATGTAACAGGGGGGAAATGTAAAATGCCGTGTAAAATCAGCAGGTATTAAATATTTCTCATTTAACAGTTTCTGATCTACTGATCGCAGAGGCTTGAGTTCAAGGCGCTTTTTTATTCGAAGTATAAAGTTTATAGCTCAGGTGGTCGACTTTCCTTGTATCTGAAGTAATGAGATCTGTGGGTTGGTAAATTTTAATTGTCCGATCGCATGAAAGCCTGTGGAAAAAGACGCGGAGTGCCAAATGACAGAATCTCTCTTTCTTTCTCAGAAACCTTCAGCTTTTTCAGTGTTTTGTGGTTTCTTGGTTGCAGGTCGTTCGCGAATCCAGCGGTTGGCTGAAAACACAGTATATTTCCGCAGGAGAATGCTGGAGATGGGATTCATTATCTACGGCAACAATGACTCACCTGTGGTACCCATGATGCTCTACATGCCTGCCAAAATCGGGTTAGTCTTTCGCCCTAAATTCTGTTTAAAGGGATAGTTCACACAATAAAATCTAAATTCTGTTTTTCATAATTGTGTATGGAGATGGTTTGAGAAATGTGTTAATACGATGGAAATGTGTTGTTTGGTTACTAATGTTACAGAGAATTTTTTTTAGGAAAGACGGGAGGGTGAATAAATGATGAAAGAAGTGTCATATTTTGAACTTCTTTCCAGAGACAAACCTTATTTATCTAATTTACCCAACTAACCCCTAATGCATACGGAAATTCATAAAAAATAGCTTTATTTTATCATCAAACAATGTCTGCACTAGCATTAAATCCAAAGGTCTAGAATAGGAAATTATGAATGTTAGATAACAGTTTGACCTTGGGTTAGACTCATAATAGGAAAAAAACAAGCTTTAGTTTCCAAGCTTAGTTTGGAAAAAATTACGTAAATGTTTTCTTTGAGACTGATGAAGCTTCGTGTGCTTCCAGGGCGTTTGGTCGGGAGATGATGAAGAGAAACATTGGGGTGGTGGTGGTTGGCTTCCCGGCCACGCCCATCATCGAATCCAGAGCCCGCTTTTGCATCTCTGCGGCCCACTCCAAAGAAGTGCTGGACGGGGTGAGCAGTTCATTCCCTCTCCACAGCAAACACATCCACTTATTTAGATGACTTCAAAGCGACATTGTACCCATTTTTACTGGGCCTTGTTCTCATGCCATGCATTTTAATATTTACAATGGAATATGTTGAGCTAATGGAAAAAAACTGTGGGCTTGATGACATACTGATGTGTAAGTCAAAGTTGTTTAAATGCAGAACCCTGTAGGGTAAGTCTGGTTGAAATGTGCCGGCGATTTAAGAAGAAAGGACGGTAGGGGTTTCAACAGGAACGAGACTAGATTTATCTGTCACCAAGTCAAAACGGCTGTCCATCAATCTTCTGAAATGTAGTATCACAAACTCGATACACCCACCTTGTTTGAAAATAATCAGCGAGTACAGTGTTCCAGGCTGTCCTACGCTATAAATTAACATGGGGCTCGTCTGTGGCCGCCATTGAAGGGTTTACATAAGCAGCGCCTGCCACAGGGGTCTGCGCTGGCAGGAGATCAAAGAGCATCTTAATCTGCCTCCCTAAGGACACTTTGATTTAACCATGGTGAAAAGCACACCGACGGTCAGCCCCCCTCCTCCCCGCGCTTAAGAAAACACTGAGCGCTTTGATGTGACCAGTTATCGCTTCAACACATTTTTCAGTGTCCCTCTGACATGTTTTTTATGCATTTCTTCAATAGCTGAATGAGAGAGATTGTATTGAGTTTATAAAGAAGGTTCTTTGCTGAAATGGTCTCTGTTTTTTGAGTAGAACTTCTTTCTCCCACTCTGTGCAAGTTAGTGATGATGCTACTAACTTACATTTAGATGTTTTATCAGTATGTGTTGAACCAACAACCTTTGCGTAGTTATCGCAAAGCGATACCAACTGAGCAACAGGAGCACGGCGTGCAAAATTATTTGTCAGCTGTTCTTAAATATTTTCCTGTAACGCTAAGTTAAATCATCTGATAATAATTTATTTAAAAATTATTGTCCTCTTATAGTGATAGTTCTCTCAAAAATAAACATTCTGTCATCAGTTTTTCACCTTCATGTTGTTTAAAACATGTATATGAATCTTTCGTATGCGAAACACAAAAGAAGATATTTTGAGAAATGGCTCTGTGGTGTTCTATCCACACAATGGAAGTCAACGGCATCCAGCGTTGTTTGATAACCAGCTTTCTTCAGAATGTCTCCTTTTGTGTTCTTCAGTAGAAAAAAGCCACACAGGCTTGGAATGACATGAGGGTGATTTAATGATGCAGGAATTTTCATTTTTCGGTGAGCTATCCCTTTAAATTATTTATGTAGTTGGTCATTTGTGTTTCATAGCGGTTTCTCCAAAAAAGCCCGCATGTCATCGTAACTTAATCCCAGAAAGTTATATGAAAGAGTCACATCAGGATGTAGTTACATCATTTTTACTTCAATATGTATAAACTGGCAGAATTCTAAGCGTCGCATTGTAGGTGGCGGCCGCCTCTTGGCACCGACGTTATGAATTACATGTGTAACCATGAAAGTAATGGCGCGTGTTGATTGTTTTCAGGCGCTGGTTGTGATCAGTGAAGTCGGCGACTTGCTGCAGCTAAAGTACTCGCGCCACAAACTTCTACCCTCCTTGGATCGGCCCTTTGACGAGACCACATACGAGGAGAACGAGGAATGACACGCTTCCTGTCTGAAGTTACCAAATGTGCACAGCTCATCTTCTGTCCTCTGAAAGAAGGAAGCGAACCACTTAATAAATACAACTTTTTTAAACCTAGCCATATCATCTTTATTTTAACACATAAAGCTCTGATCAGCACCACACTCATTTAGAAAGAAACACTTTGTCGCTCCCCACTATCCGGTTCATTTGTCATTTCAGCTCGGTTTTGACGTGCTGTTTGCAGTCTGTTCGTAACAAACTGTGGCATTCGTTTGGGGAAATAAATAGTTCCAAGCCTGCCACAAGAGGCTGACACTTGTGTACTCGCTAAAGCCATATGTCGGTGTAAACCTCGAAAAAGCATTGATGCATTTTTTCCCATGTAAGTGAGAACAGACATACAGCATATCCCATAATTCCAAGGATCCTGGCCTATGTGAGGAGTTACTGTTTCTTTTGATTGCATTGTCAGTACATTCACTGCGTAATCTAAATCAAACACCAAAAATCCACAACTTGGCCGTTCGGTTTATTGTTGTTTCCGCAGATTTTGATTTTCCGCCAGGTCTGGTGTCTTTCTTTAATCTGGCTATCGTTTGTCTTATGTTACTGGTGTATTTATTTTTTCAATGCGATATAAATCGCAGAAGGCAACGTTGGTTATGTCCGAGTAAAGTCTGTGAAGGAGCGTGCATATTTATCACATTTACACCTCCTGAGAAAACTTGGAGACCGATTGCTTGCTTGAGCGGAGCAAACGTTAGGTGTGTTGTAAGAAACTACCTTTAAAATACGACAGAACACTGTTTATGCAAAAAAAAAACATTTTTTAAATTGGGACCTCTGTCACAAGGATCCTGCAAATGTCTTAAGGTGGGATGCGTTTTGCAGTTTAATAAGCTTTTGCCCTCAACATGAATTGTGTCATGTTTGTCATGTTATCATTTCAAGTCTTAAACGACCTTTTTAACCTCGTTCAAGAGTAAAGCTTTTTATTTTGTGTTCACGTTTCTGTATTCCTGTGTATGTTTCTTTAATGTACATATTTATTTATTAATCATGTTTCTTATCTTTGGAGAAGTGTACTTTAATCATCGACGGCAGCTCTGGATCTCTTAAGCACATGCATGATGCTCTCAGTGCTTATACTACTGATGAGTATTTTTATATCATGTTATTATTCTCTGCATGTGTGACGTAATCACTAAATCTGCTGGTTTACGATGCTTTAAAGGTGCTGAACCTGTACACTCTGTTTTGTTGCCTCTGTTGCTTTAACACGGTTGTATTGTATGGTCGTACTTTCACCTGTAAATTTTGTTTTACAACCCTTTTACAATATCAAAATCCATGGATGTTTACGTATTTCATTTGACTTGGGTTTCATCGTGTTTTTGTTTACCCGTGGTCCTTGAAAATCCAAAAAGGTCCTACAAAGTCAAATGGACTAATATTAATATAAAAACAATCACGCATTTGGATTGATAATAAAAAATACAATTGGTCGCAGTGATGGATTGGAAAACATCCAGATAAAATACCTGCTCATGCATTGTATGTGTCCTAAAATAACTCAGATTTTGTTGCCTGTAGTCCAGAATGTTTTTAGACTTTTGAATCAACACTGTGGGCTTTATATCAGTTAAGGAACTTTTTAAATTAAGAAATTAAAATACAATGACTAACCAATTTTCAAGTCTTCTGTTTCCATTTATTAGATTTTAGTTTTGAATATTTGCTTGAATTAATGCATATTTATATGTTTGTTATTATAGTGTACCAGTTTATAGTGTAAGAACTGTAAATTAAATACTATTGTGGATGGTGTGGATGTGACCACATTATAAGAAACGGTGACAGAAAATCATTGTCTGTAAAGTTTTAATGACACACGTTTCCAAAATCTGTGTGAAAATTATGATGTATTGCTCAGCGATGAAAGTGTAAAAAAATGTAATCCGTCTTTTTATTAAGATGGCAGTGCCCATTTCACAATAGTTTTTTTTTAAGTGGATGTGATGAAACACGTGACTATAAAGTTCTTTTAAAAAAAGGTTCATATGGCAGTATATGTCAGCAAGTCAGATGTATGGAAATTTGTTAAACTGAACAATTCTGCTAAAAAAAGGGAAAGAAATCACATAAATTCTAACTGGTTCATGTTCATCAGTTATTAATGGAATTATAATGGTCTCTGGGACTCCAGGGTTAATGCGTTTGGTTCTAGGGGTAGGATGTTATCTGGCGGATGGGAACCAATAGAATACCTTTAAATCCTGGAACTTGGCCCAAAAGAAACAACAAAAAACATACTGTTTTAATGGTAAACAGACGACTGTTCATAATGGTAATGGAAACCACAAAAAATTGTATTTGTGTTTTTTCAGCAGGGAAATTGGCATTGCATATAATACGCGGATGCAATTATCCAGCATATGTATACCCCACACAGCCCTAGTTTTCACGGCTCGTTCATTCATTCATTCAGTCAGTCAGTGTGGCCATGTGAACCCCGCCTCCCTTGACGTCACACAAGCGGAGGGAGATGAATGTCCCATCCATCCAGTGGTTCAAGAGATTGCTTTACTACACTACCTGTCCGACCTTGAAGCACATCATTTCTTTACGCGTTCGTTCTGCCCATCGCGTTTATAAGCTGCGTCATGCGAGTTTAGCTCTCCAGTGCGCGCTGCTCTCCGCGTTGCGCCTGATTGAGGAGACATCCACCTCACGAACACATTTTCAAAAGGCTTTTTATTCACATTTATCTGCGGGATACAGTCGCGTTTGCGTGCGTCTGTCACTGTGTGTGTCGCGGCACGTGGGAAATCCTTTTGCGCAAACCCGAGAGCGCGTAAAATCAAAGTGCGGTTTGCTGAAATGCGTTTGGAGACGTCTTCGAGGATCTGATGGACGCGAGAACATGACTTTTGAGTTTCGCAGTTGCTCAGTGAGATTCTTGGAGAATGCCTTATTGACTTTTGGACTCTATGGATTCGTTTTTTATACGGGACCGTATTGACAAGCGGACCGCGGAGGTGAAGACGCTTCTGCGCACTTTATAGAAACTGGTCAAAAAGTTCAGTAAAAAGCAGCCTTTATTGTCAAGTTTACGAAGTCATGCTGATTCGAAGCCAAGTTGTACGGTGTGTGGTTTTTTTGACACTTCTTGACCTGATGTTGGTCAAGGGTTTCCCCACAAAAAAGCGCCGAGCAAATCACATCAAAAGCAAGAGCAGCACTTCCACAGAGGTAAGATTCACACAGAACTTTTGTCATCTTAATGATTTAAACTCTAACAGTTCATTGACTATATATTTAAATGAATCACTTTTATAATGCAAGCGCCCTCTAATGATGAAATAAGTTGGTAAACATCTGGGAATATTTTTGGAGGCATTGATTGAAAAGAATATTTTCCAATATTAAATTACTGTAAGTCTCAAACTGAGATGGAACAACTCAGGGCAACTTTATGACGGTCTTGGTTATTCTGAGAAATCACTTTTGTCACCTGAATTGGTTCCTCTAACAATCAGCCAACAATTCTCCAGAACAGGAAGATAAAGTACAGCCCATGTTCTCATAGAGCAGCAGGTGTAAAGAATTATCTGTAAATATTACGTAACAGCCAGAAGTCAGTTAATATGCTTAAACTACGGTCACTTTACAGTTCAACCAGTAAATCGTTTTTAATGGCTAGAATGGATAGAGTAGAGTTAACCCAAAGTTAAATGCTCATTGGTTACTTGGGATGTTTACTGAATTCATTTTCTTCTCATTTGATCAGTAATGTCAGAGTAAATGCTTGAGATGTTGTAAAAAGGCTGTATTTCTTTTTTGGAGGATCAGCTTTATAGTGTTAACACTGGTAAGCAATGCAAACCCACTCCGGTCTGAAGTTAAATAGTCGTTTCCGCTCTCAAAAGAATTTCTTTATCGCAGATATAAAACTAAAGCCCATGTGTTGCCTGGGGACCTCATTCTGTGCTTGTGTACCGATCAGTACAGCAGATACCATGCAGTATAGTAGATCCCTATACACAACCTGAGCGGGGGGTTAAAAACATATCTTTCAGAACTTGACAGGAAGTAGATGGGTACGCGGTGATACAAGAGTGTCTTTGTGCACTGTGTGAAAACATCATGTTGTTCTCCACACCTTTTGAGCCAAGTTGGAAAGATGTTTATAATAAAGTAGCCACTGGGATATATGTGTAGACATTGGAAGACCATTATGTCTCGTACGCAACAGGAAGTCATCGCTTTACACAAAAACTGACACTTACTAATCAAAACAGCCAGCTGGAATCTGAGAGCTCATGCATGGAGGAACCGCTTAAGGTCTGGTATGGGTTCAACAGCCTTGGTGTTATAATTGATAAGCTCAATAATCATAGGCTTATTCCTCTGGAGGAATCAGATACCGATGCCACAAATGCCGCCAAATTCTTGAGCCCTCTCCGAAGTTCACGTTGCCATTTCTTACGCATTGGGCTGGGGGACTGCAGCATGAAAAGCTCTCAAATGTCCGGAGCTTTAATTGAGGTTAAGCTGAAACTGTAAGCCGTAATCTACGTTTGAAAATATGTAGCGGCACACGCTGCGAAACCTATATTCAGATTTTAATGAAGAAACACCAGATATTTCACCTAAACCACCAGAACACACGCGTCGAAGCTTAAATGTAGAAATGGATTTAATAACTCGCCTGCATGTTGCTGAGTACAATCGTTTTTTAGATCTTGGCCCCACAAACATGTTGTGCAGTACCGACATCTGATTATAAACATCTGAAGCTTGTAAAAGAGCAGATATGTATCCAATCCACAGTTTTTGGGTTTAAAACGTTAATGCAGTTGGTATGAACATGTAGTGTAATGGTGGTAACAGTTGGATGTACAGGGTCAACAGAAGTTCTTCTAAAAGGATATTTTGCTTTTGAAACGTCTTGAATTGAATTGTTTCTACCTGACAGATGCTTTCTGATGTCTCCATTTAGGCAGTCTTCCTCTGGTTTCATTTGTTGCACACAAAGATGTTTAACTGCATAACTTGCCAGCAATAAATCAAATCTTCTGAAACGGTGATTAACTTGTTGCTCAATGAAAATCTTGTTTTCTTCATTTTTGGGCAGGGAATGAACAAATCTATTGATTTGATTGAATTATGAGCAAGCCGCTTCATTTTCTTTTACTCATGCTTCTGTTTTTTGGTTGGTTTAGTAAGATGGCTGTTGTGTTGAGTCTCCAGACCTTTCTCAGTTCATGTGTGTGGTATCTGTTTTGGCAAGGGCATATTTGATTATTCCCAGAATTGTTTTTATTGTTTAAATGGTGCCCAGAGATTTCTCTACATACCACTTATACTTTAAAATTCTCATTTGTTTCATGACTTTTAGGTTTTTGTTGCTTCTACTATATTTTGAAAAAACGCGTAACGATAATATACGCAAAATGGTTCATTGCCGTCTAGAAAGAGGGTCTGAGGTATTAAAGGGGTCATTTTGCATACATATTTTTCTGTGTCTTTGGTGCGTTTTCCAAGCATGTATTAGACACGTAAAATTGCAAAAAAGTGTCGGAACAAAAGATGCATTCTATCTAAAAGCGAATGCTCACCCAGATCGGCCTGAAACGCCTTGTGTAACCACACCCCCACAAATCTACGTTGGTTCGTGGTTTGATTTGACCAAGACCGCCCAAATGTTTATGCAAGTAAGGTAGGCATACAATTGCTTTGAAACCTGATGTTCCAAATAAGGTAAGAGGCGTTACATTTCTGCCACATGCTTGCAGTATTCGACCAATCACTATGCACTGGTTAACTGGCCAAACATCTCGCTTTTCAGAGCGATGAGCTTTGTAAACAATCTGTGCATTTTAGAGAGGCGGGGCAAAGAGGAGATACAAACATGCACGGTATGTGGAAAATACAGCGTTCGTAAATCGTGTATACACATTGCATTACATCTAAAACAAACAATAATATTTGATATATCCCTGTCATTTGACCTCATTAACTCATTTGCCGCCAGCCTCTTTAAAAAAAAAAAGCCAGCCAACGCCAGCGTTTTTTAACATTTTCATCCAAATTTAATGGCTCACATTAAATTTTCTGTAAAGAATATATGGATCAAAAGGTTGCTGGTTCGATCCCAGCAGCCACCACCGGTGTGTCCTTGAGCAAGACACTTTACTCCATGTTGCTCCAGGGGGATTGTCCCTGTAATAAGTGCACTGTAAGTCGCTTTGGATAAAAGCGTCTGCCAAATGACTAAATGTAAATGTAAACAATATGTCAAATGAAAGAACAGAGCCTCAGCTTTTAAACAAAAGAAACTGTATTCTTTTATCTTCATTTGTTTGTTTGCATCACTCCGTAGATGTGGGTAGGTTTCTTAAAAAATGCATCATTTTGATTAAACAGCTGAGATAATTAACGTTTTTTGTCAAAGATTCTGCCCGGATTACACTCAGAACAATCATTAAAAACGCTAAAACACATACGTTCCAGGTTCTGGGATTCTGTACTTTTTACCAGTGGTGTGTAATAGCGCCACCTGCTGTACAACAGTACTAATACTGATTGCCGTAAAAACTCGTCTTTGGCGGGGAAACGTTTGTTTTTTAATGACGAGATAACTTGTCAATGGCGGTGAAAGAGTTAAAGGGACAGTTACTGTAAATTTTCAAACCTGTATGTCTTTCTTCTGTAACAATCAAACAAGCACCCTCTAAGAATGAAATAAGCAAACATAGAGGCAAATGTTGATGATGTATTGATTGTAAAGAATCTTTTTCAATATTACATTACTGTAGAGAAATAACTGAGATGGAACAACTCATGTAACGGTTACTGACCCAGACCTTATGACTGTATTGATCAATGTTATTCTGAGAAATAGCTTTTGTCACCAAACAACATTGGCACCCATTGGCTTCCATTCTACTATATGGACAAAGACATTTCTCACAATATCCTCACCGAAGAAAAATACATGGGTTTTAAATTACATGAGTGTGAATAAATTATGACCGAATTGTTATTTTGGGGGTAACTGTCCCTTTAAAGAGATGGTTTCTCTTACAGAAATGCGCCCTTCCAGATGGCACGTCTTCTGAAACACAATAACTGTTTGTGAGGGGAGATAACACATGGCACTGATGCTGTTGAGGCATGCCAAAATAATCAGATTGTAACATGATGGTATGCTGGAAGAAACAAAGTTAGAGAAAGAAAAACACTGAGGATGGTTATCGTGTCAGCCAGGGTCTGCGCAAGAATCCGTCCATGCGCTGTCACTCTGCTCACATGTGGCCTTGCTGTTTTGGCTCCCAAATTCTGTTGGCACATCTTTAGAGCTCCAGAGATTTCTGTTTAGTGTCTAAGCCTCAGGAAACTATTCGATTAACCTGTAGCGCTTTTGCAAAAGCTAAGACATCCTTTCCGACTCAGCTAGTGGGTAAGAAGTTTCACTGGAGTGAGGAGGGAGACCGTTGCAAACTGCTGCGTTGAGTGAGGAGCTTATCTTGGCACGATGTGTTCTCTGAGGTTTGATTATAAAATGATTGAGGAGAAAGGTATGAAAGATCTCTGGAAAGAGCATAAAGAGAAGAAACGTTCGAAATCCCCATTCGCATTTATTACGGACAGGCAGGAAAGACTTTGAGGATGGTAACAATTCATTAGTTTTCACACGACTGTGAAAAATGGACGGTAGTTCCCAGCTGTTCTCCGAGTGTACAATTGCTAGAGATTAATTTAATTTCTTTCCGAAACTCTTGCTGTCTGCTTCCTACATTAGCTGCTACCATAAAGCTCCAAAATTAGATGAAATTTGCTCGACATAGACAGATTCTGTGTGCTTCATTTAGTGCTCCTGAGGAGAAGTGTGTGGGAGACTAAAGCTAATATTTTAGGTCCAATGTGTAATGGTGTACAAAAACCCTACATTTTGAAGTGTTATGTTTTTATTACATTAGAAAGAGCTATTGCTGTTTCCCATTACATGGAATTCGCCATGTTGTTGCTTCAGTAGCCCTGAACGAACAAACTGCTCTACAGAGGTTTTCCTAAATAATTTATCTCCTTCGCCAAAGAAGCGAAAATTTGACGGCATCTTAGTTCTTTGTCAGCCACCGCTTCGGAAGTGAGGGGTGGAGTGAGCCGTTGGTTGCAATTCGCAACCTCACCACTAGATGCCGGTGGGAAATATATATTTTCTTATTCAATTTTAGTTTTTATCAGTACTTTCTAGTGTCTAGTGAATCGATTATCTTCCCTTTCTTTTAATTATAGGATTGAATTTTAGTTCAAGGTATGGGAAGATATATTGTGTCATTTTTTATGCTCAGTTTCTCAATGAATTACGGTTAAATGCCGCCACATCCAAAAGGCAGAGAGCGCTCTCACGCAGAAACTCAGAATATGAGACACAGAAGAAGAACAATTTACACACACACAGTTCCAGGAAATGTCAATGGTCATATTCTATTGCTGTTCATCAAACCTTTTCAGGTAAGATTACAAGATCTTTTGTAAGATTGTAAAATTGTACTTCTCCATCACTTAGAGTTCAGTCAAGATGTTGAAATCATTAATAGATCCCCCTCGCCTTCACTCCCTGTGATGATGAACTTCAGTAGAGCACCAGGGTGAAGTTTATCGTCTGGAGCGGAGGACATCTGTTTTGCGTGTGGGAGAGACACAAGCAGTGAATTGAGACAAGGCAGGCCATGCATGATCAGTAGAGAGAGGCTTTGATCAGACGCCTCCCTGCAGTTCCCCCCTTATTCCTTCTGCGTCAGCTGGGAAAATGGGGACCATCAAGGCCTCTAGATGAGGAAGTGCAGGATCACCACATGGTGAAACCCACCAGGGTGATCTGAATGTGTGAGGAGGTTTTGATGAGGGAAGATGTGTTTGGTTAAGTAAACCACACGTTGGGTTGAGGTGGGTCTTACAAAGTTAGTTGGCTGTTTCGTTGAATGACACACGTTTATTTCAATTAGCCTAATCAGTTGTAATGAAAATGGTTTGATATTATCATAAGGTATTTTGGTAGTGCGAATAAATATAACGAAAAACGAAAACTACTCTCTAATAGAAAAGAACAAATGTGTTTTTTCTTACCCAAATTTCCCTTTCAATATATTTTTTTGAGATTATACCGGTCTAGGAGCGACTTGGAAAGTTCTCTGAAGTTTTGACGGAAAGTGACAAGGGTGGATGTATGTAGGCATGATGAAGATGCACGTTTTTTGGATTCAGATTTATGCCTGTGTATGTTGTCGTGCTTTGAAGTATATACGGCTTTTGTGCCTCCGCAAGAATCCTTTGAAGCACAGCGTGTTCCAGGATGTAAAGTATCATCTGGTGTTTATTGCCGGCTTGAGTGTGCTAGTTTTATTGTTTGCATTTTGTCAGTGGACATTTTTTTTGTAGGTGGATATGCGAGGATAAACTAGTTATGAAGATAGGAAATTTAAATTTTTGCACTGCCTTGCGTTGTGTTTTAACATTAACGGAATTGTCTGTAAAATAAACAGGCAGAAATTGACCAGGGCTGTGTTTCCCAAAAGCATCGAAGCCTTAAATTGATCTTAGAACCACTTTTGCTACGATCAACTTAATGCTACGATGCTTTTTGGGACATTGTACGTTATTTTATTACATTGTGTTTATATTTATATTTATTTATCCGATTAATTATATTATTATTATTATATTTTTTTACAATTATTAAATACAGTTATTAAATAATATAGTATTTAAGTAATAATAAAAAAATGGAAGTAGCCCAAAAATGTAATGGTTTTAAGTGCTGTGAACATGGAGAACATGATAGAACCCCCCTCAAGTGTCTCATTCTTCAAGCTTAACGTCAACAGTAATGCATAGTAAAGTGCTCTGCAAAACTGTCATGCAGTCAGGACAACAGGACGCCTTATTTTTGTCCCGCCGCAGACTCTGCGTCTCCGTATTAAAGTAAACCAGATGAAAGAGATACATATGCCTTAATGTGTAATCATTTACCTGCATGCACTGTCCCGACGCCTGAGTCTTCCTCCAGGAATTCACCATCCCTCTCCATCCGCAGCATTACCCGTAATGTCAAACAGCTGTCAAGAGAGTGAACCACGACTGTCTCACATCTAGTGAGAAAGAATGAGCCGGCAGTGCCGAGCGTGCGATTCCTCTTCCTTGTTGATGTTTTGTTCCGTTGCTAACAGTAACCCAACAGAGCATCGATTGACAGATATGCGGCGTGGAAATCAAAGAAGTCGGGGAGCACTTTTTATATACGCAACTTTTTAAGAGACTACAGAAGTGATCCAGAGGTCTGGGAAACAGGCTGTTAAAGCGAAAGTCGGGTCTTAAATTATTGCCGTGATTTCTCTTAATCCCGTTCCAAAATCCACCTGATACGCTGTCGTGTGTTAGTCATTTCACTCCAGATGGGTTCATTTGAAACTCGCACGTCTTTTTTTCACGTGGGCCATAAGGTCGCAGCTGTATAGATTGGATATGGTGTTGAACTAAGACAGAACCTCTAACCGTCTTTATCTGCATGACGAAACTTCTGCGAAGTATTTATCTTTTGGACTTTCCATGGGCTTTATACTGAAAGAAACCTTGTGCTTTCATATAAATACCTCTCGTTAGATCTCCAGATGTTGCGCTGAGGATTGTGGGATGCTATGAGAGGTTATTATGTTGTTCTTTTCACAGGTCAGAGGTCACGGTGGTTCCAAAGATCTAAGACAGACTCTGCTGGACATTGAGCAGCAGAACCAGCTGAGGAGTGCTGAAGCTTTGCCGCGGCGTCAGAGGAGAAGATGGTCGCAGATTCGCAAGGAAGGAGTTCTTCCCAAACACGCCCCACAGGAAGAAGAGGAACCGTTCATTTTAGACTTGAAAAACTTCCCTGACCTTGCCAATGCACACTTGGGCTCCCAGAACCCAAATATTCAGGTAAGCCTGAATGCATGTTGTTTTTATATTGACTGCCTCAGAATCACATATAGCTGTTTTTAAAGAGACAGTACGCTGTTTCTACGACCTGAAGACGACAAAGTAAATTTGCCATAAGTCTATATCTTGGCATTAGTTATCTTCTAAAGTCCACTGAT
Source organism: Triplophysa dalaica (assembly GCF_015846415.1). Taxonomy (NCBI): domain Eukaryota; kingdom Metazoa; phylum Chordata; class Actinopteri; order Cypriniformes; family Nemacheilidae; genus Triplophysa; species Triplophysa dalaica. Next base: position 4,204,689 of record NC_079556.1, read on the forward strand.
GGTGTTAAAGGGTAGTTTGTTATTTCAAATAACGTCTCCGTGTTCGCGTCGTTTCTTTCCTAAGGGTGCAGTAAATCATTGTATAATGAGTCGGGGTAATGGATTGATTTTACTTGGCAACAGTTTGTGGTGAATGTAATTAACCTATGCTCTCATTGTTTCAATGTTATTGCAAAGTGCGCTGCTGCGATTGCAACGGGGACTCGGAGTTTCCCCGCTCTCGCCGGTCACATGACAGCTGCTCCTAACCGGAGAGGCCTCTTAAATTACCCCAAGCGAGACCTTTTACACCGGCTGCCCCCCTCAGAATCCTGCACAGTGTAGCAAGTGAAAATACAATCCTTAGAGAATGCGAAAGGTGAAAGGTGGCTGTATTATTTTAACAGGCACGTTTAATGCTCCCTCCAAGAGCAGATCCCAATCTTGAAATGTTTTACGGCCTGGGTAAAGAAGGGATTTTTATATTTTTAGTAAAAAGTTTATGTGTGTAAGTGGATTTCAGAGGAAACAAATTTCGACGTGAGGGAAAAATAGACTGGAGAAATTGACTTTTATAAAGGGGAAAATTCCAGAGTCGTCCAAGTGGGAATGGTCCATCTTTTCCGAAAAAGCTATTTTGTTTTTATGCGATGACGGCAGCCAAATGGGAATGTATGTCTTATTGACATGTAGGTAGTAATGTGAGGAATATTTAGATTTGCGAGAATTCCGTTTTTTAGTCAGCCAGTGCGTTTATTTATGGATTTGGTGGATTTTATACAGAAGTGACGCACAGGTCATTTAAGGTACAGTATACGTGTTTCAATGTGTGTGCTTCCTGGGGATTAAAGGCACCGCCTTTGTGCTTATGCAAATCTTTTAGAAGCTTCTTATATTTTGAGCAAGAACGTATCGGTGCTGTGCTTCTGAAAACTTGAATCTTCATATTTTGTGTTTTTTATGTTTTGCCATAAATCATTATTATTAGTCACCTTTTATGTTTGTCTCTGGGTTTTGCTAATATCTAACCAATAAAAAGTATCTCAAAGTGCTTGTCAACTTTGACAACACAGTATTAAATCACTTAAAAAATACAGTGTTTTTACCATTTACGCAAAAACTGTAAATTTAGACATCCGTGGCTTTGGAATAACAGCGACGATATTTAATATCAAAATTTTTGAAATCTGATATTTGTAATAGATGGTCGAAGGGTCCATCTGATAGAAACGTGTTCGCTTCAGCAAGAGCAAAACTAAGAAGGAATGGAGTGGGAGCGGGTGGAGGCCGATAGTTGTAAACAACACGGTTACAGTAGCGTAATCACCCGGTCTAAACTGCCCCACGTCTTTATAAACAGCTGCCTCAGCCATCAGATTGTTACGCTGTGGCGGAAATAAACAGCCAGTCCTTTGTCTAGGCCTGCTGGAACCCTTGCTTTGGTTTTCCTAGTCAGTGTGACTCTGGGACTACGAGTCCTAGCATGCATTGACCAAACCTGTCACCTCTAAACATCCTTCCTGAAAACCATTGAGGAAGGATTGTACCTTTTATTTGTGTTTTAACAACTGATGCAAGTTACTTTCAGCACTTTAAGGTCATGTGTAGGAAATTTAGCGACATCTTGCAAATTGCAACGGCTCACTCCACCCCTCCCACTCCCATTCAAAGCACTATGGTGGCTGAAACAGGACAAAGATGTGGTCGAGGTTTTGTTTCCTTGTCGAAGGAGATAACGTATTTACAGATTGTGCTCTGTAGAGCAGTTTGTCCGTTTAGGGCTACTGTAGAAAAAACATGGCGAATTCCATGCAAGGGGACCGCGGTGTATGTAGATAGTAATAGCTCATTCTAACATAATAAAAACAATACGCTTCATTATATAAGGTCTTTATACACCTCTGAAGACATAGTTTTGTATATTATATTGCGTTTCTGTCAGAAAACCCTCCAAAAAAATGACACACTGGATCTTTAAGTTAGAAGGACATTAATGGTCTCTAATTTGTCAAAGCTGTTTATTTAAGGTTGACCAAAACCTGCGCAAACCGTTCTCAACTTTTCGGTCCACAGAGAGTGCATTTCCACAAGTTTCCATAATTCTTTGTTTGAATTGTGTGTGTGTCTCTTCCAGGTCACTATTGAGGTTGTGGACAGCCCTCAGATGGAGATTGAAATGGATCTGGTCAAGGAAGGCAGAAACGACTGGTCTTTGAGCTCTGAAGAATGGCTGGGCCATAAGAAACTTTTCTGGCCTCTGTTTTGGGAATACCATGACTCCAGTGAGGAAAGTCCGGGACAAGGAAGTTTGGAGGAAAACGAAGAGGATCCCGGTAACGAGGGAGAGGATTCCTTTTTGAGTGGGGTGGGTGCGGATTGGAACGGGAGATGGAAGGGCTGGGACTCCACGGACAATTACGGTAAGCTGTAGAAGTAATTTCTCTGTGATCTCAAAACTAAACGTAAACTAAATTGTTTCATCGGGACCCCGAGTTTTGTACTTTTTGTTAACCTATTACAGTCAAGGTTATCGTAAATATCAGCACTTGCATTAGGGGGTTTCTTGGAAAGCACTACATTAGGCCAATTTCCTCTCTTAAAAAAATCTGTGGGCCCCAGCCTACTCTTTAAAGCTTGACAGTATGATTTATGATCTGAGGTTGTACATGTCATTCCCGCACCCACACCCACTTCCTCAGACTTATTTCTGATACCTATCAGTGAAAGAGGACCCAATGCTTTGTGCCCTTATGCATGATCACAATATTAGCTGTGGTGCACATGTTATCTTACCAGACGGTCATTAGCTCAAAACATTTACAAACGAGGTCAACCGTAGAAATACCATTTTTATTATGATTTTTATCTTTAAGAAGCAGAAAGAACAACCATCATAGTTGTGGATTGCAGGGGGAAACTTGAGGCCACGTCTGGTTCACGTTAGTGACAGCGAGCTCTCGAGCATCACATTTTTGTGCGTCCTCTTTGAAGTTGACACCAATGCTCGGAAAGTGTGGCTCTTTGAGAGTCCGGCCCCATCGCTCGCTCAAAGCAGCATGGGGCCCCATTACTGGCTAAACAACTAATATTTGTGTTCAATTAGACAGCAGATTGAAAGAAGGGCCAGCAGACCGGGCTTGACAAAGAAAGCGTCTGCTGTGTTTTCACCCGACGAATGGCGCTTTGCTGTGATTCACACGGCCCGGCAATTTGAGTTCGCTCTGGTATTTGAGGCAGTTCTCAGGCTTTGGAATGAAGTTGTGTTGAGGGGTTTTTTCATGCTTTTTATGGACCGCAAATATATTCACTGCCTGAGAACACTGTATTTGTGATGCATATGCGTATATGACTAAATGAGTAGTCGCTGCACACTAAACAGAGAGTTCACCCAAAAAGAAAAATTGTGTCACTTACAGTCCTGTCATTTAAAAACTTGATTCTTTCTTCTTTGTAACTCCAAAAATATATTTTGAGAAATGTTTGGTTAAGAACGTTCTTCAAAATATCTTTTTGACGATCTGCAAAAGAACAACAAGTCGTACAGGTTTGGAATAACATGACATGAAATTAAGTTTTTACTTTTGTTGAGGTAATGTTTTAGCAGACATTTTCACATTCATCTACTTTTAACACATCCTCTTTAAAATGTTGATTATGATTTTACCTCCCTTAACTTAAAAATATCAAATAGCTCAAATAACTGACACAATTTTACAGCAGTTTGAAACGTTTTACAACTATGAATCTGTATCATCTCATTTTTATGTTTAAGTATGATCTGCTTTTGCTCCATGACGATTAAATATAATCTTCAATATAATTATCATTCATATTGTTTGACTTCGTACAAAATCAAACTGTTATGTTTACAAGTTAAAAACAACACGTTCCAAGTTGACCAGAAGCTAAACTTTAACTGCGACTTATAAACACTCGTGTGTACCTATTTTTATAGTCTTCTTGATTTTATAATCTATTCCTGCATTTGTTCCTCCTCAGCCTCTTCCACCATGTCAACATCATTAGAGAGAAAGTGTATTGACTGTGTGTGGTCAAATCCCCCCAAAAATGCAATGGTGGCACGCTCGCTGCGGTTGTGTCAGTACTGGAGCTTTTGCGGATGTGGGTATGAAATTGAATCGGCTTCTTTTTGTTGCCTCAGTGGATCTGCTGCTTTGGAATAGACCTTATGTGTGTACTTCGTTGGGTTGGGAGTGTGTTGTGTACAAATAAGCCCGAGTGAGGACGAGAGAGGGCAAATGAGGCGCATTATTAATGATGTGGTCTGCACTGGAGGCAGTGGACAGTAATGAAGTGCAATTATTGTGAGCCGCAGAATTGCAGGCGGGTCGTGTACTGTACAGAACAACGGCTTCGTTAAATGTTATAGTTCTTTTCCTTTCTATAGACCTTAGGGGAAATTTCTGGGATTTTACGTATTAATGTGTCTGTGGTGTTAGAGATGAAACTAATAGCTGGACTTGAATGCAAAAAGACACATATTGCCAACATATACAGTTATGTCTAATATGTAATTTTTTTGGAGACTCAATTTGACAGATATGCAATAAATATACATAACTATGTCTTCAGAGGTGTATAAAGACCTTCCATAATGAAGCGTTATGTTTTTATTACCTTCGAATTAGCTTTTCGATTTACATACAACGCGGGTCCCCTTGCATGAAATTCGCTATGTTGTACCTACAGTAGCCATAACCAGACAAACTGCTCTTCAGAGCTCATTTCGTAAATACGTTATTTCCTTCGACAAAGAAGTGAACTTGATGGCATCTTAGTCCTGTGTCAGCCACCGCAGAGCTTCGAAATTTAGGGGTCGAGTGAGCCGTTGGTTGCACTTCGCAACATCACCGCTAGATGCTGCTATATTTCATACTCTGCACCTTTAAATCGTATAGTTGCTTGTCGCATTTGAGGTTGGTTTAAACAAAAAAATCAAGTAAGTGGATCATTGCATTTTTACTTGCTGTGACAGGTTGCCATTTGCATCATCAGTGAGCAGCGCACCTGGCCGACAGCATCACAGCCCAAATGCATTAGTGAGGAAACGCACACTTATTTCTCTTTGTTTCTTCCCATCATTACCACCATGGAGTGTTTTGTAAACTCTGCAACTTTAATCTTTTTAGCATGGAGAGCGTTGTTGGAAGGAGTCTAAGCTATTAGGCCTTGCCTTCCTGCTGAAGTGTTTGTGTTGGCTGGGAGCTGTAAGTGACTGACTTTGCCTCTGACATATTTATTACTCCAAAAAAATCGAGCTTGGCCTGCCAGCAGAGTCCTCATTTTCTTCATTACACACATTATATTTTACACAGGAATACACAATATTCATTTGGCTATGCATCATTCGATTCTCTGTGCAAACACCGGAGGGATTCACTATGCTTTTGGATGGTTTGGCTTTTTATATATGTCATTTTAAGTCATTGTTGGATGTTACACTCAGAGTTAAAATACTAGCAGGTCCTTAAAGAGCGAAATGAAAGGTGAATCACTTTAACGGTATCCTCAGTAGGCCTACAAACACTGAAATAAACTATTTTGTTGAATAGTTTCCTTCCATCACCTCATCATATAGAGAGTTAAATTCCCCTACTGTGGTCTGAACTCTATGCAATACGTTACCACATGCTGTGTGAGGAATTTCTCTACACTCACATAATTTATAGAAAAAAATTGTTCTTTTAAGGAATGTTGTCACAGATTTTCCGTAGTCGTTCATGCATGCATTCATTTATTTGGTCAGTTGCATTAGTCTCTCATGCGTTCATTCACTCATTTGCAGAATATGAGGAGGAGGAGTGGAGCGACTGGTCTCCATGCAGTGTCACCTGTGGCCATGGCAACCAGAAGAGGATTCGTTCATGCGGCTACGCCTGTACTGCAACAGAGTCACGGACATGTGACCTAGAACGTTGCTCCGGTGAATCTCCTTTCCTCAATATTACTTTGTTTAAAATATCTACAGGTCGGGGTTGATCATTTTTAATCCTACAATATATTCCAGTCATGCATTGACACCATTTCCTGAAAGGCACTTTGTACTGATTTTGATCTTAATATCATCCGACTTCTAATTATGATGGAAAGGTCCACTAATACCTCATTCATCTCTGTCTGACATGCAGAAGACCGACAAACACAGAAGCCATCAGACTCATGTTAGGAAAAGGGCAGTTTGGTTTTGTGTGTGCACTGTACACGTATAAAACCGCTCTTTGAGAGGAGAAGGCGTTTACTTGGCTTCAGTATAGCAAGTCAATGAAAGCTTTCAGTCTTAAAGCCCCTGATACAGGGCGGCCCGCAACCTGCCAGCACCCGCGGGCACACAAGAGCGTACGCCTACACGAGTGCTTGAGTCAAATGGACAAGTTCATTTACAAACTAAGTGCACAGTTTTCAGTTAGCCACGTTTTTTTTTTATTTGACTGTCAACGCTGGAAGATAATATTTACCCAAAAACGTTGAGATGGACCCGAAATGTCTTCCTCTTAACATACTGAGCAGCATAGATATCTTGAAACTGTTTGAACCATTTTAATCAAGACTGGTCACCTGCTTACCCCTCGTAGCTGGCCAGTGTTAACTGGTAGACCATGGCACTAGCAATGCCAAGACCCCTGGTTTGATTCCTAGCGAAACGCTGATAACCTAAATATGTATATATTTCACAAATAAATATGGTAACACTTCACAATAATGTCGTATTTGTTGACAGTTGGTTAATGCATTAGCTTACATGATCTTACAATGAAAATACTTCTACAGCATTTAGTCATATAAGATCGTGTTCATTTCAGCATTTACCGACATGTTTTTAAAATCAAAATCAAATATTTTCCATGAACTATCATGAATTTGCTGAAAATATTTAGCTTTATTGCTTATTGTAAGTTTATGTTACTTAATGCATTTACTAATGGTAACAAATACCGTAGTAAAAAACCTTATTGTAAGCATTTCCAATAAAGTACTTAATGCAACGTAATTTGCTTTGGATAGTTATTTTGCCAAATTCATGAACGTGTATGTTAAGCTTGTTTTACCTGTTTATTTTACATGGCTTTTGTATCTCTCACGTCCATAGATGACATTTATGCTGTGACAGAACCGACTCTTGAAACATCAAACAGCACTGAGCTTTTCGGCACAGGTTGGTTGATTTTTGTTTGTGTAGATGTCAGATGTATAGGATAATCTTGTTTCTTCAGCACATGTATACAGTAAATGAATTTTCTTACCTAAAAAAATCACGCCGTGGCAGTACTATTGTTCAACAAGGACATGTGGTACTTTTATAAATAGTAAAGTATTCCTGTGGTTCTTCAAAGAATGCCTTTTCCTACCAAAAAATGAAATGGCTTTTTGCATTCAAACTCTTCTCTCTGTGTAAGTTTCAGTCGATTGGTTTTCAAGATACTTAGGTGCACTTTTTATTAGTTGAAATATTTATTGATTTGTCTTCGCTTTTAGTTAGCTTAATGTCTATTTCCTAAGCATCGTAATGGAACGGCTCCTGTGAGACTGCCATGAGAGGAACAATGTGGGAGTTCTCTTAGACTGTAAAAGGTCTCTGACATTTGAAATTTTCACAAATGCTCCACAGAGAGCACCACAAAGTAACGACTCTTATTCCAAAACCGCCACTATTTGCTTTGGAGTTTTTGTTGGTCTCTAACGTTTGGCACGGAACATTGAAAATAATAGCTCTCTTCATTGAACCGTTATAATAATGCATGTAAAAATCAACCGTGTATTGTGTTTTATCAATCTAATTTTTTTGTTTGTTCCAACCTGACATTCGCGGCATACATTTATTTAAAAGTTTTGGCATTGAGTGGTGATTTGTAGAGCACGACTAACACATTTGCGGTGGCAGTTAGCGGTATAATTTGTATTAGTCTGCACATTCCACTATTCAGAAAGTTGACACGTGGGAATACGGAGTTGACATATGGGGCACTTTCAGTGATGAGGTTTGTGGTCGTCTTAGGGCCGTAGACCTTGATGTGCTCATGAATTCTTTAACACGGCACAGTAACCCTTGATGTCCTTTTGTATCTTAATGTATCTGTTCTTCAATAGATGTCGACAGCTGTGAGAAGTGGCTGAACTGTAAGAACGACTTCCTCCAGAAGTACCTGCACCAGGTCCTGACCGAATTACCCAACTGCCCCTGCGTCTACCCGTCTGAGGTAGTCTACAACGCCATTAACATTTTTGACAGGAAGCTGCAAAAGACCTATCGGTGGCGAGATGCAAGCGGCCCCAAAGAGAGGCTGGACATCTACAAGCCGTCAGCGAAGTTCTGCGTCCGTTCGATGCTCTCATTCGACAGCACCACGTTGGCGGCTCAGCACTGTTGCTATGATGACCATATGAAGCTCATCACACGGGGCAAGGGGGCCGGGGCTCCCGACCTCATCAGTACCGAGTTCTCCCCGGAGCTTCACTACAAAGTGGATGTGCTTCCATGGATCCTGTGTAAAGGAGATTGGAGTCGGTTTCACTCGGTGCGACCACCCAATAATGGTCTACAGTGTGTTGAGAATCCACAGGAAGACGTCTATATGAATGAACTGGAAGAGGCCAGAGAGTACTGATCTAATTCTAGTATCGTTTCGAATGGAATCAAGCAACGTTTGATTCATTGTGGAGTTTTATATGGAATGTTACTGAACAGTATTCTTCAGTATGTTGGTACCAATATTGTAGATTGTTCTACAGTACGTGAAATAATGCAAATTCATCCATTATAAAAGCAACAAAAGCCTTCAGCTCCAACCTGTCCGCTCTTTAACAGATCCGAGTTATCATTGGTCAAGAACTAATTAGCCGAGATTCAATATGGAGTTGGAAAGAAGTTCATCTGGATATTTACTTACAGTAACATCTGGATTGGGACTAAGCCTAAGATACTGTCACAAGCTGTTACGTACAGCTGAACTGCAATAATACTGGTTAAACACATTGGTCCAGAGCCCGGATTGGAAGACCGTGATGCAATCTTCTGCATTTTTTCTTCTCTCTGACGATACGCGCTGCACAGCCCGTCAAGGTTCAGCGAAGGTTCCACAATGGCACGTTGGCTATATTTTCATTGGATTTCCATTTGTTTGTCTTCAGTTTCCTCAAAGACTCAGATGTGCCATTAAAGGAATTCCAGTAAAGCTGCTAAAATTGCGACATATTCTAAAACGCAACAGAACGCCGATTTTGTTGACTTAAGACCCGAAGCTCGATCTTGGACCCTCTCCAGTCCTCGCGAGATCAGTCCAAACAAATCAAACACAATCCTTGCACGCGGATTCAAAATATTTCTGAGAATAGTTCATCTTGTGTATTGTTGTTTCTAATATACACAGACTTTGTGTCATAAGACAGTATATTTATGCGGAGCGATGTGACCTTTTGGCGGAGAACCGTACTAGACTGCAATTTGGGAACATGAGAAGCAATAGGGAACCTTTTCTTGAACTTAGCAACGGGGGGCATGTTTTCTGAAATCATAGGTATAATTGGATCGCATTTTCTTTTCTTTTTTACCTTTCAACACAAGTCGGCTTTGTACCGAATGCAATACGAGATACTCGCTTGACACTGACACAGGGGTTAGTCCAAGCTCGGTTGACGGATTGAAGGTTTCCTCTGGAGGTGAAAGTAAACGAGCATCACACTAAATACAAAGGCTCTTTCAACATCTGAGATCATCCTTGAGCCTCAGTCAGAGCTCGCAGGCATACATGAGGTGGCATACATGAGCTGCCCTTTTCAGCATGCCTGTTCGTCACGATGTGTCTTGGTGAAATGTTAAAACATCTTGCATGTGATTTGATTCTCAAGTAAACCCACTGACAGACACCTGTTCTTAAAAACACCTCCTATTATGTCTTACTGTGTATGTTTAAGCCGTGTACTTTTAGCATGGTGTAGTACCGAGATACCGAAAGGACCCGTTTTCTTAAAGGGACAGTTGACAAAAGAATGTTTTTTTTATCATTTTCTCACCATTTTGTCATTTCAAACCTGAGTGACTTTCTTGTGCAAAACACAAAAGATGTTTTTGAGAAATGTGGTTAACTGGCATTGGATTTGTGTCCATACAATAGAAGTAAATGGTTGCCGACTTTCTCCAAAATATCTTTATTTTGTGTTCTGCGGACAGAAGAAAGTCATACAGGTTTCATTTTTGGCTGAACTTTTTAAGTTTTAATGCTGTTACGATCCTGAATACTTCAAACTTCAAGTGGTTTTAGTTCTGGCTACGACTTCCTCTCGTCCTCTTTTGTAGCTCCAAACATATTTATTGTCAAGCTCCAATTATCAATGCATTTGCCCAAAGCTTGGATAATTTCCTTTCCCTTTATACCTTTAGTCTTTCATGCTTTTAGATCATTATTTCATGAGGTTTTTCATCTCTTAAACCGTGTTAAATCCTACTTCTTGAACTCAAAAGTCATTTCAAAATCTCAAAATAGACAGTCAAAACCGAAGCCTTGGGGTCCTTGGGTTCACTAAAGAAGGTCTTCGGGAGGACTTGGCACCCCTGCCTTGCACACATTAGCATCGCTTATGATCACTGTCAGACCTGAGCAAAAAGATGTTTTCATTGAGTAACAACATGTGCCAGCCATGAAAACATCACACTTTCCGTGCTATAGGCAAATACACCATAACCCTTAGTTATGGTGTATTTGTCTGCCATGCGTTTCATGAGCTTTATGATGTGTGCATAGTTGTCTAATGTCCAAATTCTTCAGCTGGTCAGCAAATCGTAATGTTTGATTACCTGGATGGGTGTGTGATCGTAATATCTTTGAGGAACAATCTATACTGGCCATTTTTGGCAATTTTAGTTTTTAAGTTGAGTCGAGTAATCTAATATACGGTATAGGGATCAGTTAATGACTAAATTGGGAAATTGTATCGTTTTCTGATTTACAGAAGTTTACATGTAATACGCATTTGTACATTTGATTATATGTCACTTCACCTTTCAGAACTTTAATAAGAAAGGCACTTTATTTAATACAGATAACAGAATATATATACTGTATTTGTGTACATATAATCGTATATTTAATTATACATGTAATATACAATACGTTACTGTTTAAAATGTTTGTGTAAAGTGATCAAAGAAATGCTGCATTCTTTAAGGATATTATTATGTCAAAAGTTTGGCATGTCATTTTTAACCTCAGATATATCGTTGTACAGTATTTATTGCTTTTGATTTCGTAACCATTGCTATGAAGTGGATATTCTAATAAGACTATGCACTATGTGAATCCGAGTGTCCTATCGAAGATCTCTGGTCCGTGCCACACCACACACCGTTCTACTTCAGTGAGGTCTCTCCCGTCCATCATCAACTATCTTTGTCAAACACTCTGTGACCAGATATAATAAATGTAATATTGGTAATATCACAATGTTTTCATTCATTTTAATTTCGATAGCTTATCTGAGTGTGATTCTGTTGTTTTGTGTGTTCAGAAGAGCCAAGTTATTAATTTCTAGCTGAAATGTCTAGAAATAGTTTATTTCTATTAAACTCCGGAACGTCTTCATTTTGGCCCTAACAGGATAGATATTAACCAGCTTTTAACGGTTTAAAGCTGCATTCCTTTATTAATAAAATGAAGTAAAAAGTGGTTGCAATAGTATAAAATATCACAAAAAATGAAACCTGACCAGATGTCACAGCTGAAGGACAAATGCCCCAGACGGGCGAGATGGAGTAGTTAACAATAGATTTGTTTTCTCATTTTCTGCTGAAGATTAGTTTGCCTTAAACACATGTGCGCCCTTCTCAATTACCAATTAACAAAAAGAACATTTTGTTTTCGGACAAATTGAAATGTTGGCTTTAAGTCCGTCTAATGCAAAATGAATTGGACAACTGGCTCGCATCTATCACATCTTTATTAGACTTGCGCTTAACGTTACCCGACATACGTATGTATTGGGTAACAAAGTTGAAAGCTGAGACAAGAGGAAAGATCGAAGCCCCCGAGGGTCCCGCGGTGCTTATCATGGAATAGCAATCTTGCTATGTAACTGCCATCTGCTGCGCTAATAATCTAATTGCCTCCACATTAAGAATTGCTCAAATGCCTCGGCCCGGACACAACCTGAACCGAGTCCAAGTCAGGTGCTGCTGTGGAGGTCAGTAACCCCTTTAAAGAGCCCAATGTGGCACTTAGTGGATTTCCTCAGTGGTTTTGTCAGATCTGCTCAACTACCTCAGAGCTTCACATATGCTTCCTGACATCTGTTCCTTTTCCTCTTCTCTCATAAACGGGTGTCAATAAAAAGCTGAGGTGATGACGTTCAGGTCACTGCAAGGTCTTTCAAAGGCGACATCCGCTGTGCTGGGTCTATTTGAGTAGTTTGTAGCTTTAAACAGTTAACCTATAAATATTACTTGGTGGCGCATAACTCATTCAGCAAAAGACGAGAATGAAACTAAAAAATAATGTGGATTGTTGGGAGACGGTTTCAAAAGTCATCCAACTCATGATTGTCGACGGGCGATAAAATGGTGGAAAATCTTTTAGACTTACACTTGATGTCTGGTGAACCTTTATCGTGACATATTTCCGGGTAAACTTGAGTACTATGTGAGAAAGAAAAAAAAATATTGTATTATTATTATTATTATTTTATTTATCTGTTTTTATTATTTGTATTACTTTGTTATTATTATAATTTTTGTACTTTATTTAATTTGCAACTTTCATATAGGAGTTGTTTACCACAAAACTAGAAACTAACAAACAGGGTAAGCTTTGATTTTATGGGGACAGAGCTAGTAGGCGCACATAGCATTTTATTTCTTCATTTTTATTTCAATTAACTTTACAGTTTGCATTCTTGCAAAGCAGCTGTACAAAAAGCATGTACATTTGACAATAAAGATATACTTATAATAATAATAAATAAATATGCAATGTGCTGAGGACGTGTAAGCAACCACCCATGCACGAGACCCCCAGAATTGATGATTTGTATAAGAAAGCATCATTAGTTTGTTTCTCGGTTACTGAAATAATATTAAAATAATAAAAAGTGCGTCAAAAGTGCTTTCAAACATTGACAAAAGCAGTAAACCATCAGGTGCTGTTAGTGCAGACAGTCAGTGTTTTATTGAAACGATTTTTATGTAAATTCTAAAAAGGCTTTTGAAGCCCTTTGAAGTGAACAAGCCGCCTCTGGATCCCCCACAGCGTCGTCGTAATGTTTCTTTTCTATCGGTGGTAAAAACAAGCAGAAATAACACTCTGAATATTTATTGGAGGGCAGCCCTCCATGGCTCCCACAGAGTATTCAAAGCTCGGCGACTTGGATCGGGGTGCACAGAGTCATGCAAAGATAACTGTACCTGTGTTTGGGCTGTTTGCACAGAAAACAACCCCCTCCTGGAGACCCCCGGGAGGCCGGGGAGACGCCTGCTCTTTGTCCCTCACAACGAGAGGAAACAAAAATAAATAGAGTAGTGAATGGTCACAGGACGTTGCTCAAACATAAAGACTCTGCTCCAAAGACAGACAACCAAATTGGGTTATTTCGAGTAGGACTGTTGCCTTTGCTCCCGCCCGTACATTCTAGATGATTAGGATGTCTATTCTAAAGCATATGTCTTCTCGATGTACTGCAAACCATTAATGCATTAGGAGGTATAATTACCACTGAGCACACGATGGGATATGGTTCGGGGGCTCACGAAACAGATCCGTTAGAGTGAGTTTCAACCTCTCTTGAAGTCTTTTTAGGCCTTTTTTATTCCCCCACAACGCCATGTTTGGTCATTTTTGTTATTATCTATCGTTCGATTATTTCAACAAACTCACAGAAGGCATTCCTCAAACTTCCTTAAGTTTACAGATCTGTGGATTGTGTGCCGTATTCGTGATGAATGCGGGACAATTAGGGCGACACTTCCGTTTTACCGCGACATTCATGCCTAAAAACTGCAGTAAATCCTGCTGAATGGCAGCCCAAAAGTAAGCATCGCTCCATCACTGTGAGCACTGGTGAACGAGAGCAACATTCGAGAGGGACTTGTTTTACAACCACATGCACTTGGGGCTATAAATAAGAGAGAGAGAGAGATCCAAAACAGACCTGAGAAAAGTGACTCCATATGGGCGCTGGTGGAACGGCCGTGATGAGCCATGATCAAAGCCTGCAGCTCTCAAACTCTATACTGCGCTGTTCTACTTTTATATTGCGTCCTTATAACACGGTATTCAAGCAAACAGTGAAATCTGTGTTCTGCTATCATCTCTCACTTCATTTTAAAGGAGTTACTTCATGTGTGTTTACTTCAGACTGTCACAGGTGAAGAGAAAGTGTGTGTTTTCAAAATTGCATGCGTTTTCCTTTTTTTCGAGTAACATAAATGTTAAGTGGAGTTTAAAACAAACATTACGGTATCTATTATTCCTCAAACTTGGGATTTGAACAAACCCTCAACCCTTTGGCTTTGACATACGATGAATAATACATGAATAATGTTTTTAAATCCTTAAAGGGACAGTTCACCCAAAAATGAAAATTCTCCCCTCATTTACTCACCCGCAGATGTTCCAGACCTGTATACATTTCTTTATTCTGACAAACACAAATTAAGATTATTTGTAAGAATGCAAGTAACCAAACCGCTCTCATTCCCTGTTGACTCCCATAGTATTTATTTCCCCTACTATGCAGTAAATGGGGGATGAGATCTGTTTGTTTACTGACATTCTTCCAAATATCTTTGTTTGTGTTCATCAGAACAAAGAATGTATACAAATTTCGAACAACCTCAGGGTGATTCCCATTAAAGAAATGAAAATTGTAAAATTATTTACACCTTCATTTCAAACCTATTTGACTTTCTTTCTTCAGCAGAACACAAAAGAAGATATTTTAAAGAACGTTGGTCACCAAACAAGATTGGCCCCCATTGACCTCCATTGTATGGACACAAAACCATCGAGACATTTCTCAAAATATCTGCTTCTGTGTTCCACAGAAGAAAGTCTCATATATTGGATTTACTACAGTTAAAACAACAACAACCTGGTTATTATAGTAAAAACATGCTTTACACCAAATAACTTTTGTTTTGCCAATGGTACTCAGTAGCTATACACTACACTTATACCGCAAAAAAAAACATGGTTACTTTTCATAAGGGTAGTACTAGTACACACGACAGAATGTTGGCATAGGCAAGAACCTCTCACCATTTCTTCAGCAAATGTAGAAATAATTTGACACAACAAAATGCTTTCTGGCAAAAAATGACCAGCCACTATTAATATAAGCTCAAAGTCTTGACTGGACTGGTCTGATGGGTGTGAAATGTTCAGTCATTAGCACATTTTTGTTTGTTTGCATTACAGCCACTTCCCAGAACCGATATAACATATTCCCCGGAAAGCTGGGATGCTTCCAGGAAACTGCAGATGAAATGATTGACATATGCCTAAAAGACAGGAAGCCAAATTTAACATTTGATGTGAAGACAGTCTGTTGCGTCATGGCTAATTCATTAGCAATTAGCTTTGAGAAGGGTTGATCTGAAAAAAAATTGAGAGAAGTGTCAGCTGGTGGACATCTGTATGGTAGCATGAAGACATAACTTCACTGTATAAAATTAAATCCCATAAAAAAACAGATTAAGTACTGGCAGAAAATGACCAGTACATTTTCCTTTATTTTACGGACATTTCCGTTAATGCTGAAATGTAATTTAATGCAGTGAAAAATATAAAATACATAAAAAGTAAGAACAACTGTAAAAAGTCCTTCATATTAATACAGTACATTGTGCCTTACTTTTACTGATTTTTTGTGCTATTTAGCACCATACTAATTCAGAAAACCAAATGGGCCGAAAGAAAAGAGGGCCAAACATATGCAAGCCACATTTAGATGATGCCTCATCTGCAGATGAGAATACATCATCCAAGAAAAAAAGATATCTTGTGAGCGATGGGGTTAATAACATCATTGTCTCACACTAATGATGCTTATCTAATGCAAGCGTTAAACCGCTAATGTTTATCAATCTGATAAGAACCGAATTTGAGATTTGTGCATCTTCAACATTTTTTTGGTGGAAAATATCCAACACAGGACCAAAATTGTTCCATGTATAAAGTTGAGATGTCCTTACAATCAAACTACCACTTATTAATTTTACCATCAATTGCACAGTACCATCAATAAGCAAAATAATCTTAAAACAAGCTGAATTGCAAACATGATGCATAAACAACAAAACATAGCAGTTTTTGCCAAGTGACAGATAAATTTGCATCAACAACAAAAGATATGCATCCATTCATCCATCCTGGCTGTCTACGACTGTTTCAAAAACGTCTTGGGTTACAACCCATCGATTGAATCCTACTGCACTGTAAAACAGGTTTTGTAGTCAACTAGATTTAACTTATGTTCATTTGATTTGACAAAATTATGAAAGTTATATTTTGGGGAAAATGCTATTGATAACATCACTGAGCATCTTACAGAGGATCCGCATGATTGATACAGTTCGGAATAGTCTTAAATAACTGTAAGACTATTAGTTTTTAATAAACCAATGGCCCGGTTTCACAGACCAGGCTTAAGGTTAGTCCTTGACTAAAATGAATGTGTGACCGGTCTTAACTTAATATAACTTGCCCAGAAATATCTTAAAAAATATCAGTGCCATTGTTTTGTCTCAAGATGCACACCAGTAATGTATTATTTAAAGGCGTATTTATAAAAGCGACATAAATATAAATAAAATAAATAAATAATAATTAATTCAACTAAGGCATTGCCCTGGTTTAAGGTAAGCTGTGTCTGTGAAACCGGGCCTAAATGTTTGACCTTTCATAATTTTAATCTTCAAAATTTGGCCTCCCAGCTTGTTAAACACCTCTTCTCCTCTTTAAGGCTGTTGAAGTAAACGCTTCGTATTTCATAAACTGGTAGCCAGCTTATAAAAGAGCAGCTACTGTATAGACCGCACATGCACAGGTCCTCTGCCAGTGTTTGGTGGTTACACCATGTTTGCTCTTTCAGACCAACAGGAATACCATATATCCCCAATCCTTCCTAAAGGAGTGCCATAAACAACTGTCAGTGTAGTCTAAGAGCGGTCTATACTGCCCACCATGTCATTTACAAAAGAGCAGTGTTTGTGTGTTTGCATGTCCAGAATCCTCACACAACCAGGCTAATAGTCTACATTCATACGTAAAGCCCACAAGTTCCCAAAGGAAAATTGTTTGATTGAAACAAGACCCTGAATGATTTACGGAGAAGTTTAAGCAGAAAATGTGCTGGATGGTTTACTCTGTGTGTCAGAGTTTAATACAGTATGTGCAGAATGAGATGTTGAGCTTTAGCCGTGACCCTGCTGGTCGATTCACAGGTGGGACTGATTTGGGGTTTATCTGCTGGAGATTCCTCTTCATATGTGTATGTGTTCTTTCTTATAGGCACACATGAAATAAATAACAGACAGTCAAATGATGTCAGATTTAATAATCTGCCATT
Organism: Triplophysa dalaica; assembly: GCF_015846415.1. Taxonomy (NCBI): domain Eukaryota; kingdom Metazoa; phylum Chordata; class Actinopteri; order Cypriniformes; family Nemacheilidae; genus Triplophysa; species Triplophysa dalaica. Next base: position 4,222,239 of record NC_079556.1, read on the forward strand.
GTTTCTTTTTCAAGTTTTGCGACGGAATTGTAAATATGATAAACTGAAACAGATTATGCCATTTTAATGTGTCAACAAGACATCACAATTATTATTAATGTTTTTATTTTATTTCTGAATAAAGCAACGTTTGTATAATAAGTTATTTTTGTGGGTCATTGTCTTTTTTTTTTTAAATATACTGTATGTGTCCATATTATTTTATCAAAACATTAGCCGTAATGCGGGAACTTCTGTACACAACTATTCTTACATATTAAAGGCAGAAATCTATGGTTTGTGTTTTTGTTAAAACACATTTTGGTTTATTCTCCATTACAGAAATATGTGTTATTTAAGCTTATAAAACCTCTACATTTATTTTAAAGTGTTCATACTAGTGTTCTTGGTGGACATGCTTCTATTTGCCCACTTTTTAAGTAATTCCTGGGGGTGTAATAAATATGCCCCAGATCGTTGTTACATCCCTAACTGGTTTTAGGTATTGTGTGTACATGTGCTTTAATGGTCATTTTTAAATGGAGTTTATCGGACTTGGCACAAGATTGCAAAGTTAAAGGGATAATTTGATGCGAATAAGTGTTTTTCTGTGTCTTTGGTGTGTTATAAGTTGCCAATGCATGTATGAGACATGTAAAATTTCTCAAAGTAAACTGTCGGAACAAAAGATGCATTCTATCTAAAAGGAAAGGCTCACCCAGTACTGCCTGAAACACCTCGTGTAACCACAAGCCCACAAATCTAAAATATGGTAAGAGGCGTTACATTTCCGTCACACGCTTGCAGTATTCGACCAATCACTACGCACTTGTTAACTGGCCAATCATAGCGAAAATCAGCGCGTTTCAGAGAAGGGGCAAAGTGGAGATGCAGTCATGCACGGTATGTGGAAAATACATCGTTTTTTAACCTTAAATCGTGTATACACATTTCATTCCATCTAAAATAAGGGATAATATTTGTTTTAGCCGTGTCATTTGACCCCTTTAAGGTGAACATTTAGAATTTCTTTATGTTTGTCATGGGGTTTTGCAAATATCTAACCAATTAAAAGCATTAACTTGGACAACATAGTATGCAACCATTGAAAAAGTTTTTTTTAAATTTCCTGAAAAACTGAGAATTTGGACAAACGAGACGGACATACGATGTTTTGCATAAATCTACAATGTTTACATAAAATAAAATGTAAAAGATTTGTTTGTTTTAGCATGGACAAGTTGCACTTATTATCTTTGGTAATTTGCGTAGTCACATGTTGCACTGCACCTGAAACATCCTTTTAAAATCTTCGGCTCACCTGTTACGTACACTTGCCAGAGTTTCTAATTCTCCAGAATGTTTTTCAGCCACACATTTCAGCACTCACAACTATAACCAAAATCACTGACATTTCTACATTTCCGAAACGACCTTAAATTACAGGGCTTTCACTTCCTAGAACCACAACACCTGCTGAGCACACACACTTTTGTTAAAGCCTCTTGTTTTGAGAGGTTTTACAGAGAGTGCAGAAAATCTGAGTGTGACCCATCAGGTAGTTCTTGGGGTCAGTCCATTGTCTTCTTCTGCACGTTTTGTCATAAAACCTATACTCAGGAGATGTTATCGCTGACTTGGGGAGGGTACCTTTGCTATTTCCATTCAAGTGTGCACAATAGCTGAAGATAACACACCTGACCACGCAGACAATGGAACGGCACAAGTGCTACAGGACCCCGTGAAGTCCATTCATTGTTCGAAGCGAGAGTTGACCAAATGTTTGCTTCTGGCTCTCTACGCACGGCGCCACATCTGCTGAGCTCAAAGGTCCTCAGGAATGTTTATTTTCTTTATGGATGCTGTCTGTCCCTGTGTTTAGTGAGATTTTAGGGCCACCGAAGGGCAACCCAGAACTGCAGAATGAAAGGATGGTTGCAAGAATGTGTGTAAACCCCAGGAGGACTTTAATGGCGAGGCTGGGTTTTGCAGAGGTGGTTGTCAGGGCACTACTACAGGTTTCTGGGTGTATTGGGTGGTTTGTAAAGTTTAAAACCGAGGCTTAGAGATTTGTTAGACATGCCTATTTATCAAACATGCGGGCAGCCTTTTTTTTGGCTGTTAACTTTAAAGTGGGGGTGGGTTTGGGGCCAATACCGCATTGCGCTCAGAGCCTCCGGAGGGGGCAGGACCGCAGGAAGACCCCAAGCTGTGAGTAAACAGTTGTATGTAGGATCGCCTGGCGGTCTGGAGCCAGGCACGGACCCCTACTCCCATTCACTGACCCGTTCATGTCTGTCACCTCACTCCTATTAATAGACAAGACCTGCGGACATGCGCATACTTCCGAATGGAAAAACGGCACAGCAACAATGGACCTTCAGTAGGTTTCTTTCACGGTCTGATAAACCACAGATTGCATCTAGACAAAGAGAACAGCAATAAACAAATGCAAGAAACTAAATATAGGCTTGAGTTGGAACACACGGTGGCCTTCAAAGGTGCAACGGCAAACAAAATGTTTTTCAATATTTCAATATTTTTCACCTATTATCCCCTCAAGTGCATAAGTGTAGCTCATCGCTCACATTTGTATTTGGTGACAGATGAGAGTACTAGAAACCAACGTCTGTTCAGAGCGGAGAAGGAAACGTGACAGGAAATTAGCTTATTCTGCTTGAGCGCTCCACTTAAACCTCCCTCAGTAGTGTCTCATTAATGGCCCATAATTACCAGGAGGAGATATGAAATGGGTTCATGTTAAGGTGACATGGTTCTAGCATCACTTGGTCCATCCATTCTAAGGGAAGCCGTATGTAATGTGTAATAATCGCTGTTCAGAAGCTCATCCTCTGGGAAATACCCGCACAGACAACGGCTCATACATCATTTATGTGAAATAAAAGTGGTTAATTCATAAGGAAAATGACCTACCTATTTAAAATGTCATGCTTTTTGAATTTTTTGGTTTTCTTGACATGATAATGGAGGAGAAGCACCATCTGTATGACCTTTGTTAATATGTCATTTGCATGACTTTGAGGAGAAAAACATTTTTTTAAAAGATTGATAAAAAAAGTTGAACCAATGTTTTGGTAAATCATTAGTCTAAATTTATTAGCTTTATGTGATTAGCTATTAGCTGTGTGTGAATAGCTCCTAGTAGAAAAAGAAAAATCAAAAGAATGTAATGATTTACTAGTTTTTACATAAATTCGAAGCAACAGTTTACACATTGATAAAAAAATGCAGTGAGACACTGCCCCCTCTAGGTAAGATATGGTAAAACACCCAAAACACAAACTCTTTTCCTAAATCAGTGCACATATAATGTCAGTAGGTGTCTCCCTATCCCCACCTTTCATTATTTTTTATTTAAACAGGAAGAACTTTTCTTAATCACGGCTGTTTTCATTGCTACTGAATTTCGACATGAATACTTATACAAATTATACGTAAAATAAGATCGACAAAGTATGTGAAAACGCGACACACAATAGCTGTCACACCAGCCAAACTTTGCAAAATGAAAACAAACTGTGAACTATTACTGGTTGCTGGAGCTGTAGTGCTGTGCATATTAAATAAAAGAAGAATTATGATCACATTAGAGCTACAGTGTGAGACGTTCAGAACAAGCTGCTTAAACTGATATTCATCAATCCATTGCTTCCTCGTAAACAGCGAGACCTCCGTTGCTTTGTAAATTATGAGTCGCTGGAGGCGCAGATCTAAATGACTTTTCAGAGGGATGCCAACTTTTGAAGGGAAGCTGGCAGACATAGTTTGGCACAACCTACGTGATTGAATGCTCGGAATATCAATGACCCTGTTCGAGACAGAGATAGGATTCAGCACACAAAGACATCATTACTGAAATGAGAACAATGTCACATACTCACTTTGGGATAACAGAGAGACTTTATGATTGCAGATATAGCTGAATGGACACCTGTCCTCCAGATGCAAAATAAAAAGCTTAAATTAAAGTCAAAATACACTTATATAGATATATATTTAATGGCTTTTTGTTATTGAATACGTTTACACGTGATGAGCAAACTTTACGCTTTATGCACATTTATGCACTACAAAAATGCGTTTTAAAACCTTTCATTTGCATAACGTAAATTAGTTATGGCGGCCTGTTAAACGGTAAATTTACTGCACAAAATAAAAAACGTTGAGGCCCCAGCGAGGATCGAACTCGCGACCCCTGGTTTACAAGACCAGTGCTCTAACCACTGAGCTATGGAGCCAGGCTGTAGCCCAGCTATCGGCTACATGCTAATAATGCTGACGCGATACAACACGGTATCGCGTACTACTGTAACTTACATGCAACAGCTCCTCGACGATGAACGTTCTTCCTTATTTATTTCGCATTTAGACACCACTTAACATAAACTAAACCTTTAACAATCTAGTAACCCATTTCCACAAACATTAATGCCTGATGCTAACGAAAAATATTGCGACAAGCTGTTGTGGTTATGTTTAGGTGTGTCTAAAGTGTCAGTACTTGTCACTTACTGACAACTTATTTATTGCACATTCATACACACAATGTTTACATCCATGCACGTCTGTTCTCTTTGTGTATGTGTTTTCTGTGCACCGTGTTGTATACTGGGTATTACCAATGTTTTTGTGGACATTTTATTGTATTGTATAGTGTACAATGTAAATGGTATATATTATATATATATATATAACAGTATGTATGTATATGTATAAAGATGGCATCTGAAGGTTGCTTCCCCAAAGTTTCATTGCACATGCACAGTGACAAACTTACTTACTGAGTACAAAACTTGCCTCAGTTTCAAGGGAAATGTTCAAAATATTTATATATCGGCCGAAGCAATAAACTTGCTGTGTTATCAAAGCAGTTCTTTATGCTAAACTTGCGGTTCAACAGCAGTAAGTTAAACAGTTTTATACTTTGCATCAAAATATTATCGTTGAAAAATAAGCACAAATTCCTCGTATTTTTAAATGTATTTATGACTTAAACTGTGAAGAAGATACGAAGTTTGACATCATTTTCATACAAATGGTAAACATCCACATAGGTCTATGAATTGAGCAGCAAATCAAGATCAACATGATTGTTTAGTCACATATAATTATACTTCATGTGTCCTCTGTATCTAAGTTACAGAAACAGATGAGGTAGACCTATGTGCTACAACAAATAACAAGATCTATTTTCCCGATTATTTCACACCTGGAGGTGAACTTCCACATATAACTCCTGCATCTTCGTAGTGAGCACAGTTATGTTTGCCCACCCCGGCATGTTGACAATCCAGGAGAGTTTCTTCCGTCCCCTCACATTGCACATCATCTAAAATAATATTCAGGTTCTTGCCCTCCCCGAACTCGGCGTGCTTGGCAGCCTTAAGTGCGTGTTGGAACCCCAGCTGTCGACAGACCACCACTGCGTTCTTGGTGTTCCAGAGATCATCGCAAACAGTCCCCCATTCCCCGTTGACATACACCTCCACTCTTCCCCGGTCCTGTCGACCTTCCTCGTCCCCGACCAACCTCACGGTTCCATTCTTGTGCTTGCCCTTCCTGCGTCTTCCCTTCCGTTGGCGGGATGTCCTGAGAGGTTTGGGGGTGGTTGGGGTGAACGGGGTGGGGTTCTGTCCATCCGGCTCGCTTAAGATGTCCAGTAGCTCTTTTAAATCCGGTTCACGAGATTTCTCCTGATCTGCGAGTCTTGGATGCTTAGTCGGAACACTGGATCCTATAAGTGCTTCGAAAAGAGCATTCACGTCAACCATTTATTAAGTCATGTGCGCTGTTAGCTCATTTATACTGTATATAAATGCAGTCATTTGAGCCCACAAAAACGTTTGATTTGGAACTAACACGGTATGTCAGACAAAACGCAAGGTATCTTAATACGTAAGAGAAGCCAAAAACTTACTTTCCTTTGGCTCGAATGGTATTAGGTTGCTCTTAACACGAACTGGAAGTGGGTCATAATGACATTTTCTTGGGGCCGCACGTCTGGAAGAAAGCAGAGGATGCATTTTTTAAACAATTGACTTTTTTTTATACTGAATACACATACTGCAAATATGCACATTTTGGTTACCTACTCTTCGAATGAAAACAGGAGACAAATTTAAGGTTTGCAAAAGTTTGCATGGCATGAGAGAGAGAACAGAGAGTCAGTCTAATGATCACATTAAAGCTAATGGAGTATTTGGCCACTGTTGATCTGATCTACGTCAGAGAGAGAGAGAGAGAGAGAGAGAGAGAGATAGATTACAGGAGCACATACTGCTGCCAACACAAAATTTCTGTCCTCTGAGAGTAAAGACAACATGAACTGAACTTTGCACACCATTCGTGAAGCTGTCTTATGAGTGATAAAAAATGAATACCTTGAGGGGTCAACAATCTTGTACACCACACCTGTAGGTGATGTTGCACTTGGTACTTCGGTGGACATGAAATAGACTTCACCTGGTCACAAAGAACACATTAGATGACCTGAAATATTTTTCTGATCAAATATCCAGTTCAACTCCAAACAAAAGGTAATGTCCACAGTGAGGCGGTAGTGAGCGATTCATTTAAGAAGAGGAAGGCGGACAATGTGGTTCTATTAACCACCACAAGGAATAGAAAACTAGATGTTATTTATAAATAATTTCTGACATGCAAAAATAACATACAGTTACATACCGGCTTCATCTTCCGCAAATGAAATGATGTACGTATAGTAATGGTTGATGAGGCCTGGAAATGAACAGGTCAGACCCATGCCCATGCAAATCTCATTGTACTCCCACCTGCCTGTGTTTGTGTTTTCTTTCAAACTCATCAGGCGTCTGTGAAAATTCATACAGTACACGTTAAAAAGTTAAATTATTTATTGCTACTACCGACCGACCATAAGCATCACCACGTTTTCACATACCCACTCATAAAGTCTCCAAATATGTACATGCCGTTTAAGTTTGGATATTCACAGCCTCTGTACACATATCCTCCTGTGACAGATTTACCAATTTTGTGTGGATATGCGTAAATCGGGAGGACGTCATCTAAAAAGATCAGACATTTTATGGATTGAAAACAGAAACAACTGAATTTATTTACAGCATACTCAAAGGACAGTACGCACCCAACGAGCTATTAGCACAGAGTTTCTTGTCATAACAAGAAAAGCCCTCTTTTGCTCTCCAGCCATAATTCCGGCCCTTCTCGACAATGTCTATTTCTTCGTATTTATTTTGGCCCACATCCCCACAGAAGATTCGTCCTTTTCCGTCTTTGTTCATAGGATCCCCTCTGTCTACCGAGCATCTCCACATGTTACGCACCCCGTAGGCGAACACCTCTGGTCTAGCGTTAGCGTCACGCACAAATGGATTGTCCGGTGGATTTCTATACAGCGGTCCCCTCTCGTTGTCATCCACATCAATGCGAAGAACCTTTCCCAGCAGGGCAGATCTAGCAGTAAAATATCCAGAATATTGGAAAAACTCCTCTTGTACGAATATATTAAATGACAAAATAATGACTTACTTGTTTTGTGCATTTCCGTATTTCCCAAATGGATCGCCTGCCATTCCACCATCACCAGTGAAGATGTACAAGTACCCATCATCGGCGAACAGAAGCTGGCCACCATTGTGATTTGAAGCAGGTTCATCAATTTCCAAAATAATTCTGAGATGACAAAAAAGTGTTGCATATTAAAGATTAAGTGCAGTCCAATTGGTTGAAACAGTAACAGACTTAATCTCATTCCAAAACTTTCTTCTGCAGAACACAAAAGATTTTGAAGAATTTCACCAAGCAATGACCCACATTGGCTTCAATTATATGGCCACAAAACCACTTTCTAAAATATTTCCACGGAAGAAAAACTCCTATACAGATATTGAATGACATCTGAGTGAATAAATGATGAAAAAATGTTTATTTTTGGGTGAACTATGCTCACCTTTCCGAGCTGTGGTCAACCACGTTCATATCCGTTGAGGAAATTCGGAACTCGCTGATGCGGATTCTCTCATCCAAGCCCACCTCCACCGAATAGTACACATACAGCTTTCCGTTGTATTTAAATTTGGGGTGAAAGGTAAGTCCCAGAAAACCTCTTTCATCACCTTCCCATGGGGATGTCAACACAGCTTTTGTGATGTTTAGAAACGGCCGTTCAAGCCTAGATCGATCTGGAAGGTAGACCCAGACCACGCCGACTTGCTCGGCGACAAAAAACCTGTGTGTGCCATCGTTGGCGTGAACCATGGCAAGAGGGTTTTTGAGTCCATTGGCTACCTCCTCTAAACACAGCTGCAGACAGCCCTCCGAGTCAGCTGCGGTGCGGCCCAGGTTTTTGGTTAACAGTTCATTGCTTAGAAGATGAGGATAACAGTAATCTGGGTCATCCAGTTCCAGGTGCTGACAGAGCCCGCGCTGGTCATGCTGAAGCTCTTGAACACGTGGATCGTCGGACAGCAGTGGAAGGAACGAACTGCACTTGGAATGGAGCAGAGAGCAGTAGTCTGGGCAGAGTCCTGGGAGGGTCTTTAAAGGTGTGCTGGGGTCTTCAGCATCAAACAGGTGAGCAGCATATGGAGAGCATTCCTGAAAAATGAGATTTGGGAAACGTTAAGAGGTAAGTGGAACTCGCCAGCCTCAAACACAGTATTTGTGTAGTCATCTCAGTAACCCTTTACATTAAGGATCCCTTCATAAAACATTTATAAATGTGTTCATTAATGATTAATAAGTCATTTACAAATGCATTATAAAGCAGTTATAACTGCATAAATAAAAAGGGGGATTCTATTGAAATATCTGCCAAATAGTGAGCTAGCTAACATGTTATCAAGATAATAATCAATCTGGCTCTCCTGTTTTTGTCAAGTGGTTGATATCCTTAGGACAGCATCATGTTGTCCCTGGGACAACATTTAAATCAACCAATCAGATTTCAGAAATAAGTTTACAGTTTATTTTAGGTTTAATCTTCCTTGTTTTTCACTTATCATTTCCATCTGATTTTAGGGGTAAGTAATGGTTCGGGTTTGGTTTGGTTTAATTTATAAATATGTTGTCCTGAGGACATCAACCACTTCGTCGAGCAATGAATCTGCTTTCAAGTCAAATAAATAATGAATAAATACATTTTAAATACATAGGTATTTTGTTAGCACCCCCCTTTTATTTAAGCATTTATAACCGCTTTATAAAGCATTTGGTAATGACTTATCAATCTTTAATGAACACATTTATAAATGCTTTATAAAGGGAAGCTTAATGTAAAATGTTATGGTTATCTCAGCTCGCCCACATCGAGCACTGTGAGTAACCATCATGCCACAATGGGGCAAACCCAAAAGCCCCCATGTGACCCCTTGCATATGCCAACTGAATTATTTGGTGTATTTTATTATTAGTTATTTTATATTTTTAGTATAATTTGAATTTTGAGAGTTATGATCATTGGATGTTACTGAAGTTGATTATAGGCCTATGTAGATTTACTTACAGGTTCAGTTTGTTAAGGTCAGCCATAGAAAGCAGAAATAAACACATATGTTATATATTTCCTCTACTTCTGTTTGATGTTAAATATCTTAGTAAGTTTTGCTTTAAGTTAAAAAAGCTAGTAAATAAATGAAATGTCGTAAACATTCGTCGTGGTGACGTCGCTGTCACAGTGTTTATATTTTATATTTTTATTTTTAGTACATTTAAAATGCATCATTCAGAACAGGAGGGTTTTTCAAACCTACCTGGCACAGTAGATCCTGCACGTACGCGGCACAGTTCGAGTACCCGTAATAATCAAAGTTATCCATTACTCGGTAATATTTTGCCATCAGCTCTTGGTCCCTGGCATAGTCACAGCAGCCGAAGTATTTATACATCTGACAGAACTGAAGCTCCTGTTGAGGCCGAAAAGGGGCTTTAAAATCCAAGCATTGCGGATGCAGTAACGCAGGTGCTATCCAAAACCCCAGCAAATAAAACAGAAGAACCGGCGATTGCCATAAGCGCCCGAGAACGTCGCAAAAGGAGCACATAGCGCTCATATCCCGGTGCCCAACTCCTGTTACATTAAAGCAAAGTTGTGCAATGGCGAATAAACTCGTCGTACGTCCTCGCTGGCTTGTTCACAGCTATGCACTTTGCCCTGATTTTAATCATCAACCTTTTCCAAACAGATACACGTCGGATTTAACTGTGGTAGAGCAAATGGATTGCTGGATTTGTATCATACGTTACTTCATCTCCACCACGTCTAAGTTACAAAACGTGTCTGACATGCTGAGCAGATGTGAGACTGAGGTCCAAACCACAACTCTCCGACTGTAACTCATGTCTTCCAGCACTGCTACTCTCACTTTAACCCTTATGTCCTGTTTTTACAAGCTATTTTTTTACGCATTATGAAGATGCATTACATTTGGGTAAATGATTTATACCTATTTTTATATACTTTATGTTCATTTAATAAAAACATTATTTTGCATGCATAACATGTTTTTTTATCAACACTGTTTTTATTGTTTTTTACATAAAGCCATTGGAATAACACTGACACATGGTACATTCCCTTTCCCCAAATACAAAAAAGAATAATAATAATCATAATAAATAATAAAACATAAACATAACAATAGTAAAACAAAGAACAAAATAAAGAATATAATAATACATTTTGAACATGCAGACATTGCTCATTTTCATCAACCCATTTGCAAGACATTTAAAGTTATTTACTGTATATATGACATTTGACCTTGTCTACCCATAAGCAATGTATAAAAGGGACCACATTTTTTTAAAGGTCTTCTACTTGCATATTTTAGTTTTTCAAAAACAAGATTCTCAGACATCTGTTTATACCACTGTAAATTAGTAGGTCTTTCGTCCTTTTTCCATGTCAGAGCAGTAGTACATTTGGCTTGTATTAAACACAAGTCAATAAGTTTCCGTTTGTGTGCAGGTACATTTACAGAAACCCATGCAGGATAAATGCATAACATGCTTTAAAAGTTCTTTGTCAGATATCTTATTTTGGGTCCCAGAGTAAACAAAGCAGAACCTTACCACAAATAAAAAATGAAAGTTCCTGCACTAGATACAATCCCCTTTCTTGAAATGATACCGACTTTATAATTTAACATGGTCACTTATAAATAAAAAGTTCATCTCAGCACTACATGAAACACTGATTTCGCTTCAAACAATGAAAAATGCATGTTGGTTCCATCTGTTTCATATTGCAATCACAGTTTACCCATCACATACACTTATATCCTTTTTCTGTTTATTTTTAAGCCATGTTCTGTTGAAACAAACCTCCTGTTTGGGCTTCCAAGTATTTATTTGCTATATGTGCAAAAATCCATTTCCTTTTATTAGCTTATATTATCTCAAACCCCCCCCCCCCATTAGACAAATCCTAGAATCTAATCCTAATAGACAAATACTATTGAAACTCTTATGTGATATTGAAGAACTTATGAGCTGGGGTTTTTTATAGCATAATAGCATCTCTTTCTTACTTTTTTAAAATCTGGAAAAACTTTTTGCCACAAAGAAACTTTTGGTTCCTTATGTCATCTAAGAACCTTTTGAAGCACCTTTTTAAGAGTCCACACAGACAACTGATAAAGGCGTGTGTGTATCAGACATTCATACAGCATGTACAAATATTTGCCCATGTTGTAGGCCTATCGCTCCTGTCTTTGACACATGTGACTGAAGATCTTGTCAGATGTTTGAAATTCAGGAACAGATCAAGTTTAATGCAGAAACTTTGGAACAAGAACATTCTTGTATACACTTTTGGTTTCTATAATGTACATTCTATTCTATTTTATTATATTATGAAGGATTGGGTAATTGTGAAGGTCTAAATTATTGTTTATTTACTAGTTTATGAGTCATTATCTTAGCAGGTTTAATGTTATACCTTTTTTAATGTTGTTTCCATCCAACAATTGTTGACGTAAGTGATACCGCATTTTAACCACAAGATGGTGCTGTGGTGACACCACAAAGTGCACATCGCTAAGTTTTAACTTCTTAGGTGTTAGAACCAAGAATGTTGTAGCCTTGTTGCATGATTCTTTGAAGTAGTTGTTGAATAGTTTTATTTTCATTGGCAATGGGGAATTAATTGTTTAAGGGTAGAGATGATATAGAAATATATGAGAAGTGTAACGGGTGAATTGGCTAAGGTTAGAATGAGCAGACATTACTGGAGATTGTCTATCGGTGTTCACGTATAACAAGGTCATAATTATTATATAAATGTTATAACTCATATACTTTTAATTAAAAATCCCTCCAAATGTTTCACGTGTCGTTATTCAGGTGTACTAAAGAAAGAACTTGCACATAGCCGCCAGTGCATCATTGTGCGCTGCGCGCTGACGTCACTGAACCAAGAGCCGAAGCGCAACTTCAGACTTCTGCGCGTCCAGTCCATTCATCTGCCGCTGCGTGTGGATGCGCGTCCGGAGAGAGTCACATCAACGCGCACAGGGACGATTCGTGATCAAATGAACATGAAATAACGAAAGAAGAGGAATTTATTTCTTTGCCAAACACTTTTTCTTTCGTTTTATCAGGGTCGAGTCCTGGCTTTTTTAAAATCACAATTCCTATTGCGACATCTCGTTAACCTTTCGACTTACTGCATGAATTTTACATTATGAGTTCGATATTTCTCCTAACGTGTTCTCCTATAAATGATTAGAACATCGTCGCCTTATCGTTCCCTTTTGGTTAACTTTTGACGACAGGAATATGGCCAAAAATATCACAGACGTCCCGAGAGATGATTTAAGTAGAATATCCGACGAAGAACTCCTCAAATGTAGCAAAGAAGATCTACTCAGGAGGCTCCGAAAAGCGGACAACGAGAAGATGAACTTGATGCTGGAGCACGGCAACATGATGAAGGACGTCAACCGGAGATTGCAAGTGCATCTCCACGAGATTCGGAGTTTGAAGGAGGTCAACCAGAAACTCCAGGAGGACAACCAGGAGCTCAGAGAACTCTGCTGCTTTTTGGATGACGATCGACAGAAAGGGAAAAAGCTTTCTAGGGAATGGCAGAGATTTGGCAGGTACACGGCCAGCGTCATGTGGAAGGAGGTTGGCATATTCCAGCAAAAGCTGAAAGATCTAGAGGTCGGACAGGAGAGTCTGTTGAGAGAGAATGCGGAGCTGAAGGAGATCATCGTCATGTTAGATGAGGAGAGGAACGGGGCTGGATCCAGGAGCTCTATAGACAGCCAGTCCAGTCTGACCAATTTGAATGGAGGTTCGGGTACCATGAGAGATGTTGGAGATGGGAGCAGTACATCCAGCACGGGGAGTGCTGGGAGTCCAGATCACCATCACAGTCATATGCTTAAACCTTCAGAGGGCAAGATGGTTTCTTTAAGAAGGTCTATGGATGACCTGTCCACTAACCATCTGCTTAGAACCATACCCAATGGACTCAATGGTAAGCTCAATCACATTTTTGTTTATTACAGAAACGGGAAGAATAATAGTTGATAATGTGCTTGAAATTCTGGAAAAAAAGTGTATGTGTTTCAAGTTGTACATCACGCATGCACTACAGTCGAGTAAGATGCAGTTATTGAGACTTGGTTTCCATTAAAACACATTTTATGCATGAGGTTTACTTCATAATATATTACATGGCTAACAACTTATCCAAACAGGCTGACTTCACAAAAGCTATTGCACCAATTGCCTTAGCCCGTCAACTCAGATCTAATAGGGATTTAATGCTCTTGCCTTGCAGCCTTGGTGCACACTGTAACTTCTGTCAATAGACCGTAAAACAGTTCATTCAGAGAACAGTAATTCTGACACATAGAAGTGGCTGAGAAACCAAAGCACACAAAAACAGATATGTAATTAAATGAAGTATTACTAAATTTATATCAGTTATTCATAAATTGCACAGAACTGAAGTACTACACACGTAATGCAGGGATTAGAGTAAGTAGTTGGTGATTGTTTTGTTGGCGACCTTTCTTGGGATTTTAATGGTTGTTGTGGAATTTGTCGGCAGTTTTTTATGTTCTTATTATTTTGTGCCATTTTAACCTGGGATCTTAGAGATGTCATGTTTGCCACCATCAGATACAACATTATGTGTCATTTAAATGACAATTAATTTGGTTGTTATCATTTTCATTCTTAGATTTATGTTCCATTGCAGTTTAATCCAGTCTTTGAATTCAGATTTATTTCATTTTATGAGCTTTAATTGTTATGTATAACTTGCTCGTAGATTCTGTTCAACATTGTGGTCTAACTAGTGGTCCGAATTCATTTTTCCCATTAATAAATCAGACAACAAACAAGTTTTGCGATAGAAGAAAATATTATTCCTATTTTGTCATTCACGTAGCTTTACGTACGGAATGACATTATATGTATATTATGCACTGTAGGTCTCTTTCTCCCGCTGCATGTCAACTGATGGTTTCAGTTTCATCAGCATTCACATGACTTTAATACTGTGTCTGACATTCTTACAAGTGGTGAATGTGAAAAAGTAATTTAATGTGATGTGTAATCGACACATCGGCAAGATAGTTTAGTGTGATGTAAGTACGTTGATTGTTATTAATCAGAAAGCGATGCTTTGTCAGCAGTCTTGTGGCGTTTGTCCATCGCCTGCCAGGCCTCTTTTATATTGTTGTTCCAAGTTTGTCTGCCAAACCACAACTCCAGCCCTAACCTTTCTCCCGTCATGACCCATCATAATACCACTATCTGTCACGTGTGTAGAAAGAGTACAGTTGTCTTTTTTGCAGTTTCTTGCGTTCTTATAATTGAGCGGTGGCTTCTGATTGTTCAGCTTAGCTTCACGGGATATTTTTATTGTCCTGTTTCACAAGTTTCTGTAAACTTGAATTTCTGTCAACTTACTCTTATATATAAAAACACCCCTCTGATCCTAAGAATGACGTCTTGTTCCATACAGTTTGTGTTATGGAGGTAAAGGATCAAATCGTGCTGCAGGATGAGAGATGTAAGTTTGCTTTATTAGTTTTTGCACCGGGCAGGTTCATCATGTTCTTTTACCTTTCTAAGTGATCAGACTTATGATTTTTAATTGGCAGATGGTAAAATGACCAAAACAGTCCCGTATGTTCAAAGACGCGGGAATCCTGGTATCGTGCAAGCTGTTTTTCCACGGCAAAGTAGTAATGTTTTACTAATGGAAAACTGTGATGACTCATGAGAGTTTCTTTTAATTGTTACATGAACTGAACAAAAACAAAAAAGTAATTGTTATTTGAGTGCCGCTTTCAAATGGCAAGTTTATTTCTCATTCTTTAAAACAAAGTGCATTTTAATAAAAACATCCTTGTTTTATCTTTTTCCAAATCACTGCAATATCAAGCTTCTTGAGTTTATTTCACCTCATCGCTTTTCTGTTCTTTAGTTTAGCATCCTCATAGGGTTAACCTAAATGAACTCCTGACTCCTAGACCACATATCTGTCCCTTTGAGGGGCAAAAGTGCTTCTGCTTTGAATAGGCCCCCCAGCAAGCAACCAGCGGACTGAAGGTTTAGTGGCCGGGGTCGAGATTCTGTTACAGAGTTCAGATAACGCTCCACCCGGCTTCTTCCCACGGCCGGAGTGAAAAGAGCTTCAGTTGCCCCTATTCAAAACCCTCCATCAGGTCTTTAGAGCCCCTCTGTGCCTGTCAAAGCTACAGATGTCTGGCTTGTCATAAAGTGGATCCCAGTTTACAACTGAACCTTTCAGCGCGGAGGTCACACCTCTGACAGAGATCCTTTAAAAGAAAAACTCATTTATGAATAGAAATATAATGAATACATTTCAGTTTGTTAAATTATACAGTATATTGTTCAAAGTTTTCTATCGATGGTGAGAATATGTAACTCCCTCCCTGTGTCTTGTTAGACGGTGTAGTCTGTAAGATCATAATAATGGAATTGTTCTCCTGGGAATTTCCTTAGTGTGCCAAATGTAGGATAATGCCGGCACTCCTTTTAATTCCCTGCGTCAATTCTTGTTCGTCATGCTTTCACATGGTAACCAAGTAGCAAAGTTCAAAGCGTTACACATTATACGGCATTTTTGCAACAGCCAGCCACAGGTTTAGGCGTCTGTGCCATGGTCTGCGCCGTCTTGAGCTGTTGGAGCAAGGCATTGTTCTTTTTAAAAACAAACAGCAGTGGAGAGCGCCTCCCAGGCAGCTCAGACCTGAAGGAGGGGGTCTTTGGTTCTGCTGAATTGGATGTTTACCATGTTATTGCTTGTTCCCCGCTGCTTGTCGTTGCCTCATAAAGAAAATAATAATCTCACGCATGCGAGTCCCTGAGATGCGGTTGTGTTAGATGAAGTTTTAAATGGGCCTGTAATTGGGGTGTCCCAATTTTATCCTCTGGCATTACAAAATGGTCTCCTGGGACCGGTGATTTACGACTGAGATGAAGAGGGTCTTTAGTGGTGTTTTAACAAAATGTTATGGGTTCTTTTTGGTTGTCTAAAACCTCTGAATAGCACCCTGGTGATAAAAACAGCATGTGCTGGTTTTGCTGGTCTAAGTTAAAGGTTTAGTTCATCCAGAAATGAAAATTCGACGTTTATTCACCCTCAAGTCGTTCCAAACCTGTATTCATTTCTTTGTTCACCCAAAAGAAGATATTTGGAACCAAATACTTCTGGGGCACTATTGACTACCATAGTAGTTTTTTCCCTACTATGATAGTCAATAGTGGCCCAGAACTGTTTGGTTACAAACATTCTTCTAAATATATTTCTTTGTGATCAGGAGAACAACACATTTTATACAAGTTTGGAACACATTTGGGGGGGATGTGAACTATCCCTTTAACGTGACAGGTCTGTTAGCTGGTTTTTGATGAGTTTAGTGTACCTCAAATAAAGAAGCTCTATATATTTACATGGCATGTTTATATTTTTCTTTTAGGCTAAACAGGTCATTTATAGTAAAATGTAAATGGGATGAGAATTATAAATGAATTGGCTATATTTTAAGTAAGACTGGTTTAGTGGTCTATCAGCAGACGAGTCATATAGTTGTGTATACAGTACTGTGGTTTTGTGGTTGTTGCTGTGATTCGATGCAGTGTTGTGTTGAATGTGCTGAGAACGGTCTATGGAAAGCGACGACTCGGCTCGCACACACAACATCAGTGATGATGTTTACTTGCGGAGAATCCTTTCAATAAACTCCCTAATCAGATTCTAAGGGTTAATGAATGCAATTACACATCATTCCCTGTGTCACTCCAGTCTGTAGCACAATGTTGGCTGATGGATAAAGACAAACAAGACATTCCTGGAAATAACATATGTCTGCTCTGAATTAAACTGAGAGATTACAGTAAAAACTTTGTTCTATCAAGAAACATAAAAATGTCTTCAAAACATGAGGAAGATCCTTTGATGGATACAGAGTTTTGCCTCAATAAAGAAATGTAGACTGCATTGTGTTTGGTTGAATAGTTTTTGTATATAGAAATATGGAGACATGCAACAATGGCCTTTGATGTTGTTGACGTCAAACTTTTAGCTCCTGGCATCTAGAGAAACAATAATGTATGTGCATGAGATTTGATACTGTACTGTATATCTTCAGGGCACACAGTAAAAGATTTGGTGCAAAATATCACCCTTTGTGTTTCACGGATTAAGTGTAAACAGTGAATATTTCTTGTTGTTTTTTAAAGTCATTTTGAACGTTTGTTCCCATAATTCTGACAAGGCATTTACGTTCTTTTGACATGTTCTCTTATATAGGTATAAAAAAATGTAAAAAATGCCCCCCTGCGTATTTTAAAACAGTCGCCTGTCAGGAGTTTCAACATTCCTTGACAACAATAGTGGAAGTTTCACATTGTTAGTGCGGGAATACCGCTGAAGGGCTGATGTATTTAGGAGACAGAAACAAGCCATCAGCTGTTGATGAACTGGTTAACCCCGTCAAACGATCGAACAGATGTAATGAAGGTACATACATTTACACATGACTACATAAGTCTGACTTTTCTGCCCACTGAAGCCTGCCTGTATAAACAAAATATTTCTTAAAGTGTTTTTTTTCATCGGTTCTGTGCTTCCCAAATTTGCCTTTCTAATGTTCACCCCACCCTGCTGTCCCATATGGAAAATATGAAGGCAGTGGATGGAAAGGGGGTCACAGCGCGGGTGGCAGCACTGGTTTTGCTCAGAGCTCGGGGGTGGTTGTGGAACGCCATAGCAACAGTAATTATTAGCTGGTTGATTGATCCTGCAGAGATGGAGGGGAGCAGCGCTGTTTTTATTCAGAGATAGTGGGTCAGGACAGTCGAGAGCACCCGTGGTGAGATGTGTTTGGGTTTCCAGAGCACAGAAGGGGGAATGCAGCCAACCTGTGGCATTTGAAGAGATTTACTTATATTTAAAAGATCAAAAGGGATAGGTCAGATTTACGTTTGCATTGCATTATTTTCTTATTCAGCGAATGCTTTTATCCAAAAGGATAAAGTAATTTGCCATTAGAGCCATGTGTTCACAATAATGTAATTTAATCAGTATCTATACACCCTTATGTTGTTCAAAATAAAGTTAAGCCTCTTGTCTATTTAAAGTAAGTATGTGGTTTGCTCTAAAACTGACTAAAACAAAGCACAAAAATGCTTTTTTACTTGATTTTTAAAGCTTTACAATAGCTTTTAGTTTGGAAAAGACAAATATACATTATTAATGCTTGCGCATTTTTACAATGTATATAGTTCACTTTTTAAAGGTTAAAGAAATGTGGCTGCACATTATGTTTATTGGCTGAGGTTTTGATGCTCCACGAAACTAAACATTTTTTTTTGTTTAAAGTTACCTGAGGATGAGTAAACAATACTGTAACAGAACCTTTGAGCGAACGGGTCTCTTTAAAGGGATAGTTCATCCAAAAATGAATGATCTTTCATAAACTACTCACCCTCAGGTTGTTTCAGAACTGTATAAATGTCTTTGTTCCAATGAACACAGAGAAAGATATTTGGAAGAATGCTGTTTTCAGTTCTATACATCTGGGACATCACCTACTACCACAGTAGGAAAAAACACATTTGACTACCATTAAATTCTTCCTACTATGGTAGTCAATGATGTCCCGGAACTGAAAATTACTAACATTCTTCCAAATATCTTTCTTTTGCGTTCATCGGAACAAAGTAATTTATTCCGGTATAAAATTTCATGAGCGTGAGTAAATGATGACAGAATTTTCATTTTTGGAAGAACCATCCCTTTAAGATATCAAATATTTCCATTGGTAATAGCTCGGAATGCTTATGTTTCTCTAATGGAGCCACTTTTCCATGCCAACTATGAAATAGGTCAGTGTTGTCCTGAGAGCAGCCTGCGTTCTAAAGCGCTCATTGATTTCAATAGTTAGCTCAGCTTTCAGCCCTGTTGAACTGATCTTGTTGACTCAATTTCCTTGTCTTGGCTTGTTACCGCTGGAGGAAACGAGCCGAGCGTGAATGATTCCGGTCGGATGAGTCCTATGAGTTTTTAAATAATGGTTTCCCAAACAGTGTATTTATTCCTTTTTGTTGTAACACACATATTGTGCAACTACAGTTACATTTAATTTACATTTATACGTAGTGATACCCTACAGTTTATACTTTATTTGTTTGGACATTCATTGGCAACATAGTTTGCGAAAAAAAATATTAATGCTAACTTGCAGCTTCTTGTCTTTGTGTAGCACTCATCTTTTCTTTGCTGAAATGTCTCATCCTGTTTTCGCAGATTATTTAAATTCACACCATAGCACGAATGTTGACAGAGCAGATAATCTCACCAGGTTTTAACTCTTCTGGGGAAGTCTTGACCTTTTTCATTCTTATATTTCTGTGTTGTGACTCTATTTGAGACGTTAGGGGGTAAAAAGACTGTTGGACCCCTGCCACTGTCTGGAGGGGGTGGGAGGTTGTGCGCCCTGTGTCCGGCTGGGCCATCTGTCCGACTGTATTGTTCAAAGCACAAAGGGACAAGAGTCCTTCAAAGTCCAGTCATTGAATAGAGTCATAACGTCACCCTGTTAGGGTCTCAGAGCTCTTAACTGTGGCATGGAGCATCTTCAATCTTGTTCTTGACTTCCTGTTGCATTCCTTTTTTTTATTATGTCTCTATTCCACTATCTCATTTGTTTCTCCACTGTGTCTGATGGAAGATTAGTTCTGAAGTTTATCGCACCTTTTATCTTTAAAATACAGTATTTCTTCCATGGAAGCTAATAGGAAAGGATTTGAGGTTTGGCAGGTTATAGCAATAATAATAGTGCTTGAATATCTTATTTGAGACCGCACGTTTCTGAGACTGTAAGAGTTGCTTATGAGCACTATTTATTAATAGCACATATTAAAGCTTTTATAAACTCGACATGGTGAGGACTACAGCCTCCAGACCCATGGCCTCCCAGACCCAAATATTTTATTGATTCATGGCCATCTGAGAATAAGTCGTTTTATACACCACGCAAGCGTATATTAGTATTGTTTGCTCAGATGCTTTAGGTCTGATAGGACGTTTGGACGCGGAACCCGATGGTGTGTGATGTCAGACTGAAAAAACAGATGAAGTCATTGGAAATGACAGTCATTAGCACAGCTGTCCTTGAGGATTTTTACTATACAGTACATTGATATCCCACACTGAATGTAGTCCAGATGAACGAGTTGTAAAGTAGTGTTTAGAAGGATTTATCTGAGGGTGGGGCACCTGAGATTTCTCACATGCCAGTTTGAATTACAGATCCTAACCTTGAGGGCGATATTTCATACTTTGTGGAAGGGAAAATAGCACATGTTACATGTATATGTTGCCTCTATGTCATTCTTGTCTTTGTTACTTCCATTTTTTTATTGTAATGGGAGTATATTTGTTTACATGAAGATTGTTGAGATGTTATTTCCTGTAGCTCAGTGGTAAGAGCATTGCATTAACAACGCAAGGTTATGGGTTCGATCCCAGGGGTTTGCAAATACATATGTTAAAGCAATGTAAGTTGCTTTGGCTAAAAGCGTCTGCCAAATGTAAATGTTCTCTGTTGAACAGTGTTTTTATGGTTTCATCGTTGTTAAGTTGCCAGATACAGTTTAACTTGTGGAAAGTTAAATGTTTCAAACCACAACGATCTGTCATAGCCATTCAGGTGAAAGCGCGGTTTGTCGCAGTTTCGCTTTGAAGGAAAAGCTCACCCCAAAATAAAAAAAACATCCTTATGTCATTCCAAACCTGTGTGACTCTTTTTCTTCTGTGGAACACAAAAGAAGATATTTTGAGAAAGGTCTTAATGGTTTTGTGTCCATACAATGTTCTTTATTAGCTTCAAAATATCTTCTTGTGTATTCCTCAGAAGAAAGTCACACAGGATTGGAATGACATGAGGGTGCATAAATGGCGAAAGAATTTAAATTTGTGTGTACTATCCCTACAAGTGTTTATTTTTTAAACTAATTCCCTACTTATCCTTCAGCAAACACTTTGTCATATTGAGGAAGAAGGACTCAAATCCATATCAGCTGTTGTTTACAGTGTGCTCTGTAATATAAAATGCCACCTTAAATATAGGTGTGACCCGTTTGCCCATCATGTGATTATCCAATATAGAGTTCAGGCAAACAGTGAGTCACGCAGACATATAAATCATGCGTAAAGCTCAGATTAAAATTTCACACTGTCATTTTGCCTATATATTGAAGTAATGCGATAATGCTTTTTCTTGTAGCGCAAGTAGAACGGCAGTCCGTTCATGCTTAATGCATATGTATTAAGTGTGTGTGTGAGTGTGTGTTTTCTAAGTATGTGTGTGAAAGACTTCGAGTGAAAAGAAGAGAGCTATTGAAAGAAGGACAGAGAAAGGGAAAGCTCATTTGGCAGAGGCTGGAGGTGTAATAACTAAAGCAGCGTCAGGCCCTTTAGTCAAACAGTGGGGCTTGTTGCTAGGATACATTCTTATCAATACCTTGGTATGCAGTTTATCTTCCCCACGCGTTTCTCGGATCCGCGCTCCGTCACCCGCTTATTCAGTGCTCTATTTTTGAATCGAGCAAAGTCTCGACTGCATCAGGCTGGGAGACCCAAAAATACCTCTTCTGACTCTGATGCTTACAATACAGCCGTGGAAAAATGTCAACGTTTCAAAACTATTTTCGTTTTTTCTGAATTTACTATTTATAGGCGTGTGTTTAGGATCATTTGTGTTGAACAACTAACAACACTTTTCCCATATTTCAAATAAAAGTTATTCTTCATGTGATTACCTCCATTTTTATCACGTCTTGTCATGCTGTCAGTCATTGCTGTGTGATGACTAAATGTCTCTCCTGAGGTTTGATTTTATTGAAATTCAACAGACACCGGACTGGAATGGCCACAATACATCTAGATATGCTGATTAAAGGAAAATTCTGAACTTATCCACGGCTGTAAAAAATGTTTTAAAGATAAACATATGGCTGAATCATGATTACTCACCATGATCTTTATCAAGCTTATATCACCGTCGAGATTCTTTAAAACACAGTTGGTTTCACACACATCTAACTGGACTTGAACTTTACCTTCATATTTTCATAAGGCGTGTTCGGCAGCTTATGTGTAGTACTGTATGTCCAGACACAGTTTAACATGTAAAACACGAATGAGGGTTATAAACCATTATGTCACTGAAAGTAGTGCAAATAGAAACGCAAATAAAACTACTGTAAAAAACAAACAGTTCTTTAAAGTCTATCTGGAAGAAAATAACACCACATTGTTACACCACAAATAACATTGTTCTTTGGGATCATGATGAAGAAGACAAAAGAGAGGAACGATTTAGTTCATGCAAGCAGCCAGGTAACATACTAACATGCTATTCCTACAGGACTGTAGCATGCGGTACGTATAAATCGCATAGTATGCATATTTTCTGTATGCATGGAATCCCTAGACGGCACGCATTTGCTCAAATGTGCAGTGTACTGCAAAATTTTGAGCACATTGGGTGCACGGCACTGAACCTAATTTATCCATTTACAAACTACTGTTATTTCTGTTTCACACATTTTCTGTTCACATGCAGTGTGTTCATACTCCGTTCTGAGCTCCATTCACAGTCATGGGAAACAAGGTGTCAGCAGATCTTGTGATGGCACCTCCCCAGAGTGCTGTCTGGAGACAGGTTCTGCTTTTCTTCACCACCATTAAGACCTTTCCTTCCCTGTGGGAATATAAAAACCTTTACTTGAATGACCGCTGGAATAGATAAGCCAATAATATGGTACATACAGACTAGGCACATTTATTGTTATGCATTTTTTCAAAGTCGATAGCAAAACTCGTGGTAACAATTAGCAGGAGGTAAACAGACGTTGCAATCGGCACACAGCATGATTCACTGTTATGAGTTCGGTTAACCAAACAGAAGACTTCTAGGCAATTTACACGTCTTTAAAAAGACAAACATTGAGTTTGAGATGGAGAGAGGGCGAAACACTAAGACTTGAGCGAGGGAGATGGAGAGACATTCAGTGGGACAGTGAGCATATGCTCCTCTGCTAATCTACAGATTTTAAGCTATAAGATGATTATAGTATTCAGAGCCTGCTGGAAAAACGCAGTGGGGAAAATGGCTCTAGTCCATCTGAAACCACTTGGCAACTGTTCATTTAAATTGACTTCTGTACTCCTACAATGAAGAACTCATCAATTTGAAGCTCAGCACAGTAGGCAGGGGAGTCTTTAATAAGCTGCTTAATGGTTATGTATTGTGTTTGGCATTATTTTTGTTGCCCGCTGTTTTCTAATGGAGTTTTGCTTTTTCTACCAGTGGGACATGATATTCTTTAGTCTAGAAACGAGTGATTTATCATTTAATGATTTTGCATTACGATACTAAAAATAGGACCACGGTTTAAAAAAGGGGACAATTGTGTGTGTGTTTGTGGGTAGATGTGATATTTTTTTCCGGTGTTTGATTCCTCAAAATGGAAGGATGCAATTACAAATTAATGTTTTAAGGCAGTGGTTCTCAAACTGGGGGCCGCGGCCCCCGGGGTGCCCCAAGATGGATCCAGGGGGCCACAGTGTGGGATGTTTTGATATATAGACATTTCAACATCTGCAATTAAACAACAGAAAAATAAGACCCCCATCCAAAGAAGTGTATAATTGAATAGGTTTTTGGTTTAATACATTTTTTTGGGGTGGACACTTAGCGATGGACCCTACTCAAAGGGGCCAAACTATGAAAACTTTTTAGAAAATGTATATGTAAATGAGAAGCACAGTTTAAGGCTCTGTTTACATCAAGAAATGACAATAAAGTTTTAAAGATACAGATGAACAATGTCACTTGGATTACTTTCAGATGGATTTTTGTCTATATAATGAACAGCCAATTAAAATCCATTTACATTTAAAGGGCTTGCATATTTAAAAGCTTAAAAAGTTACGAATTTTTTAAATTTTATACAATGTTATAGTTCATTGGTGTAGAGGCTTAGCTAATTGTAGGTTATCATTTTTTATGTGAAAGGGGCTTAAAGGTATAGTTTTGGTAATATTTAGAATTAAAAATAGATTTTTTAATACTTTTTATGCTTAGTTATGGGTTTGTTTGACATATGAACAATAGTGAATACGAGCAAAGATAGTAAAAATACTTAATCATTGTGAAAAACATAACTTTTTTCATCATTTACATCAGTTCTTTTCTATAAAGTTTTTGTATCTCTTCCCATCTGTGGTTATTAAGAATGCACGGGCCGTCATGTAGCACTGCTGTATTCTTGATTTTCTCAACCGAGCATCTAAGGATGTGTGTTGTTCACGAGGGCCGCGGTGTGGTTGTCAAGGCAAGCGTGCATGTTGTTTGTCCAAGCGGTGGGGGGCAGTGACTCACGTCCTTGTTGCTGTGTGATGTCCCCTGCACAGATTACATGTGACGTCAACGTTTCCTCACGTGCGGACGGACACATGAACGCTTTTCCTCTCTTTCCTCTATCCTCCTTGCGCATTTGTATTGTCATTTCTCGCTATTTTTTAGCTTTCGCCCCTCATGCCCCCCTCTTCTGCCTGCTACTGGCAGTTTAGACTGCGGAACCCATTGAGGTTACAGGAAAAGCATTTGTTGACATTCAAGTGCACCCGCCACTTCATGCATGCACACACTCTCTCTCTCACTCACTGACACACATGTACAGAAAGCATCTTGTGTTTCCTCAGATATTATACAGTCCTAGCTGGTATGTCCTAATCATAGTTTGATAACCTATTTGTGTGACTAAAGACTTAGTAAACTGAAGAGCTGAATGCATGAATGGATGGATGGTTTAAAACAATGATTTCCCTATCAAGTTTTTACATTTCGCTTCCTTATTCCTGGAATTGTCCTGATAATAAGGTAATAAATAATAAACTTTTTGGAAGCTAAGTCACACAGGCATTGAACTCAAATGTAACACTGTTTATGTTGTTATGCAATGTGCCTTGACAGAATTAGTCTGGACATGGCATTACTGTAGTTTCATTTCTGTCATTGTATCTCACGTCAGGGGCGTCTCCGTAACAGCAACGCTGCAGACGTGCCCTCGAGCACGGGACAGGAGCCTGTTTCATAACACAGTTAATGAGTGAAATCAGCACATCTCGTGTTAATGTGTGAGCTCCGCTACCTGCTGAGCTTGCGCAATCTGAACCGCATACCTGCTCCAGAGCTTCCTGACACTGTCTCCTGGTGCCAAGGTTGTTTCACAGGAAGCAGACCGGTTAAATGATTGCCCTAGAGAGGGAATCGCTTCGTACGTTGCTGTAGTTTGGTCGGCCTCATTGACTAGATGTCTTTTTAATTCTATTCTTTATTTTTAAAAAGAGATAGGAAGCGTTTTCTCAGAATCTTATCTCATTTATGGCCGAGGTGTGGTGAGTTATGTAGTTTATTAGACCTACAGAACACAGTGTCTCTAGTTAAAGATTATCTGGTCAGAAGGACACACGCTTCATAGATAATGTGATGTCATCTCTTTTAAGATTTACATGCAGTAGCCCTAAAGCAACATGTAAAAAAAGTTTGAATGACATTTCGGAAAAACATTTAGCAGCCTGTTAACTGTCACCCGTTCCGTATACGGGACATCTAAATTTGAATCAATGTTGTGCATGTAATTTCTAATCGAATCATGACAAACTATATATAATTGGAAAGATCTAAGACTATAGAATGCAGATTTTTTAAATAATTTATGTAGGGAGAGTAATTGATTCTCTTTTACTAAGAGTGTGCTTAGACTTTTTGTTATTTTTTTGCGACCCGTATTTTTTTAATGGATTTTTAAATCAAAGAAAAACATAAACCTTTTTTATTGATTTTTTACAATAAACCTAACAGCATACCTTTAATTTTTTTATATGTTTGTGTGATTTTATTTATTTATCAATAATCAGCTACTTTTCTTTTCTTAAACGAGACCAACCGTAAGTCTGTCTTCCAAAGAATTCATGAGTTACCGCCATTTTAGTTCCAACATGCGTATTCATTTGTAGGCTCAAAAAGTATAGATGGTTTCAGCAGCAACATATAAAAACGTCATTTGTGGTCCAAACTTAACTTCTGGTAGTTTTAATTAAGTAAAAAAATCATATAAATTAATATTAATGTAAATTAAACTCAGACTAGTAAACTTTGGGCCATTCGCGTCTGTATTTGTCTCCTGATGACTCGTGCTGCAAGGAATCATGTTCTCATTGCGGGGTGAACTTTATCCAGGCCCCTGAATATAAACCCTCATCAGGTTTCATGGGGAAATGCTTAACACCAGCAAGATAGTCCCGAGTGGTGCGGAACAATGCTGTACTGTTTGGCCAGCTCCACTTTCACATCTTGCAGTAATTGAAATCATTCCTGGGCCTTCGTCCTACCAAAGCTTATTTCTCTATGCTGCTCGGGGACTGCGCAACCAGGGAGGGTGGGTGGAGTGTATTTGTTATTATAGAGTTACTTTATGTATGAATTGAATCTGGGGTCAACGGGAAAGGCTAATGAGCTTTTTATGAATTCCAGAAGTCAACCTACCTGGGTGGCACGTCAAAACCAAGGATTACAAAAGCAGAAATGCCCGGTCCACACCCGGTAGAGTTACCGTAATAGCTTTATTGTTAACAGACAACACAAGTCTATGACTTACATGACTTATGTAACCAATGTGTGCTGGAGATCAAAGTCCTTGCAGAGTAATCTGCCATTGAGGTCCGCTTGGTCATTGCACGCTAATGTTTTTTTTTCCAAGCATTAAGAAGTTTCTTGGCAGCTGGAATCTGTCACTTGGCCAATGTTTTCATTGATAGTTACTCTGTTTTCTATGAAAGGAAGATTTATTTTTTTGTATTGGTCCTAAATCCGTAGATAGAGGTGGGGAATGACAACATGTTGAAAAAATGTAGGGCAACAGAACTAACAATGTGGCCATTGACCGCAAAAACCCATCAGTTTATGGATTAACCACTTAACCACTGCACCGTGTTGTTTATTGTAAAACGGGTAAAAACGACAAGTGCAAGTGTGTCACTATCATGACAGGATCAAACAAGACAGACGGGACACTTTCTCTAAGGCTATACATCACCGTGTCTCTTCAATTAAGTTGAGTGCTCCCTAAGACGAGAGCGGCAATGCCAGCACGATTGCGCACAGATCTTGCGTCAGCGACCGACGCTGCTTTGTTTTAAAATGACACAGTATGACAGCTTGTTGGAGTTGAATTTTAAGTTGCGTGCTCCGGAGAACGCTTTGTCGCTGAGGATGTTGCTGAGATCCGCGCTAGCATGTGCCTCTAGAGGCGGGCGGGGCTCTCACGCCTGTCAAATTCCGTCAGATAACCTGGAGGAGTGTATTTTTATCCTTTCATGTCTTTATGTCTGTAAGCAGGTACGCGTGCGTAAAAGAGGCTAGTTCCTTTTATAATCCTCTTGGTTTCCTGCGATCAAGAATGGCCAGACGTTTGCACAGTTCGTGGCTAACTCTCGACCTTGATAATGGTTGTATTCGTATCGGGGCGTGTACCTCATTCCTGCGGGTTAGCTAACAAAACCCTAGTGAGAGGGGTGTAGAAAAGTATTTCTCTCACACTTACAAAGAGTTTCTGCTGTATTGCAGACCTGGGGAGATGAAAGACTGTGTCCGGCTGTGAATGGAGCCGAAGGGAGTGTAATGATCCGCTCGTGCCCCCGTCACCGGTTGGGAACGCTAGAGCTGGATCGAAGGAGGGTGGCTTGGGGGGGATACATGGCAGAACCGGCCAGGCTTTGCAGACAGTTTCTCTAATCAGCT
Organism: Triplophysa dalaica; assembly: GCF_015846415.1. Classification (NCBI taxonomy): domain Eukaryota; kingdom Metazoa; phylum Chordata; class Actinopteri; order Cypriniformes; family Nemacheilidae; genus Triplophysa; species Triplophysa dalaica. The sequence goes on from NC_079556.1 coordinate 4,250,606, forward strand.
TGGCTGTGTGTCAGGTGATTTACTGTAGTCAGATTAAAGGTTTTCGGGGAAGGTAAAGAGGATTAGATAGGCAGGACCTCTGCTTACTGCTCCGGCCCATTACGGTCCGTATTCATGTATCCTTCCCACATGAAGTTATTTTCGAGTGGCTTTTACGTTACTGCCTGCAGGCTTTGTTTTTGAAAATAAGAGATGAAGGTGAAACAAAAGTGCCGTTTGTTTGTCATTAGGGGCATCAGATTTATTGTTAGCATGTTGGAGGCTGCAGTGTCACCTGGTGGTGAGAAAGGTTTTCAAACATCAATCTCACAGGATTGGATAATATAAAATGTTGTGGGAAAGCATGAGATGGTTTATCCAGTGGACAATGAGGACTGGTGACCCTTTGTGGTTTATTGGTTTTGGAGTCAAAGAGCACAGAAGAGTAAGCTTTAAATCTTGCTTCAAAGGTTCAGGGTTCATCCTTGTCTGATGCTCTCAGTTGGATGCCCGCTATACGCTTCTTGTGAGGGTATGAGAGTGAAACAGGTGTGGCAATTAGTTTAACTGAGAAGGAAGACGTTGAAAGAAAAATGAAGCAAGAGATTTTGATGATTATTTGAGCTGATATCATCGAAGGCCCTCTTGACATTATCTGTCAGCACATATCACTCATTCTTCATGCCATTCTTATGCCACACTGTGTGTTTGTGTACGTGAGGGCACGCATGCCTCCAAACACCTATTCTTTTTAGGCTTATCACATTGATATTGCCATGTTTTTCTTGGAATTTGTACTACTTTAAACTTCTTCTTCTTCATTATATACTATGCACGAATTTAAAAACGAAGAAACTTTTGCGATTGACTACAAGCTCTCTGGAATGCTTATACTTTATTGGCTAGTTCATTTTGGTATAATTGCTTATAAACTGTGTGCAGTTGTCTGTAGGTTTCCCATGCAAACACTGTGTATTACTATATACAGTAGAACTAATTTTGTATCTCTTATTAGCGATGCTCCGATACCATTTTTTACCGTACCGATATTTTTTTCTGGTACTCGCCGATACCAATACCGGTGCCTGTATTTTTTGGTGAGGTGGCAATTTTCCAAGCACAACAGACTGAAACTAATAACTCTGCCTCAAAACTGTTATGAAGAAAGACATTTTTTTGTGCTTGTCACAAACTTTTAAAGCACAAATTTCAGTCAGTTCTGCCAGTTATGTCACGTGAGGTATCGGTGTATCTATATGAGTACGAGTACTTGAGCTTGGTATCGGTGCATACCTATTTCTTATATCGCTGCCTGGTCTTTTTCATCTCACAAAATAAAAGAGTTTCCTATTTATTAATATGTTTATATTCTTCTATTTGGGGGGTTGTTGTATTTTTAAGAGATATTTAGAGTTTGGCAATGTCAAAGTCAGAGTAGATACCCACTAGAATGTCTTCAGGATAGCACCCTCCAACACCAAGAGGTTATGAAAGGAATGCTGGGAATGCATCCTATCACACAGATGGGGGTTTCTCTAGTAATGTCTTTGTAGCCTTATTCATTGGCTTTTATCACAAAGACCTGAAATCCATTTTAGGCGTGCTGTCTAGTTTCTATGACGTACAGTGCGGTTTAGACAAAGATGGGATGGTTTAAATACAAGCAGCTTTTCTAAATTCTTTATTGTCTTAATGATCTTTAAAAGTATGATATCGGCTTTTGTGCGATTGTGTAGGAGAACTGTACTAAATGTTCCTCCTTTACAAAGGAGTTCTTTTGCTTTGACAGATGTCTTTTATTTAACTCAATGTAGTTGCAGTGCATTCTGGGAAGCGGTATTGTATGTCAGAGCCTAATAGAAAACAGCACGATTTTGACTCAGATTCCAGGATCACCTAATAACGTTTGGAGTAACTGCACTGTGAAATGGTTTTGAATGCATATGTTTGGAACGATTCATACCGTACAGGACCGTAAAAATCATATAGAGTAAAAATCTGAGACCATTATAAATGTATTTCATTTTAACGGTATACATGATCACATTCACATCGATCAAGTCATAAATAAAAGGAACGTGCGAATATATCTTATATAGATTTAATGCAATTTTTTTAATAAATTCCTATTTCTTCATTTGCACAGATTCGTCTGCAAACTACATCCGCCAGCTTGAGACTAAAGTCCGGATTTTAGAGGATGACAACAAACAGCTATTATCCCAGGTGAGAGTTGAGGGGGGTAACTTTGTAATCCTCTGGTAATTTTTCAGTTTAAAGAGTACGAAAAACATGCATATTCTTGCTTAAAAATGCTTGATAAAAAAAGTAAATCTGCTTCACTTTCAACATGTCAAACATTTTTGATGCAATCATCTACAGAATTTTTCATGGATGTACGTGTTGGCCATTTGTTGCAATGCAGCAATTTATTAAATGTGCTTTTAAATGGATTTTAATAAAGAGCTGAATTTTTAAAACATGATCTCCAGTGCACCTTACACAGCACATCATCAGCAGTAGATTAAGAATAAAAAATGAACGAGGATTTATAGGAGCAGAGCTCATATTGGCGCCATATGGAGGCCGTATTCACTTTAACCATTTGTGTGTATCAAAAGTACAAGGTTTTGAACTTTGGTGCACGGCACATAAAATTCATCAGTCAAATAACAGAAGTTAAGAAAGTCATAGAAAGTCAATATATACAGCAAATTTAGTAGACCTAAAGTATAACTGAACGAATCCCAAAGCTTAATCCCAAAACGAGTCTCGGATTTTATGTTATTATTATTTACCTTTGAAGAAAATGATCTTTGAGACCGGAAGATCTGTCACTAATAATATTCTGTGTCATACAGACTTCATCCCCATTTTCTCAGTCCAGCTCAATAGACAGAGATATAAAACTGGCAAAGCTGTCATTCATTGCAGCGTTGCTGTCTGTTGAATTGCATATGCCAGTCTTTGATATGCTAATGTTATTTCTTCATATTATATTGTTCTTTCTCTGATGATGGATTGAGTCTCGCTTTTATGACCTCAAAAGATGAGCGTGAGGGAATTCTTTATACAAATATCTCATGCACCCATATTGCATGCCATGACTGTCTGGAGATAAAGGGTATGATTGTGTCTAATAACCTTCAAAAATAGCTGATCAAAGGCAATTTTCTTGTTACCGAAGGCAATAACTTAGTATAGTTTTTTGGCTGAAGGATATGGCAGATGGGAGTAAATGACAATGGTTTAGTGATTTTGCAATGACACTGTCACTCGCTTCCCAAGCAGGTTGTAAATGGCATAGTGAAGGCTTGCAGTTGTGTTTTGCCGTATAACGTTTCCTTTGGTCCTAAAAGGAAAAGAATGTTCTTACCTGAAAGCGACTTAAAAGCATGCCAAAGATCTCATTCTTGGGGTCAAACCTGTGTTCAATTTCGCATGCTCGGTAAAACATTGTCAGCCGAAGGGAATGCATTTCATTGGAACCTTTAGTGTGTCTTTTGGATTGAGGTAAAGCCTGAGACGTTTTTCTGCTGCCCTTCACACTAACTATGATTTTTGGTCCGGCGGACGATGAAACACATAGACGTTTAGTGAGGGACTTATCTATAGATCAAAATATGGGATATTAAAAAACACATAGCAACTGCCTGTAACACCTTATCAAGCACCTTTCATTGCCTAACAAACTATACTATATTAACAGGAAGCTGCGGGTGGAAATTTAGGTTTGGCTGTAGACATTTTTGCGTTCGCTACAAGAACATTTATGTCACACGAACACAGGAGCAAAACTTTTGTAACGGTCCATTTTCCAAAAGGGTCATTACCTTGTTTGCCTCCGGTAATCCCTCTGAATAGAACAACACAGACTGTTTGCACAGCAATGAACTGAGAAGAAAGGATGAATGTACTGGAAGTCCACACAGATGTGTAACTGTAAAGGAAGGAAATTCATTCATCTTCCACTTCATGTCTGTGTTAGATTGAAATGTGGAAGAACTTTCAAGTGGTCTTCTTTTGTTTAGAAGGTGTTTTATGGCACCTGACAATGAAATATTTAGAGGTTAGAGTTTTGAGGACAGGTGTCTTCTAAGGTCATTATTTATGAAGCGTGTCTGACTTTACCGCAGGTCCAGAATGTTCCGCTTTGCTGTCTTTTATCTTTGCCCCTTCTCAAATCACAAGTTAGGAAATGATCTACCATTTCGTCGTCCCATATCCATTTGTCATTTGCAGACATTTTTGTCAAGGATTGTCAGCATCATGATGTCAGATATGTTGAATGCAGCAAATTCGGCATCATTCGTTGAGATCTACATAGCGATTGTTTTTCCATGTTCGTGTCGGTAATGTTGAAGGAATCTCTGAGGTAATTTCTTTGATGTCTGAAGAGTAACATCACCTAAGTCCAAAGCTGTTTTATTGTTGCTGGTTTATGTTCTTCTGATCAAAAGGGGTTTGCCAAAGGATCTGCCTTGTATTAACATTTTTATTAGTTTGGGTTTCTAAGGGAAGCATCGATATTGCTTTTGCCTAGGATAAGGGATTTAAGGAAATTACCGATACCTCAAGCTGTGTTAAAAGGAACCGTGGTAATACTTTTATAATGGGCAATATAAAAACAACCTGGCAACCGCATAGCAACCATTTATATTGTCTTCATAAAATCATATTTTATTGTGTTACTATTACTGTAAGATGATTGTCGTACAGATACCTTATTTGACCAGATAAGGAAAGCTAAATGAGTTGGGTTAGTATCACTATGGTTAATGTATTTTACCTTTAGTTTTTTGCAGTAGGCCTATGTTTTTGCTCAATTTAAAACAAAATATATATACATGTTTTCCCTTCACAGCAGGGGAACATCGCAGATCTGAAGACGCTTCGGAAAGGGCTTTCCCTGTACCACTCAGAGTCCCAGCTCACCTCGCTGTCCCAGTATCAGGACACGTTACAGAACGTACGTATTCCTAAAGGAAATTTCATGTCTTTCATTGCTGGCCTGACCTGACCTCATTATTTTGTATCGAAGCCTTAAACCTAAACCAGGATTTTTTAGTTTAAGCAGATTTAAAGCAGATTTCATTCAAACAATAATTAGGCATTGAGATTCAAGCTCTTTCTATAGAACGCTGAACTGCTGCGCAAACAGCTGCCAAGTGAGAATTGACCACAAGAGCCAAAGAGCTTAATAATGTCAATAACCGGGTTTAGGATTGCCTGATGTTTGAGAGGATCTGTAACAGCGGCACGCTAGATACTTTTACCCATTTTTTGATCATGTAAACTATTTTTTATTAGCAAATAAATTTGAACTTCAAACACGTTTATGCTCAAGGTTTGAAATGTATTCATTGCAGCGCGATAAAAACTGCGTGTTGAAAATATTTTCATGTGTTGAACAAAGGCCAAATAAACAATCCGCTTGTCATCGGTTTGGTCATCATTGAACAGATGTCTCTGAACCCATCTTTAGAAGAAAATTTTAATTTAATTGTACTTTTATTGAAAAATTATTGATTTCGTTATTTTCTCAATAAGTGATTTGTTAAAATATAATTGTATTAATGATCATTTATTAAATTAATACAAATTGTGCACCACTACCAGTAGATATCTCTTTTCCTCTTCCCGTTCCTTTTTTTCCCTTTTATGATATCATCAGCATCATCATCTCCTCAGGAAAGGTCATCCACAGTCTGTCGGTTGGCAGCGTTCTGCTTTTGCTAATAAGCCATGACAGGAAAAAGCAGCACAACTGTTCCACTTGAGCATGAGGGGCAGCCTCCACAGGAAGGAGAAATCAATTAAAGAGCGGCACGGGTGTCTTCCTCAGAGGCTACAGGCCTTATTTTAACTTGCGGTCCGCATTGTAACAGAGAGGCTACATGCTCATTGCTTCATTAGCATGGCTTTGAACTTTCACTGCGGGCGCTAAATTATGCAACAGCGTGCGGCTGAAACAATAATGGGGTGCGCAGAGGCGAAAGAATAGATAGAACGTATCGGTTGGCGTTGTTGGGTTACCTGAGAAGGCTCAGAATGGCTTTGCAGAGTTACGGGAGGAGCCACTCACATCAACTTTTTTAATTTGGTGCATTTCAGACATTAAGATTTAAGAACACATTTTTTGGTTTGTGGACTGATTATAGGATTTTTTTGGTTTTAGGCTGAATATCAGATTCTACTACAGTTTAATAAGGTGATCAATGTGCTTTGTGGATTAAAATAGATGATGAATTCACATTTGAAGCCTCTCTAGAATACCCGGTATTGATCTGGGATTTATTCAGGCCATTGAATGTCTTATTTATTACATTTGGCTGTATTGACTGCTGCAGTGCAGATTTACACTGCACAGATCTCTTCACCACTTTTATGACAGCAACGGATTGTGTGACACAAACACACTTTTCCATGTTTTATAGGGACATTCCATAGACTTCCATGGATTTTATATATCAGGCTTATGATATTTTCTATCCCCTAAACCAAACACTCACACAGACCTTTCTTGTTACATGGGTAATAAATATAATTTTGTATAATTTACTAGCTGTTTCCCTTATGGGGACCTAAAATAATGTCCCCACGAGGTCAAAATCAATTGGTAACCAGTAGACATTTGGTCCCCACACCATGATGAATACTAGTACAAACACACACACACATGAATGTAAAAAAAAGACTAAGTGCACTTTAAGTCACTTAAGATAATTGCATCTGCCATATGTGCCAACAACTTCTCTGCTCTATAGATATTGGCAACAATTTATGCGATGGCAAAACATTCCATTCAGAAGAAATTATGGGACTCCTGGCTTTCTCTAAACAGGTTTGAGTCAAATCCACGACAGTAGGCCGTACTCGGTTCAGTCCGTCCCACGTGAAGTCCCCATGGCTCCGGTCCACAATAAGCAGGCTGGCAACTGCAAGTGGACATCATAGTCGTGTTCTCCCAGGCCAAAAGCGAGTCGCAGCATCTAACCATGAGTCTGCTCCCAACCCCAGTGTTGAAATGCCAGCTCAATTGTTGTGGATTTAACGGTAGAGCGGGACTCAAAAGGCTGTTTCTAAACAGGGGGCTCGAGAGACCCTGCGCACTGAAAGGGCTCTTTGTTAATGTGTACCCATGAAGGGGTACCAGCAGAGATGAGTTATAATGAGATGCTTTAACACGTTTCGAGCCTGGGTTGACTCAGAGAAATAGCTGATGCTTTTTTCCCAGCATTCAGTGCAGTTCTGGTAATCGGAGATAGCGGCATGAGCAATAGTGATGGTTGACAATGATGAATGTCTGTTTGTGTGTGTGTGTTTTGTGTGCGTTTTGGGTCAAGTCAGATGTGTGTGACCTGGAATGATAATTTTGTCCAAAAAAAATCTGATATGAGTGTTTGGTATTGTATATATACAGTACACTCCTACGTATTTATACACTCTACTGTCAAACATTTAGGTTGATTTACACGTTAAAGGTCCAGGTGAAAAATCTTTGGAGGATCAATTAACAGAAATTCGATATAATAAACATAACTACAGTATGTCTTCAGTAGTGTATGAAGATCTTACATAATGAAGCGTTATGTTTTTATTACATCAGAATTCAATCTACATACACTGCGTGTCCCCTTACATGGAGTTCACTGTGTTGTTTCTACAGTTGCTCAAAACAGACAAACTTCTCTACAGAGTGCATTTCGTAAATATGATATCTCGAAATGTTATCGAAAATGTGACAACATGCATGCCTTTGTCAGTTGCTGTAGTGCTTCAAAAGGAAGGGGTGGAGTGGGCCATTGGTTGTAATTCACAGCTTTACCACTAGATGCCGCAAAAATCACCACAATGCTCCTTTAAAAATAGGTTATTGTATTAGCTAACATGAACAATGAGCTCTACAGCATTTATTAATTTTATGTAAGTGTTAAATTAGTTAATGCAAAGTAATCGAACATGAGCTATTGTATTGACATTACCATTAACAACTTACTTTAAAAATAATGGAGTAAAAAAATCAAAACTTTTATATTTTAGCATCTGTGACATTTCGCTTAGACAATTTTTTTATACAAATGATATACAACTAATGACTTAAACTGTGTCAGATGAACCCTCATGCTCATGAACCCTGCTTGTTTTGTGTCTTTCTGTCTGTAGGGCTCTACACGGATGCCCGGAAGTGATCTGCCATCCCCTGTCACAGGATACCTGCCCGCATCACATAAACCTGAGGCTGTTGTACATGCCATGAAAGTAAGATTCAGATGCACGTTTCATTTAGCATTTTAAGACAAGCCTTTCACAGCAACTACTTTAGTTTGGAACTCCTGCAGTGTTTACATGTATCTCTATGTGTGGCTGATAGGGAGACTGCCACCTAGAGGATTCTTTGTGACGGTGGTTATCTGGTTATCTGCTTAGTAGTGTACACAGTGTAAATAGGAGAAGCAGGCTGAACTGAATCACTATCCCAAGCATATTACTTAGCTCTCTGTTTATTTGTTTTGCAGGTATTGGAGGTCCACGAGAACCTGGATAGGAAAATCCCAGAGGAATATGAGGAGGATCTCAGTGAGAAAGAGAAAGCAATTGTTAGGGAGATGTGTAATGTGAGTCAACCTTCTTCTATCTGCCTCTTTCCTTGACCAATTCCTTTTCCCATAATAATACATTTGAAGCATACATAAACAGGACTTACATGTATAGTGATGAATCGTAGTTAAGATTTTTAGCAATACATAGTAATAGACTTCAATTAGTAATTAGAATTAGAAATTTTCTGGGGTCAGTTGTCCAGAGTAGAGCTTTTCTGACTAACAAAGTCTTTAATTTCTGTACAATATGCATCAGACGATTCACAAGCTCCTCGTCCATTTATACAGCCCTGATAAACAGCAGGGGCTGTAAGTTTATGCACTCACCCCCAAGTTTGTTTGCTTGTCAATTTGTATAATTACCATGGCTTTGATGGAGGACAATGTTTCAGTGTTTCGCAACAGAGACCCACTTTCAGGCTATTTTAATGAGAGGCCTTGGCGAACGACCCCGAAGTGTTTACCTCACAGTTGTCTATGCAATTAAAATAACTATCACTTAAAACAGTGCAGCCCCTTGATAGGCACGGAGGTCCCCGGACCTGTTCTCTGTTCCCGCACGTACCTCCTTTTCCACCGAAATGGTGGTGTCTTGACCGGGTGATCTGCAAAGCTCTCACAACCGGCTTGTGTTTCCATCAGCTTGAGACCTGAATGACGTAACCGAACAAAGTGCTTTGCAGAAATGGTGTTTTGTTCAAACTGAATTCAGCGTCTTGATATCACGAATGGCTCCTTATATTATATGGTCAAAATCATTGCAATCACTCAAAACCTGTATATTTGTAAGTGAAAGACAGACAGAGAAAATCTAAAGTGGCTGGAGTTTGCGAGAAACAAGTTATTTTATTTAGCCTCATCACAAGCTGGTTTTCAATCATCTGCGGATGGTTCCAGATCAGTCTGTTTTACCAGCAAGTGCTTGCTTTCTTTTTACATCATAAATTGCCTTTAATCCCACCCTTACCCCCATCAGAGGATGTATGATGTTATGAGTTGTTGTGTAACCGTGTGTCTCTGTGTGTTCAGGTGGTCTGGCGTAAGCTCGGTGACGCTACCGGATCGAAACCCTCCATCCGTCAACATCTCTCTGGGAACCAGTTCAAAGGCCCTGTGTAGCTCACTGTCAATGACCAGCAGGGCCGTGAACAAACAAACAAATCTGTGAATACTAGGAGAGGAACAGACGGGCAATTTTGGGATTATACAGAAGAACTTTGCATCTTCTGCCAGCTCCTCTCAGCCCACGGCATTCTGTTGAGACGTTTCATTCCAGGACTGGTAGAATATAATAAAAGTCTCACAATTAGCACAAGTTAATCGATTTATTTATCTGCATACCATTTAAGTATTCAGAAAAGGCAGCTTAGTGGATTTGTTTATTCCCGCTGTAGAAAGAAAGCACACAGCGCTTAGATGAAATGCTTCATGGAATCACTTCTACATAATCGAACCATTACACTCCTAAATCGGCCACTCATATTATGAATGTTAATATCAGAGGATTAATCTATGTAATTACCAACACAGCTGCAAAATAAGTCTTAAAGTAGTTGCAAATAATATTTGCTCAGGTTCTAGACATGTACTCCAACACTTTTAATACAAATAAATTCTGTATCCTGAAGACAGCCAGAGGCTATGTACTGTGTAACTATGAACGGTGTAAATGGCAGATACTAATAATCTTAAAATTCAGTCATTTTGTTCAGACTGTTCAATATAAATTCCAGGTCACAAAGTTGCAAGTAATACTACTTGATGTACTTTAAGATTCTGATTGACAATCATGTGTTATACTTTCTATGCCCTCCTTTGTGTTTTTGTAGTCTGATAAACGTAAGCAAATGAAGTAAAAGTTCTTAATGTTCGAGTTGTCTGAACATCAAAAGGTGTCACAATACAATGCTTTTGAGTGTAAATGAGATCTTATACATCCCTTCCTACAGTACTGCTAAATATGTATGAGGTGTACAGGATAAAGTGCTGTATTAGAAGAACTGGAACTGTTTGTACCTTTTTTGTACAATTTTAAGTTCTGGATACTTGATAGGTGCAATAGATCAACTCTGCAAATACTGTGCAATCTTTCATACTGAGTGTGGAAGTATTGCGAGCTGTCAGTTTAGTCTGGAATATCAATACAATATTTCAAAATGCATCAAGTATATGACTTTAGCACATGCATTTTTAATGAAGTACAGTAGTCGGTATGTCACATAATTACATTTTCTCTACCCTTTTACCCAGCGTAACATTTAACACTGAAGCAGACCATATGCACAAGACAATTCATTTCGAGGTTTTCATTATTAATAATACATTTCTGCTTATTTTTAGTTATATGTAAAATGTCTAATGCTCTTTCATAGACTTCATGAGACCACCAGGCAGCATCGTTTTGTGTACCTTTATGTAAATGAGATATAGCAGTTTTCTGTGTATAAGATCTCCATACAAGTTTTATGAACAGAAGGTTTCTAGTTAAATCCGAATGCAGTAAATGATGCTTCTTTAAGTTTTCTGTGTTATTCAGATGTATTATCTATGTAAATGAGAACTGCCTCAAAAGATACTTGCTGCATTCACACAAATGCTCTTTCTTTAAAAATCAGTGACCCAATAAGCCATACTTTTTATTGTCTGTTAAAATAAAAGCGTTTCCTGAGCTTTGCAGGAATCCTCAATCAATCAAGTTATTGTTATATTAATGTTGAATTTTTTTCAATTGTATATAAGAGCACAGTGCTGGATTGAAATCACATTCGTTTTGGATGGTTTTGTTCACCCTGGATGCAGCAGGTGGCTTTTGGTGTGGTGTGTTAACTTGTCCTTCATTTAAGTGAACAAAATGAGCAGCAAACATTTGAAAAAGGAAATAAATAGGCATTTACGTGTAGACCTTTTATAATTGTGTATTTGCATATTGACTAATGATAAGGATACCTAATGAATTTAGGAGGGTAAAAACGTGTGTTCTGTAAGTGAGACGGTGTGTATCGTCTAAAATGATGCTGTATTTCATGTACACAATACCTTGATAGTGGGTAGACTCGTTCATGAAAACTATTTTTGAAAAATGAAGTGTCCTTTACAAACAGATCTAACCCACACAACTACTGACTTTTTATATTTGCTCATTTTAAAGCACAAACGAATCTGAAATGCTGATACTTTCCTCTTATTTTTTCAAATGCACTGCTTCTTTTGTGAATGAGGATTCGATGTTTAAATTGTTTATAAATGTATATGTTCTGTTAAGCTTGTCTGTATGTGAAACGCATGAAATTGTATTCTAGGACATACAATTCAGTGCTCTGTAAATAAGTTACTGTAGAATACCTGTAATAAGCATGGTTATATATTTTAATAAGCTGTATGTAGCCGAGAATTGACCTGTATTTTAGCAGATAAATAAATTGCAAATAACCCTCTTGTAGATTTGAAAAGAGTTGTGTCCTCTTCTGTTTGTAGTGTATGAAATTCATAGCAGAAAACAGAGACAAGTCTGCCACCTACTGGAGAGTTTTGCTTCAATGGACGGAGAGGTCTCATGTCACATGTGCATCAAACAGATCTAACTCAAGCACATGGATGTAACATGCCCAACATCATTCTTCCCTCTTTTATGTGTTACCTACCCAATCTTTATGTCTTTACACACACTACGTTAGTCTGTTGTGCAAGAATATAACAACTACCAACGAGCGCTTTGTGTTTCTTTGTAGGCAGTTTGTAAAAGTTGAGGTTTGTAAAAGAAACAATCATTACGTCATTATTTTTGAAAAGTTTCATTTATCATGCGTGCAACAACACAATATACAATACATAAATTGTTGAAAATTAAATGAGACTATTTTAGTTCTTTTTTATTTTAAAGGGTATTGCAATACTGTCGGAGCTCATTTCTCGATTCGAAATTGCTTGGATTTATTATAAATGGTAATACATTACATTACAAACATTAAATGTTTTGCATTTGCGTTACGTCTTTATAGCTGTGATTGACGTTTCCCTCTGCGAATCACGCCGGGCACGCGTTATCCTTTTATGGTCAATTTATGGTTCTAAAGTAAACTTCCAATCACAAGACACACAAGCTATTTGGTCAAACCAACTTTGTTAATCGCGCAAATCGACTCTCGTCACCGCCAATAAGATTGCTTCAAAAAGTACCACCTTAGTTTCGACCAATCGTTGCTCGCAATTCGGCGAGATTAAATATATTTGCGATTTTAGCCAATTATAGAACGATTTTCGTAGTGCGCATGTTCTTTTATCCAATCAAAATAAGTCGTCTTACACGCTTGGGCGGGACAAGCACATTCTTGACCCAATCTGTCCTTCGAAAATCTTACGTGGGCGTGGCCGTCTCCCTCGACGCGGGTTTGGTTGAGCCAGCAGACCGATCTGAACTGAGGAGGATTGAGTTCCAGGTTGACAGAAGAAACACTTGCAGTCAATTGGAAGGTAGTTTCGTGTTAATACCATTTAAATGATTGTTTGCAACCCAACGTGGGTGATATAGTAATTTAAAACACACAATAAGCTTCATGTGTTGAAATTGCTTCGCAAATGTACGCTGAAGAGGGTGCGTTAATGCAAAAAGTGTTGCGAAAGAGAAGCATGCTAGTTATTAACACACTGGTTGTGTCTTCAATTGTAGCCTGTTAACCTAATCTAACTATAGCACAGTTTTGAATATCACAGGGGCAAAGCTAACAGCTAAAAGCTGCTGTTGAATGTTTCAAACGCGGTTTTGACACCCACAAATGTTGCCTAGGTAGTCAACAGTAGCAGCCATTGAATGATACATGGTATTGACATGTTAAAGTCAGGGTCTCTCGCTGTTTTGTCAACATGCATATGATCACTTGACATTTTAGCTTTTCAAAATGAAGTCTGAAATGCTGTATAGTGGTGTAGAGTCATGTGAAGCAAACGAGCATCTGCTAGTAGGTTTGAATGGAGGCATTGGGCCAGATTTTAAGGCAGTTATTTTAAGGCATCAGACTGCTGTTGAATATCATCTACTGTCCTTCTTCTGAGCATAATGTCTTGTGTGAATGTTTATTTTTTTAATAAGATACTCCTTTTTGCAGTATATAGGTTTCATGTCTCTGGCTGCTGTCCACTACTGTAAGCAAGTATGAGTGCAGGACTGTTAGGTCCCTGACGGTTTCAGTCTTAAGTAGCTTACTTTTAAGTGTTTCTATCCGATTTGCTCTTCAGTAATATAATTAGGCATGCCATTATTGTATAAATAGTGGACATAGGTTTAGTAACATTTGGTGGCGTTATCCATCATGGAGAATTTTCCTGGTCAGTGTGGCATCTCTAAGATTCATGTCACCAAAGTAATGTAGATGTGTGTTGATAACATAAATCCAGCAGCTGCTGTAGGAGTCATTTGTTGAATTTAAGTTGCCTTCATGTAAGCTATATCCTTAATGTTTACATAGTGGGTCCAAAGCAGGAATATAGATGTGATTCGTGCCATTGCGCTGGCTATAGCAGTGTTGTGTGTGTAATCCCTCTCGGAGACCATGAACTCTTTTTGGCAGGTCCGGTTGATTTGAATGTGAAACATTTACATGTTTCTGCTATTTACCACTTATGGCTATAGTGTACATAGTCCACTGGACATAAATATTTATAAGACCAACATTGAGCCAAGTACTTTTCCTTGCTTTTCGCTTTTAAAGCCTTTTAGGATGCATAGAGAAGATCTGAACCATTTAAATTGTATTGTCACTTACATCTATACCTCTTTTATGGGAACTCCTCGATTTTTCAATCTTTGCCAGCTATCCTCTCTCCGTGAACCGCAAGATGGGCAAAAAGAGTCGAGTGAAGACCCAGAAATCGGGGACCACAGCTGCGGTCTCTCCGAAAGAGATGATGAATTTAATCTCTGAACTACTACAGAGTGAGTTTAAACTTCAGTTAAGTTCAGTTCGAGCTTTATTGTCATTCCGCTACATGTGGGGACATACAGTGGAACAAAATGTCGTGCCTCACAGGACCATGGTGCTACATATATACAGGCTTACATAACTATCCTACTGATGTGTAAAAAATGTTTACCTATAAATAAACAAAAAGTACAAACTATACTTTATTAAATAATTTTAAACTGAAATGCTGTTAAAATGAATTGCTACCATTATTACCGTGCTGTAATAATATGTGCATCACTTGATGTGATTGTTAGAATGCTTTTTTAATTGCAAAATGGTCCAAATCTTATCATAGTGTAGTCACTTATTAATGTAATTCGTAGACTTGTACGATGAAATTCTGAGCGCTTTTGCAATTATTTAGTTGTTGGATTAAAGTACATAGAGTTCCTGGAGTAACCCAGAGATACCTGATTTATATTATACTAGAGTGCTCATTCAAAGAATTTGTTATTTATTAATAAATGCCATTTTATGGTTACTCCATTTGCTTACTGTATAAAGCTAAACAGATTACAGAACATGTTGACCCATGCATTGATTTTACCTAAAAACTTATTTAAATGTTTTTTTTCCTCTTCTCTGCTTTTCAGAGTGTAGCAGTACAGCTCCATCTTCTGGGAAGGAATGGGAGGAATACATTCAGATCCGAGCTCTGGTAGAAAAGATCCGAAAGAAACAGAAAGGTACTGAAGAAAGATAACTTTACATGAAAATTATGATTTTGTAATAATAATAAAGAACATAGGTCATGTGAATATGATTTTGTAATTCTGGAGCTTTCCATTGGGCTGTGATCTTGAACTTCCTTCAAACAGGGCAAATCAAGTAAATACTGTCCTGGTTAAGCAACAATAGAGTCTGTGAATCATTCACATTTACTCATGCTCTTTTGAAAATTAAGTATCTTTACTGAAATGTGCCGTAATATTAGTCACACATATATTATGTAGTTTAAGCCAAAGCGGTGCAATATTGTTCTTTAATGCTTGGTTTCCCTAATGGAGGTTTGCGAACCCCTGGTGGTTCGTGAGGGAATTATATGCGGTTCTCGAGTTGGAATACTGTATGTCTACCAGTGTTCATACAAGTTGTTTCCATTACTAATTACAAAAGTTCAATTGCAAAGAAATATTTCAGGTTCGATAATATTAAAAGTTATGTGAAATACTACCATAAAACAGATAAGATAATACAGTTTTGATAAAGGTAAACATTTACATTGGCGATTAAATGATTAATATTTTATTACACTTAAAATCTAAGGGGGTACTTCAAGGAAATAACTTGGGTCAATGGAGTTCAGCTGACAAAAAAGTTCTCTCTCGAGCTATACAGCCACAATCCTGTATTTAGTACAAATAAAGAAAATCAGAGAAAGAGTAATTAATGCAGATTTGTATGACAGGATGATGATTTTGATTTTTGGGTAAAGTATTTCATTAAGATCATATAAACGAGGACCTGGACTCTCACTTGCACAAGTGATGGTGTGTTGTTATACACACTTTTTCTGATAAACTGTTTTACACTGTACAGGTTTACCATAAACTAATGTAATTAACCCAGATCTACTGTAATAGCTAAGTTTTAATACAACTGATGCGAGTCTTATAAGACTTGAGGAAAATCCAGAGTAGTCTCCTTAATGGAGTATCATAGATGCACATCAGAACACATAAGTATCAGTAACAAACATTTAACCACAATATTTGGTAGCAATAACATAAGTAATAGGTAGAACCACTTAGTTCCACTATTGTGAGTTAGAGCAACATAATGCAGTAGAATAATGGAAACGATTACAGAGGTAAGTTCTCACGTTGTGGTTCAATATACATAGAAAAGCCAAATCAGCTTCTAATGGGTTTTTGTTATTTCCTCAGGGATCTCGGTAGTGTTCGAGGGATCCAGGGAAGACTATTTCTCTGAGCTGATGGGGTGGGCCGCTGAGTGTGGAGCTTCGTGTGAGGGTTTTGAGATATCCAGTTTTGCCGATGAAGGATATGGTCTGAAGGCCACCAGAGATATTAAGGTTAGTGTATTTCTCCAATAGTTCACAGACTGTCTGATGCCAAGATGAGCTGGTCAACTCCTCTGCTGACTGTAATGCAGCTTCCTCTCTGGTTTATAAGTGTACGGTGATAAAGGAAATCGTTGGTCAGTATGTTGGTCAAACAGCTCTTTAAAAAAAAAACAGTTTAAACCAGTATAAGCAACAACTTGGCTCCAACTTAAAGGACTGCCTTGCGAGACTAATATTGTATCACTCTGACATCACATGTTGGCTTGTGAACACACGCAGTAATGAGATTCATTCCATTGCAAATGTAAATTACATGTGTGGTATGTTGGCAGCGTTCTCTGCCGCCTACAGATCATGCTGTTGCAATGTATATTGGCGGTAGATGAAATCTATGTAATTCTTTTGTTGTAATGGTCAGCAGATGAGTGTTTATTACAGGCCTGGAGGTAGTTATCATGGGTTTGTTAGTGCTTTGGCACAGCGGGTGGGTGTAAGTATTTAAAGCGTCGATTGATTATAGAGGTTGTTGATCTCGACAGGTCACGTTTACAGTCAGCGTTCAATTGACTTAAACTGCTTCTACGGTTGTTCCGATAGATGTTGTGTAGGTGCTTTTGTTGAGTGCAAGGTGAATTGGTAAATGAATAGATTTACACAATATTTCAAGTCTTAAGGTGTCAGGAAAGGAAGTGTAACATTTTTGTGTTGTTCTTGGTATTAAACTTGATTGTTCACCCAAAATTGAAAATTCTGTCATCGTTTACTCACCCTCTTGTCATTTCAAACCTGTTAGACTTACTATATTCTTTTGATTTTAATATTTGTATATCTACACACACATTTTAGATGAATTTTACTTCAGTTTTATTGTCTTTTAAATTCTAAAGGTATATTTCTAATTTAAAATTATCTGCTTTTAATGTATTTTATCTGTTCTTTGTCAATCATTTTATGTAAAGCACTTTGAATTACCTTGCTTGTGAAATGTGCTTTATAAATAAACTTGCATTGACGTTCTTGCGCAGAACACAAAAGAAGATATTTTGAAGAAAGTTCATAAACAACTTCTATTGTACGGACACAAAATAAACCAAAGTGAATGGGTGCTAGGTAACAACACTCTTCAAAATATTTTATTTTGTGTTCTGCGCAAGAAAGTAAGTCCAACGTGTTTGAAATAAAATTGAGGTTAAGTCAATGATGACAGAATTTTTATGTTTGAGTGAACTAGAACTCTAAGCGTTATTGTAAAGTTGTAAATTGGTGAATTTGAGTGTTTTGTGTTGAAAACACATTGTTTATCTTCTGTGGGTTTCTTTTTGTTCCAGGCAGAAGAACTGTTCTTGTGGATCCCCAGAAAAATGCTTATGACTGTGGAATCCGCAAAGAACTCTGTCCTCGGTGAGTTTTGCTTTACTTGTGATAATATTATTTGTGATGACGGCATACTTTTGAGCTTGTGTGGCATTCACAAATTTGGGGAAACCTGATGATTCATGTTTTCAGCCTGAAAATGTATTGACATGATGTTGGTTTTATTTTAGATTTTTTTAATTCTTAAATGTGTTTATTTTCTTGTTTAAATTTTTGGAATCACATATAATTATTGTGGTTTGTTGATTTTGGTACACAATCTTTTGTCAAACCAAACTTTTAGTCATGTCAGTAAGAACCAAGTCTGAAAACAACACCAAAGTGATCTTTAGTTGGTACCAATAAAAAAGATGTGATTGTAAAATCTAGTAAACCGATGTGTCCATTCAGTCCCTAACTTCATCATCATTCACAGGCCCTCTGTACAGTCAAGACCGGATCCTCCAGGCCATGGGCAATGTGACTCTGGCTTTACACTTGCTGTGTGAACGGGCCAATCCCAGCTCCTCCTGGCTGCCCTATATCAAGACCCTACCAGCTGACTACGACACACCCCTCTATTTTGAAGAGGAGGAGGTGCGCCACCTGCTGGCCACACAAGCCATACAGGATGTGCTCAGTCAATACAAAAACACAGCACGGCAGTACGCCTACTTCTACAAAGTAATCCACGTAAGTTTCACTCATCTTATATATATATATATATATATATATAAATACACATCTTTCCTTTGAGTTGTGTGCATAAATGGAAATAAATCACAATATTTGCTCTTTTTCTGGTGCTGTTTTTCACTTTGAGTAAAAGTGTTTGTCTAAATAAATTTTGAACAAAGATTAATCAAAATGTGATTTAGAGAATTATTGTAAATATCAGAAGCCCCTTGCTTATGTGGTGTGGTCAAAAACAGTTATTATTGCACATTACAAGTTGTTTTATT
Organism: Triplophysa dalaica; assembly: GCF_015846415.1. NCBI lineage: Eukaryota > Metazoa > Chordata > Actinopteri > Cypriniformes > Nemacheilidae > Triplophysa > Triplophysa dalaica. Next base: position 4,269,489 of record NC_079556.1, read on the forward strand.
TTCTATTTTAACATGCTTTGTCCTGGGTGTAATAACATAACACCCAATGAAAGATGGCCTCAGACCTTTCCTGAGATGATAAAACCGTGCAGATGATTAATACAGGCGAAGCTGAAAGAACTGTCACAAATTTTATTTATTGATGTCACAGAATTCTCAATAAATAAACCACGTCTCACTTTCTTCCATAGAGTCCAAAGAGTTGTCCTATAGGTATGGCGTTTGTGCAGAGCGAGGTGACTGATAGCCCTATCTTTTTCTCATACATGGGCTGCCAGCCATCTCAGTGCAGGGCTTTTTAAGCAATCACGCCTGAAGTTATTCAGACTAGGTAGCCACATGAATAGCTGTCCTTTACTCTGCTGTCTGCTGAGGTGAGGAAATCCAGTTTTAAAAGGATCCCTGCCTTTGGAGGCACATTGGAGATGGGTAAAGGAGCTTTATAATGCCCTCTTGCACCCAATTTCAGGGCCCCTGATAAGCTGCCATTGACATGGTTTAGAGATGGAGCTGTACTAATGTACTTTGGCCAACAGGGGGAGATGTTTACCCCTTAAAATGATCTTCAAAGCATATAAAGAGCAGAAAGATGTGCTTTTAGTTTCGAGACACCTATTGAAGATGCCTTCTATTTATTCCGTCTGATACAAACACAACACTGTGGTTATGCAAATGTGACTGATTGCATGTCAGTTAGGGATTTGATAACTGTTAAAAGTTTCACATTTTAATTTTAAAATGTGATTACTAAAGGAACAGTTCACCCAAAAACAAATTCTGTCATCATTTACTCACCCTCGAGTTGTTGCAAATCTGAATATAAATTTCTTTGTTCTGATAAACACAGAGAAAGATATTTGGAAGAATGCTTGTAACCAAACAGTACATGGCAACCACTGACTACCATAGTAGGAAACATTACAATGGTAGTCAAAGGTGCCCCAGAACTGTTTGCTTTCCTACATTCTTCAAAATATCTTCTTTTGTGCTCAACAGAACAGAGACATTTACAAAGAATGTTTTCTAATATAGTAGTAGAACTCGAAGGTGAGTAAATGTTGACAGAATATTTTTTTTTGGGTGAACTGTACCTTTAAGTTACACATCAAGATGTCAATTATTGAATTTAATTCTGGTTCCTGGACCTTGTCTTGACTATTAAGGAAGCAATAATATGCTGTGTTCCTGCCCATTTTCATTCAGAATATCCTCTGGTACATTTTGTTTCTTTCATTAGATGACTGTCAATTAGAGAAAAGAAAGTAATATTTCACATTGTCAAGATAAGGCATCAAATATTCATGCATGTTGTAAATGTATTTGTCACTGGAGAACTGTAGATGTTTTTCTTTATTAAATGTTTTCTGGTTTATAAAAGGGGGCGGGCGTGTAATTAGAAACAGTGTTATTGTTTTTGGTTCTCTGTTAACAACTTTAATCAAGTGTATTTATGCTGTCTTCCGTACAACGATTGTGACAAATAACGGGAAACAATAATAATAAAATGTATGTGTCTACTTCCTCAGGCATTTGGCATCAGGCATCAAAAGTTAATCAATTCTTATATTGAAATCTTGTCAACATTTCTTTGTCCATTAGGTGGCAGAAGTGAATCTTTCAAGGATCGTGGTGGAAATGAAGTGGTACTTCCACTCAAAGGACTTTTTCTGCAACTTATTATATTCAGCATGTACAGTAAAACAAAGCTTGGGAAACCTCTCAACGTAATACAATTCTATATCGACCATGTAAACTTTCCATTAACAGAAGGATTTACTCTGTGTGTGTTCGAGCAGGAAACTGGAGTAGAGTGAATATCTCATTCTTGCTCTGTGTTTTTTTTTTTTTGAGGTTGACTTGAGGGGGAGGGTTGTCTCCCCCGGCCCATCGGTGAGCGTCCTGTCCCTTTTTGCGGCTCCTCTCCGCTCGGCTCTTCAGGTTGGGAGCCAGTGTCACTGTAATGACTACTGTCAATGTCAGCCTCTCTTCTGAAGCGGCCGCAGATGACCGGGCTGGAAAATTAGCTTGTCGCATTGGCTTTGAATTGAATTGACCTGATTGTACCTTCCTCACATGACTGACAACCCCAGCCCCCTTCTTCTGCCTCCTACCCCCGCCCGCTTTATCTGGCCACCCCCTCCCGGCATCTCTTCGAGAAGCACCAGGCCTTCACCTGCTGGAATTGAGGAGCTTTTTATATATATTTGCCTACGCGAAGAGGGATAGGCTGTTGTCAACGCCGGGCGCCCTCCTAGGAGTATCCCAGCGCCTCCCGTGTCCGCGGGGGACCAATGAACGCTGCGTCTTCCTCGCCGGGGCTCGATGCGCGAGCGTGTGTGGGGGAGGTGAACCTCATAAGGTGACCCCGGTATGCAGCGAATGCAAAGTAACCTTGGTGCGCCGCATCTGCCGCTGTTGATGAGAAATGAACCGGGTCCCAACGGTACCGTCGCAGCCCCCTCCCTCGCCGCACCTGGGAAGATATCTGTCTGACCTTCCTGATGCAGAGACCTTCGCGACGGAGTGCATGCGCGGTATTCGCCAAAGATCAGCCGTAACCAAAAACATGTAAGGAATAAAATCAATTCCGTTTGAATCTCAGCATGCACCGGGATGACGAGCTCGCTAATGCCGGCCGGTGTGGCGGAAGAGACTCGGGGTGCTCGGGGATCTCGGCTCCAGAAAGACCTCCTGGAGGCCACCGGCCAATTAGCCGCGTTTCCCGTCGTCCTCGTTAAGCGGAGCAGGCACTCGTGGTGGGAGCTTTTGTTTTCTAATTGATTTACAGGGCTGTCCCCCCCTCACGTCTCTCTGAGCCACCGTGCCATCGTGCCACATGATGAATTACCTCTCTCTGGTGATGCTAATGTATCACAAGCTGAACCTGCAGCAGTGCAGCTGCCCTTTATCTCTGAAAACTACACCTCATCAAACGTGCCATCTAAAACTACCTCCGTTTCGTCCTACCTCTGTGTTTTAGACTAGCTATGTGCACTTTTTTGGGGGGGGCGGCTGGACTGGTGGCCATATCGTCACCCCTTGTGCAGGAGAGACCTCTCCGTGGTCTTCCTCGAGCCAGGTTCTCTCCCCCTGAGCTTTATCGCACGGTTCAACTAATTATTGCCTTAATTGAATCTATTACGCTACTCAGGCACTCATCGGAGTATTCGGATCTCCGAGGGCTAAAAATATCATTAACGGCACTTTAACTCTTTTCAGGTGGCCTATAATGGATACAGATGCTCTCCTAAATGTTTTTTTTTTCCGTTTTTATTTAGCCGGATTCAGCACATCTTCGCCTTAAAAAAAACCCACCGCTCCACACTCTCTGGAGATTTGCGCTATTACTTCCGTCAAACCCGTAATGTGCTTTTTTATCCTTAGGTGAACCAGCAAACCCAAGACTGAAACTCGGGACGCTGAATTCTGACTCGCTGGCTTTATAGGGGGCTTATCTTTTAATGGTTGTCCGTCATCGTACGCGAGCGACGCTTCCGAGTCCGTCCGTTCACCAAATTCAGTCGTCAGTGGACAGCTTGAGCTCCGTTGTTATAACGCCGCCTCTTCGACCTTCATCTACCTGAGCGTGCTACACCTCGTCTGAGTTTAAGGAGTGGGTTAGGTCAGGTTCTTTGCTGTAGAGCTAGAAGTAAAAAAAACACTTCCCTTAAACAAACCCGCAAATATATGATGTGACCACACATGTGCCTTTTGGTATCGCCGTCTTCAGTAAGCGTGTGCGGGTTTCCTGAGCAAGGGGGAATGCAGGGCTCAATTAGTGTCAGGGAAATTGATTAATGGGGAGAGACATGGAAGGTAAAACTTAGCTACTACTTCTGTGTGCTTCTATTTCATGCTTCTATTCTTCAGTTTGAGCGCCTAATGATGCAGTTTGATTCACAGGAGTTTGCGTCAACTTCTAATAAGCACACGTATGTCTGTGGATTACGTATCTGCAAAAGAGAGGATTATCTGAAGAGCGCTGTGTTTTGTTCTTAAAGGGATACTTTATACAAAAAAGACAATTTGGTCATCATTTACTCACCCTCTTGTCATTTCAAACCTGACTGTCTTTCTGTTGCAGAACACAAAGAAGATATTTCGAAGAATGTTGAATCGTTCATCCCCAAATACAAATCTTGTTGATTAGTATTTATCGGATATTTGCACACAAATATGATCAAGCTTTTATCTGACTTGCGTACATTGAAAATGGTGAGAAAAAATGACTGGACATGTTTAGCGTTGCTCAACACAAAACTCGCACACACTGAACCGACATCCGAGTTGTTTTGTGTGCAAGTCTGTAAACAATTCGTCATTCTGAAAGTTTTCTTTGTTTTCTTATGTTTCGCTCTCTTCATTCCGTTTTGTTGTCTGCAGGGCAGTTTTATCACCCGTTCTCCGTGATGGACCGGTCACCCGAGCCGTGATTACGATTTTGGCGCGCGAGCTCTTTGATGTATTGCGTTATATACATATCAACGCCATTACGGTTTGCGCAGTGCCTCATTGTGGAGCAGCGTGCTTCATTTCACAGGACAAGCGCCACACACGCAGCCACGAGAGCACCTGTGGGGGGAAAAGAAGAATATCCTTCACTCTCAGCTTCATACCTACGTCTATTTTTATGGCTCATTTTGCATGTTCAGGAGGGTGCTACGGGCCGGCTGAATTAGACCCTGGCATTCTTTGCTCCCTCCATTCCCCCCCCCTCTTTTCTGCAGGATCGTAGCTTTGCTTTTTTTCGCTCTCCATGACACCCGCTGCAAATGAGCCCTTGGAGGGAGCGAGTCTGTGGCTTTAAATGTAGATTTCTGTGGCACCAGTGGCTCTCTGTCACCCAAATTGATGAAGCAGATTTATGACGGCTGCTGGGCACAACAAATTAAGTTGACAGTGATGTATGGCGGGCTAATGCCACCATGATCCTTGCATAGCACCACTGGACGCTCTCTGCCTGGCTAGACTCTTGTTAGGATCTGTTAGGCAGCCACATAATGAAATTCAACTGACTGATTTGTGTTTTTCTTTTTTCTTCCTCTCTTTCTATCCTCCTCTCCCTCTATACCTCCGTATCTTCTCCTTTTTCCTGCCCTTCAATCTTCAATTCCCAGACTCATCCGAACGCCAGCAAGCTGCCCTTGAAGGACGCCTTTAGCTTTGACGACTACAGGTTGGTTGAAATGTCCTAGCACGTCAAAAAAGTAGAACATCTCTTCCTTGCCGAGGTTAAAAAACAGGAGGAACCGTTGGCCTCTGAAAACGAGGCGTTTGTTCTCATTGTTCTTTCATTAGCACCAAATTATCTGTGAAGGAATAATTTATCATTGGTCCCCTTTCATCTTTAGATCGTTGAATATGATGCAAGTCTGTGCTCCCGTTGGGCGATGTGTGAAGGGAATGAAATAGCATCTTGTCACAGCTAATGTTGTCTTCGGTGGACTCGTGATTTCGTTGCGTTCCTTTTCATAAATTATGTCCAGATTAGTTTTAGGACTATGGGAGGCATATTCTGTACTTTTGATGGATTTTGTTTTTGTAGTTAAAGACCACTTTTAATGTTTCTCGTGAGAAGAAAACTGATTTAGTTTTATGTGGCCGCCCTCTTTCTCACCCTTCGACGCTTTTGGTGCTTTAGGACATTTGTATGTAAAGGACTTGTATGCGAAATGAGTGTCAAAGATGTTACTTGAGGTTTTGGAATATTTAAGGGAGCTTGTAAGCGTGGGAGGTCATAAGTTATAGAGGGTTTCAATGCAACAAAATAAACAAGCGTTTCTAAGCGTGCACGCTTTCGTGGCCTGAACTTAGAGTCCCTGTAGATTCTTTCTGAAAACAAGCAAGTGAATTACAAGCTAGTAAGTTAAAAGAATGTCTAGCCAGTTGATTTTGGGTTACCAGTAGTTACAGTTGCTTGGCTAAACTTAAATGTGACAAAGTTACTCGACCCATTCAGCAAATTGTTTATTTCATGAAATTATTATTATTTATATTAATAGAAGTAAAATGGAAATAGTTATAGTATTAGCCACTTGCCAGACCGATGAACGCACAAGACTAGAGGTTAACTTTGGGCCAGGTGCAAGTATCCGATAAAACCGCCGTTTGATTTGTCAACAAATGAACTTTTATTGTAGAAAGATATAATACAAATAATTTTTTACCAAAAATGGGCTGAGCATTTTTTATTATAAATTATGACTGCATAATTGGTCATAAAACTGCCATGCCATCTTTAACTCCATTTGAAATTGTGGAGGAAACCCATGGTCAAAATGAAACATTATCTTTAAAGATCACAAATGGAACCACTTAATTTTAAATGAGACGCATATAAACGGATTTGTCTGTATAATGAGATAATGTCATTTTGTTCTTAGGTGGGCAGTGGCCTCTGTGATGACCCGACAGAACCAGATTCCCACAGCAGACGGAAGTCGGGTCACACTGGCACTCATTCCGCTGTGGGACATGTGCAACCACACAAACGGCCTGGTGAGTCTTCAACATGAATTCCACATCCAAAATCACATGTGGTCAGCAGAATCATAAATTTTTTTGACAGGAAGGTTTAGGCGTTCAAATACTTTATTACATTTTTACAGTGCTTTCAGTTGAATAGCACATCCGAAGTACACAAAAACATTCACTTTTAAAGGATGCAGAAGCAAAATGTAATGCAATGTTTCAGCAGATTATGGCTTGATCTCGCGGGATCTTTTATATTTATTTCAATAATTTGTCTTTGATTGCGCTCCGTGGCTTTTGCCACAGAGCAATATAACGCTTGTGTTTATATGACTGTGTAATGCGCTTAAGTCCTAAAATGAAGTTTTGCTTCAAAGGATCATTTGCATTGAAAATCAGTCATTAAAATGTGTAATGAAATGTTTTTTCTCCGGTTAAGGCTTAATAAAAACATATTGTATATTTTAGTAGCAGCTAGGTTTTTTTACAGTTTATGGTTAGTTCGATTTAGTTGATTTTCCCAGTCATTTTCACAAATTTAATAGTAAAGGATTGTATTTGTTATTTTGTGGGTGTTTGCGTGCACCTGTTTGTAAGTCTGCATACGTATAAGTATAGCTGGCCAAAGCTAACAGACGTGGTCGACGTTATAATTAAAATTGAATTTCATGTAAAATAAACATTTGACTGATATCAACATGAGTGACGAGATCTGTGGGACGTTTAGATTCGTAGGATTCAAGAAGCAGCGATTGAAAAATCTTGTAGATGTGTTCATTAACAGTCTGTGACATTTCTCTATTGTGAGTAAACCATTTTTCGTGTTGTGTTTTAGATCACGACTGGTTACAATCTAGAGGACGACCGCTGTGAATGTGTAGCTCTCAAAGATTACAAAGAGGCTGAACAGGTAAGTGCCGCGACCCAGTACAACATCTTTACCAATGTAAGTTAAAAATTAGAATGGCCATTCTTGCTTACAGTAAAACTCCAGTATCTCTCCACGTGAGGGGCAAAGAAAGAGGCCGTTGAATTTCATGTCATGCATTGTCCCCCTTATACGCTTGTACACTTTCGATTTCCATTCCCACCTATCGCCACTGCTCTGCCCGTGATGCATTTATCAGCCAGCGGTCATTACGCAGGCCTAGGGGTAATATCAGATCAGAGGCATTCAAATCCAGCCACGAGGACAGCGGATGTGCAAGGTCCGCAGTTACAGGGCAGGTACACCCCCCCACTTACAAGAATGTGAATTATTTGATAAGATTTGGAGAGACAGCCAGTGAAAGAAGGCGAGTGCAGGGGCCGGCGCGCGGTACACAGAGGGTTGGGGGGTGAGCAGGAAAGGCCGTTCTGAGAGCGTCACTCTCTACAGAATGGTTTGATCCCTGATTCCTGCTGCTGATTTCGCACTGGAACTCGACGTGGAGAGGCCGAGAGCAAGATTGAACTGTGCTTTTCTCACCCCCTCTTACTCTTTCTATTGCGCTGGGGTTTATCTCTCTCTTTCACACTTTCTCTGCACAGTGCTATCTGTAAATGTTACGGATGTATGGTAGGGCTAACGTTAGAGCTATTTGAAAGCATGTGGATGTGGGAGAGTAGACTTATGTTTTGGGAACTAAATTATCAGTGGGTGAAAATACAGGTTTGCATGAGACCCTACAGTATAATTGACCTGTGTATTCATGCTTCAATGCTTTGGTTTCTCACAAATATGCCTCATTCTCTTCTCTGCCTTTCTAGATTTATATATTCTACGGGACAAGATCCAATGCAGAGTTTGTGATCCACAACGGTTTCTTCTTTGATGATAACGCACATGACCGCGTAAAGATTAAGTTGGGTGTGAGCAAGAGCGAGCGTTTGTATGCGATGAAGGCCGAGGTTCTGGCACGTGCAGGAATACCCGCGTAAGTAAAGCAATTCCCACTTATTATAATTGTATCACGGATCATATTGTTATACAAGATAACCTGCAGCGCCCTTTCAAATGATTAGCATTGGCTAAGAGAAGCCAAGGAAGCCATGGGAAAGTTTAAAACACCACGAAACATCTTCAAATAAAGACAAGTTTTTTTCTTTCGTGTATGTTTGTTTCTTTAATTTGATAAAAAAATTATTTAATTTATGCTCCGCTATGCAGGGCAATGTTTTTGTATTATATGTGTGTTGAAGTTAGAACTGCACAATTGATCAAATTTATAAAAATATTGCGATATCCCAGGATGCATATTATTTTCTGGATCACTAAAACAAGACTGTTCACTTTAAGTTGCATTGATAATAATTTTACTTAAAAATCATGCAACTAAGTTTTTCATATAGACCACGGAAAACGTAAACATTGCTGGTCTTTTGGAAGACGTAAACATTGGTGGTCCAGAACAACTTCTTGTTTCAGTTTTTTTAACATTACAAAAACGTTTCAACATTAATTCAACCAACAGAACCAATTAAAAATGTTACACGAAATGTAAAATTTAAAGAAATTTAAATAAAAAATTAAACCGGAAGTGCTTCTGAACCAGTGTTTACAGATTACGAAGTAGTCTATTGTAGTATAATTTAAATTGATTTTACAAACTTAAAGCATTATCTTATTGCATATCACACATTGAATTATCGCAAATTTAACTGGAGTATCGTGCGGGTCTAATTGTTCAATACTGTCTCTCTCTCTGAACAATATCATATAAAAATGTCCTCATTGATATATAAATACTGTTTAATCCATCCAGGCCCATGTGAAGTTGCCTTTTGATTCAGGTCAGAGTCTAGATGCTTCTTTTCATCCCAGTGTTAAGTCAGACAGGAAGAGGCCATACATTTTCTCCAGTAATTAAACGGTAAATTATAAATGATTGAGCGTGTTTTTAAAAATGCATCAAGTTCAGTGGCCTCTCATCGCTTCAGATCAATCAGTTGTCGTGCGACGGGGAGCAGCGCCGCGGTCTCGTGCAGGCGGGAGGCTTCCATTAGCACCTGCCCGTTCCGCTGGAGTTAATTGGGGTTTAATTTGAGGGAGGGGAGCCGGAGCACCCTGCTTTGAACCTTCTCTGGTTCTCTGCCTCCACAGGTCCAGCATTTTTGCCCTCCACTGCAGCGAGCCGCCCATCTCTGCTCAGCTTCTGGCCTTCCTGCGTGTCTTCTGCATGACTGAAGGTAAGAGCATTCAATTGTCTGGGAACCTGAGGCATAGGAAACAGGAAGTGAGAAGCTTTGTTTCCTAGCACGTCCCTATACAAAACTAGACAAGAGAATCGAGATGTGTCCGGATTAGCATTCTGAGTATGTTGTGTGAATAAAAGTGAAAGAAAAACTTAAGTGTAGTAAGAATGAATAGGAATTCCATACTATAACCATTATGTTTGAATTTTCCTTTGACCTGTTTTTAGGCCTTCGATCGGACAGTGAAAATTATTTGATCAAATGCTGTTAAAATGGGACTATAATGGACGCCATAAGACGGGCATTGGCATTGCCAAAATGTCTTGTGAATCTTAGCAGATTCAGTTGATAGTTTGTCATATCCAGCTATTGCTTAATGAATGCTTCATATTCAGACTCATTTGATATATTGCATAATATAAAGAAGGGAAGTTTGCATATTCGGACGTGAACAAGTGTCCCTCAGGTGTTAAATAGATCAAGACAATCCAGCAGATGTGTGCAAGGTCTGATTCACAGTCAGAGATAACCAGTAAAATATTAATAAGCACAAGAAGTTTTTGTCATAAATCCCATAAAGCCAGGCCATGTCCTCTGGCAAGACCTCTTAAAGTCTAAGCCTATACATTATTCAGATTTTGAATGTTAATTTTTAAACAAAGCGCGGCCCATGCACTGGGGGCTTCTGATTTACCGGTGTGACCGGGTTTGGTGACGCGCACCGACTAAATGCTGGCTCGCGAAGCCCTTTCATCTCATTAGCAGACGTGTAATCATACCTTACGTAATCGCAGAGAATCAAACCTGCTGGCGCAGTAGCGCGGGAGATTACTCGCTTAACCAGAGAGTTGTGTTTCTGATTGCAGAGGAACTCAGGGACTACCTGGTGGGCGATCACGCCATCAACAAGATCTTCACCCTGGGCAACGCTGAGTTCCCCGTCAGCTGGGAAAACGAGATCAAGCTGTGGACTTTCCTGGAAACGCGTGCCACGCTGTTACTCAAGACGTACAAGACAACCTCAGAGGTGCTTTTTAAATCATCTCTCCCAACGTTTATGAAGATCATGAAGTAGTTTAAGACGTTAAACAGTTATACTGTGAAAGTCGGCCATAAATGTCATACATGTAATGATCTTTGGTGCATGGTGCCCACAAGAGGGAACAGATCAGTAAAGACATTTTAAGCCATTTAAATTGAGATGGTACGTCTAAATGACCACGTGCGAGTCGTCTTTGACCCTTAAAGTCTGTGTTACTGTCCCATTTATGGCATTTGGCAGATGCTTTTAACCAAAGTTTCTTACAACCAACAAAAATATTAGCCAATAGTCATTGATATGAAATGTTTATTATTGTGTTTTGTCCAGGAGGACCGTTCCATGTTAGAAAAACCCGACCTATCCCTGCACTCCCGCATAGCTATAAAACTTCGCCTGGCCGAGAAAGAGATTCTGGAGCGTGCCGTGTCCAGCGGTCGCACCAAGCGCCTGCATTTCCAGAAGCAGCTGGATGAAGGGGCCCCGCTGCCACTGTACGAAGAAAGCGACATCGCCCTACTGGAAAACGCTGACGCCAAGCTTCCCATCATCTTGCGGAAGCTGGAGGAGGAGGATGAGCGTCTTGAGGAGGAGATGAACCTGGTGGAAATGAAGCCGGACGAGGCCAGCCTGGCCGCGTACAGGAAAACAGTTCTTAACGGCGGGTCTAAAGATGTCAACGGCACTCAAGAAGATCCTCCGGGAAGTGATGCCGTGCCAGAGGGTAAGACAGGAGATGGGGTTGAGAAGATACCTGAAAGCCAAGATGAGCCAAGTACCAAACGAACTGAAGACGAAGCAAAAGAAGGCAGCGAATAGTCGTTAGCATGGTGGCAATCGTAGTTCCTGCTATTTATTTATTTTCGTCTGAGAGACTCGCACAAATAGGAGCAGAAGCTTTCTAATCAAAGGCAAGGATTTCAGTTTAGTTCTTTTTTTTATTTTTTATTAAATGAAGCTTGTGTATGGAGTATGCGCTAGCCTAAACTAAGAAGCCTGACGTTTTATTTTGTTTCGTTTGAGTTTTATATCAGTGCCACATTGGTTTCTTTTGTAGTAGCTTCGCCCGCGCTGCCAGAAATGACTGGACTCCTGTCTGAATGAAAGCTTGCGTGCACCTCACAAAATTAAAGAAAATCTATACTATATTGATGGACTTCCATGGTAATGCTGCCAAGGATGTTTCTGTTTCTCTAAAATGCTGATGTAGAGAGTCAACTTCTCTCTAACAGCCGTTACTGTAGGACATTCCTGAAACATTGTTGTGTTGCTAGACAATCATTATTCTTTTATTTTCTGACAACAATCTGCGAGATTATCGATGCCTGTAGTGCTGCTTGCTCAGTGTTACCCGGGTAAAAAGTCTAGGTTCTCAAAACTAATTTAATCCGCAAAAACACGTTTATATACATATTTGTTATCTACTTCAGAGAACAGTCAACACATTCTCAAAGTGATTTTTTTTTTGTTTGGTTATTTGAACAATGTTGTAACCCGTAACAGGAGAATAAGAGGCTGTTGGTGACCGTGTGGTTGCTACACGCTGTGAATGTAGTTCAGTTTGTGTCTTGAGTATGTTGCTTATACACTAATTTTAATACTTAATATTATGCTTCTGAGACAACTTGGCAGTAAATATGAAGAGTTTAAACATTGTACCATCTTTGCAAATTCAGCTTTATTTTCTTTATTTTGTCGACTTTTCATCGCAACCCCAACATAATTTCTCGCAATTTTATGCAACTGTTGCATCTGTCTTTTAAGCCTTAAAGAAGTAATGTAGTTGTTCATTAGATGTGCAACACTGCTCCAGGATGGAATTGAGTTTGTTTCTTGCTGTGTAGCTTTTTTCAGTTGAGTCATCGAAATTCATGACATTTTTTTCCCGACAAGTTTTTTTTTTAAAGTTGTTGATACCTGTTTTTATGTTATAGTATTAAAACCGTTTAATACAACGTTCAAAATAGACTCAAGAAGGATGTTCGAGAGATTATCATGTTCTTGCTGCTTCTTTATATAGATTTATAGCTTTGGAAAGCTTACAGCTTTAATACATATTCTGAAATCTTGTGATCTACAGTAGCCATAAAGAAGATCCACAGTGGGTTGCACTAAAACCGTATGCCAGATGACTGTATGGACTCATCAGAATCCAAGTTCTGTGCATTTTTTCACCTGAATCGAATAAGGTGGAGTGCTTTTCGTCAAATCGTTCACCTGTCATGAAGAGAAATCTTTACTCCCATTAGGAGACATAAGGGCACTGGTCCATTGTCCTTTTATTCTGGGTTTCACATGGATGGCAAAAAAAAATAGGTTTTATTTAATGTATTTTTTCATTCTATGCCCCCCAAGCCCCATTACAAATTTATAAAAGAAACATTATCTTGAATCATTTAATTCGGGGCAATTAAATTTTGAAATTCCGCATCCATTATTCATGGGCTCAAAGATAAAACCCCTTTAATCCGTGAATAGATTATTATAATGGGCGATAGTGTGGGCAGTGGTAAACTCGGGCAGCTCTGCACATGTCCGGTATTGTTAGTATTCTTCTTGTCAGGGCTGAGAGCAGGAGTGCATGGAGCTCCCTTTGGCCTGGGACCATGGCACCAAAGTAATTCTTCTTATGAATTATACAATCAGCTTCTATTAATATACAATGCTGTCAAGCTTTGGGCGGAGGAACCATTGTCATGCACGTATTTACCAATACATGTCACTTGTGCCATACTGGGGCATGGAGGGTATGTTTGAAGGTTGGGAGGTCACGTTTACATGTATGTTAAGTGGTGAAGGCCCAAGCAGAACTGTGTTAGACGTGTAGAGTTGACGTTTTAAGTTGGAGAATGCACTCTTGAAAATAAATGTTTCAAAATGTATTTTTTTATGTTTTCTTTTCATTCCTAATTATCAAGATAACAATTACTTGGAACCAATTATAAATAATAATGGAACATTCATGCTCCTAAAAAGAAAGGTTCCTAAAAGTACGGCTGAACACTTTACAAAAAGATCCTGAAAAGAAATAACCATTTCTGTTACCCCAAAGAACAATTCATTTAAAGGTTCTTATACCATTTTTTACCTTTTATAATCGAAATAATATTTTTACACAAAACGCAACGAATGTGTGAAACGAAATTCTTTCCGATGTTAGAGGTTCTTTATGGAACCATTTAGCCAAGAATGTTTTTTCTAAGGCAAAGCGTGTTTATTCCATAAAGAGCCTTAAAAGTTTACATAACCACAAAAGCTTTTTGGGTGGAATCATTTTTTTATTTATTTAAAAAAAGAAAACATTTATTAGATTATAAAACTTCAAGAAATGTGAATCCAAGCTGCTGCTATATGAACCAAAAAAGATCTTGCAATAGTTCACCCAAAAAATGAAAACTTATTCACTCACCCTCGTCATTTCAAACCTGTTTGACTTTCTTCAGCAGAGCACAACAGAAGATATTTTTAAGAATGTTGTTAAACAAACAAAGGCGGTACCTGTTCACACTTCTGTATGGACACAAAATCAATGCAAGTCCCTGTCGTTCGGTTACCAACAATCTTCAAAATGTCTTCTTTAATGCTTTGCAGTAGAAAGAAAGCCATACAGGTTTGAAATGACAAGAGGGTGAGAAAATGGTGGCAGAATTTTCAATTTTGGGTGAACTATCACTTTAAAAATTCCCAGTGATTATACAAAGCTTGATTTTCGTCTCCGATCTCTGTCTTTTAAACTACTCTCATTCACCAATGCTGAACTAGTGTCTGACGACTCCATTTTGTCAACAAACGTTACTGTTTCTCACAAACAGCATCTCTACATTTAGTCACATCCCGCCTTTCTCAAATAGAGGATTATAGGTATCTTCTAACCGTGGGAAGAGTTGTTAACAGTTTGGTACACAAGAGGTGGTTGGAAACAGTCTGCAGTCGAGGGTGTTCTCACACTACTGCGCAGGTGAGAGAGAAAGCATGGTGATTCGTGTGAGAATACTTCAGCGTACCTATGTGCGGTTTTTAGCTCTGGCTTCGTTTACGTGCCCATCTGACATGACACACGGCTGGAAATGATAACGGTCATATTTAGAAAGAGCCCTTGAACAATCACAGAGAAACTGCCTTGTTTTCTCCAGCCCTTTGAAGTGGTTAGTGCTGCGTTTGACTTATTCCGTCTCGTGAGATGAAGCGAGACTTTATTATGTAATAGCTGTGGCTTTTTCTGACCACAGCAGCCTTGAATGTTAAACCAATGTTGAAGACGTTTTATGAGTGCAGTGTTTGCATTTAGTAGTCATCGTAATAGGAACAGCTAAATTAAACTGGCTAATGTCTGTTAACTTGCAAAAATACCTTTACTTAGAGGCATACGCGAACTGTAGTTCAGACGATGAAGTCTTCATCCCTGTGAAGGTCACTGACTCCAATCCAAAACTATTATAGTATTTTCAAGGGGAAAGCAGGAGAAATGTAACTAGACGTAACACTTCCTACCATGCAAAAAAAAAATTCAACCATTTAGAAAAGCAGTAGCACCTCTTCTCACGATTTTCCATGTATGCATTTGGCAGACGCTTTTTTCCCAAAGCGACATTTAAACAGAAGTATTTTTATCAGTATGCGTGTTCCCTGTTGTATCATTTTAGTAATGCTTTCCTGAGGAAACACCACAAAAAAAGTTTTTTCTGTCTTTAATGTTGAGCGGTTGAGGCTTTCATAATGGAAGTAGATATTTATAATTAATGAGACAGGACCAAAGGTTTGGAGATGAGCAGGCCTGGCCTGGCGTGACCGGCCCACACAGCTCTCGACCCTTGGGTTGATGGAACCGAGATGGTGCGAACAAGTCCAGTATTTCAAGAAAGAAAAGTGTTAAGATGATTGGGTGGCATTTTTGCACAGGCTTTTTTCATAGGCTAACATTGTTTTGAAAGCTTTAACAGCATATTTGGAGCTGATGTATAATCTTTAAACGGCTGAACTGATAGCGATATTGGCCGGGTTAAAACATTTAAATGGCACCCTGTGGTCGCAAACAAGTCAAGATGAAACTTGAGTTGTGAGCCAGCGCCTGGTTTACCATCTGTTATCGTTGCTTTAAATCTTAACTTCTGAAAGCACTTGTTTGTGAGCTGCTTGGGTAAATATTTGCTAGGCTTACACCAAAAACATCCAATTAAAATGTTTCCTTTCCACTATCGCTTGGACGGGGCGCTTACCGGCTCGCCCCTTTGCTCGGCACCGGTCCCAGAAGTCCTTCTTGAAAGTAGCAGAAGTTCATCCTGATTTTATATTCCTTTTCAGCAAGCAATATTTAATTTTTAATACTATTTAAGCCAGCTGGAAATAGTATTTTGCAACAGTGAGACCATGGCATGTATAATTGATGTCTTGTCTTAGCTAATGCAGTGGGAATGTTTAGCAGCGGAGGGCGGGCGAGAGTGATGCATAGTGGGGCCCCTGGGCACCGGCAGAGGACGGCCTGCTATCCTGAAAATGGAAAATGGGCCTTTGCTCAGGGTCTGCTGGCAAATGCAAATGACATGCTGATAAGGAGCCATAAATCCATTGTATGTGACATACCCTGTGCTGCCGCATTCCAGGAGCATTCGCCTGTGACACATGAATACGCAGGATGACCTCTCGACAGCGGAACACAAAGGAGCTGAAGGGGGGCCGTGCCGGGGAGGACCAAACCTCACATGCTGGGGGCTTGTGGAAGCTGGTTGTGTATAGGTGGGCAGTTGACATCACATGATTTTGCTAATATGATCAAAAAAATGACAAATGTGGATATAGTGTGACTGTCTGTCCTTCGTCTGAAGTATTGTATCAGGTTCATAAAAATAGATACGTACCAATAAAAAGCATTATAAAGCAATTTTAAGGGTTTTGAATTAAGTTTACTCAAATAGTGCAATTCAATCTGATTACTATGTTACAAGGTGACTAATTCACATTATTGCGGACGATCCCATTGTAGTAGCCTATGATCTGTTTTTCCGCCAGTGTATTTTCACATAGGGTGTCACAAAATAGCGGTAATAACAATAAATTATATAACAAAAATGTGATTATCAGTATCGTATTACACAATGTCAATATCGATAATATTGTAAATTATTTATCAGCCATTTGAAAATTTTGCTAGAGCCACAATGGTTACAACAGCTATCTCGCCATCTCCCTATTATCATATTCATTGGTCGAAAAAAAAGAACGAAATTGAAGGTAAACTTGACTGATACAATTATTTATTTATTTATTTATTTATTTTTAATCAATCAACATATCTCTATAATATTGTTATTATAAATTATTTTGGCCACAATAACCGTGTTGTGAAAATAATGTTGAAAATAGCCCCCTATTCACTTGCATTGGTTACAAAAGAGTGCTGTGCTGTTCTGTTACCAACATTTTTCTAAATATCTTCTTTTGTGTTCTAGAAGAATGAAAGTCATACAGGTTTAAAATAACAAGAGGATGTGATAGAATTTTATTTTTGAAGGTGAACTACTCCTTTAAATCATAAGATTTACACTTTGTCACCGGACGCAATGTCTAATCACATTAGGAAAGGTTTCTTTTCCATTTCTTTTGATTTTTTGTCCATTCCGACTCTGATGGTAATACGCAAAATGATACAATGAATTCTACATAAAACAAATGTCTGGTAAGGAAACCTTGTACAAGTGGTAATTTAACTCATTCCTCTGACATCCGGCTAAA
The DNA here is from genome assembly GCF_015846415.1 of Triplophysa dalaica. Classification (NCBI taxonomy): domain Eukaryota; kingdom Metazoa; phylum Chordata; class Actinopteri; order Cypriniformes; family Nemacheilidae; genus Triplophysa; species Triplophysa dalaica. The sequence goes on from NC_079556.1 coordinate 4,286,902, forward strand.
TAGTGTTATAATTATTGTCTATGCTGTTTTCATGCCTCCACTTTAAAATAAACACATGGAATATTTGTACTTTTAGAAAATCATCACACCATTGGAATAAAAAAAGAATTGTGACAACAAAAAGTTAAAGTACACTTAAAAATAATCTTTACCCAGCATTCGATCAAAAAGGGCGAACCTCTGCTGGGTTGTTTAAACACAAAAAGATGGGTATAGTTTGAACCCCTTTTTTGTGTCAGATATTATCTGTAACTTTAACCCAACGGTGGTGTTTATACCTTTTTGACCCAACGCTGGGTTAAAAAATAGCAAAACATTTTTAAGTAAAAAGTATGTAAAGTTTAATGTAAAATCCTGATGTGCCAAAGTAAAGTTCCCGTACAATATCAACTACCCAGAAATATTTCTGTGCTTCGTCCCCAATTTGTGGCCTGTGGAAGGTCTGCACCAATCCATCCCGTGTCTCCTAGTGAATCCTCACCTGCATCCGATAACAAGGAAGGACTGTGCCCCAGAAACACAGAAGGGGGAGAGGGGAGAGCCTGACCGCAGCCTGGCCATCCCCACAGAGCTGTTAATTCTCCACGCCGTGCACCGGCACGAATGAGAGAAACATCATTCTCTATTCTCCCAGGTCAGAGTGGGAACAATTAAGTGTAGAGGGCGCGGGGAGTGCGCGGCGAGCCGGCCGACAGTTGATGAATGTGTGGGCAGGCTGCAAGTGACAATATGCAGACAAGCGAGATCATTTGCAAATGGATGCAGGGAGACACAGTGAGAGAGCGAGAGAAGCGCAGTGGCACGGGGCAGAACGAGGGGGGGAGGGTTTAACCCTTTGCGGGTGACTCTCTCAAGGAGAAAGGAGGCGAAATGCGACCGGGCCAGAAAATATCAATACGTTCGCCCAGAAATGTAGGATCGCAAGTATATGCATACGTGGACTTTAAGTGTTTCTTAGAGAGCAAGTAGGATAAATGAGATGAGCGTGTGCTTGGGTTATCGTTTTTAATGGAACAACATGGGTCGTGTTTGTTTTGCCCTTATTGTTCGCCGTAATTAATAAAAGTATATCAGAAGGACAATTCAACTATGTGATAGCTACCATAATGATCATGTTAAAAGTAAATAAAAATATTTAAAGACATCTAGTACTTGCTAGGTTACATGAGTCTACTGTATTTTGGTGGATGGTGGAGCGTTGCTATATGCCATCGCCGGGTTGGGTTATTTTCAGCCCACGGTTGGGTCAAAAAAGGACAATCCCAACATTGGGTTATGAAAGAACCCATTCTTGGTTGTTTCAGCCTAAAAAGATGGGTTGTTTTAACCAACGGTTGCTTCATATATGACCATCTTCAGGCTTCATTCAAGACATCAGTTGGGTTTGTCCATTTTGGAAGGATCCAATGGGTTCAAAATAAGTTTTTATGTCCTCATGGGATATCTAGGGTGCATGCTGCTCCAGTTCTCACTTAAATTTCGGTCCCAAGATGTATGAATGCAATTCTATGAGATGTTTCTCTATTGTCCACCAGGTCAACTGGATTATTTAGAAATGTCCATCATTTAGAATCGATCGTCCAGAAAAGAAACCGCAGATGGGGGTATCAAGACAGTAACAGCGGTACTCGTACAAGTTTATTTTTAAGCCTTCCTGTCTATTTTTTGCGTTGCATGTACTTCGCTCAAAGCGATCTTGTGTCTCTCTTAAGTGCTGCTTATGTTGATGGCCAAAGGATGATTCGAGTCGAATCAAAGTCCATTACTCTAACAGTGATGGAAAACGCAGTGCCGCTATCCGGTGTAATCTCGCATTAATCATGCTCTCTCGTGATATGTTAATCCGACTGCATCTATATTTAATGCCAGAAAGACGTTCCCCTTGATACATGGCTGAGGAGCTGGGGTAAATAGAGTGCCGTAGGGGCGTCAGAATATCCACACGGTTGACTCCTCGTGTGCTCCGAGCTTCGCTAATGAAAAAGAAAAGCCCTGTGCGTTACGAGGAAATGAGGCAGTGCTGAATAACTACACAGACAGGGTTCGACACAGTCAAAGATGAATATCTATTCTATTAGTTTATATCCAAACATGCCTCCCTTTTCTTTTTGTGAATCATCTGAGGCTCAGCAATCTATATCTCATGATAAAACCCTCCCCCATGTAGATTGCCAAACAGTGACATCGGGTAATAAAATGAAGCTAGCTCGTGTGTTTAAATGTATGTGATCTCCACCATCTCTGTAAGGGTCTACGGGCTGTACGGCACCTAGTGTCCTAGTGGTTTTTTGACCTTTCCGTGTCTTAATTGACCTCCAGGTGGAAAATGAGCGTTGGACAGGTGAATCCACAGCCTTCACTTACGAATCTGACATGCAGATCAATCACAGTGTTGATCCTAATACCCTTAACAAGGTGTGTCTGGGATTCAAAGGACACGTCAGCCCGCTACATTTTTTGTACATCTCCCTTTGTGTCCTTTAACAGAAGGGCATGCGCATGTTCACCTGGATATCTGCTTTGGTGCTGATGCTGATGTTAGGGGGTGACACAGATTTGAGGTGTAGCTTACACCAGTTCTGTGTTGGCGAGTCAAAACTAGGATGATCCACTAAAATAAACATGAACCCTTAAGTTCCACAAAAGCAATGCTTCTTTAACTGAACATGTTTAAATAGAAATGCAGGATGGTAATATCAATGGTTAAAAGTGCACATTCACACCCCTTAGTGAAAAAAATGAATTTAAAGATGTTTGCATCATTTTGCTAGCCTGTCAAGACCGAAATATGACATAACCACATTTTTGGTGTGTTGTTTTGTTAAAATGTATATATATTCATCGGCTATTTTGTCAATGAAACAGTTGTAGCCATAAAAAAAAACCCAGAGGAAGCGCAGTCCGTATGTTTTTTTTGTATTGATAATGATTTTACCAGATGACATCCATTCTGTAATGTGTATCAATCAATACAAACCTGTAGTTCATAATTTTTGATATCACTGTCTTAAACATCCAGTGTTAATTACTATCATTATTCGGATCTCCCTGTCTGTATATTCAAACAAATGTGTCTTTATTAGAGAGAATTACGTGAGGAGAGCACCACATTTGTCCAACTGAATCCTATCGAAGCGGAAAAAATTCATCAACGTGAAATCAAATTAAGCCGGGACAAACTAATATGACATTTCATTTTTATGAATAATTACTGCTTCAAAAAGTCCCCGGCGGCCTCCCCTGAAGGAGATCAAACTTTTAATGCTCTTAAAATTGTCTTCCATAATTTATTTATGGCATTTTATATACTTTGTTGCCTCAAGATCCCTTGAAAATATTTCATTGTATCTGCTGCCGCTGTCCTGTAATAGAATTCAGACTTGTCGTGTGGAAAGTGATAGAGAGCGTGTTGTGTTGTTTTTACTCTGTGTGTTTTTTGTAATAAAAGAATTGCAATTTCTTCACTTGTACTGTACTGGGGAAAACAAATTTTGTCTGTTGTGAGATCAATAATATACGGCTGCAGAAAATAACATAAAGACAGCGATAGAAAGAACGAACGTCTTTGTTCCAGGATGTGGCTTTGGGCTTCGATTGTCATACAGGTTCTCCACTGGATCTCCTAATACAAAACTCAAGCATTTGAAGGCTTAATGCATTTAATAGGCTTTAAATGTCATTTAAAACCAAATGTAAAAACAGTTTTTTGTCTAATATGTAGTTCTTGGACCTTCATTGTAGACCAGACTTCATGCTGATAGGTAAAAGCCTGGCTGTACGAGACCAAAGCTGGAATATTAAACTCACCTTTACCTCTTCATGACCCGTTCTACTCAAACACTTTGACCCTGTAGAGGAGAGATGTGACTCCAGCTTCACTGGCCTGTCCTCATCGGCCTTTCTGTGTGCTTACCTCTCTCTCCTCTTTTATATTCTGTTTCACTGCTTTCCTCCTCCACAGACATTCGTCCTGACAGTGGAACGAGTTGGCCAGCTTGAAAGCAAGAGTGCCACAAGCCATCTCGTCTTCTCTCCTTGGTGCGTCCACCTGAGCGTCCAGCTCCTGTCAGTCGATGCCCCTTTCGCCGGCCAGCCGGCTCACCAGGTCTTTTGTTTCTAGGTCAGGGCGGCGAGAAAGGGGCTGTGATGCAGATACAGTCGGACACTGAATCGTTTCCCATTTTATATACGGGCGGACTGCGAAACGTGCAGTTCACGGGCACGGTGTGAAAAAACGTACTTGATCAAGGTGAATGTGGCATCGGCTCTTTCTTTGTCTCTATCTGCCTCTCTTGTGCGAAGAAGAGAAGTGGGGCAGGACACAAGTTGTCACTTATTGGAATTTTAAAGGGTCACGCTGGCACCCGTCATTTTTGCCTGTGGTACAGTACAAGTCGTAGTTATCTGTCTGCTTTTCTTTTCTTTTAGATATTACAAATATTCACTTATTAAAAGAACAGTTCATGCAAAAGTAGATAAATTTAATACAAAATAAAAATAAGATATTTGGAAGAATGCTTGTGACCAAACAGTTCTTGGCCACCAGTGACTACACAGAAGGAAAAGCTATTTGTTCTGTCGATCACAAAAGAAGATTTTTTGAAGAATGTAGGAAAGTAAACAGTTCTCAGCCATTTTTGTCTACCGTTGTAATTTTTCTTGCTATGGTGGACAAGAACTTTTTGGTTATAAGCATTCTTCAAAATATCTTTCTCTGTATTCATCAGAACATAGATATTTATTCAGATTTGGAACAATTCGAGGGTGAGTAAATGATGACAGAATTTGTTTTTGGGTGAACTGTTCCTTTAAAAACGATTCTGTAAGACTTCATAAGAAGGTTCCATTTATTAACATTCAATAGCTACATTAAGTAATGTGAACTAAAAACAGCATTTATTTAATATTACTCAATGTTCATTTTAACATTTATTAATACATTTTTAGATCATAAGTTACATGATTTAACTAGTTTATGCACTAACATGAGCAAGCAATGAACTTTTGTATTTGGGTAGTTGAGAAATAAACCTATATGTGTCCAATTGTGTGACAGCAAAATTTTTGAAAACAAACTGTTGATAATATATCATTTTAAATTATTTATATTTATATTATAAAATAGCATAAGAGAGATTTATCTTAATTCTTAGTTCATTTTTGCGGTCACATCATAGGACAGATGTTTATTTGTCAACTACCCATTTGCATTAACAAAGTTAATAAGTTCTTTACCATTCATTCATGTTTGCTTGTGAACAAAGTTAAAAGATGGAAAGTTAGTATATTGTTAACAAAAATTCCCAAAATAAAAATTTGCAGTGAGGAGAGATATTTGGAGTAATGTCCAGACTTTTTCAAGGGCGAAGGCCAATTTATACCATCAAGTCCATACGTTTGGAATGACTTGCGTGAGTAATTGTCAAAAAAGTTGTTCATACTCTTGAAAATTGGAAAACCAACACCACAAATATCTCTTAAGTTCTATGTAGCTCTTACCGTGAGTTACCGTAGGCCTACCACACAGCGGGACGAAACCTCTGGAGAGTAATCGCAATAGAATCGTGCGTGTCTGCTGTTTACAGAATCAATTTCTGCGAGCGCTCCATATAATGACTTGAATTGTTATTAGTAAAGCATAATTACATTAAAATTGATACAGGCTCTCGGCGGCACGAGCCTTCGATGGTAATTCTCTCTATTCTTTGCTGATAGGGCACAACGCCTGTTGACATAGCACTGCTCATTACTGCTTGATTAAAGACTTGTACTTTAACAGGAATTAGGCTGCTGAACTGTACACAGATACTCTTCATCTATTATTCAGTAGGCAATTAATATTTAATTGTGCTTTCATATTGGTGGAATGGCAACCTTTTAAATGCGACTGCGCTACCTTGTCTGTTGTTAATTAAAGTGAGTGGTGCTAAGCACACACACCAGCAGGAGTTATGAAGAGACACGGCATCAGATGGCCCGGCTGAATCATACAATGGCCTTGTTGAGCTGCAGGGCTGTACTGTGTTTTTGAGTTCTGTAAAAAGTACCTTTGAATGTGCGCTTGTGCATTGTATCCTTTCATATTTGTGTAAAAATATTCTTTATTTGTATTTATTTACTGGCTGATAGAGAGCAGTGGCTTTTCACCACGGTGAAGCATTTAACCAGTGGAGGGCAGTAGTGGGTAATTAATGAGTGAAATCTTGTAATTAAAGAGATAGTTCACCCAAAAATATAAATTCTGTCATGCTTTATTCACTTCACGCCATTGAAAACCTGTATATGACCCTTTCTGCAGTGAAACAAAAAAGAAGATATTTTGAGAAATGTCTCCGTGGTTTTGTGTCCATACAATGGAAGTCAATGGGGGCCAATGTTGTTCGGTTGCCAACATTCTTCAAAATATCTTCTTTTGACTTCCGCAGAAGAAAAAAGTCATCCAGGTTTTGGAAGGGTGAGTAAATTTCGAACTTTCGGTCTCCTCCATTCCTGAACACAAACACAATTATTTTCACGAATGCCTTTTAGGACCACCAAAACCGTCTTCGGCAAATGCTATTCATCTTCATGCTTTTCCTTAACTGATAATAAAAAAAATCACACATAAATCTATCCCCAAAATAATACATGTGCGAACAAAAGTGTGAAAAAGATATCACACAGTACATGCGAGCGTTGCACACTGTTTTGTGTTTCCACCTTTTGGGCTAGTGTAGCATGTGCTGATGAGCCATCGATTTTAATTGCAGATAGAGGCAGATTGAACAGATAATCTCAATTCTGTCTTAACTAATTTATCAGTCACCTCTGCATAATTAAGGGCAGGTACTGTATTGATAAGGGATTAAAGCGCACTCGCGAACAAGGCAGTACATTATTAGGCTAGAAAGGTCGATTGATGCGAAAATCTGATTAAACATGTAACACCGTGAGGTCTTCATGTTTTGGGGGGGTGTCTTCAAATGTTTTCAACACTGTACACTTGAAGTGCAGAACACTTCCTTCTTCCATTGGTCAGACGTCTCCAATGCTATTGGTTTACCTCCTTCCGGCCAATCAAACAAAACAAATACAAATATTGCTTGCAAATGAGTGCAGGCGGTATTCATCATGACTGCACGACGTTGTTAATTTTTGCAAGATTGGATCATTGGTTTACCAGTCAAAATACAGTATCTATGAAACGATCCAATTTTAAAAAGAAAATGATTTTCATATCTGTCTTACGAATTTGTAAGCAGTCTCCCTCTTTTCCTGCCCATCTTGTTCTTGTCTGTTCTTTTCCACCCAGCGAAACGTGGCACAGTCTGGCTGAAGACTATGACATTGAGATGGTAGATAACATTCAATGACGGAGAGGCCGTTTGTGGCTGATCCCGGGGTGATGAATCGCACGGCCGGAAAGAGATGGGCTCGTGAGCGTGGAGGAGAAAAATGTGAAACAAGAAGATAGACGCCAGAGAGGCCGAAATTAAGGCCCTGTCGCAGGGCTGGCGGAGAGGGGACGCGGCCGGCGAGGACCCTGTGTCGAGCCAGCACCAGGGAAAGTAGTGCGATAAGGGAAGGTAGGACTTAATCTTTTAAAGTGCTGATGGTGCTGGATGGAGAAGACTACGGCTGGATCTGCCGCTTTCAAAAAAGTACGCCATTATTCACCATCAGAGTGCAGGACCTGCGGAGATTGTATGTCCGCGTGTGTGTGTCTAAGAGATAGAGAGTGTGTGGGTGTGCGCAGAGGCCTATTTGTATAAAGTATGTATGGTGTCCCTCGAAACACTGCTTCCCGATAACAAGTCATGGCGACAAACAAATACAGCGGGATCAGCCGGTGGGGTCACTGTGTGTGTGACATGTTGATTAACTCTGTTCGCCGCTTACAGTCTGGTAAGAAAGAGCTTCCATCTGCCCTCGCTGCTGAACGTCATGACGGGCTAAACCCATTTCTTTAAAACATGGTTTTGAATATATTGTACGACAGAAAGTTCTGACTTGGTGAGACAAAGTGATTTACAGGAGGCATACCTGTGACTGCACATCTGTATTAATGCTGTAAGGTTGTTGATAGGTATAGCTCGACGATACACATCGTCTATTTGTATCACGATCTACCACGATATACACTCTTATTATTAGTATTATTAATAATGAATTCAGTCGTTTGTTTTGGAAATACTATTTAATTACTATCATTACGTGTTTAATGGTTGTGCACTGCTTTTTGTAAAATCGCTATAAAATCATACAGCCTCTCATGTTTTACTTTTTCTTATTATTTACCTTTATATGGACACATCGAGACATGGTTGAGCCATTTCTCAGTCTGAGGAGCCAGGGCAACCGGATCTCACCTTCACTCGTGGATTGACACTTCAAAAATGGCGGCTGCGTTGCTTATGATTGCATCACTTCAACATGCCCTCAAGAAAACAATAAGAACTAATTTGTGTCATCATTTCTCTATTTCGCAGAAGCGGCGCCTGGTCTTCTGCTGAAAGCATGTAGGGCCTTTTGATATGGAACAGCCCGGAACCATCCCGCGAGCACAGATTGAGGACATGCGTGCGCGCACACTCAGTCGTACCGTCACCTGATGTAAATGAGCTCTGTATTTACAGCTGGAGCTGTGTTATCAGTGTGAACTATAGGAGTGACTTCTATGTAAGGACGACAGGGATGACGACCGGATGACCTCACTATCCATCACCAAATAGACGTGCACGGTAACCTCCGCACGCACCTGACCAACCCTGAATGAGACGGGGAGAAAATATGGAGCGGACATGGAACTTGGTAGATTTAATGATGGAAAGCTCATGCCACAAATACCGTGGTGATGAAACGTGGACTGCACCTAAGGGTGCAAAACAAAACAACCCTGTAGTCACTGTATTTTCCCCTGACATCAGCCATAAAGCTGAAGGATAAACAAAAATGATCAAGTAGAAATTGTCGTACTCCTTCCGTTTAATCCCGGTGGTCTTCTCAAACGCCAGCTCTCTCCCCCCTTGGCGTGTTTAAATCGACGCGCAGGCACTCAACCACCTTCCCTGAAAGTTTTTACGCAAAGCTAATATCGCAGCTTGCTTGCACGCTAGAAACCATACAAGCGTTTTCCCCATGTGCGCTCCGGAGGCTTGCAGTGTCGCATTAAGAGGTTGGGTACGTCCCTGCTTATCTACTTAGTCTCCGTTATGTGCCGCCACTTCTGCCCATCTCCTCCGCAGCTTTCGAGAAGCAGCTGCTGTAAAGGATGTCGGCCCGAAGAGAAAGAGATTCGTTCCTCTAAACACAAGCAGACGATTAGATAACCACATAGGGGATGGATAACCAGGGGGCTGGGACAGAAAAGGTAGCTAATTGTTGAGAATGTGCGCCTTTGGCAACGTTCAACTTTCCGAACTGATGCCAGGCACAGCGCGCCGCGCGTTCTCTCTCGGGAGCGTGGAATCAAGGCTTTGTCCGACTGCCAAGCAAACTGATTTAGTCACACTCTATTGCCATTTTTCTTTTCAAACAATCGCTTCCCCCCCCACCTCCCGCTGGATAGTGCAGGGATGTGCCTGTGATAGGACCATCCCAAAGACATCCTGGAAGCCCCTGTGTGAAGTAAACCTGTTAGGGTCTTGTTTGCAGGCCTGGGGTGAGAGCCGCCCACAAGATGGCCAGCAAGCCGAGGGTTTAATGATGACAGTGGGCTGAGATATGATTTATCAGAAGGTCTTATCGCTCACATCTTTTATTGCTTGACGAAGCTATGTCTTTCCATTTTATCTCTCTTTCCTCATTGAACAGCAATTAGGGCTGACATTCCTTCAGATTTACTAGATTAATGTTTCTCTCTTGATATAGGAGGAGAGAGAGAGAGGTGGGGGCATAGAGTGGTCTTAATGAGTTTTATGATGGTGGTATGCTCTCTGTGTTCATGTTCTTTGTGGCTCCTGGCTTTCGGAAACGCTTTTGAAACGGATTTGTGTACCGAGCAGTTGTAACTCTAGCGAGACAAATGGATGCAGGTTTTTTCTGGTGTGTTGTGGTCAGGTTTAGCCTATTTTAGGGAGCCGACAGCACAAAGAAAACAGTTTATTATAAACTATAGTATAATGTCATTAAAAGGATTTTGTGATGTTATTAGATGAGTATAAACAATAGAGATGTTAATGGTGTACCCACCATCATAGAGAGACAAACATCTGTGTGTGAGAGAGAAAATGTTGTTTCAAATGAACTCCGTCAGTCAGTTTTTTTCCAGCTTTGTTTTGTGGAGGCTTGTTCTGTAGTGCACACCAGGATATTTTGACAATATACTATCATGACTAATGCGATGCATCACAACACAGGCATGTTTTTTTTTTGCAAATCAGTCACTATTCATCAACAAGTTTGTTTGAATAACTTGTACATTTTCTGCATTCTGCTATATACGTGTACAGCCTTGACGCTTGGCAATAAGACTAAATGCCTATTAAACATTGCTCAGAACATCCGACTGTAAATATCAAGTTTAGAATAAACCATTTCCCTAAAATATTCTTGAGGAAACAATAATGTTTTTATTACAAGTAATACAATTTGTGGAACAATAGCTAAAAAGTAACATGTTTCAATTCATTCATATTCTTCAGTCTCCTAATTTAAATTAAAGGCTTGTCATGTATTTTCAGAAAATCTTGGTAAAATAATAACTAATTCACATCTAATATATGTCATAGATTCCAAATTGGGTTGGTTGATTTTTTGGCCAAAAATCAATTGTGGAAGTGGAAATTAAGTGAATGTGTGCTGGAGGTCCTTACTTGTAAATCACTGTGGTGCATTAACCAGCCAACAGAGGGTACTGTTGCATTGCAAGTTCAGCTCATGCTTGAGGTTTAAAAAAGTAGGCTATGTCTTGTCCAACTGTGTTGTACACACACAGAGCTGATATTAAACTCTCAAAATCCTGAGAATTTAATCTTCTCTATTACACACGGTATATGAAGCTCTTTATTGCTGTTACATTGCAGTATGATTATTTTAAAACGAATGAACTAACCTACAGTAAATATCAGTAAACATAATTTACAATGTGTGTCTTTAGTTTTTGATTTGTGAATTACATCAGCAAGGCTGTTTGTTGTGTAAAAAGATAAACAGGCTTTCCCTTATAATACTTTGCTTTTTATGAATAGCTGGATGCATTCATCCCAAAAAATGATTCATGATGCATTATGTAAATGTATATTGGGGCTACAACATACCAAAAGTGTGTAAAAACTGCATTGGACATCCATACTGTGCATGGGTTTATAATAAATAATCTGTTCACACACAATGATTCTAACAGGAACATTTTCAAGACTGTGACAGGTGAAGACCACAGCACATGTTTCTCTACAGCTCAAAGATGTAGATCAATTGAGTCAAATGTACTAAGGTTAACAATAACTAAAAAGCCTATTTACTCAGTAGTCCTACTACCGACTGGAAATGTATGGAGGAGAAACTTGGCATCTAGCATTTTGCCTGTGGTCCAGGCCACGATCGAAGCAAAGCTGCCGTTATAGAGAAAAATGTATTGACTTAAGGAAAATAACTTTATACAACATTCAGGACTAAGCAAAGTACAGGATGTTATAAAATGGAATTGTCAGCTGTAGGCAACCACTGCTTTTCAGAGAACATTTCACACGTTATATAGGGAGAATAATCCAGCACTAGCAGAGCCTGTCTCAGCAACAGCCTCGTCTAATCTTTATTTAGAGGAAGATGGTGTCCCCAGATTTAAACTTGCTTGTGAATCATAAATCTCATTTTTAGCAACAAAAACGCACCTGGAAATTCAAATGTAAATAGCCCAGACACAATTTCCTTTAAATGTAAGAATGCATACAATTCAAACGTGGAATAAAAATCTGAAGGAATTGATCGGATGATAAACAGGATGAATTCTCTCTCTCTCTCTCTCTCTCTCTCTCTCTATATATATATATATATATACATATTATCACATATCACGCCGAATGAAAAATTAAACGGGCCTCTCTTCCTCATAACACACCGAGGCGCAAATGCGCAAAACCATAAGTAAACTATTTAATGCAATGCGGGGGCTATTGTACATGTGAAGCACATTTCAAATCTCTGAAAAAGTTTGGCATCGTTTAACAGAGTTCAGGGGCAGAGCTCAGGGGCAGAGGATATATCAGGGACAGCGGTAGGATATATGGCATCGTTGGCGAGGCTGTGCCACCCAGCGACACATCCCTTGATGGATCATGAGCAGATGGATCGACGCAGAAACTCTCTCATGGGCGCACCGCCTGAAATCTACCTGCCACTAAACTGGCACGGACTGAACCCTCTGTCCGTCTTTTGGTGCGCCATGGCCCTTTTACGCACCGACCTGGTCAACGTTCAGAAGTAGCCTACTGTAGATATCCCTCACTAAAATAATAACTTTCTTCCTCTTAGTCATTCAGCGTTTACTTACTAAATGTCTAATTGGTTACAATTCACGCAATCCATGTTCACATCTTTAATCTTACCATAATTAAGTGCTATAGCAATAACAATAAGATTGTGTAATTGTGTAATTACAAGCAGTTATAATTAGAAAATAATTGCATATTTAGTAGCCTGCGTGTAGTACATTAGTATAACGCAGTGCTCATGTAAATCCGCATGAACACCAAAGAGTGAGAGTTTAAAATTTTAATCAAAATGTGAATTTGAACAAACGATCAGATTACATTACACCTCCAAGAACTTTTTAGTTTAACCCTAAACTCTTCAACAAAGGTCAAGAGTCAGGACAGACCTCAGCATAAACTACAGGTCACGTCTTGCCCTTTGCGCATTTGTGAATAGACTACCCAAAGTGCATAAATAATGGAAATGTATTTTGTAGTAATACTGACATCACAGCGGAACATATTTCGTCATACATTTGAAAAAAACTATTTCAATATAATCCGGGGGAGAATTCACACCGCCCGTGGGCTATACGAACGTTACGCAACTTTTCGATGTACAAAAATGTATTGGCCTACAAATCTGAAGACACATGATCAATTTTCAGATCAGTGTTGTTGAGTGATTTTTAAACGGAAATCGTGGCAAAATAGAAAAAAGTACCCGTACTTCAACCAGTAAATTCAAATCATGCAACTATTTGCTCAATATATAACACTCCTCCCTGTTTTCAAAATGTCAGTCGCTTCCTGCAACATTCAGTTATGCAGATGCAACAGTTTTGACACCATGTAATTAATTACAAAATTACATAAGAAAATGTAAAATCAAATGACATTCCTAATGTCATACTGAATTTTCAACTTCATTAAAATGTTCATTAGATTTCCTACCAAAAGAAAATATGTTGATGAGGTTATTTACACAGAACACTCCAAAGATATATATTCCTCTTCTTTTAGTAATATTCTCGGTTCAAAAATATAATTCAATAAGGTCTAGCACGTGAAACGCATTCAAAAGAAATGTTATGTGTATCAACTCCTGTCTCGTCTCAAGTAATTTATATCGTACGAGGTTGCCAAAACAGCAGGTGTATTCTTTGTGCACTCGTCCATTCTTTAATGTTCTCCATCAAATCATTTGAGATTTTTTCAAATTTTAATATTTTTGTCAATGCATATCCATAAGTGTCACATTAATATTTTTTGTTTACGTGCATTGAAATCAAAATGTCATACACGTTGACACATTGATTATCTTTCTTTATAACGAGGTGCGGCTTTGTTTAAAACAAACTTTTTTATTCTTCAATGTAAATGCGGTAGCGCATACGATATCACATTTTATTTGCGCTGCTGCGAATACAGTCAAGCAGTCGGTCTATTGCGCGCCGTGTGTTTGTGTGTTTGCGCGCGTGTGTGTGTGCATGTGTATGTGTGTGTGTGTGTAAGACAGCGGCTCGCGATGTCCACGCTCTCCACCGCTGTTCTGGTGATCCGATAGTTGTGAAAAGCCACCACTAGTCGCCCCCAGTGCTCTTGCAGTCTCCAATTTTTCTTTCCCACTGTAGACTTAACGTCACGTCCGCACTTGAACTTGAATTTTATCCCATTGTACGGAGGCAGCCCTCGCCACAGAGCGACAGAGAGCTCCCGGAGAAGCAGGACTCCGCCATCTTCACAGAGGCAGAAAAAGGAAAAAAAACTTGCAGGTCTTCATTCATCTGGAGAGGAGGTGGCAAGTCCATATCCCTGTTCTCCAGTCCGCAAAGCCTAATAGGGGGATCAAGTGCAAAGAGTTGGAGGGAGTGAGAAGTAACCGGGCATCGCATGCGATAGTGCCCTGGAGAGAAGAACTGTCCGGCGCTTTTGCGCACTCAAGTGTCAACTCGAGGAGAATTTGGATTCATTTCATCCAATTTGACAAGTAGTTTTTTCTTTTTTTAATTATTATTTCAACTTAAAAAACAATTGCCTACGACAAATCCGTTCCTCGCTGACTTGACGAAGACACAGCCACTTTAGTGTCCAACCTATCCAAACGCACCGGGTATCGCATTTTGATTTACCTCAAGAGGTCCAAGAGACAGTTACGGTTGTTTCTTCACAACTGTCACTCAAAGGCGTGAAACTTCTAGGATATTTTTGCCCTCGGACTGATCGCACTATCATACGACAGAAGCGCATGTGTGTGTGTCGGTGAGATACTGAGCGTCTGCGCGTCTCTGGTCATCTGGAGCTCCGGAGCGCAAAGACACTTTCTCTTTTCTCACAGCCAAGGGACGTCTGTCTACTGTATATCTACGGCCCGGAGCTGTGGCAGTTCTTTGGAAGTCCCGGGAAAAGTTAGTTAGAGAGCAGGGAAAAAGCCCACGCCACGGACACGGAGGAAAGAAGAAGCGAGCCGACTATTCATTGTGCTGGTCTCCGGGCGATGCCAGTGTAAATGCCAGGGCAATGTCCCGTCGCAAGCAGGGAAACCCTCAGCATTTGTCGCAAAGAGAAATTATAACACGTAAGTCACTCGTTTGTTATAAATATTTTGTGTTTATGAAGTTGTTTGGGATTTATAAGCTGCGTTCGTCTTACTGACAGCACCGAACTGTGTGTGAGTTTATTCGCTCTTAGTGTTGGACTTATCCTATTAAAAACAATTAAACCATTATTACTTCAATACACATTAAACTAGAACGGTTAAATTAGATGTATGAATTATTTGTTTATATATATTATTTAATGAATATTTCATGTTTCACTTTAAGCATCGCTTATGCAGTGTAGACTTAGTTGGACTTGAATAAAATTGCATTTTAATAAATTGTTTAGTAGTGCACATTACTGTCTTGTATTATAAAAGTCATGCTATCTAATTTTAATACCAGACAGTTTGAATTAATGTAGGAATGGTGAGCAGGCCACGAGATCTAACTTTCATTTGCATTAAAACATTTTTTTTATGTTGATGCTTTTGTTTAAGTTGTGTTTTGAGGAAGAATATTTAAATGCTGTACATTTTAGGATAAATATATAATTATAATATAGCTAAATTTGAAGCTATTTTTAAAAAAAAGACAGTGTTTATGGTGTCTTTTGTTTCCTCTAGCATAATATTAATATAAAGTCCTATTAGAAAATATATGCGGGGCTATAATAATTAATTGCTGGATAAAAGAAAAATAAACTACGATTTTAATCTTATATTTTTCTTTTTAAAGTGAAATGGATTTAGTTGTCGGCCTCTTTGTAATCCAACCTTACATTATCTATTCTGCTTCATTTAAAACCAAAGTCCTCTTCACTTTTTACAAGAAACATGTCTAGTAGTTCTTAAGGTGAACAGCTACCTGTAACCACCAAATACAGGAACGGTTGAGGTTTTGCTGTGCACACACTGCACGGTTGCAACTGTGTTACTGTGTGTTGCTTTTCTTAAACTAGTTTAGGGTCATTATAATTGTGCAACATCTATGCTTTAAAGTCTTAAATGTGCACTGGGAAATTTAGAAGTAGGCACTTAAGCAAAGAAAATTATTAAAAGGAAATTATAATGTCAAGCTAAAGCAGTTTATTTCATATTGCAAATGTCAAATGTACTTACTTCAAACAAATAACGAATGAAAACTTTCAGAATTAGGTCCTATCTCACTTTGATTTATGCAACGCTTTTAGTTTTCTGTAAGAAATACATGCATGCAAAAGGGTGTCCAGAGAAACAAAGGCAGTCATAGTGATGTGATGTTTCTTACGCTCAACTTTGCCCCCGAGTCAAGGTTGTGACTGAAGCATATGTAACATGGGGTAGTTCTGCCACATAGACCTTTCGCAACTAATGTTATCTAGAAACAATGACATTATGTTCTGTTACTTGATAAATTAATTTGTAGATTTTCCCTTGTGAGATTTGCATTGCTAGAGGCAACATGTAAAATACATTTTTACAGGTCCATTGACTAATTTAGATATGCATGCTTTTTTCCTAGATTGAGTCTGGTCTGTGAAAATGAAAGACAAAGAACCGAAAGACAATGAAATGTTTCCCGGTTTTGTTTCATATTCTCGTCTGTTTAAGTGTAGTCTACATAGCCAATCCACATAATTCATAACAGAGATAGTGATGTAATGCCACCCAAATCTGTTTTGTGTTGCAGAGTTAAGACCATGTATGCTTTGAATACACTAACACACACCATTCTGTCACTAATGGCATAATGTTTTACTGTATATGCGCACATGTGCATGATCGCGTTGTAAACATTTATCGTGTCTGTGTGTTGTGAGTTTGATTTAAATCTTAAGTTTATAAAATGGCTTATGAGAGCACAAGAGTGTAGACGACATTTAAAGCTTGATGCACATTATCTGTAATCGCCATGGCTAGATTTGCCAGGGGGCATGCATGGCCCTTGTCGCCGCATGTGAGATTGTGATTAACAATAATTTCGATTTTGTTTCATGTTTAATTGTGCAAACTTGACCAGAATGTTCACATATCGTTTGCAAACAGATTGTGTTTGCTTTTTGTGCCATTTGTGCAGCGTGCACGTAAAACAATCGTGCTTGTTTGGTGGAAAAAGGCCCTTTTTCTCTAAGTGTCTTTCGGAATTGTGTCTCTATAGTTATCACATATCCCATCAGTCATTGCATTGACAATGGCTGTGGTTATTAATTTGGGCTTTAAATTTCAGAATGCTCCAGTTACACCAAGGAACTTTGCCTGTGTGCTCTTTCTCACATTCCCTCTCTCTCTCTCTCTCTCTCTCTCACACACACACACATGCCCGCTTACACACACTTACAAACGGACACAAATGCAGACGTGCACATAGTAAAGCAGACGCCAGAGTAGACGTCAAGCTTTTGTATTTTTTTAACATGCAGAGTAGGAGGGCAGTCAACTTTCTCCTCAGAAACAAGAGATTGATGGGCGTTCATCACCAATGAATGAATAAATAAGCTTCACGGTGGCTCCTTAAACGTATCAGGTCATGGTGGTTTTTATGCAGGGGCCAAGTAGGCCAGGTGTTAGCTGATAGTCATCGAAACTCTGGCCTGCGCTCTTCCGTGTAGTTCAGAATTCACATCACATGCTGATGTGTACGAGTCTATGGCAACGATTTTGATGTGACTGATGTTTTTGTTTGTAGTAGGTACTTTATGAAATGCCTCCCCACTGGCACGCGCTTGTGCGGGTTTTGCAAGCTAGAAAATATCGTGGCGGCTTATTCTTTGATACGTGGCTGATTATTTAAAACGGCTTGTTGTAGAGCAGGAAAATATGTATGGAGATGAGAACGATTGCTGTGTATATTTGTTTTCCTCTAATAACGTATTCTTTAAATATTGCCTGAAATGTCAAGGTTAAAAATGTAGTCTGTATTTTTTTAAAGGATACATTCACAGCTGTAAATAAATGTGTGTGTGAATGTCTGCTTGTCAGCATCTCTTCTGTGGTATTTAGCTTTTGTTAACCACTCTGTCTTAGCAGGATTAGCCTTGAGTTAGTGAGAGGCAATTTTTGTCCGCTCAAGTGTTGAAGAGAGAGAGAGAGAGTGTGTGTAGTTTGTGTCCACATGGTAATTTATGTTTTCTCGGCGTGAGCGGTCTGCAAACTTTGCTGTGATGTACATCAGTAGTTTAATGGTTTAGCAGACTGTGGTTGTGTGCTACATTATGGCACTCAAATATTCTATAAACCCAGGACCAGTGGTTTATTAATTCTGTGTGAATCGTTTTGCTCGTTTTGATTATTTGCGTCGGATTCGCAAGATCTGTCACATTCTGTGTCTGTTTTACATAGAAACCTTAGACAGTGTTTCATCACGTATAGTATTTTTGAGTAAAAATTGATTTGTAGAAAAACAAAATCAAACAAACACACACTGTGTTTTCTCAAAGATTCACAAGCCTCTGTTGTTAAATGTAATTTTTTAATGTTTACACTTATGGGAGTGAATTATTGCACAAGGGTTGTCGTCACAAATTTAAATTGGATTTTGACACCTGTTCAATTTTTCATGTCAGTGCACAGTGTCTTTATCGAGGTGCAGCGCAGTAAAATAAATCTAATTGTGAGGTAACAGATGTCATCCTCAAATAGAAAATATGAGAAGAGAGCGAGGATGTCGATTTCCCTCGCTGAGAGTCAGAATTACAAAGTTATACCGTAAAATTATCAGCTATTGGTTGAGATGCATGTTTTACATTAGACCTGCCTGCACAGGAAACTATCTTTATCTGAACTATGCTTTGAATGTTTTTGGACAAACATTTTTGAGACTTTTATGTCTCAAAATCTGGTATCAGTTATTATAATAACAATACATTGTAAATTCGTGTTCAAATATGCAAACAAAATAAGTTGATAGTATTTGTATGCAGACACACAAATACAAAGACTGAAATCCAAAGTATTCAAAGGTGATACATATTTTATTTATTTTTTATTTATTTATTCTTAACTCTAAGTGCTATGCCTTACACTATAATTTACAAACGTGTGTGAGAAATAAATATTTGTATTTATTAAGATTTATTCAGCCTTTTAAAATGGCACTTGATATTAACCTCAGTAAACAGGCCCTAAAAAATCTCCAGATTATGAAGCGTCTTTGTTTTTAATTTCATTTAGTCTGCTGCAGAAATGGGCCACCTTGCTTTGCCGTGAGTGTGCTGGTCTCGACCTGCTAGGGGGAGCTCTTAGTCTGCCAGAGGGGGAGGGAGGCTGAAATCGTGTAAAAACATATTTCCTAAATGTGTTTAAATGTGTAAGTCGAGTGAACTACGGGGCTGCGGCTTCTGACGACTCTGCATAGATGTTTGAAGCGATATTGCCATTAACACACGTGCTCAAAAGCAAACTGTCAACGCCTCTCAGCAGCAGCTGGGCTTACAACACGCTCGGCCTGTCATTCTTTCTGCCTGCATATCACTCGTTTTTTTCCTTTTGCACTTAAGTAATTATTTAATCTTTCATAATCGGAGCTAAATTGCTTTTCGGTGCTCTTTTAGATTTGGGAATCTGATAGGTGTGGCTTTAAATAGACATCAAAACAAATAGGTTGAACGTCATCATTTGGATTAAAAAAGTGAATGATGAAGTGGCTCGGGATCTTGCGGGCCCCTCTGACCAAGGACCTATTGTTCTTGCCATCTAAATAAATAAATTTAATCTGTGATATAAAAAATTGGTAGCTTCTACGCTTCTCCCATAACAATGGGCAAAATGTCTGGCTGGCACATTTGATTAATACGCTTGCATATTCTCTCTTCCTTTCGTTTCAGGTGCCTTTTGTTTGCGCGGTGAGCGAGAGAGAGAGAGAGCACGTTGCCTCCCTCTGATGAAATGTAGAGAAGTGTATATGTATGCCTGTCTGTCAGTAGAAATGCATCAAGGCAGCGGAATCAAAAGTGGGCATATCCATGCAAGCTTGATTTATGAGACACAGAGGCCCTTAATGGTGGCTTGGATGTTTGACGTCGCA
This sequence comes from Triplophysa dalaica, assembly GCF_015846415.1. Taxonomy (NCBI): domain Eukaryota; kingdom Metazoa; phylum Chordata; class Actinopteri; order Cypriniformes; family Nemacheilidae; genus Triplophysa; species Triplophysa dalaica. Next base: position 4,306,835 of record NC_079556.1, read on the forward strand.
CAGCTGGCTGAGTTCTGACCGGCTCCGGTTCCTGAGCTTCTGCGCAGATCCGTGCCTAAGAGCCAACGCGCTCATCTGTGTTTCTGCGACTGTGATATACGTGCTGTCTTTGTTCTGAATGTATTTCATTAGAAAGCCAAGCTTTGCAGAACCAGAAAAAGAGATTCAGGTTATATGTAGTCATTCATGCTACCCATAATTCCTCCTTCTTGTGAAAACATTAGGTGTGATCTCCCAGATGAGATTTCCCGATAAAGTGGCAGCGATGCTTAGACAGGCTCCCGGTGGACATCATCATGTTAATCTCTTTTTACCTGCAAGACGACTCATTTTCTATATTCTTCCCTTTTTTAATTAAACAACGAGCCGCAGTGTCCGAGGATCACGCGTTTAAGACACCGCCGCTGCGGCGTGCCGCGATGATCCCTGATCTCCTCTTGTTAACAGCTTCATTTGCACACGCACAGCGCTCTGCTCTCATCTGCTCTTGTTTTAAAACCTCGCCGAGGCGCTTTGCATCTGCGCGGAAACGTTCTGCACGAGCCACGCTGCAACTGAATGTCCCGGAGAAGTCTTTGTCTTTCTCTCCATGGTTTGAGAAAGCCTTAAGGCTAAGAAACTCCAAAATCGGAGCGAAACTAAAATAACACGTGTCCCATGTGGAAGTTTGATTTATAGGTTATAAAAACGAATAAATGGACAGATTTATCAAAACAAACACAGAGAGGCACGGCCGTCAGAGAAGACTTGGAAGAATGAGAAAGCAGGAAAAACCAGTGGCCTAGCTTGTCAAATGTTAGGTGGAGGTTTGTGGCTTCTCTTTGAGCGCTGGTGCGCTTGACTGTAAATTACAGATTAATGGCAACCTAATTAATTCCTGATAAATTCCTGCTGCTGCGTGTGAACATGTGTACACGCGGATGTGTCACACTCTCTTTGCACGCATGGCAGACATGAAATGATCGAAAAAAGATGTCTTCCGCCAGCTCGCTACCTTCTCGGTTTGTTTGTTTGTTTGCACGCCGTCTGAGTGAAGCGCTCACACAAATTCCAGCCTGTCCTACTGTCACAGTTTCCCTCACAAACATTCATTCACAAACACAGAGGCCTACATCTCTGTTATGCTGCTCGGGGTGGGTTGTGTTACACGTGGTGGGGTATTTCAGAGTTGAAGTTTGTGGGTTGGTGTGGTCAGGTTTGTGCAGGTAGCTGCGCAAATAGCTAAGCCCCCACCTACTGTCTCTGCTCTCGTGCAGCTCGCGGCAGCTCAGCCTGACGGGAAACATAGCAAAATAATGCACAAACTGTAACGCGGAGCTTTTATTGTTTGATTAGGGCCTTTCTCTGGCTTTCATTTTCAGCGCGCTCTCCCTACGCGCACCCAGTGAATGACTTTAATTGGCCCGGGGAAAATCTTTATATCTGGACGGCATTATAAAGTCTTTCAAGATTTAAATAGGAAAATTTATGGACCCAGTTAAAACAATATGAAATCCGTTAAATGGTGTGTGCGTTGTCTAATTAGGCCTTAACTGTAGCTTTGTCTAAAAGAAACTTGTCTGATATCAATACGCAAAATCGCAAGGGAAGCAAGCCAAGTAACGCGAGCATTAACGTTGGTTTGCCAGTCGTGTTTGTTACCGTGAAAGCACACGAAGGATGAAAGTTACGCAGGCCTGCTAAAGCGACGTTACGTAACACGCAGACCTTTGTGTTTTAGGAGGGAAACCCAGGCTGTACCGTGATCAGCCAAATACCTGTCAACAGCAATTTTGTTCCACTCGCAAACAAAAAGACTCAGTAAGTATGAGTCAGACGGGCCCCTTAACAATGGTGCGTAAATCCAGGAGGGAATAGAAAAAAAAACAAGACGGTTTATAAACATGAGTTGCGGCGCTTTCGTTTTTAAAAGCCTTGTCCTGATATTATGTTTTACGGAAATCCTATAAGGGTGCATTCTGATTCATATAGGCTTTTTAGGTAAATGAGAATATCACGAGGCTGTTTAGATTTTATTGTCATTGTATTGAAGCTAATTACAGGATGTCAATAAGCAAGACGCCGCATGTTTTTTCTTTTCCTTTTTTAATGTCTGAAAAATGTGTAGCACCTTCATGCCTGTCATGCAAATTTACGATTTCGCTTTATAGAATCTTTTTATACCAATGCATTTTTTTTGTGAGGCTTTCTTACATCAACTGTCCTTCTCACTATCGTGCTCTCCGGCTGCCAGAGAGTGCTTGATAAAGACAAATAACATTGACATTTCGTTGGCCCTGATAGAATTATATGGAGTATTTGTTGAGGGATCAGAGAAAATCATGAGCTGTAATGTTACCTTGGTGACAGCATTGTTATCGCTGGTGGATGAGAGTGTGTGTGTGACTGTGAGGAATGGCACTCTTTACCTGTTTGCCTATAGCAGGAAACACACACCGTTGGATCAGGCCTGCATAGTTCATTTCTTTATATGGCCATCAGAATGGTTAAACAATATACGAAGGAGATGCAATTCTCTTTTTAAGTGTTTTACTGACCTTTGGATTCATTCGGACTTTAAGGGCAAGTCTGTGAACGTCACGTGTGTTTACATGATTACAACACCTGGTGTGTGTATGTGTGTGTGTTTGTGCATACGGGGGTCCCTTCTTTTGAAGTGCGTACTAGCGGCATTGCTTGCAAGCAGCGTGTTTCCTGTGGTTGGCACAGTCTGAGCAAATGATGTGGATGGAGAGAGAGAATTTCAGCTGCGTTCGTTCTTTACTCAGTTTTTTTTCTTCCGCTGTCACTTTGATTCGGTTCTGTGCCAGACCTATGACACATTAAACTAACGCTTTCCACCAGCATACCTCAAATTCTCTCCCACCGTACTGAGAGGCTACAGTGTCACGTTTGCCTTTCATTACACAATCTGAGAACTTATAACGGCTTATGAGTTTTTTATCATGTAAAATATAACCTGCTTGAGCTACATGTCAATGTTTAAAACAGTACACAGGTCCTTGCTGTCTTGTAAACTTGTAAATAATAGAAATGTGCCTCTTCCTGTGGTGGTGTGTGTGTTTGCGCACCTCCGCTGTTGCAGCTTCCCAGGATGCACAAATGCGTGACACACATACACACACAAAGCGACACAAATGCACACCTATTGCTCATGCACGCAAGCCATTTCAATTTATTGGTTCAGATGCATAAGCTTTTGTGCATGTGCTCACAGGTGCGGATATATTTGATGTATGTAAAGCAGTTGCACTAAACCTCCCCAATTATAGAAAAATGTACTTACAGTGGGGTCCGAACGTCCACATTAAAGTGATTTTTTATGTGAAATATGTAAAATGACGTAGGAGTATTTAAAATTCTGAAGTATCCTGATATCATGCTGGGATAACATGGATCATCAGGTTTTGCATGAACTTGTGGAGTCCATGCCAGCTTAAATGCTGCTGTCGCTAAGGAAAAAGGGAAAAATATTAAGTGCTTAGAAATTCAGAAATATTCAGAAATTTATATTTTTTATTTAGACTCAAATTTGACTTTAAATAAATTGTAATTCCAAAAATCGTATTAAATTAAAAACTTCATACTGCAGAGAAATTTTCATTTGCAGTCTCAGACTTTTGCCCCAGCTGCACAAGTTCACATTATAAATGTAAGGCTTTCATTGTTTTATTGTATATTTAACCTTAATTAAATCAGAATATAATTTTTGTTTCTTTGTTTTTTTGGGTTAAAATGCTATGTCAATGAAAAATGTCAACAATCTGAAATAAATAAACAATTAATAAAAGGCAAGTTTGAGCTATAGTAGGTAGTCAAGTTACATTTAAGATTTTTAGGTTTTACGTTTTTTTGATGGTATATTAGTTGCATATGAAGTATATTAGGACGTTCACAGTCTCTAAGCCTGCAATTCTTTCGCTGTTTATTTACATGGATTAACTGTAGCCTAATTTTATGCAGTGATGGCCCAATTTTACCCAGAGGGGTCTTTTTCTCCCCTCCTATATATAAGTGGGGGCCTTAGTTTGTGTTTGGGGAGCAGGGTTGGTGGAACTACCTTAGTCATCTTTAGTCATTTCCTTCATTATAATAAATTTGAATTGTATATTATTTGCATGTATCGATTATCAGGATGCCCATCAAACATATCGAATGCGTCCTCTGAAACAGATAACAGGGTTTGGTGTTTTCGTTTCATCACACGTTCTGGACTTGACATTCCAAATCTGTCCGCATTCATAATTTGGACCGCAGACAAATTGCAGATGGATGCGCAGGCTGCTCCTAATTTATCATTGAAAATTAGGCGGTTCCTCTGGGAGATGTAAACGGGGCTACCTGCGTTGTGCCAGCAGGGCGCTTCTTTCCTTCATCTTTGTCTCAGTGCGTCTCCACGGCTTCACTTGCTTCTCGCGACGTTAGCAAGTTCCAGGCCTCTTGCCGCACGTTCTCGGGGCTCCTGCGAAGAAAGAGTGTGATTCGTGCCCTCTTGAAATAAAAGAATTAAAACATACTTATCAATTAGATGCTAATTTGTCATGTACGCTGTCAGATTGTTTCACGGATAAAACAGCTGATGTTTGTTCTTTAGTGTTTGACAGTTTGAGAATCCCTCTCGTCAGTGTCCTAACAGATTTATGTGCGCTTCAAAAATCCACACCTGCTCGCTGTGTGGCTTTAAGTGTTGCTACGGTTGTGTTTTTTCTTTGACTCCATCTTTTTTTGCTTTCACCCAAATCATGCAGCGTGTTGAGCAGGGAGACCATGAAAGCACTGACAGGAAGTCGAGGAGTGTAAAGTGGCAGTCAGAGAGGTGTTTGTCTAGATCTTATGATTAGTATGGCTCAAGGATAAGCTGTCAAATGTAACATCAACAGAGCTGTCTGTCAGGGGGTCCCGAGAGGGCTTTGTCAAGGGCCTCTACTGTCTTTGATAACTGCTCTCGCGCCTGGCACCGGGCTACAAAGGGCCGATTGTGGCCGCGTGCTGAAAGGTGAGGATGAAATTTCAAAATGGAGGCCCTAGGTTGACCGGTATACGCTGCGGTTTCCAGAGCCCGCCGTTCCTCGTTGTTTATCTAGGTGACAGAATCAACCAGAAGATCTGCAGGGCCTCTTGCTCTCATGGTTGTGCAAATATCTCTCACAGCCAAAACCGAGCCCTTAGCCCCCCTCCTCTTCTCTTTTCTCTTTTTTTCTCCTTTCACACTCACTGTCTTTCTTTTTTAGGTCTGGCCGTCTCATTCTCACCCTCACAAGTACTGTATTGTATATTAATATCAGTGCCTTGCTGTTGGGTCTCGGCCTCACGTATGGATGTTTATCAAAAGTTGGCTGGGTACAGGACAGAACATGCCGAAAAGGGAGAGGTGCCTTGTGTGTGGCCACTGAGATGATTCAGTTGACGTCTGCCTTTATTCTTCGCTCTGAAAGTTTAGTGTGAATGTCATGGGACGCAGGTGAACTGTTAAATGGGCCCCAGTATTCATTTTCCTTTATTTTAACAAGCTGCCAAATGCCAAAATGCTGAACTCAGCTTTCTCAAAATCTGTCGCACGTTCCACTCCAATTTTCTCCGTTGATGTGTTTCAGGCAGGTTTATTCTGGAGTTAGTAAGAATATATTCTAATGGATCTGCCATCAATAAAATATGAGCAACTGATACAGTTATACAAATACAGATGCAAATTATGATCAAATGACTCTTAAAATGTATTTAACTTGAGAAGTTGTGTTCTTTCAAGTGAAAATAATGTTGAAAGGGAAGGGAATTTCTAATGGAAATTGATCCAATCATGATCTTGTGAAGCAATGTGAATACTTGAAAATGGTAAAATTACAATTTCTGGCTTTGAAGTAAAATTATGCCTAAACGACAATTTGAACATTTGTTGCACTTTTATGACAATTTCAATCCAATTGCAATCTTAAAAAAGTATAGAAAAAAATCCAAAATTAAGCAGATATTAAATGTACAAGTTACATGGGTGTGAACTATGATGTGTTATTGATTCATCTTTATAATTTTTTACAGTATGCGATGTTATTGATTATGATTATTTTTGCTCCGTCCACAAGCCCTACTTTACATCACCCTAAAGGAAAGTTGTTTTGGGCGCGTTATAAAAGTTGCTACAATTTAATGACATTTTTCTTAAAGATTGAGGATTTTTATAGATTTTGAAGGGGTCCATTAATAAGGTCAGTTTTGATTTGCTTTTGTCTTTAAGCTGAAAGTGCATCTTTATTTCTCTCACAGCAGAAGCTGAACATGTGGATGCCGGACTGGCCGTGGACGATCTCCACTCTCACCCTCACCCGCTGCTGGATCCCAGCATGCCCGGGCCTCTGCCCCCCGGCCTGGGTGACCACGACCTCCTCACCTGCGGCCAGTGCCAACTAACCTTCCCGTTGGGAGACATCCTGCTCTTCATCGAGCACAAGAAAAAACAGTGCCAGTCGCTGACGGCCGGACACGGCTGCTACGACAAGATGGCGGACCGCAACAGCCCCTCGCCGCCCCGCGCCGAGCTAAGGAAAGTGGTGGAACCGGTCGAAATTGGAATCCAGGTGACACCAGAGGAAGAGGACGAGAGACTGTTGACGCCCCCAAAAGGAATTTGCCCTAAGCAAGAAAGTGGTCTGGCAGGTAGGTCAAACTATCTCCGATGTGTCACAAAGAAAAGTTTTTAAAGCTGTGCGATCAGTGACGCTAAGTAAAAATGCACACCAGTGCGGATTCTAATTCAGACGCACATACACACGAGGAACACGCACACACAGCCCGCAGAGTTTTAGACAAAAAGGAGACACACACTCATTTACCGCGGTAGGACTCTGGGCGTCCTGTAGTGATTGTGATACCGTTCATCTCAGAGCCTCGAGAGAGATTGTTTTTCCTTTAGCTGATTTCATTAGGGGAGCCTACGCCGCACAGAGTGAAACATCACATTACTGACTGAAAATCCTAAAACCCCCTGAAGGACTCTGGTAGTTGAAACAAATTGTGCAAGACGTGACAGAGATCTCACCCCACTTCCATGGAGAAATCCAGCCTGAGCCATCTGCTTAAAAGGTGAAAAGCTCATTAAAATTCAAATACTCGACAACAACAACAAAAAAAACAGAGAGAGAGAGAGGGAGGGAGAAGTAGAGTAGGATTAAAAGAGTGAGTTTCCTATTGAATGAGGTAAAGAGGCAGTTTAGTTTAGTCCTGCTGTAGGGAGAGAACTCTCACAGTTATCTTGCAAAACAGCGCAGTCAAGTCCTTCACAAGACGCCTGAGGGATCACGGGAAATGGGTCTCATAAAATAATATTCTAGGTTGGACAAAGTTACCGGAGGAAACGCAGGGGAGCGGCTTATGACACTGCCTCGGTTTTTAATAACGTCATTTTTTAATGCCTCACAATCCTTATTTGCGAAAGTTACCCGCGGCATCGGAGACAATTTATTCCGCGCCACCACAATGCCTCACGTATTTAAATGTCTCAAATAATGAGGCCGCTGCTAAATTACTCGCTACCTCACATGATGTAGGGCAGACTCACAACTGACTGACTGACTGTGTGCTCACAGTGTGTTGGCGGCAGTTGTGAAATATGATGCAGGCGTACGCGCCGTGTTACGTGCAAGTCGTTCAACTATACACTTCGTCATCGCTGATTAAACAAAAAGCACTGACTGGTGAGAGTCACATGCGTGTGTTTTGTCAACCACACGATTCGATTCAATATGTGGTGCTGTGCTTTTTATCCAATATTTTGTACTGTTCTCTGGCTTTTTTGTTAGAAGACACAAATTTAAGTTTGATTCTTTAAAAACGAAATTTGTATTTTGAAGGACAAATTGATTTGTTTGTTCATTTATTTAATTATTGCACGGTGCATTCTCTCTTTATTTTGTGCTGCATGCATTTAATGTTAAAAAGACAATTTTGATCTTATTTAAACTTCATAATCTCAATAACGGGCTATTGAAATGAAAGGTAAACATTTGCCTTTGTGAATCACATTGAGTTAGAGTACATTTTACCTTTCATTTATTCAGGGCTGGAGAGATGCAGTAGGGAGAGAGGAACGTAGTAACGGCAGATGAAACGTCTTGAGAAAGTGATTAAGACGCTTGAATGTCAGTCCTTGCACGCGGCTAAACACTCACAGGCTGCCTTGTATTCATAATTGCCTCCCAGCAGGTTAAAGTATTCTTTTATGCTAAACCTTTCCTGTTCCATTTGTTCTCGACGTGAGACAAAATGACGTGCAAAAAACACTCAGCCACTGCACCTCGAAGAAAGCAACGGCACCCTTGCTTGGAAAAGCGCAGATCATTTTTCACGAATTTATTTTCCTCTATAATATATCCATCTGCCAGCTTCAAGTAGAGAAATGAGGGAGAGTGTGAGAATGAACAGTAGCCATGCGAATATCACAAAGTTATTTGTGTTTGTCTATCGTTTCGGCCTAAACTCGTGCCGACACGGTAAATTAAAGTGATTTTAGTTTGCCGCTTATTTACAAAAGTATTTACAGGCAAAGGTACTTTTATATAAATAAATAGATATTAAATTAAAAGTGATGTTTTTGTACATTTCTATTTATTGTTTTACCAGTTACATCGAATCCACCGCATCTCTCGCATATCAACCTCCGTCCCATCATCCACTCTTGCGCGATTCACCAATCATCATCTCAGGTCCCACTTCCTAAAACTAACGGCCCAATATCACACCTCATATCTCGCGGCACGTTATGGCCCTTTAAGAAAAATAAAATAATCTGTGTGATTCTTTGTTTTTGGCTGACTGAAAGTACTAACATAAAATGCACGAACGGCAATTTCATTAAGTCTTACCTAACCGTTCTCCAGAGACGGCATAATGATAACTAAACGTCACGTCTTTGATCCGGAAAATGCATAATCAGTGGAAAAGACCTCGTGATGAAGCATTCTGATTACAGAAATAGCTTTTAGCGATAATTCTCCCACTGGCTTTTTCTTTATTAGCGAGTATGAAAAAGTCAGCGTTATCTATGACAATATGGAGCAGCCATAGAAGAGGAACCACTTGAGGGTTGAATTCAATATTTCCTGCATAAATATCAGTAGGACACAAGCTCGCTCGGCGTCGCATTGTATTGCCACTTAACCGCCTTAAGTTTCAGTGGAATTTAATTATATTTAATAGCCCTAATTAGATAAAATATGACATTCTGCATACCCTCAGGCAACAGAAGCTTCTGCTTGGGGCATACGGAGGGCCGGAGTCAACGGAGCCCCCCTTATGTCCCATAGCTAGTTTAAAACAGTTTACTGGTACTAAAAAACAGGGCCTTGAAATGGCTAGCTGTAGCCATTGTGCACAACTAAGCAATCTAAATGCAAAATAAATAAATAAGTGCATAAATAAACAAATAAATAAGACATTTACTGCTGCGTAATGCATGTAGATGGCTTAGCCTGCTGAAGCTGGTCAGGCATTAAATGGTACTTGTTATTTAATTATAGATTGATCTCAGATAGAGGTGCTATGAACCACAGAGTGTTTGCAGCTTCATTGTTCTGAAGCCGGTTGGTGTGTGGATGCTTTAATTAAAGAGGAATAATGTATGTGTGATATGAATAATATGCATCTCATGAACCTCCAACAAGAGATTGCCATAACCAAACGATATTAAATAGATTTTTTAGATACTTGAATCTCTTTGAGGGTTTACTGTAATATATATATATATATATATATATATATATATATATATATATATATACACACTATATATTTTAGAACACGCACAGTATGTTGCTTTAATTTATGTATATATATATAAATATATTGCTCCTGTCCTTCTGACACTTCTCCATGTTTTTTTATTTGTATTATTTACAATTTTTATAAGTCCCCCCTGCATGTTTTTCAATAGGTTTTGCAAGTATCTAACCAATAAAAAGTATAAAGAAGTGCTTGTCATGTTTGAAAACACAATATTTAATCATTTATAAAGTACAGTGTTTTTCCATTTCTCGAAAAACAGCAAACTTGGACAACTGAGTTTTTAGAAGGACAGGGACATTATTATATGATATTATACGAGACAAAGAGTGTGTGTTATTTTTAAGGCACCTTATAAAACTGGGTTTACAAAGTTTTAACCGAAGACGTAGACATGTACTTTCACATACATAGAAAAACACAAACGATTAAAATAAAAAGATAAAAAAAAGTGATTGTCTGAAAACTAATACATTTTAAACAGCTTTGGCAATGCAGTAATAACAATAGTATTTAAATACTTTTTAAGCATTATTAGATCTTACTAGCAAAGATAGCACAAATCTAATTTATTTAATTATTTATTTATTAGATATTTTTTCTATAAACACCATGCACTGTACTGTGCTTTACCTTTCTGCGATGTTCTTATTTGCTCCCGAAAAGCTGCTTTGGAACAACGCACATTGTGAAAAGCGCTATATAAATAAACTTGAATTGAATTGAATTATTAACCAGCACAAACTTTTACCTTGTAAACTGTATAGAATAAAATAAAAATAAAATGGTGTCAATCTCGGGTTGTGTTCTACGGCATCCAACAGTGACGGATAGTGTTTTTGGTTGGTAAAGAAACTGAATCAGGCCGAGTGTAAATAGTGAGTGTAAATAGAGGCTTATTTCTCCACGTGTTTGGTGTTGGTTGGAATCGGGCTCTTGTCAGTCTGTGAGTGTGGTGATGTGGCTGTGTAGCATTCCAAACCAGCACTGCATTTGAGGTTAGCTTAAATATCAGTACGCAAATACGAGTGACAAATAGGAAGTAAACATTTCCTACAGAGCTGTTTTGGTTATTTCAGCTCTGCTCTAAATCAATGCGTCGACTGGACTCAGAAATGTGTAGAAATGTGTGGATCTATTCGAAACCGTGACTAAAAATATAACCAGGCTTTTGCATTAGTATAGAATTTAAAAGCTCACGGACTGCATCACTTAAGATGATAACTTGCATTTTATCACGACAGGAACCATGGGTTGTACCCACTTGATGTTGTTTGGCGAGATGGGCTGCTGTTCCTGTCATGGCTTCTTTCTCTCTCTCTCCCTCTCTTCATATCTCTCTCCTCGTGCCATCCAGGCGCATTCGCACTGCTTTACACGTCTAACAAGTGCTGCGACGGGGAGTTATTTCTGACCCTTGGCTCACCAGATCGTCGTGGTGAATATTTCATGAGACATGCTATATTTATAAAGAAATTTACCTCAAACATTCTTGTGCCTGTCCCTCGCCCCCCTTCGCTTCTGAGCACACACCTGCCATTAAACGCATTCTCAAGAGCTGCTTGTATGTGTGTTATGCAAATTGATTTATCAGATGCAGTATCGTTTGATTTCTGGGGCACGGCACCCTCAAAATCAACATTTTTCCTTGTCACAGATTCATTTCCGGAGCTGTAATTCATTAATCACACATACAGTTAAGTTCTATTTTGGGAACGTAATATGATTGTAATGTACTTTATTTTTTTTTTATGAAACATCAAGTGCGCCCATCATATCTCAAGCGTGTTGCTGTGGTATATTTCTCTACCGTGAAGGTACATCGGGAGGTAGAAACCGGTTCTGGCTTCAGTGATACTCAGCTCGGCCAGCCGGTTCCTGTTACGTGCCCTCAACTTCCTACCTATTTTTGAGGCTTTGCCCAGAAAGATTTGTTTCGGCAGAGTTTCACTTGGAGTGGTGTTGTGCCAGCAAAGTTTGCCAGCTTTGTATTTCAACTATGCAAAGGTGCATGATGTGCTTTGTTTCGAATTGCAGCGTTTATATAGAGTTTAGCTTCTTATTGTTAGGTGAATTGAGTAGGTAGGGTGTTGGCTGTATCTTTATTAACAAGGTTCACATAGTTTCGAGAATTTCCCTTAATAGAGATCCAGCACGAGCCAGTCCGTCTTGCGTGTACGGTTCATAATTTCTCAGAGGTAACGTCTAAATTCAATATTTGCAGAGCGCATTAGAGAGAGCGCGCACTGGCCATTAGACGGTTTACAGTGTTATCAAACAGCCTGATTTTTGATTGCATCAAAAGATTATGTATTTTCTTATTTTCTGCCCAGCGGAGTCGTGCATGTACAGACCAGAATAAACAGATATTCGGATCCTCCCTCGCTGCGCAGAGCATCTCAATCGAGGGTACACGTCTCTCGCTCAGAATCAACATATACACTGGGAGGCCCCTTCAATAAATAATGACACAACACGGGCGCAGAGATATCGAAAACATGTTTCCCATAATATGACACACATGCCATTTTTTCAATTAAGATTCACAAAGGCTTGGCAGGGAGACAGACTGGTGCAGGGGCTATGCCTGAATCAGTGTTCGGCGGTAGATGTGTGTTTGATTTAATGGCCTGGTTCAGGCACATTACTCTTGCTTTTTCTTTTTTTCTTGTTGTTGTTTCAATAAAGCCCGAAGTGCAGGACCAAGCGGCCATTTTGAAGGGGTAATTACCCACTTTCGCCTAGTTTGGTCTTTTTGCTTTCCATCCATGTAACATTAAAGCTTTAAATTCTTACTTCTAATGTGTATGCTTCCTTATTTTTTTCCAAGCGTGCTTTTCAAATAAAACGCCAGTGTGTGACGCAGGCCTGATGCATATTTAATGACGCTGCGAGTGTACCATTGAAGTTCAAGATGCCTAACCAAACACGAGAGGAACTTGTTTGTCATGCTTTAAAAGCTCGCAGGAATAGATGCGCTCATGACCTACACGATGCACAAATATAACCTTTTAACACTTTAGATGAGCTCTCTTAAGTTCTCAACATCATCGTGTGCGTTTATTGGTGTGTCCTTTGGGGAGTTTAAATATGCATTAATAGTATTTTAATCTGCATGTGGGAAACTGTAAATACTGACTTTAACAGCATGCAGGGCTGCTGCTTTACGTTTACAAATTGATGCAGTTTTTCATAAGCAATAAAGTTGAGCGTCTGGTTTGAGCAACATCTCTGTTAATTGACACTTGCGGCCCATCCTTTCCGAGTTATGACACCGTGTAACACTTTGCTAAAGACTTTCCCTTTGGTAAACCAGACTTTGATTTCTCCCCCTCCGTGTCTTATCCGCTACTTCAAAATTCGGGAAAGTGCTACCTTTACTTGGCTTTTGAAACGCTTTCCAAATCCTCGTATTTGGGCTGTGTCCAGCAGCGGCAGGAAGAGGAAAAGCCAGAAGGAGTGAGATGCAGAGAAGGAGAAAACAGTTTTAGACATTAATAGACCATAAAAACCCAAAGCTGTATCCGTGTTGTTCTTTGCATCTTGAAATCCTTCTCCGATTTTTGCCTCGTTGCCTTTCTCAGTTAATCACTTTGCATGCGCTCATTTAAATATTAAAATTTTCTTTAATCATCAAAGCCAGTGAGCCTCATGCATATTCATATTCGCAACCCCCCGCCACACACACACACACACACGCAGACACACACTTCCCCCAGAATTACAGGTTCATTACCTCGCTCCAAAGCCAAACAGTCATTACCAAGAGCCAGCTTTTTAATTGCGGATGCCTGGCCATCATCGCCTTACTGCTAAGATTTAAACTTCCATAAGAATATGAAAAGATGCGATTTGCCCAAGTTCAAAATAACTTAACATACTTGTACATGCTGCCTTGAAAAAAGTAGAGAGAGAGAGAGAGAAAGAGAGAGAGAGAGAGAGAAAAACCTGTTCTCTGGCTGGAGCTCTGAATATTTGTCAAGAGGCCTGACGAAAGTTGCATTTGCATAATGACTTTGTAGTTCTGCATTAATAAAATTTGCATATGAAGCCGTGTTAATTACTCCTGATCAGGCTTTTTTGCATTCATGCATGGTAATTTTCTGCGACTTGCGAGAATTGATGTCCTGGCGTCAGGGCTGTGATTGGTGGCAGTGGTGCTTGTGGATGTGGGGTTTTGTATGTGCGCGTGTTTGCGTTTCGGGGGGGTCAGGCGGAGAAGGAAGGGGAGACGACGGCGGATGCACCGGGGAGAAAGAGAAGATAGCGTGTTTTGTGTCTTTGTGCGGCTTCTTTATTGCACCCCTCTCGCTGTTCTCAAATATCTCCTGTAATTGGTGTAAGAAAAAGAGCAGTCGTTTAAACGGCATTTTATGTAATGAAACGTCATAAAGCGAGCAGAAGAAAACAGCCCTTCAACTGCAGACAGGCATTTCGAATCTATTGTTTAGCCTATTTATTTCTAAACGATACAACTATTCTTGGCATCAGAGCGCCTCTGCGTCTTTACCATTTGAATGGAGGACGTTGTCAGAATGGATGGTTTTTAGCCAAGCGGAGAAAAGGGATCGTTTGCCTTCTTAATTTTCATTTTCTTCCAGATCTTCTTATTCCTTGTTCTTTTCTCCTCCTCCTCATTTTCTCCTGCTCATTTTTAGTCTCACACCTGATTGGTTCAATCTAGTCTTATTGCTAGAATGCAATTAAAGCCCATTTTTACGGGTCGGCTTCCTCCTCGGTTTACTCAGCGTCAGCTTATGTGATCTTTTTTTCATTGCAAACCTGATAAAATGTTTTTAAATGTCTCACTTGCGGAGTTCTCTCTCTCTCTCTCTCTCTGTGTGCGTGTGTGTGTGTGTTTTATTTTTTTTAATAACCCAGTATTTTACCTTTGAAATGAGCTCCATTTATTCAATCCGCAGAGATTCGCCTTTATTTAAGCACTTCAATTTGTACACGTTTAACTAATGTTACCTTTCCACTGATTTTTCTTTTTCGCTTTTGTCAGAGCCCTGCTGGGTTCAAGCATTTGCCTATGGAATTTTGGCCCTTTGCTTGTGGTTTGGCAACGGCATCACAAGGGAGCCTGTGTGTGTGTGCGTGTGTGTCCTCACTAGCAGCACAAGCATAACTGAGAAGTGAGTATTTGTGTGCGCTCTTTTCTTTCTTATAAACTGGTGGTCTCCTTGTCATTTTGATATAGCGACAGAATTAAACACAACTTTTAGCAGCATGAGGATTCTGGGGCTGGATCCAAAACAAAGAGATGTGTTTCGCGCCAACAGACGGTCAGCATATGAGCGCTATGCTGTAATGCACAGTGTATGTGACAGCTTTGGCATACCTGGAGCTCGGCTCTTTCTAAATGCTGCCATGTGTGACATTAATGTTGTGATAATGGCCGAAACACCTTTAAACCCTCAAGGGCGGCGTAGTCGGACCCGGTCAATCTTCCTCCTCGTGTTACTGTACACTCAATAGAGGATGGCTTAGGAGAGGGATTCTTTCGATTTTTTTTTTTCTTCTTAAATTAGTAAATGGGAAAGTTGAGCATTATTGGATTTCTCATTGGGTTTAATATGAGTCTATGAGTTTTTATGGTATATGTTGGAGAAGGCTCGTCAAGAATCAAGTGTATAAAGATATTACGTAACATTTGAACATTTTACCCATTTTAAAGGATTCAATTGACAGATTTCATTATAAATATTTAAATGACACGTGAGCTCTCTTGATATTCAAATTGTCTCGATTTATCAGAATTATCTCAATAAAAGCCAACTGAGTGACAGCTTTCCCAGCAATCTGTAAAGAAGTAAACAATGCCCTCCTACTGTAATTGCGAGAGTGTAATCTTATGTGCTGTGGACTGCGTACAAGCTTTAAGAGGTTACTGTATCCCACATGAAGACATCAAACGGTCCCTCTGCCACTTTGTGGCTGTCGTATGGCGTGATTTTAGTCTCTCCCGACCACAGGCAGGGAATAAACTTGTCACTAATTTGGATTGCGAGCGCTGGCAGGACTCTTGCACACGCTGGTGGCTTTCGCCCTCACGCTGGTCTTTGTTTTATTTATTTTTTCCTTTTCTTTATAGTCAGCAGAGATGCTCTGCGAAACACAAGCACACAGACTTTCCCCGCAACGCTTGTGCGGAATTATTCAAGGTAACCAACAGCTTTTAAATCCTCTTAAGATTGTAGACTTGAAGCCACTTCTCAAATACAAATACGGACGTATTTTATCTTTATTTGTTTAGCTCGGTCCTCCTCCCGCAGGTTGGAAAGCTTGTTGTGCTATTCAGGAAAAAACCAAGCACTGCTTGCCTTTTGCATATCGTTACGGAGACTCCATCGGACTGACAGTGTTTGTTTTGTGAACTAGTCTCCATGAAGATTTGAATTTGTAAAGCGGGGGAGATGCCGGGGACGGGAGCGTATTGTAAGCCCCTCAGGCTGGGTCTAAGCGGGCCTGGATGCCAGCGCCTGTATACCTCCCCGCAAAGCCGCTTTGGCAAAAGTGGATTGGCGGCGCGAACAATGGGGCGGATGTAGAAGGCAGTGGACAGGATGGGATTACCAGGTTAGCGCAGGTTCCTCCTCGCGTTCGCGCGTTCTCCCGGGCCGCTCAGGGTTTTGACACAGCACGTCTGAAGGAATTAGTCCATCTCGAAGGTTTAAATCCGAACAGTCTCTCAAGCCTGGAACGTTTCCCACAGAAGGGTGTTGCCATTTAGCAGGAGAAATCACCACTTAACAAAAGCTAATTTTTTCCTCTGTTAGCTCGGGCGGATTAGGGGCCAGTGGTTGAATAATACAAAGTTTGTGGATCGTGTGGAGAGGTGGAGGAAAAAGCTGTTAAGAGTGAAATTAAAGCCCGGTGACAATTTACGCAGGGGCTGTTTGTCATCGCTGAAGGTAGGAAGCGTGGCGGAACGCGTTCGGGGGGACTCGGGCGCTCCGCG
Organism: Triplophysa dalaica; assembly: GCF_015846415.1. Taxonomy (NCBI): domain Eukaryota; kingdom Metazoa; phylum Chordata; class Actinopteri; order Cypriniformes; family Nemacheilidae; genus Triplophysa; species Triplophysa dalaica. The sequence goes on from NC_079556.1 coordinate 4,323,570, forward strand.
CGTGCTGCCGCGTGCGGGCGGGCAGCGCAGCTTGACGAATGCGTGTTGATCCCCTTGTTTAGGGGGTTTTAAGTCTACCCAATTTCACATGCTAACGGTCGCAGAGCAGGGCCCTAGACATTCCACCCTGCCAGAGTGATGGCTCTAGCCACTTTAAGCTGAAATGCATCCTGCAATATTGATATTTGTTCCCCGGGGTCTCTCTCTTTCTTTTCCTCTCCGCCTTTCTTGTCCTTGCCTCATACCGTCCTCAGCCTTTCTTCCTTTGAAACCTCCGGCATGTAAAGCAGCAAAATGCCAGGCCTGCGTGGATATGGCAGACCTATAATCATGCTTCTCTTACAGTAATTGCTCTCGTCTGTGGAGTTTAGAGAAAGAGCACTATCAAAGCGCTGGCTGGAGCGGAGGATCACGGGCTGGCATCGTTCGACCGTCCCACGAGACACTCACGGGTTAACCCCTTCTCCCCCGTCTCACCACGAGAAACCAAATGGCATTTGGTGTATATTAAAGCACTTTTCAGACTTTCCATCCATACTGTTTCGGTTTGCCGCACGTAGAGTCTCAGGGTTTATTTCGTACTTCAATGCGGCTAAATCTGGTGCTATTTTTCTGTTTACTTTACACTCTGGACTGTCTGGGTGGCAGCGTGGTGAAACAAGAGCGGGTGTCTGCTTTCACTAAGAGCCGCATTCCGCTCAATTACTCATCAGTGGCTCGGGTTTATGCGTTTAATCCAACCTCTGTCTGTATGAAAACACAATGAGCTTCGAATCATTCCCTTCCAAAAAACACCAGCAGTGGCCTCTTTAATCTATTGAAACAACATGGCTGCCTGCGTAAGCGTTTGATTTACTAAGAATCAGTTGTATATTTTAACAATCGCGTCTTGAAGTCCGGCAACTAAAGCCGGCGAATAGCTGCGCGTGTGTGATAATTTTACAACAGGGACAAAAGGCGCTACTGTTGGAACCTGTTGGAAGGCCAAAGCCACCCATTGGCAAGCTAATTTATTTGCAAGCTCAAGGACCTTTTAGGTGTAAACAATGCTGGACCTAAGCCAATCTCAGTCACTTATTGTGCTTTAATGTACGCCGTTCTGATTACAAGTAAGAAAATAAATCACTTTCTTCAGCGTTGCACTCAAAAGCCACCAGAGGAACAGGCTAGTTAATCCAGTGAAGTTGCTCATGGCGGTTGAGTGGGGTAAAGGAGAAAGTCTTGTTATTTTAAGATGGCACCCCTGTTGTCTACGAAGAGAGGTGTTAATAAACCTGGCATGACTTGAAGGAAACATTGAAGATGAAAGGCATGTCTTTCAGGTAATTGAGACACTTTTATTTCGTTACCCTCTCCAGGCTCTTCATTAGTCCGGTTTTCTTAGCAAAGCATGATTTGCACATGGGCAGTAAGGGCTGTTGTGTTAGGCCACCCTGGAATTGGGATAATAGTGTCATGCTTGCAAGCTACAGTACGTGTATAATTTTCTTGTGTCCCAGGTGGTTCTGTCTTGGTCGGGAGAGATCAGTAGACCGCCGGCTGGGAGCGTTGCTCTGTCCGCAGTCTGTGGCTGCTGTTGTTGGAAGAGGATGCCATGTGGAATTTTTCCTCTGGCGGAACTTTGGCCATCTGCCTAATTTGAAAGTGAGAGGTAGCATGTGAAATTAAATTAAATGAAGGCCAGTGCATCAGTCCAGTCTAATTGGAGCTGGAGAGTCAACTTTCTCTCTTTTTCTCTATTCCAAAAAGCACTGCCAATCTTAGTCTCTCTCTCTGTCACACACTCTTACATACATACTCTCACTTTTCAAACACTCTCTCTCTCTCTTTCCATCGCTCTCTCTCTGTCTCTCTCTCAGATAGAACGGATAGAAATCTGATAGGAATCACAAGGTTAAATGAGCATCATTAGAGTTAATCAGCAAAGCTGAAATAAGGCGGAAGGTAATCGACCTCGTCTTCAGATGGTAGTGATATCAATCAACTCTGTTAAAACCTGGAGGTGTAAAATGATTGGTGTAAGGTCCATCTGTAAATCCAAGCAGCACTTTTTAATGCAACGTTTTACTAGCTAACCTTGTTTCCTGCACTTTTATGTATGTGCAAATACAATCACAATTCATTTCCTCGGCCCACCGTAAAACCAAGAAGAACTGGTCAAAAATTAGCATTTGGTGTCGATTCACGACATCGTCTTATTCCAAGTCGGCCAACTTGTAGTATGGTTTTGAACCCTCTCATCGACGTGTGTCATCCGCGCAATTACAACCCTCAACGTCTGAAATGCGCCTGGACGCCCCAGCTGGCACGTCTCCCCGCCTGCCCCCTGCACATTTCTACACACACATCACAGGGACCTTTTATAGCGCCTTGCTCTCTTTGTGAAGAGATTGCTGAATGCCCGGCTTTTTATAGTTACATTTAAAGGGAGCTGGATGCCTGGCCCAGCTGGGGCTCATTATGGTATACGCCATCCAAAAATGCACGTGTAATTAATTCACTCACACAAGCCCCAATCTTCTCTGACTACCTCAGCTCCCAACACCCGCCTGGACTCCTCTCCCCTCCTGCACCTTGGAGGGACTCCTCCGCGGACCGCACAAGTCTAGGCTCGAGATCAATAACCCGAGCGAGAAATATACGCATGCGGATCCCCCACCGAAATCCAAGGGCCGAACTGGCAGAAAGCATTTGGCTTTTAGTAATTTCCGGTTGATGTAGCCTAAAAGAGAATGAATCATTATCCTTTTGCTTCACACAAAGGCTTTTATTCTGTCTCTTTTCTCTGGGTTTTGTTCCTGTGCTCCTCTTCTGGGTGTTCGAGACACTTTGACGTTTTTTTTTTCGGCCCGGGGTCTACCACAGCAGAGCCAGAATCAAGGGAAAGATGGTCGGTTTTAGCTCTTATGGTGACATCGTTCCCTACCAGTGATGTAGATTCTCTCAAATTAAATTAATAGCTTGGCTATTGTCATTTTTTTAAGTTCATTTTTCTCGACCGAGGAAGTGCCAGGAGCCATCTCTCTTGCTCACTGACAGTGAGCTTTTTTCAGTTTTTTGTTGTTGGATGGTCTCGCGTTCAGCCCTCCTTGACGGCATGGGCTCGGGCAACCTAGTTAAATGTTTTAGTGTGTTTACCTTCTCATTTGCTAAATCCACACTGTGCTTTATATCCACAAATTTGACCTACACTTAAAATGGGGTACAGCGTAGAAGTGTCGGGCTGGCACGTTTCCTCTGTGTTACTTGTTGTCTTGTTAATTCTTACGATTTACTAGATTAATTAGATTTCTCAGGGTATCAGTGTACTAACACAGAGTATATGGGTGTTTTTGTAACTTAAGGGCACTTTCATGTCCCAGAAGTAAATGCTTCTTCAAACTGAAATATTTTGAGGGTTTATAATAAGAAGGTCACTTCATAGGCCACTTTTCCCCAAAACTTTTTGTGAAACCTTTAATGAGTACTTATTATATTAAATCTCTGGCATTAAATGAGCATGCCATAATTTCACAAGAAAATAAATATATTTTTTTTGTAAGATGTAAGCCGTAGCATGACAAAGGAATTGGTCATTTTATTAAAAAAAATGTTTGAAATGTCAATTAATCTAACACAGAATATAAATCAAGCACAAGAAATCATTTTAAATCTGTAAGCATTTAAACTTTGGTAAAATGAAAACACAAAACTGACAATCCATAGTAAATAAACAAGCGTTTTAAGAGTTTTATTTTTTTAAAGGATGAGAAATGGCCATAGTTGAAGAAGCACCCAGATCGTTTGTCTTTGAAACATGCTGATCAAACAGTCCCTTGAATTGAGTTCCACAGTTTATAATGTGCCAGAGTGTCAACGGTCTACCGAGGAGAAGCTAGCAGTTTGATGTTTCGAGTCCTTCTTTCGCTGAGGACAGGGTTTTGGGAGAAGAGAAGGGGGCGTTCAAGGAGCTCTGTTTCTGGCAAATGAAAACAGATTGGACTGGTTATGGGAGAGGGCCTGGTTTCAGTTATACTGGAGACAGGCATACTGTGTGAATGCCATACCCCCCACTACCACCACCCTATCCTCCGTTTACAGTCTCTGACATGTTTTTTCCAGCATTACTTTCTGCTGCGCTCTTTTCTTGAGCTTCCCTTTTTTCAAGCATTTTTTTCCAGACCCTGGAATTAAACAGAAGGAGAGTCGCTCGCTCGTGCTTACAGTTTCAAGACGATTATTTTCGATGTCGGAGACAAACGTGTGTTGCAACACAAAATCGCGCTCACAAGGAGCATTTTCCAGCGTGTAGTTTGACACGCTGAGCATGCCAGGTTCATGCCACCGGGAGTCATGTGATTATCATTATCTCGTTGACAACGGGGCCATTTTACAACTTGGGCTCACTGTTATAATCATCCTTCGAGAAAATGTTTTCTTTGCGCTGACGTGGAGGGGCACTTTGTTTATGTTGACTGGAGCGCACGGTTTCTCGTGTTATTTTGTCTAGCCGAATTCTAACGAGATATGGATATCAAAACATTAGGTTGGGGAAGGCGCAAACCTCTTTTTCGTTTGCTAATTGTGGCGACATGATAGTCCTCCGCGTCTGGCCCGCCTCTGTGATTTAAAGGTTTCACGCAGAAGTGCTTTAGTTAAGGGATTGTTTCACGTTGCTCTAAAATAACATTTACATTCGGTTGCAGCACGGCCGAACGCTGTGGAAATCAAGTGCTTGTGCAATTAGTGGGGTTTTGCAAGCCGTTCCTTCCCGGTCTGGAGTACAGAATGGGCCTGGACACAATGGCTGGCGCTATTATTGGGCGCATTCGGTACGCCTGATTAAATTTTACAGGTACTTGTTAAAGCGAGCCGTCCACACTCCCGACTGCTTGATGATGGGAAGCACACAGTTTGTGTGTGTGTGTTTCATAACTCCCGTGGTCCGACGGTCTCTGCTGCCCCGTGTCTCCGTGCAGTCCATCAGGTGCAGCATGTGTGTGATCAGGCCCTTATAAGGGCCGTTTATAATAGAGGACACGCACCCATCCCTCCCCCAGCCCCACTCTAACCCGTGTCTGGTCTGAATCTGCTCTCCCAGGACACTGCTCGCCAGTTCTCTCTGTCTTTACAGTGTAAACACAGAGACCTCGACCAGAGCTCGTGGACGCTGACTTCTAAATCACATAAACATGCACACACAGGTTTGTGTTATACAGTGCCTTCTGTTTACTTCTATTCTTACATTTCATCGACATTTCAATCTAACCCTTTAAGTTGAAATGTGAACTTTTATATTTTATGTTTCTTTCTCCCATCCCTGTTGAACATACATCGACAGCTATAAGTGAGCCGTTTGTTGATCGATTTCACCCAAAAGTGTAAACACTACGGTGCTATCATAACATTGCTCTGTGTTTTGTGGATCCCGACCAGCCCAGCACAAAAAACATTGGCTAACCAATAGCGTAAGTTTGGGGCGCACCTCACTCAAATTTCCCCCAGGCAGGCATCTTTACACCTTACTGCAGAGTAAATAACGCTGCCCAACCTCAAACCAAAACCAAATACTTTTTTGCTGTACCGCGGGAGTCATTTTTTACCGCCCACTGCTGAGGCCGAGTGTAAATGTGTTTAGGGGTCCACTTAGTCAAGCTGAAACTATACCAGGGAAAATTTTCACGGCTCAGAGGTTGTTTTTAGCTCACGAGAGTTCATATTTATTTGCGAATTCTTACTTCGTATTTATTTCACAAGTGTGTTGTAGGATTCGATGAGAGCCCACAACAGATGACTTATTATGTAAAAAAAAGTGCAAGACAAAATTTAGTTGATAAGGGACAAAAAAAAGCAAGCGTATCATTTGGGGACGCTCCCTTATGGGTCTGTTCACTCTGGGCTCTCTTACTGTGGCATGGGGGCGGACAGAAGGGACTGTCCAAAAATCTGATTGTTTGTAGTCCTGTACAGTGAGGTTTATGGTGCTGTATCACTGATACTCTTAATACTAGATGAGATATGCCATAATTGCATTGTGATGTAGGTTTTTATTTTAGTTTGTGATGTTTTTGTGTAGTTTAGTGCAACCGCTTTTTTTGTTTTGCATCCTTAGACATCCAAAATCTAAACATCCTTTGTGAGTCAAGCAATATCAATTTATTTGAGATGCATTTTCTCTCTTAAAACATTATTTTAATTAATGATTTATTATTAAAGAGATATATTATTTAATAACAATTACTATTTAATGTTATAATAATGTAGAATAATAACAAAAAAATAATATTTAAAAAATTATTATTATTTATTAATATATTTATATATGTTTAGTGAGGTAAATTTTTTTGCTAAAGGCTTTTCTGTACATTTGTTAAAAGATTTTTAGACCAAAACAACACACCTTGATTTTTTAACCTATTGCTGTATCGGTAAACAAAACTGTCGATTCCACGCTCATGTCTAAACCCACGACATTTTTAGTTCAGAGACATATTTTTTAGCTTTTGAGGGCAGGTACAGGCCTGCAGGTGAGATTTGTGCCACTTAAGATTTGTGTAGCAGGATTAGGGGCCTTAGATTCCCCCCTCCATCTCATCTAAACGCTGCCCACTCCCCCCAGTGCTGACCAGCCTCATGTCGATGTTAAGCCATGTCTGTTCCATTCACCTCTAATCCTTTTAATTTGTTAACATGACACAGGCTTTCATACACAGAGCTGCTGACATAGGCCTTCCATATTAGCTCAGGTTCCTCATCCAGAAACTCCTGAAAGCGTTTACCTTTTCGTGTTGTCGCACACACGTGCGCGCTCTTCCACGCTTATGGTAATTTTTAAACCTTATTTAAAGGCTGACGTTCCTCCGCGGCAGTAAATCCAGCGAACTGGTAATGACAGTTTGACATCCACCTTTCCCCGTCCGCAGAGAGGATGAAGCAAGATGAGACCTTCTGTTCTCCTTTAACTCCCTCTGCTTGACAGTGACCCAGCGAGCCGCGCTTTCCTGACATGATCTTCAAAGTTCTGACCCACACATGCACACACATGCCCACACGTGCACTCCGCCTACAGTGTCTACCATTTTTGGACCTTATGGAATGATGTGACCTCATTGGAGAAAAATAGTTCATTCTTCTCTCCGCCCTTCCACTGTGCTGTCACCGGTTGAGTTAATGAATTTAATTCATTCTGATTTCGCTAAGCTGCTCAGCGTTAGTTTAAATTCATAAGAAATAATGCCGGTAACCCTTCAGCTCCGTACCCCCTCCCAACCTGCCTAATCCCCGCTCCTCTAATCTCACGTGAGGAGACGTGCCACAGCGATGCCATGTGCACCCGGATTCCCTCCGGGCGGCAGAGGAGAGGGGAGCGCGTATTTGTCAGTCAGGAGGAAGCTTTAACACAGACAGTCTTATAAATGTCAGTTCTCATGGTCACGCACTTTTCCTGTCAAAGACGAATATAAATAACATCCTTCGCGTGAAATTATGACAGTATAATGGACGCTCGTGTTGGTTTATGGGACTAGAGGTTTTGGCTGTGTATGTGGCTGAATTTGAGGTTTTTTAGGGCTCCACTCTAGGACCAAGTCGAAATGGCTAATCGTTGGTGAACATTTTTCAGCACTGTCTACAGACTCACGATGAACTGACTTTTCCACTTGCTTTGTTGGTCTCGGAAGCAGAGCATGTGAGTGAAGAGGAGCGGCATCATTTTTTCTGCTCGTTTAATAATCATCCCATTCCAGTTCCATTTTTCGTTTTCTACTCCTGTCTGCTCTTCTCTCCAGAGAGACAAGATACGATTATGGCTTAGTGAGATCTATTTGTATATTTTTTATAATGTTCATAAACTTAAATATTTTCCGTACATTTGTTTTGCAACATTAAGAAAACTGAATTGAGAGTTTAAATCTGCCTTCAACCCTTTTAGATCCTGTTCCATCTCGTCACTTTCCCTAAATAACAGTGATAAAATGTCATCAAGAGAAATAGACCAGATGACATATTCTATATGAAACTGACAGAAAGGAATAAGAAAGAGTGAAAAGTAGAGAAGTAGTATCGTCCAAACTGCTGAAGTGTGTTTATCCTGTTGAACTGAACCTGTCCAGTTGGGGATTTGGCAGATCGGAGGCAGAGAATGTAAAGCAGATGTTAGCTGTGGGAAATAGCTGTGCGCTGTCCAGTCCAGGTCTGCACTAGTATGTCAAGCAGGCTGTAAAAAACAGCTGCTTCCAGATTCCTTTGCCTCATTTACACTTAGTAAATCACCCATGATTCCCTGTTCCCCCGCTGAATGCTATCTCTTCCCCTCAGATCTGCCCACTGCCTTTGTGGCAGACAGTCCTGTCCCCACTGAGATGCGTAACTTTACGTTTAAGGAGGCCGCTCGTCTTCACGCCGCTAGGATTATCTCTCTTTCTTGAGGCTTTTGGAGCAGGTGGGGCTCTCGCTTCAAGTGTACGTCCGTACGAGGGGAAACGCGGACAAGCACGTTTCTGCCTCTCCGCAGCTTTGTTCGCGTCGACACAATGCGCAGGGACTGATTTGCATGTAATTGTTGCCTCCGATTTGCCATGATAGTCATAAACAAGACATTAGCAATTCAAGGTGAGGAGGAATTAGAGGCTTGGGAGACTCCCAAATCACACACATGGTAATGAAGCCCCTGGCTTCATAATGCAAGAAATGTCAGGAAACTTTCCACAAGCTGGGCGGACGGGAGGGTGGTACCCTGTGCCTAGGGCTCATGTCATCTTTGTTCTAAATGCAAATCAGTTTGTCGTGACATTGACTCTATCAAATGTGGAGCGCTCTGACACCCCAGGCCCACAAGCGGGCTGTCAGGACTAGCTTAGTCTCTCAGGTCAACCATAGCATGCGCGCCGGAACCTCTAGTCCTGCGTTGCCTGCATCATGGCATTTTGAGTTATCGATCCACAACCGAGTACTTTGTTGTGGTTTTTCCCTCTCTGTTGGCCTCTTTTTCCTTTCAAACACTCTTCGTAAGAGAGAGAACTTTGAGTCCAAAATGAAGAACTCGCATCTGTTCGCCTGGCGAAACTCAATCCGCCTAGTCTGCAGGTACCGTGAAATACAAGGAATATAATCTTGACCTTAATAATTTAAGAACTACAGTGTGTGAAAACTTCAGGCAGTTCAAAGAGAGATGACTGTGGCTCAGAAAGGGAGACTTCTAACGCTCGGGATATTTCAAGGTTATCTGAGTAAGTCCTGGTTAACAGGATGTCCAGTTTTGAAGTGGGATTTGACGTCCCATGTGACCAATTTTTTTCTCCGGTTTGTTCGCCTCCTTTGCTGTTCTCCGGCATGAAAAGACAGAGTCTCCCAAAATAACTCAAAAGGTTAGGATATTAATTAAACGTTAAGGGGCAAGAGGACGGATAATGAGGGGACTCTGCACAAACAGACTGCCTTGTGCACCAGTCAGGAAACCTGGGATGAATGAAGGTACCAAATCAGTTGCTCTCCACTCTCCGTCTCTGTAGTCATTATACAAATTACCTCCCAGCCTCAATATCCGCCTGCACCTCTTGCAGTTGTCGTAAGTAGCCCTGGTCATTAGAGTACGCTGGGTAATCAGATGGAACGAAATTCATCCCGAGCAATTAAAAAACACCTCCAAGACCTAGTGCCTGGCAATTAAACCTTGAGCGTCATCATCCTTTTCGTTTTTTTTTGAACGGGTTAATCTAATAACGGCAAGCGAAACTTGACCAGTTCGGGCTACATTTTGCCCGTTTTTTCACGAGTTACCTTGCATCTAGTTTGTTTAAAAGCCTAATTTGTTCCGGTGCATGACAAATACCCTTTTGATTTCGCCGTAATAAGGCATTTGCATACGTTTCTCTTATTTCACAGCGCAGGGCGCTGAGCGGGGAATGAACGCTGTAATTTGATGGCCTTGACACGGTTGACATTAATCGTAAACTGTCTAGTGATTGGCACTTCCCCAGCAATTGTAGATCTAGAGGTAAACCTGTTTCTCACACCGACTGGTGCAGCCTTCCATAATAGCCGTGATTTAATTTAGCTATTTAACCTGTAATTCCAGCAATATTTATTGAAGAGCGAGGGGAGAAAATTGGGCCATTAGGCGGCAAGGATGAATACATTGAGATGAAAATGAACACGCCTAACTGGTAGTTGACCTTCGCGTTTTGTAGCAGTTTTTATTAGCGCGGGCCACAGTAATTACTGCAAATTGAATCATAGAGAAAACTGAAATCATTCGGTAATGAGCATTTTTATTCGTTATTGCACTTTCAGACTGGCCTGTGAGGTATGAAGTCTACACTTGGGGCCGGCACAGGCTCCTGAGAGGATTGCAGTACACGAGCTAGCCGGATAAATTAGCGCAGACGAATATCTCTTCTCAGATCCGCGCCGCGAACTGTGTTAACCGGCGTATCTCCGCTAACGCTACAGACAGTCATTATTAAAAAATAAAATATTTTTTTACCAGATTTGATTCTCTACGAGCCCGAGGTGATGTTTTGTTGTTTGCATTGGCACAGACGCTGGCTGGATTTTGTTGTATGCCATCTTTAAACAACATCCTCTTGCCTCAGATGTTGTTTTTCTGAGCGGGGCGAAGGGGGGAGGACGTGGGGGATGCCAATTTATTTGTGAGCATTGTCTTTTTCGGACGGCATATGGCACGTCCGTAAGACGTTGCAAGATGCAAATTCAGGGGAGTCTGACTTTAAATGAAGCGGTGACAGTGACAGGAGCTCTTTTGAAGAGCACACATCACAGTACTCCAGGGAGGAACAGCAGGGGAGACCCACAATTCCGTGCGCCTCTCTCATTCCTTCTCTCTCCCTCTCTGTCTGCACCACCCACCTCTTCCTTACAGTACAATAGCATTCATCATTCCAGCGACCGGCATTACTGTATGCACGCGGCCCTCATTTACAGGCTTATCCTGCACCCTGCCTTCCTCAAAGGGAGACCAGACGTAGTGTTGAAATCGTGCTGCCGTAACAACGTCCCCACGTTTGCGGTGTCGTTTAATCTCGGTGGCGCATGCTCGGTGAGCGTATCACAGAAGAAAACAAATCTGTGCATATTGTTGTGTATTGTGTAAAATGCCATGCTGTTTTGTCCATGCCCATATCAACTAATAGTAACGAATGAGACCTCTTTAATATCTCAAGTCTGCTTTTAGGCCACAATGAATTTTTAAAATGAATTTCAGAAAATATCCTAATCATGATTTGAGACTTCTAAGATGCAGTAAAAAGTTTTCTATAAGAATTCAAATATTTCTGATAAAATTCTTACAATACCAAAATATCTGAGCAATGCAAATAACATCAGTTTTACTGCACTATAATCTTACTGTGGACTTAAAGGGATAGTTCACCCAGAAATTAAAACTCTGTCATCATTTACTCACCCTCTTGACCTTTCAAATGACTTTCTTCTGCAGAACACAAAAGAAGATCTTGGAAAAAAGTCAACTTAGTTTGGTTACCAGCGTTCTTCAAAATATCTTCTTTTGTGTTCTGCAAAAGAAAGATAGTCATACAGGTTTGAAAAGACAAGAGGATGAGTAAACGATGACAGAATTTTCATTTTGGAAAAACTATCCCTTTAATGTTGTCATTTACGTTTCAATTTATTTCTCTGGATGTACCAATGGATCATTTCCGTTTCCAGCGTTTAAATCGTTGAACCGTAAGGGACTGCCGCTCGGCCTCTCCTTCTGTACATTCGGATAGACAAGTATTTTGCCTCACAATTGCATCTCTGTTTGATGCGCTCATCTGGTTGAGTAGAGACGTGTGGCGATTCTTTACACTCAGATGCGCGGTCCTTTGCAGCCAGACGGCACGCCTGAATGAGGCTGCCGCCATGTTTCACGAGACTCGTCTCCGCTCCACTCCGTAAACAGCAGCTTGAGTCCTAATTAATGGGACATGCGTCGCTCTGCATATCTATCCGAGGAGAATCTAACTTAATTTTCAAGCAGGGTGTCCACACTGATAATCATTCAACGGAATAGTCATCCAGAGGCCTGTGGAGTTTAGTCCCTCTAAATTATCATTAAGGACCAGACTACACTTAATCAATAGAGAAAAAAGCTTGGGAGAGCGGGCCTGGGAGAGGCCATGGTCGGGATGGAGGTGGCGCTTATTAGAGATGTCTCAGAAGACGTTGGGTCTCTCCGCAAGCCTGCTGTCTTACTCTTAACAACTGTAATAAGACCAGGGTGTCTCATTTTGGACTGTTTAGAGAACTCGGTGCATAAATCAAACAAACACACAATGCATGGTTTGAGTTGTTTTTGTTTTGTTTTTCGTGTAAAATATTTTAATTGAATTGTAGGCGGTGGTTTTATTAATCACGATTCCATATCACTGTCTATAGAAAAAAATTATCCAAAAAAAGCAATTAGATTGAATGATGAGCCAATAAGTTTGTTCTCCTGAGAAGATCTCCTCAGAAGAGAAGATCTCACAACTTGCTCAGATTCTCAAATGGTCAGAGATTAAATAATTTCAGTACAAAGACCAGAATATCTTGAGTTTTTCTATTTTTAATAGCGATGTCCTTATACTTTATGTAAACAATTTGTGTCACTCTTCATACCGAATTTTGGGAGAAACATCCGCCATTGCTCTTTCTCAGGTCTAGAAAGGGTTTTATTTAAAGGATCCTCTCTAAGAAATCTATTTCTATAGGCAAACTTTACAATGTTACCACATCAATTTATTTTCTACACATGTACCCTTAACCTGTCCTTATTAACAATTACAGTAATTTTTCACTTTTCAACAGCTTCTTCTCAGCCAGTTATATTTTCGTTTCGTGTAACTGAAAAATGTTTCCAGACTGCCACGATGAAGCACTTATGTCTCAAAGGCGTCTCGGTCAGCAGCGTGACGCTCTCTGGATCTGTCTTTACTGTACTACGACAGTAGTTTCTGTTGGAAATTTGGATGCCGTAACTGTAAATGCCGAAAATGGGACGCAGGAACCCCTCGTGGGCCCAGAAAAAGCTACCGTGCACGAGCGAGCTAGTTTCTGCTTTCCCTGTTTCTCGTTCTCTCTCGCTCTCCCTTTCTTTCCTGCGCGCGCTTTTCCCTCTTTCCTCTGTAAACCATCCAAGAAGCCCCCTGCCAAAGCTGTGTGTGAACCACAGCCAAACAAAACACAGGCAGTCGTCCAGGCCAGCGCGGCACGCTTCCACTAATAGACAGAGAAAAGCTTCCAGACCCAACACGCTACTTACAGGACGGCAAAATTCTTTACGCTAGATAATAACTTAATGACAGCCTAAATGAAGTCCCTATAGTGAAAACCACTGTCAGCAAATGAGCACCTCATTAAAAGATGCTATATTCCTTTTCTCTCCCCCCGCGTCTCCCGCCTCCTCAATTTATAACCAGCCTTTATTGTGTCAAAAATCTAAAATTCCAGGACATTTTTGCCGCTTTGTCCTCACAAAACAATGCCTCTTTTTTATTTACTAATACCAACATTGAGCATTTTTTTCTGCAAAAAAGTGTCAGTGACACTATTAGCAAAGGAACAAAATTATTCCCTCGTCCTTTTTTTCAAACATCTTTCTTTATTCATTTGATATGACAAGATATAATGACCCAGGGTTTATTTTTAATATGGTTAATGGTTTTAATAACAAAAGTCAATTTGTTCGTTTCTTTAGGAATAATTTATGGTCGAACCATCACCCACAAAATAATCGTCGTACAGAACAAAATTTCATAGACTAGCTGTGAACGGCAACAGCATAATTGCAGGAAATGCATGTCTCTCTGTCTATATTTTTTTAAAGGTTGAAAGCTAAAGTGGTTCATTGTACCTCTTAGTAAAATGCTGAAACCTATTAACTATCTTTTTATTTTTCGGTTAATGTGTCTTAAAGCCCTGCATTTGCATGCCGTTTAAGTCTGTGTGTGCGGAGAGCTACGATTGTTATTAGTGATAATTTCGCTTTAATTGAATTGGGGTCTGCATGCACGACTGATACCAGAGATGACACACGCTTTCGCACAATACCTCGTCCTCATAGCCCTCTCCCACCCGGCAGCTGGGCCTCGATGGGAATATCTAATTGAAAATAGAATCAGTCAGTGCTCGGCTTGAGAAACTAATCACTCCAAACTTATCAGCAGAATGTGCATGCTGCTATTTGGCCCTTTCATTTTAAAATCGGAGAAATCGGAGAGGCCTTCTGTTAGAATTCATTGCTCCAAAGAAAAACCGAAATAAGTAAATTGCTCTTGTGTGTTGAGGTCTGTATTGTGGGTGATGTCTAGTTTGTTTGGTGGTGTACAGAAGCTTTTTTATATTATGTTTTGTACTAGGCCTAAATCTAACATCCACAGTTTCATCATAGATGTTTCGGGTCTTAGTTAACGTTCTTCATCAATCCATGTTATTCTAAAACTATATGTTATTAATAATATTAATATTTCAGATGAAAATAAATATTATTTCAAAAGCTGTCCTTTTAATCTTTAAAGCAGCTTTTCTGCTGATATACCCAAGGGTGTTTTATACTGACTGTGTCTCTCAAATATAACATGTGCCAATAATATCATAACCTGATACACAAGTATTCACAACAAAACATTATTTCCAGCTGAATTTTCTCTCAGAATTACCTTTACATTATGGAATTATTACATATTATTTTCTGTATTATGTTTAGCCCAATATTTATTCATGAGTTTGCATGTAAACACGTTATTATACTCCCAACATATTATTCCTGGCTGTGTGTGCGCGCATGTTAAATATGTGCATTTTTATAAAAGTTAAAATTCTCAATAAGTTTTTATTTCTTCATTATTGTGGTTAATGAAGGAATGCGAATGTTACAGTCACTATTAGTTTAGGTATTAGCACATTTTTAATGTATCCAAATTGTAATGTGTTATCTGTAAAAATGTGTGCGTGTGTCTTGACGTTTGTGTGAGTGTGATTCAATACGGTTTATTTTAGGTATTAATGTGTGTTGGACCCACGAGTGAATAGCTACAGCGCCCCATGCCGACACAAATACTCGAAATATATCCACCTAAACCCAAGCACGCTCATCGTGTTAGTAGCAAGAGAAGGCTTCTCTCTCTCTCGTTCTCTCCCTCTCTCTCTTCCTTTTTTCATATGGAAATGTGAAATAATAGGGTGATTAAATAGAGCTGTATATTAAAGTACAGCTGACATTAGAATTAGCATAATGTGCTCTCGCCTCGGGCTGCATACTTTATTTGCCATCTGCGTCGGACTCCAATCCCCCCGGGAGAGCAGGCGCTGAACACTTCTCAATAAACTCACGCCCGAGTCCCTTCAGCACGGCCACAAATACCATTTCAGGCAGCGGCCATTGATTCGTCTTAATTGTGGGGCAGAAATGAACATTCGGCCCCCTGATGACTTCTGTTTGTCTGCTAGATAGTAGACGGTACAGTAGCCTATGTTTTATGCCCGGTAGTTAGTGTAGAGAAACGTTCTCACACACACACACACACACACACACACACAGAGAGAGAGGAAAAAGACAGTGCCTGGTAAACACAGACGCTGCTTGTTTTCTAGACCTCCTTTACATGGAGCATTAGTCTTTGAAAGCATCTGCCATAAAACAAGAGGAGGGTGGACGATTGTATGTGTGTGCGTGCATATGTGCGAATCTTAAGAGGCTGGGGGGAAAGATGGCCATTGTGCAAGAGCTTATGCTCTGTCCACTGTAATTAAGTCAAAGGTTTTACAGGACAGAGATAGACTGCAGAGGTAAACAGATGTTTTTCTGAACGCTCACGACGCCGCATAATAACCTCCGGGGGGAACGATTTTTTTCCAGCAATCCCTAATGCTTTATCTTTTGACTGGGCATTTTTTTCTGTTTGTTTTTCACATAAATGGATATTACATGGAGGAAAATTCCGTCATCATTTACTGTTGTAAAGCTGCATGACATTCCTAGACAACACGAGGAGTTTTGAGAAACATTCAATGTGCTATCATACATGCATTGAAAGGAGACGGAGAGCTGGGTTTAAACTCCATAAAAGACTCCAATATCTATTTTGACAGTCATGATCTTACAGGAATTTGTAACTTCTTTATGAGGATGTGTAAATTGTACAAAATGTTAAAATTGTGAGCAAAAAGGCCATAATGAATCTTCACCTCTAACCTCAACGTAACTGGGGTGGAAACAAATTGTATTAAAAACGTACACGTTTGTACAAGTTAACCACCTCACAAAATAGTCATTAATTGCCATGAGGTTGTATTGGTCGTAGTCACCATTTACTTGGATCACATGGAGAAGAGAATTTTGCTTTAAACATTTATTTTGTATTACGCAGAAAGAAATGCTTACAGAATTTTCATTTTTTGTGATTATTCTTTTAAGCACATCACATCACTTCGCAAAGTGAAGTTTTTTTAACAGCCATTTAAAAAATCATATATGCATGTCCTGGTAGCAATACCTATCCCTCTAATTTACATTTTACTCTGCTTGCTATTCAAATTCCTTGATGAAATCCAGTGTACCAACAAGATGCAGCTTCAGGCTACAGCTGTATATAATCCCTTGTTTCTGTTTCTTTCTCATGAGAACACACTTCTCTGTTTAGCGTTGCTCTTCAGCAGCATGTAAAGGAATGCTAGAACAGATACCAACAATTTTTTCTGCTCTTTTTGATCCTTTACAATGGCCATGATTGGAATAGACACCCGTGAGGCCATCCTGGTCCCAGCTCCTCTGTGCGACTGCCGCCCGTTGTTCTCTCTGCGCTACCTCCCTCCCTCTCTCTCTCTCTCTCTCGCACACACACACTTTCATGAAACCTCTCATAAAGGTACACAAAGCACAGCCAGAAATCAAATACCAGAACAATTACAGCAGCATATGTTTTCCCTCGTATCCTAAATTGCTGCATTAGGTCAGAACAGCGAGCTTTCATTTAATAAATAAATGAAACCCATTTCCTAGTTCACAATTACCATTTCGACTTTGTAGATCTTTTTTCTACGCTAGTGCCCCGGGAGTGAAGCAGAGAAGGTTTAGCATCCTTTTTCATTGTATGCTCGGTACACTTGGCTTGTTTGTGCTGCTACGGTAATGAGTCCCCTTTGCACGGCGAAAACTGTGTTACTGTGAAGTTGTAGCATCAATTAGTCATGTAGTTAAAACTCCAGAGCCACACCAAGCACAGGAGCCTCTTTACTTCTTAACGCATCGTCTGATCTGAGAACTGATACCGTTCACTTCACACTTTACCTGTACCCGGCTTTTATGTGATAGCCGAGCGACTTCAAAACATATTCACCCACAGATGTTTAACTGCGGAAGACGCAGTTCAGTTTCTTACCTTGACAACTGTGCATTTATTTTATGTGTGTTTATTTTTTATTAATTAAGTTATTATTCATTTTATTACTTTATTATTCATTTTTATTCATTTATTATGTATTAATTCCTCCCCCCGAAATCAAACATCAAGCCATCTCTTTAGCATCGGTTGTGAAGCAATATAGTTTGTGATGTAATACAGGAGTTAGGAAGGGGTGGGGTCCAGACATTATAACAGAAGAAGGGGAAAAAAACGTGACAGGAAGTAAGAAAAACAATCTTGAGAAATTCTTAATGGAACAGTAAATAATACCCTTGAGCTGTTTTAAATGCCACAGACTTTAACACTCAGTCCGTTGAGCTTTTTTCCCTTTTTTCCCCCACCGCCTCTTAAATCACAGGCAGTGTTTTCACTCTTTATTTGAAACCATTTATCTTGATGTGCTCTCCCCTCCCCCCAGCCCCCTCTCTCATTTTTTATTTGTTTCTTTGAGGGGACAACTTTATTTGTTTGATAGTGACGAGAGTCCCCTAAATCACAGTTTAAGTTGTACTTTTCCAATTTGGTGGCATATTACTCTGGCATCCTAGGACGGTCTCAGCGCTTGGAGGGTTTCCCAGTTTAGAGTGCTTTTGCCTGGCATTATGCTTCTAAAATGAGTCAGCCGTTTGTAAAAGCGAAGATTAAAGACAAGTTGAAATAGGGAATGCAGTGTTCCCACAACGGCAGGCCTTCACGGCCGTAGTATGGTAATGCACTTGTCACGAGCCTGTTAAGTATGAGCTGCCCTGTTCCTATGACAGCATGATGGGTGAGTCGGTGCCCGTTGCCCAAAGTGCGAGGCACATTTAAAAGATATGTCAGATGGTTCGAAGTTTGTTCTTTGAAACATGTAATCATTCCTTGAACCCGTGCCACATTTTCCATTTCATATGAACTCTGCTTTTAGCACAGCTCCACAATGTGGGATTGAAGAAAGAGACCACAGAGATTTTATGTTTAATGCTTAAGAGATATTTTTCTAACAATTTTTTTTGTTCGTTTCTGCTTGTTTGCAGGAAGAGACGAACCTTCGAGCTACATATGCACGACGTGCAAACAACCCTTTTCCAGCGCCTGGTTCCTTCTTCAGCACGTTCAGAACACGCACGGGATCCGCATTTATTTGGAGAGCAACCCGTCCAATACCTCTCTAACCCCACGGATCACCATTCCTCCTCCCATTGGTGCTGAGTCTATACCACAGTCCCCGTTAACCAACTTTTTAGGAGACAATAACCCATTCCACCTCCTACGGATGACTGGACCCCTGCTCCGGGAGCCCCCACCAGGCTTCGTGGAAAACCGCCTCCCCAACACGCCTTCCTTCGTCAGCCCCCCTCCCCGCCATCATTTAGATCCCCACCGCCTGGAACGCCTTAGCGCAGAGGAAATGGGTATAATCTCCCAACATCCCAGTGCCTTTGAGAGAGTGATGCGCATGACACCCATGGCCATGGAATCGCAGTCGATGGATTTCTCCCGCCGGCTCAGGGAGCTTGCTGGAAACAACAACTCCACTCCACCGCTATCACCAAGCCGTGCCAACTCTATGCATCGCCTCCTCAACCCCAACCCTTTTCAGCCCAGCCCGAAATCGCCCTTTCTGAGCACCCCTCCGTTGCCCCCCATGCCCCCGAATAGCACCACACCTCCACAGACACAGGTCAAGTCGAAGTCCTGTGAGTTCTGTGGCAAGACCTTCAAGTTTCAGAGCAATCTGGTTGTACATCGGCGAAGCCACACGGGCGAAAAACCCTACAAGTGCCAATTGTGTGACCACGCCTGTTCTCAGGCCAGCAAGCTGAAACGCCACATGAAGACTCACATGCACAAGTCTGGTTCCATGACTGGCCGCTCCGACGATGGTCTGTCCACCACCAGCTCACCTGAGCCAGGCACCAGCGATGTCACTGGGGAGGGAATGAAGAACAGAGATGGAGACTTTAGAGGTGAGGGCATGGGGCCTGACAACGAAGAGGAGGAGGAGGAGGAAGAAGAGGAGGAGCTAGAAAACGAGAGCAGGCCAGAATCGAATTTCAGCATGGACTCAGAGTTCTGTCGAAATAGGGAAAATGGCCCCAAACCACCTTCGGATGAGAAAAATCTTTCCTTGGGTAAGATGGTAGAAAATTCTGGACTCAGCTCCATTCAGCAGTACAATAACTTAATAGTTGACAATCGGAAAAGACTTCTGTTCTCTAAAAGGGGCTCAGAGGTGCAGAGGGGCGCTGGCGATGATGATTCGGTAGTAGGCGAAATGGACCAAGTCGTGCGGCCAACTATGAACGGAAGGAACTGTGGATCTGGTGACTCTTTCTCAGGCCTGTTTCCCCGCAAGCCCACTCCTATCACCAGCCCCAGCCTCTCCAACTCTTCTAACAAGAGGATCAAAATAGAGAAGGATTTGGAAATGCCCCCAGCCCCCCTAATCCCATCCGAAAACGTCTATTCCCAGTGGCTGGTGGGCTACGCAGCATCCCGCCACTTCATCAAAGATCCCTTTCTCGGCTTCACCGATTCCAGACAATCTCCGTTTGGCACCTCCTCGGAGCACTCTTCCGAGAATGGCAGCCTGCGATTCTCCACGCCGCCAGGGGACCTGCTGGACGGGGGACACTCCGGCCGCAGCGGTACCGCTAGTGGAGGCAGCACTCCACATTTGGGTGGACACGGCCGGCCCAGCTCCAAAGAGAGCCGGAGGAGCGACACCTGCGAGTACTGCGGCAAGGTGTTCAAGAACTGTAGCAACCTGACAGTGCACAGACGCAGTCACACAGGCGAGAGGCCCTACAAGTGTGAGCTTTGCAACTACGCCTGTGCCCAGAGCAGCAAGCTCACCCGCCACATGAAGACGCACGGCCAGCTCGGTAAGGAAGTGTACCGCTGTGACATTTGCCAAATGCCCTTCAGCGTCTACAGCACGCTCGAGAAACACATGAAAAAGTGGCATGGGGAACATTTGATGACGAATGAGGTCAAAATTGAACAAGCAGAGAGAAGCTAAGCCAGATTTCCTATTTTGCCTCACAATTCCTCGGTTATAAAAGGGGTAGCTGGATACTCTGTTTTTATTTTCGTTTGATTGTTTTGTTTGGTTGCTTGTTTGTTTTCAAGTTAATGGTTTGAGTTAGATTTGTCCTAAGAAACTGCCATCTGAGAATGATAAAGACATTAAAGAAGAGGAAAAATGCTAAAAAAAAAAGGGGAGATTTAATTCGGTGCTGGTCTAAATCGCCTATTTTGGCTTTTTATATCTAGCAATCCACGAGTGGATACATTAGACAATATTTTACATGGAGCCTTTAACTGTGCAATAATTTCTGTATTTATTGGATTTTTTAAGTGTTTTGGCATGTGCAGGTTCATTTTTATTTCACCATTTTTTTATTCCATTTTCTTACGTTTCGTTTTAAATGCTGAGATCTTGTTTTTTAACCCAAAAAACATCCTGAGATTTTTTTTATTAAACAGAGTATCGTTCGAGAAATCCATAGGCCGCTGCTTACCTACAATGTAGATTATTTAAACTACACGTGTAATTTCTTGAAGAGAAGCCGCATTTGATTTTTTAGTTTCAAAGTTGAACTGAGAAAGCTATTTCTTCTTTTTTTGTTGTTTATTATTCATACTTATACAATGAGCGGACAACAATCCTTAGGCCATGTAGCACGAACTGATTTTAGACATGTCAATCTAATTGGGTATGTAGCACTGAATGTCAGTTCTAACAGTTAATCTAAAGAGGACTGTGGGGCTGAAAAACTTTGTCAACTCTTCAGGTCCGAAATCAGGGAGAGGAGACGTAAAACAGACAATAGCCAAGGCAGCTGCTTTTCGGTACCTAGTACTGACTCAGACAACGCTATCTTCTAGATCGTGTTATATAGGTCTTACTCCAGTTGCCCGTAGTGAAGTTTAATCCCCAGCACCCTTTTCATAGACATTGCACTTAATCAAAGCAGTTTGATTTTGCTGAACAGCACAATAGTGGGTAGAAGGAAGATGGCTTCATGGCTCTCTTTGTGAGCTTTAAAACAACTCAGGGTGAGCTGCATAGCTACTTCTGCCAAGTGTGCTATCTGATCTCAGCCGTCTTCTCTGATAAAGTAGTCCAGTCCTCTGTTTCAGCTCATTCACAGGCCTCCCCTTGTCTGCACACTTCATATTGCACTGCCGGCCTCCTAAATGTCATGAATCACCTCAATCGTTCACATAAAGTGGCTCGTCATACTACATCGGTGTTAAAGGGGCAGTTCATCAAAAACGAAAATTCTGTAGAAAAAAGAAACATATCTATCAGAATTTCCAGGCTATACAATGAAAGTGAATGGTGATTGCCTGTGGTCCCTATCCACTATCATTAAAAAAAAAACGTGATTACAGAATTTTTCATGTTGTTTTTTTAACCGATTTTTTAACGTACGTCGCCCTGCCCCAAAAAACTGAAATATACGGTATTTTACAGATTACTCACATGTTTTTTAATACAGTGGAAAACCGTTAGAGAAATATTACAGAAAAACATGTTATGTTACAGGAAAAAAAATATTCTCTGTATATATCTGGCGCCCCAGCTACCAGAAAATTACAGTTGTTTTATGGGACTTTTTACAGTATATGAAAAATGGCAACAAGAACAAGCTGCTTCACTAGGAGAGTGAATTACACAAACACCACACACGAGTTAAAAGGAGAGAGAGAGAGAGTAAGAGAGAGAGAGAGAGAGAAAAGGGTCTGTACAGTCCAATTCGGGTTAGTAAAGCTAAGAGCACATTAGTCAGAAGCAAGGCAGAACCACCATTCTGTTATCCATTGACATTTATATCTGAACGTTTTTCTTTTGCATTTAGTTGTGTTGTTTCATTTATGGGGTTTCTAGAGGGAGTTACCACTTTAACCAGATTAGATAGTAAGAATATACCGAAGTATAATGCTGTCATTCTATTACAATGTTTCTTAAATCACTTGAAACAGCCCTATGCATTTTTGTACATATATATATTTATCAGTCATTTTGAGAAGCAAATTTATACTGCATACTAAATCTGATTCTAGACGTAAAACGTGTATGATATTGACTTATCTGGTTAATCTGGTCATGTCCCGTGTATTAGAGCCATCAGCAGGTATGCAGCTTAGTCAATTGCACAGTAAGAGTGTTTGTCATGACCTGTTGAGCGTGTGCTAAAACAGTAAGACATTTTTTTCTTTCTTTCCTCTCATTTAGGACTTCCTGTGATGTGTAGTTGAGCGCATTCTCTGAAGTAGCAACACGCTTACAGAATGCACAGCTGATTTTTCTCTATTTTTTCTCTTCTACCCTTATCTTTTTTTTTAAAGGGCTGTCTCTGTCACAGACCTGTTTTGTTGCCCGTTAAACACCCTTTTCGACAAGATGCCCTAACACCACAAATGATTGAACCGAGGGAATATTGTGGTTTCAAAAAAGACAATAAGAAACATGAGAGTGAAAGAAAGAAAACATACACAGCTCTTTGCAGTTGACCCGCACTTTATTATTTTGATTTACATATTTGAAAACAACAGAGAAACGGCTTCTGAACAAGAAATTATGTTGAAAAATTGATTTATTGGGCCTTGCTAGAGGGAGCATTTGAGATTGAAGTGCCAGCGTTGATAGGCTTGGCTTTCACAATGCTGGCACTATAAAAATGAAATTAATTTATTTGGACAGTTTTTGTACTGCCATTCAATTTGACATGAGTGTGCCTTGAATACTGATCTTCCTATTTATTGTCTTATAAGACAAATGCAACACTTTTGTGAAGCGAAGAATTGAAAAAATTAAGTCCTTATGGTTCTAATTTGCTTCTAAAACAATAATGTTAAAACAGATATCACATCATTTAAAGTTAAACTGAAATGAAAAGTAGCCAGCACAATACTAATGTGTGTCTATGTGTGTATCTATGTATGAATATGTACATATAACTGCACAAAAACACACACAATAGACAAATATATATATGTACAATTTTTCACTTCAGGACTAGACTGCGTCCCTTGAAAATAATGAATGAGTTTTTTTGCTACAAATAGTTGCGAAAGAGACTGGACAAAAATCAGGAACTACAGAAACTTAAAAGACAAAAAAAAGACGAAAAAAAGTCAAACGTTTAGTGCACTCTGTCTTAAAATACGTTTACAGTATTGAAACAAGTACAAGGGTAAAATGATATTTCTGTGTATGTGTGTTTTAAACAAACATGATTTTTCTTTTTTTCCCCCAAGTTTGCTTATAACGTTTCTCTGAATGCCATTGTGGCGTGTGTATATTGGTTTTTTGGTGACGGGATTTTAAGTATATATATATAAATATATATATATATATAAATATATATGACATTTCTCTTGTTTACTGTAAAAGTATACCAGTATTTGTAATATTGGAGAATGCCTGGGCATTTTACAAAAAAAGAAAAGAAAAAAAAGATATTTTTTCCAATTATAATTTTTCTGTCCTTTTCTTTTTTTTCCCGAGTTTCATTTTGCAGTCCAATTTAAATTGTGGGTCTCTAAAATGTTTTGTCACTGTAACTGTAAAAGTCTTGAGTTTTAGTAACTTTTATCTGCCTTGGGTGTACGAAAATAAAGATTCAATTGAATAAAAGAAAACAGAATTTGTAGGCGAAAGGGTCCGTGACAATGCAGAAAGATAATTATAGGACAAATACAGAGATTCCATGTGTATCTTTCTGGTACCTTCTTCAGTAATGGATTTTTTTTAATGGCTGGAATGAAATACATGTGTAGGCACTATGATGTGTGTGTGTATATATATTGTATATGTACACACATTTGGCAGGTTACAATTGTGAAAATTGAAATTAAAAATGTACAGATGAGTTTAAGAGATTGTCTGACCTTTTACTGTAGCTACATATACAACAGTAAATGTTTTGTTCACTCTTATCTTGGTTGTAAATAATTTTATATGCTTGCCCAGTCTTTGTTTTTTTTTTGTTTTTTTTCTGACAACAGTCTGTCTTTTTTAAACAAAGCCCCGTCAGTCTTCTGATTTGGGGCGAAATACCTGATTTATGGGGCCTGTAAAGTGCAGGTCTTTTAGCATGAAAAGAATAGAGCACAAATACAAAATGTTTTACTTGTCCAAGTCATTACTGGTCATTTTGTGTCATTTTCTGATCAGCAAGTAAAGAAAAGGTCTGGAACGTTCGGACAATCTTTCTCTCTCTCTTTAAATCTTCACACACACAAGAATCACATACTCATAACATGACAAAAAGAATCAATACAGTCTTCACTTTAAGGGGACTTGTAAATGTGTAGGTAACAGGATAGCCAAGCCAAACCTCACTGTACATAAACGGTCTCTCAATTGTGTGCAATTCACATCAAAGCGTTTTGCCTCTGACCAAAGGCTACAATTAGAGTCATTAAGAGCTACTAAAACTGACCACACTCATACAGATGTGAATCAATCACACGCACCCACCATATATACTTTCAAATCCTTCCCAGAATGCATCAGGCTCTGGTATCGGCATCTAAGATGTGGCACGTTGTGGAGGTCAGAGAACTCTGTATGATCGACCGCACTGTTTGTCCACTCATTTATACAGTACATTCATCTCAAAGATTGTGTTCACTTGTTTTGAAAGCCACCCTTCTGTGTATATTTTAGTCTTTTCTCCCTCCCATATTTCTTCCGAGCATTAGACGCTGATGCCCCTTGTTTGGACTGAAGCAACTTTGGTATGCAGGTCTTGAATAAAAAAGAAAAATAATTTGTAAAGCTGTTTATTCTTTATTTCTCACTCCACACTTCTTAAACTTTTCAAAATAAGTTTGAGAATCACTCAAGAGTTGAAATTACACTGGGCCACACAATACAACTCCTTCATGATGTTGCTTTATTGAACTGATTTAAGAGTCGACAGCTTCTGTTTTCTACGAGGTTATATAAACAGAAAGATAGGTCTTGATGATGATACATTACTGTAGTTGTAACATTGGCTTTCGGGCATGTTCTTTTCATCTCAGAAACCTTAAGGCAATACTAGACTTTTTAGAGCATATAAATATTTGTTTGTGTTTAAAGTCCATACGATGCTTTCTAGTTGCAGCCACTTTTCGTGACCAAATACGTAGGTTGAGCAATTTACTAAAATAGGCCGCATTTAGTTACAGAACAAAAAGGAAAAAACATTAATTTGCTTTAGTTCTAGTCTCAAATCCTCACACAGATGCAATCCACCGCATATACCTATGTGTATGTCATTACGGGGCCATTTTGTGGAGTGTGACAGCTCTCAGAGCTTGGTGAATGTGAGTTGGAGGGATCTAAAACCCCTCCCGGGACCTGTCGAGGGTATGAGTAAGCTGACTGATGGTTGGCTCTGCAGGTGCCCCATCCATCGCGGGCCTTGGGCGGTGAATTAGCGCTCATCCCGTCTGCGACGCCATCATTAAACCCCCTCGTTCCCAACTCACTACAGTGTTTAATACCCCGACGGCCAGCCATTGAAACCTCCGGCACATCCTGGAGGGGTTTAGAAACTTCACTCATTTAAAAAAAAAAAGGATTGAATTACCCCATACTAAGATTAAAAAATAAACATGGAGAACGTATGGAAGTACTTTCTGCACTGAATATCCACGGTGGCCAAACAAAACACTTTTGATATAACACGCACGGCCTTGTTGACTTTAGTACTGATGTGCTATTTGTCACGCCACAACTGAATGAGATGATGTTATAGAGTACCCTAAAATAGCACAAATTCTCATCAAACAGACGTCGCCATAACTACAGAAAGTGCACGATGATGTGAGACTGGCCTCCCACATGCTTCGTGTAACTTAATTGAAAGTTTTTCAAAACTGTCCAAAATAGAATCCACAATTAACACCGCCAGGGCAGGACAGAGATGGACCAGAAGAAGTTATGATTTGGCATCAGATTTAAGACAGGGGTGTAATTAAGCCTGTCCTTGCCCTTTTGAAGTCTCCTGTAGGGGGGATTATTCCCAGCGAAAGAAAAAAGCGAAGACGGAGTGCAGGATGAAAAGCAAGCAAGAAAATGTGTAAACGAGGGATGAAAGGAATGAGAGAGAGGAAGCAAAGGAACAGGATCCTGTGCTTGGCCAAAGAGTCAATCACATATGCACAGCCGAATATTTTATATATCATTATTTTATTTATAGCGCGGCAATAATTGATTCTTTCTAATAATTGACGGCAGTATAAAATGCATCCATTGACTCGCACGATAAAAGTTAATAGAGCTTTATTGACTTAATGAGACTCTAAAAAGGAGAATAATTACAATACTAATTTATTATAAGTATGCTTAGTACAAATACATTATAAAAACAACAAATTTATTATCAAAATTAAAAGTAGCGTATGAGTGATGATTGACTGAAAATTGCCATGACACTATGGCTGCTGCTAAAGTAAAAGAATGTGTTCGGCGAAAACAAGCATCATGTCTATTTAACACACACCCCACCTCCATATTCACAATATAAACAGCCCTGATCGTGTGTGTGTGTGGGCACAGGCCAGAACTCAACCTCTCATTAACCTGTTCCTGCTTATTTCCATTACATAAACAGCACCGGGATTAAAAGACACGCTTGGGTTATTCAGAAGGTATGGAATTATTTTGGCTCAGTCTGACAGCGTGCACAGACCTCCCCACTCATTAAAAGGCAACTTCAAGTGACTTAAAGCCACGGTCTTTACCATTGAGCCAGAGTGTTGACAGGTACGCTGAGACTTAAGACTTCAAGATCAACGCGGCTATTCTTTCCCACAAAATCCCCCACCGGGCCTCAAGTGACGGCCTAAGATTTTACTGTCGGATGGGGAGGGGGCGAATTCAAACTGCTAAATAGGTCTATGAGTGAGGTGCGGAGCCGTTCTAGTTTATTTCTCACTTCTACCTGACCCAGAGGGAATTGCAGCAAGACATGAAGAAAAAGTGTAATGGTTCCTTTAATTATCAGAAGTGAAGAGTCTCAGTGGAAGACAGCTCAATGAGCGAGCCATGGCGAATCAGGGATTCCCTAGACTTGTGTTGTAATTATTAACATTATTATTCAACTAACTGCTCCTTGTCCAATTGATTGACATGGACGTTTCATGGCTGTTTCCAAAAGGCACCGGTTCTCTCCTCTGTTTTTCTGACGGACAGATCGGCATGACAAATGACAAGAAAACTAATCAAATGTGTTTAAATCAATTTGAAGCTTAACAAATGCACATTTAGTAGAATTGCAGAGGACACAGTAACATCAGCACTTGGGAAAAAAACATCACATAAAACATACATGCAGCTTTAATTTAACTCTTAGAGGCAAAAAAACTGTTATCCAAGCGATGTAGTGAAAAAAAAAAAAGAACATACAGCCGTGGGAAAATAATTGAGAGACCATTCCAAATTTTCATTAAATGAGCATTTCTAGATTTATTGTGGCCGTTCAAGTCCAGCGTTTCTTGAATTTGAACAAAATCAAAGTCATCCAACAGCTATGTGAAAGACTGACAGCATGACAAGACACGGTTATCACATACAGGTTGTTTACTTTTCCTAAATACACCTATAACTGTTGTATTGCTTGTTTTCTTTGTAGTATTTGAGGTCTTAAAAAATACAGAGCATCTTATCGCTTATTTTGACCTGTTTCTCCAGTTTTCAGTTTTTATTTGAAACTTGGGGGAAATATTGCAGTTCACAGAATGAAACAAAAATGACCATTTTACCTAAACCCCTTTAAGCAGCCTAGTAAATTCAGAAAAGCTGCATGTGTTCTTTGATATGATCTCTTAAATTATTCCCAGAGGCTGATGTACCTGAATACATGTTGTGTTATTTAACTTTATTCAGCAAATAATCTTTCAATATTTATTGATATGGGGAATAAAAAAATATTTAGTTTTTCAGGAATGTATTGCATTCAGTATTCAGCAGCATTGAGTGAATAAAGGTTGACGATCAATGAATCTGAATCAAACTTTCTTGTGGAAATCAGAGAGAACCAAGACGACTAGATTCGTATTGAGAAGGTCACACTCAAAAACACGAAAACTATGCAAGAAAGCACTGAGACATTAAGACAAAGAAATAAAATTCCTTTAACAGCACACTGCGCCAGTCGCTCAAATGTCACATTTCTGTTTTTCATATATTTTTTTTCCTCTCCTTAAGTGACAACGGGGTGAGTTCTTTAAAAAAGCGGTTCTGAAGAACTGAAGACTCTGGCGAGGTGCGTGGTGTCTTTTTGATATTCAGATTTGCCTGCCTACACAGAGCATTATGACACATTTGGATGATCGCATTGTGGGATTAGGGGGCTGCCTTGTCATTTTCAACAACAATACTGCGATTTAGGGATGCTATTTCTCACACTGCGGCTCGCATTAACGCCGGCCCAGAGATTTACATAAATCTTTGTCTTAAAATGAAAGAAAGGGATTGAGACAATGAAGTTAAGCTGTAGAAATGGGAAGGAAGGTGTGTGTGTGTGTGTGGGGGGGGGGGGGGGGTTGGAGACCGGTAGATGCGGAAAATATATATATTTATTTTTTATAACTCATCTACCGTACTGTTCATAAAAATATGCATAATGCGTCTTCCTCACGTCTTCATCACGAAAAATAAGCAGGAAAAATAAACTTTAGCTACATATAAGACACGGAACAGAAGCAAAGTGTTATTCATTCAAAGCTTATTTACTGATTCATATTTCACCGAATCTGTGCGTTCCGTAATCTTATTGCCTGTAGCAGTCATTTCCAAAACTGACCTAGATTGTTGCACCACCCCTCGGTGATTGGATTCATTTCCTGTGATTGTGATTCGGTTTACATCACAGGGAAGAGATTGGAATCGGGCGATTTTTCTCTAAGGTTACTGCCGAATGCAGATTTTCAAGAACGGATTGAATCTCAGAGACATTACGGGCCATAATTTTTCTTGGTAAAATTTGGTTCCTGCACATACCTGGTTCCACTTCCCTTTAATGAAACAAAAGTTGATAAGCCAAAGATAATTTTCATAAGTCTTACCCCGCATACGAGATCGACGTGGTTTATGACTCCCAATTTGAAATGAAAGCTGAGAAATTCTTCTGCCGAGAAATGTGTACAATATTGATGAATTTTGTTATTCTTTTCACACCCTTAAAGGAACAGTTCACCCAAAAATCAAAATTTCTACCATCATTAACTCACCCCCTAATTGTTCCAAATGTACATACATTTATTTTTTCGGATGAACACAAAAATATTTGGAAGAATGCTAACAGTTCTTATCCACCATTGACTACCACAGTGGGAAGAATTACAGCCGTTGTCAAAAGTGCTCCAGTTTGCTTTCCTACATTCTTCCATATATCTTCTTTTGTGTTTAACAGACCAAAGACATTTATATATTTCCTATAGTAGTCAATCGGGGCCAAGAAAAGATGG
This sequence comes from Triplophysa dalaica, assembly GCF_015846415.1. Lineage (NCBI taxonomy): Eukaryota > Metazoa > Chordata > Actinopteri > Cypriniformes > Nemacheilidae > Triplophysa > Triplophysa dalaica. Next base: position 4,353,410 of record NC_079556.1, read on the forward strand.
TGAGTAAATGATGACTGAGTTTTTCATTTTTGCGTGAACTGTCCCTTTAAACCTGTGGGGTCCTAATTCAATCGATGACTACCAAAAAGTGGAGATAAATATAACATGCTTTCATTTATAATTCACCAAAATTGCCAGTTCTTCTAACACTTTTCTTTGTTTCAAAATCCTAAAGTTAGTTTTTATCTCCAGGTTTCTTTTTATGTGATATCAGAAACTGGACACTGTACATCATATATGAAAAAATATAAAGTAAAGTCATATATCAAAAGGAATTCTTTCTTTAAAGACATATTCTTCAACATCACACCATTTTGAACTTTACAGACGTCTGAATGTAACTCACAACAGACCATAACAGACAAGACCAATAAATACATGTGCAAAGTGTATTTTATCAAAATCCATTTCTTTAGGGAGCTCTTTCCAACACCAGGGCTGGGCAGGATCCATATGTCTAGCATATGATTGGATGCTTCCCTGCTGCTAAGAGAAGTGCCACAGATCTGTGCCATGGCAACACTTTGGTGATTATAATTGTGACAGAAAGGTTATTATTTATTGCTTTTCCTCCCTGCAGCAGACACTGGTGCTGCTGTCCATCAGTTCACAGTAATAAAGTAAATAAATGACAGTGGACAGATGTCCCACCTTGAACTAGTGAAAAAGGTTATTTACATCTGTGGATACCCACAATCAGCTCGCTCTAGATCACTCAGCAATGACAGTCTCGACAAGCTGACATCAGATAACAACACACACACACACACACGTACACACAGAGAGAGGGAGAGAGAGAGATCATTGCCTTATGTGTGTGTGTACAACGCTCAGGGATTTTTTGTTCTTTTTGTGATCGGTTCCCAGGTTCTAAAGTCCTAAGGAACATGACATTGTAATCTGGGCTATGTTTTATTTATGGACCCAACTGAAGCAGATAACCGCTGTTTTAACAAACAAAGATGATTGCTTCAGGGGCCACTCGCTCGTCCTGAGGTAATTAAGACAAAGTAGCTCCCTTGGCCGGGAGGCGGATCCATACAACCAGCTATTATTTTCCTTAAAAAAATACGAGAGAGAGAAAGAGGGAGGGAGGGAACACGCGTGAAAGAGAGAAAGATTGTACTTGGAGTGTGTGAAAAGAGAGCATTTGATTCAAAAGGTCTTTTGTCATGTTTTATCTGCGCTTAAACCTTCTAGATACACTGCGCTGTCAACAAGCTCGAAGGCTAATACAAAATACAGCCTCGACCGCAGTACAGTGAGCTTCAGAAGTATGGGGCCGAACATTGAAATTTCATATTTAAATCAAGCCTGGAAATAAAATTGTTAAATATTAGGATAAACATAAAGGTAAAATGTACGCCTTTGGCAAACCCTTTTTATTAGTATGTGAACCTTTGCGTTGCTCAAACTGCTCAATGCTTTGCCAAGTGTTTTACAAGAAACACAAGAAATAAATACATAAGATTTATACCACATAGCCGCCACTATTTGCGCGGCACAAATTGAATAAGCAACTTCGACATTCTTAAAGGAAGCTCCCTAAAAATAAGTTCTGTCATCATTTATTCACCCTCATGTTATTCAGATATTTTGAGAAATCTCCTGGTGGTTTTGTGTCCATACAATGGAAGTCAATGGGGTCCCTGATTGTTTGGTCACCAACATTCTTCAGAATATATCTTATTTTGTGTTCTGCAAAAGAAAGAAACTCATAGAGGTTTGGAATGACATGAGGTGAATAACGATCAAGGATTTTTTTTGTGAACTATTCCTTTTATTTCTACCTTTGTACAAAAAAATCTTGCTTTTAAGCACAAAATTTCTTCGTTGGAACGTCCTCAAATCATTCTAGGCTTGCATGAATCTTCAGTTTTGAAAAAAACTCTCGTTAATTTCCTATGCAGGTAATTAAACATGCAGTCAACACGCAGACGCATTTTTACCAGCAGTCTCCGTCTTTTGGACCGCACTCCATATGAAATCTAATGTATACACCACAGAGTGGGAAGCGTAGGACTGTGTGATGTAAATTATGCGTATGCCGTATAATGTATACATAAAACGCTATGAGAAGCCGTGTTTGGCTGAATATGCACGTTAAAATGGAGTGGTTTGTGAAAACAGCGACCTGGGCTTTCCCCGCAGCTTGTCAGGCACAATGAATGGGGCTATCTGTTTGTTGTAGGCCTCATCCCCAGCCATGTTTATTTGTAAACTGAGCAGACAATATGAAAAGCTGGGCTGTACAAAGACCCGAGACTGCCAGCTGGCTGACTGAGGGTATTCATGCCTTTCCTCAACCCCTTTCACAATAGCAAACCCCTCAACAGACGCCTGAATGCGTACAGACGCACAAATACACATACAACCTTTCATAACAGCCCTGAGAGCATCTTAAGGAAGCGTGCAGTCCACCGCCTTCTGCCTGTGTTCGCTAACATCCCTAAAACGACGTCCACACATGTACATACGCTGCCTTGGGTGTCTACTGTAAAGCCGTCATCTTACAATGGCGAGGATCAAGAAGATAGTTTTCTCAGTATCGCGTAGTGTCTGTATGTGAAATTTACAAACCAGTTTCGAACCCCCAGTGTGAAAACAAATTGGTCTCTTTTCCTGTTCACATCAATTGATGTTCTATTAAGACCAGATGGCCCTGAACCCATCTTGCAGAACATGCATAGAAAAATGTCAATGGCAATTAATTTTCTGTCTCTTCCCTCATGCTCTACACATATTTAGCCCTTGGCTTGAGGTATCCGGCCATCAAAAAAAAAAATCAATTTAATCTGTCAATTGTTTCTTCTATATTGCACAGAGAAAGTGAGATTTTTGCACAAGATTTTTTCCATTTATTCAGAGGCCGCTCATTTCTCCTGATACATATAAAAATGATTGATGCCTATATTATTTTATGTCTCTACAGATATTTAGCTCTTAGCTACTGCACAGTTGACTTAAAACAAACTCCTGAAAACCTTTGACACACAAAGTACAAACTTTGAAAAAAAGAAAGAAATTGAAAGTGATATTCATGCAACAGCACAGACTGTCGATAGGAACAAATCAGACAATTTTTCTAAAGCAATTACATACATAACAGCATCTTGAGATATGTGAAGGTTTGATCTTTAGAAAGAAACATGCACAGTTTGAGATGACTACTTCTGCATTATCTCTTCTTCACCTTGACACGTCTGCTTCACACACTAAGGAAAGTGTGTATGGGACTTCATAACCTCTCCATTATCAGCCTGAACTACTGAGAAAAAAACATGAACTACCTTCCCTCCAGTGGCCAGTGCATTATATCTGAAAGCTGTTCTCATGAAGTATTGGATCCTTTACGCAATATAAATCTATAACCTTGAGGTTTCCAAAATGTACAAAAACTCTCCGATCATGTCGCAATACACACAACGTACCAGCGGTGTATATGTTTCGGACTCCTTATAGTGAGACGAGTATGTTTTCATTCATCGTTTTGACCCCACACTCATCATTACAATTAGATTATTTTACAGTATACGCACAGCGTGTGTGCAGAGTCAATTCACGTCCCTGAGCGGCAGAAACACTTTTATTGACTTTTGTTCTGAACAGTAGGCCGATGACTTCTTGACTGAAACAAAATATTGTTACGGATACTGTTCTCAACGCAATAAAAACCTCACTCTGAATCGTGCACGTGCGGTGCAGTTGTGATATGAGCTTACATTTTGTGCACACTCAGACGGTTGACGTCCTGTGTTCCTACTATAGATCTTTTTATGCTGCAGATGATGAGCGTTTTTTAATTAAGTGCGTAATAATGTATAGATTACTGTATTTCAAAACTGCGATAACAAAACTGCATTATTTTGGAAAAAAGGGGAGGAATTGAGCAGTTAATAAAACATTACTGTTCAAAACAGCAGTAGGCTTACAGTTAGGCTACATAATGAATTTTGATTTGAGCTGTCGGGTCCGGGTACGGTTTGATTTCATTTAAAACCCACATATCGTAGCCGTTCTTCTAAAATCTTGGATGTCTATATTTGCAGGATTGGTAATGCATGGTTGGATGTTTGCAAAGCCCAGTGACAAACTTAAGGTAGACTAAAAAAAATAAAAATCACAACATTTTGAGATACAGGTTTCGGAAGGATAACCGTTATATAATAATTCTGCTATTTTATTTTTCAAACAGAGTTGGTGATAGACAGACAAAAGTTATTGCAGATTTAAATTATTGTCTTTTGTCTCATTTTGGCGAAAAGAAATAGAAACATTCACATTTTACACATAAAAACCAAAAATAAGTTTACTTACACAAATAGTTCAACCATCAAAGCATCAGTCCACAAAAAAATCTAAAATGATTTAGACCTCCCAGTATATCCAACCGGACAGTACTAAAGATGAAAATGAGTCTATCTGTGTGTCGTATTGTGAGGTATCGCATTTATTGCACATAATAATTACTCAGTGGACCAGATTGGGGTCACCCCATTGGGCTTCTAGGCACACAGTTGGTCGAAAAGCACGATTCTTAAAATCATCTTCACTTCTAAAAGTGAACGTGAAATGAAAGTTGCTTGCATGAAAATATTTGACTGTTTGTCTCATTTTTATTGTCAAATGATGCAATTATCCTGACACGCCCAGAGGGGAATGAAGCTCAGACCTTTCAATTTCCCTAATGTGTAATGACGATGAGCCAGAGAGCTTGAGAAAGAGTCTCCCGTTGACTCAGCTTTGCTTCAAAGCGGTCAGAATGCTTTTAACAGTGATTCCCCAGAAAGATCTCATTACAAATGAAGTCCCGCACATACAAAAACCCCAGTGATCCTGTTCCAGGCTACACCGAGTATCCCCTGCATCTTAAAAACGTACTAAGACGAAGCTCACAAGTGAGGAGTGTATAGTCAAGGACGGGAAAAAGAAACATTTTCTTACTAGAGATTGTCGGTCACTCGAACGGCCCGCAAATGCAATGAGTTGACCCAAAATGACAGGCTTCAGTAAAACCAGGGCCCTGTTAAACAGGGTGTTCTTTCGGCTTGTGGCTCTAGACCCTAAATTGCGCGTGCGAGCGGGCTGGGTGTTTTTGTGTAAGTTGTGTAAGCGTGTGTGCTTTTTCTATGGTACCAACAGGCACGGTTGGCTCCGTTCTCAATATCGTGTTACTAAACAGTGTTTTTGTGGCCAAATTCCCTGACCAGTCTATGATCAAAAGGCCACGAAATGAGAGATCTGGCAGCAGAAGCTAAAGAGCTGTGATAACTCAGCTCTCGTCCAAAACGGAGAGGAGAGAGAGAAGCCATCGAGATGGAGCAAGAGAAAGTGGAGCCAGGTACAGTGACAGGCTGTACAGTAATCTGGGCTGATTTACAGAAACGCTCAGTAAATTCTCAACATATGTCATTCCCTGCTTTTTAATGTTGAATATTTCACGTTTTTTGATAGAGATAAATCTAACTAAAACATGTCCAAGGTCATATGTCAAGGCAAAAAAAATATTAAAAAGATGAAGCAATGTGAAAATTAACTCACTAGTAAATATACTGTCATTTAAAGTTGCTTGCTTTATTTACACATCAAAAGTAGTACAAAATACAACCCTGATTTATGCATACATTTAGAGTTTTCATTCATATATATATATATATATATGTGTATATTAACATTTAGATCCTGTTTGATAAGCATGGAGGTTATAGACTTACAGATTTATACAGGCAAAGGGTCAATGAAATGTCATAAAAATAGGTCATCTGATTTATACCATATATATATATATATATATATATATTGTGTGTGCACATATATATAATATACTGGGTATATATATATATATATATATATTTCATATTATAGGAATGAGAGTTGGTACAGAAAATGTGCCATTACATAATCATTACAAAGTTATAATAAAAAAACACAGCTTAAAGGGACAGTTCACCCCAAAATAAAAATACTTTTAACCAAACAGTTCTCGGCCACCATTTACTTCTATAGAAGGAAAATTACAATAGTAGTCAAACGTGCCCCAAAACGGTTTGAATTCTACATTCTTCAAAATATCTTCTTTTCTGTTTAACAGAACACTGTGGTAGTCAATGGTGGCCGAGAACTGTTTGGTTACAAGCAATCTTCCAAATTTTCTCTGTGTTGGAAGAAAGAAAAGAAAGAAATGTATAAAGATTTTGAACAACTTGAGGGTGAGTAAAAGAAGATCCAAGAGATCGCCCCCAAATTCTTTTCATCTCAGTCACCATTGACATTTATTGTATGAGGATGCAATACATCTCTGTCAGTCTTTTTTAAAAGAAAGAAATCATGAGGTTGACAACTTCAGGGTGAGTCAATAAAGACTGAATTTTCATTCTTTTGCATGAGCTACCCGCTGATGAGCCAGCGTACAAGCGGTCCGACCTTTTTTGCTTTTAACAGAAAATGTAAATCTTCGATTTGATCTACACCTGTGGCTCTTGAATTTTGCCAAAAGCGTTTTCTGGGAATTCAAAGGACAACCTTTTTATTTCGCTCCCTCAACACACAGGGTCTATTCTTTCATCTATTCAATTTATCTCCCCTTTGACCTTGGGGGTCAAAAGTCAAGCAGATCAGACTGTGCTTGACCTTTTAGGTCCGTCAAGCTCACAGAGGAGTCTCAGGCTGAGACAGTGAGGGGTTAAGGAACTGTCTGAACTGCTCTGACCTGTTCCTGTGGTTACATAGCCTACCTCTCAATAGCTGCCTGCTAGCCCTCAAGCCAGAGATGGAGTGAAACATTAGATCCAGCCCCTCCTCCTGTTTGAACCTTTAGTGGGAGAAAAAGAAGCATGTTTTTTTAAACGTTAGGGTAGTTTCTATAGAGAATGGAACAACAGGGAGACAGACATTAACACAAATGTGTGTGTGTGTGTGTGTGTACGAGAAGGACCCTCAGAGTCGAGTTCACTTTAATGGTGTGAAGCTGTCTACGTCTTTTGCACCCAAATAAAATGATGAAAGCACCCCAACACAGTAATGAAAACAGGTTTTGGGCGTCTGGCGATTGTGTTGGCTTTTCATCTCCTGATCGTTCTCGATAAGCAAAACACTTTCCCCCGTCCAATCCAAAACCTCTCCTTCCATGTATATATTTTATTTCACGATAACATCTTTTTTGTCTCTCGTTTTCATTGTCTGAGCAGCGAATTATCATTGCGTGTTTTTTCCGCCCTCCACTGCATGCATACGTGCGTCTGAGAGATAAGTTGACCTTTCCGAAATCGCGGTCCGGCATCAGATCGAGCGGTTATTGCAATATTCCAATGTAGCGAGATTAAAAGAAAAAGGGCAGTTTTTGAATGCTTTGTTGTATTTGTGCCTACTGTACATGCTATTAAACAGAGAGTTCCCTGTAGCACGCTCACGGCTCGCCCCCCGACTTGCTGCATACCGTTTTCTCTGGTTGCGACGGCATTCCTATCGAACAAGACCAGGCAGTGCGATTTAACAGTCTTGTGTTTCTTAAGGGAGAAAATATTTTGTTGACAGGCTTGAGAATTTTCACAGGACACTGCATGTGGGTTTGCGTTCGGGTGTGTGCGAGGAGAGAAACCAAACTTTATGCCAGAGAAACTGTTAGACGCCGTTGAGAACGTGCACCTACAACATTTCGGGATGGGTGATATGTAAAGCTGTTTTCTGGGAAACCAACTTTGGCCTTTAATTCAAAAGGAGAGTAGGGAATAGGGTCTTTATGAAAGGACGCGGCACCTCGGCAGGCACGGGGTTAACTCTAAAATTGCCTTGTGAGATATTGAGCTCCAAGAGGGTGACCTGCGCAGATCTGTGCCGCTCCTGGTATTTTATTCAAAGCAGGTCAGAGAGGGTCAAACCAGCTGAGATATTGCAATGAAGGTTTACTCAAGTGCACCATTAGTCTTCGTAATAAAACGCATCCTACGCCTGCAACCGCCGGCCCCTATTAATATTCACTTTAACTGTGCGTCGCTGGTGAATTTTCCCTTAGTCAGACTGTCTCCGGGCAGCACAGCCCCAGACCTGCCTCACATAATTAGAATGATAAATCGACACGGGCCTCTTTTACGTGAGGGTTGAAGTCATCCTCTGGGTCAGTTCCACGGTTGTGATCAGACACCTATTCATCCTTGTCCAGCGTTTCAGCATTTATGTCCAAAAAAACAACAGCAATATACAATCGACACAGTTTCAATGCTGGAATGAGCTCACGTCAGGTGTGGACATGTTTGAAAAGCTCCCTTTTGGGTTTACGCAAACGGGCATCTTATGTTTTTGAGTGTGTGGAGAAACGTTTTTCACCTACTAGTGCACTTGTGTATATGGTTGAATGACAATGAAGGGATTTGATTTGATATAAAAAGCTGCAATGAAAAACCCACACATAAAGATCTACTATACGAACTACTACATAACACAAAACACAATATAATCAATTTGGAGAAATGTCTCTCCATACCATGACACGTTCTTCAAAATATCTTCTTTTGTGTTCTGCAGAAGAAAAAGTCTCACAGGCTTGGAATCACATGAGGGTGAGTAAATGATAAAAAAAACATCTTTGGTTTGTTCATGATCTCTTCGAACAAACATAAAGTTGCTTTAAGTAGTCAAACAAACATCAGGCAAAGAGAAAACCAAGAACGCTTGGAATCGACTGTATCTAATAATAGTATCTAATCCCATCTAATTGCTAAAGAGTTCTATTTAAATCTTAAACTGCCAGAGCTGTTGCGGCTCGCTAAGAAAACGCGAATTTGCATTTAGATCCCGTTTGATAAGCGTAATGGTTATAGACATTTGAATGGGCAAAGGGCCAATGAAACGTTCCCGACAAAAAAAAAAACAGGTCGTCCGAAAAATCAGCGATTCTGCCTGACGGCGTACTGTCAAGGCTTTTAATGGCTTTAGTAAATATACTGCGTGGAGAACTTGGATTAATTCAATGCAACAAAAAGCATTCCCCAGACATTCCGCTGCACTGTTCGCAGTCATTACGATATTTAATGATCATGTACGCTTAGCTTCAAATGAATAATCTCTTCACGACTCTATGTGGCTGCCTCCTCACGTGTGCTGTTTTAATACTGCCGGTATTAATTAAGAGCGTGTTAATAATGTTGGTTATGTTAAAAAGGAGAATTATGTCTCACCTGTGTGAGGCGAATCTAAACCTCTGCCTGTGGGTTATGTTAAAGTCACGAAAGGTGCAGTTGTGTGAGGAAAAAGAAATACACGGCAGTAATTTTAAAGAAACGAAATGCATCACAGGCATCTTATTTTAAGCATTGTCCATCTGACCTAAACTAGAGGCTATCATGATCTTTATAATTCAAAAAATATTGATTTGTTGATCAATCATCTTTGGTTTCTTGAATTCATTTGTGCTCTTTATATATTTAAGCTACCAGATGCAAGAAAAAACATAAAATCACGAAAGGGCCTCATTTACATTAACTTCCTTCAACAAGATAGGTAGACTGACTGTTGACAACGCAGCTGTCTCTTTGCATTCCCAGGCAGTTATGATGCCAAGTGCAAAAGCATGGGAAAAAATACTATGTTTTTAAAGAAGCGGTATTTAGAGGCGAGCCGTCTTTGCCCATAAGGGTCTCCATATGGGCCCGTGAGGACGGACCTCCTTCATCATTCTTTCACCTGCGCTCTGACAGATGGACGGAGAGGAGACCACTCGGCCGTTAATTGCCCTTTTCCCTGCTTTTGTAGTTCGTGGTCCTCAGGTTCGCCGGGCCCTCTCTAATTAAAGAACTTTGAGAGCGAGAGCGAGGCATCTGGTCACTGCCATTTCCATTCCCACTCACCAAACACAGCCAGCCAGACAATGATAGCCAATTATCTATTTTATTAAAAAAGAGGAGGACTTGGCGGGTAATGATTAGCGCAGATAGGGGTGCGTCAGCCCGGTCTCATGCACATCAAGGGCAGCTTGCTGGAATTCGGAGGCTGAGATCCAGCCGGGGCTTTTTGTGGGAAACAGCCGAGCAGTTCATTATACATTCAAGTATGTCAATCAAGGCAGCGAGTGTTGACCTCTTAAAAGACGGTTAATAATTTGCGCAAAATAAAGAGGGAAAAGGAACTTATTTCTGTAATCATTATGACAGGATAGAGGTATCTTAGGGGTCAACAGAAACTCTCATATGGGACTCGTAATTGGCTGAAATCGGCACCTTTGTGAAATTTGGGGCCACGCTTTCGATCAGTGAAACTATTTTTATCGCATACTTTCAATGGCGACTTGTTTAAACAGAACTGAAGTCTAAATTGGCAAATAAGACTGTTTTCACACTTGGTCGGAACCTGAATTCGACTGAACACCCTTTCTTTGCCAAAATCTTTTCATTTTGTACTTTTAAGTTACAGCAGATCAGACCAAAAAAAAGCTGGTGGCAGCTTTTTACCACTTCTAAGTTTTAATGCATTCTTTTCATTGTCCTTAAGTAATTGTGCCACAAATCTGCAAAACGTCACAATATTGAACACACAATCATGTGAGCAGCTGTTTAAAGGCAGTTTTTTTGAGGACAGAGTGACAGAAAATGCATCACACTACAATATGCGTGACCGGGAGGCGGGAGCATACAAATATGCAGTCTATACATCATGCTTTCATACCAATTGTGAACCGTACCGTATACGGTTCGTGTGTGCAGTCCGCTGGTGTGCACCCAGGTTTGGGAAACAGCTTTCGCACTTAATAAAGCAATATTTGAAGGCATCTAAAAGCTCCAGGGTGAGCGTGCCCTAAAATGAGAAGAAATAGAAAATTTTTAAGAACAGTGAGATGAAAAAGAACCCCACGATATTGTCCAACACTGTATCAGAAATCATCAACTGACAGATCATCCTGAGGTAAAGAGATATGTCGCTTTGAAGAAAGGTGTGGCCGTTGATCCGGGTTCATTGCCGTTCCCGGGTGATAATCTTTTTAGCTCCATTCCAATCATGAAGGAGGCTTCGGCATACCTATGAAACATACAAGCAAAGGTTAATCTCATTTGAAGATGCCCTCTCCTCTGTCCTAGTTTAGATAAGAGCATGAAAGACGGTGTTAAAGGTTTGCGCACATGTGCACATGAAAAATAACCCGGTTACTAGAACAAATCTTTTAGTACTTTTGAGGAAGAAATATCTAATCAAACTAACAAAAATATTACATATTTGGCTGTAACATATATATATATATATATATATATATATATATTAAATAAAATACCACCGATGACAACAAGTGTCATCATGTGTATTTTTATCGATGAACTGTCATTTGAAACAGAGATTTCTCACACGCTTTAAGCACATCATAACACATAGTCTGTTTTAGTACACATCTGACATGACGAACCTAAATGAGTCAGAGTCATTCACTAATCTCTTTGATTCATGGGTGTTTTGAATCATTTAAAAGAACCGAGTCATCAAATCAAGCTTATATCACATCAGCATTGAAACTTTTCAAATTAATTTCCCTGTCAACCTGAATGCAGCAACATCGACCTAAATTCTCATTATTTCTCCACTTGGCAAGAAAAAATGAGTATTATATTCCTGCGTATTGTCTATGGCCAGCATGTGGTCTTAATCTGATTACCTCCAATCTTCCAGCTCCACCAGCTACGTGTGTCCACAGTAATACCTACCAAGCTATATAATTTACAACACAAACAACTATGATTGCATGTGCTTGTACCCTCCTGCTGCTTTCGATTCTGATATCAGTGCATTGTTGTTTCCTTTTCACTTCCTGCTCATCTTCCTCAAAGGCATCAGGGGCTACAAGCACTTAATCAATGAATTAACAGTGCAAGATCTGCAGAGTGGATCTGGGGTCAAAAGGATTTAAACAGGCCTTCTGAGTTATGCCATAAACAGTGCATCGAGTGCAATAATTGACCGGGTGGTAATTTGCTTAATAGCCCGTCGAATACACGATGCACAGCTCAGGAATTGAACGACACTCGGAAGAGGTGAGAGACAGTGACCTCTCCGTGATAAATTGACAACCTATCTGGGGATGGAGAAAAAGTGGACTTTGGCCATGCCACCTTGCTGACTAGCAATTGGATTAATGGACCGGAGACACTAGACGGGTGCTTGGTTTTTGTAACTGCGGCCAAATGCCCTGTGTGCCAGCTGGGCACAGGGCCAAGGTGATTGGAATGAGGTTTGGATGGGAGGCTATTATCACGTCTGCTTCTTATAAGATCACATACAGGAAGACATAATCACCTATTGTATTATTAATAATAAATTAAATTTGCAATATCTGCAAAAGAAAGAGAATTGATCAGTAAAGATCAAGGCAGGGCTTTCAATAAATGTGCAACTCTACCTGAGCTTGTTCTTATGTATGTTCATTTACAATAAAATGTATTTCTTAAACCAGCATGTAAATAACTTATATGTTATGATGTTTTGATAGTTCATCCAAGAATGCACATTTTGTCATTATTCACACTCGTGTTGTTCAAAACCTGTATGTCTATGTGGGAGGGGAAAAAAAAGATATTTGAGAAGTGTCTCAACAATTGAATTAAATGGGGTCCACTGTTGTTTGGATACCAATGTTCTTCAAAGTATATTTTGTGTTCTGCAAACATTAGAATGCGACACAAGGAATGACAAAATGGTGAGTAAATGAATTTGGGTGATTAAAAGAGACCTGAGCAACCTGAGAGGTCAAAATCCTTGTGAAACGAATAATAGTATTTTTAAAATATATTCACTCATAACATTTGGCTTTGTGGAAATCCAGCCCAAGTCGACAGACAAATAGGCAACAAACTAAGAATTTATTTGGAAATAAAGAATATATCTAAAAGTCTTAAAAGCAGAGGATGCAAAAACAAAGCTCACCTCTTTAAACAAGGATTTAGTTTTGATGAACTTCCATGGAAGCCACTGGTTTATGGTTCAACTGAAATCTCACAGAGGCGTCATTTGTTTGCAAGTATGCTGGTGACACACTTGATTTTTTGTTCATGTTCTGTTTCAGTGGATATAAACAGATTGGAATTAAAGCAGCATTTAGACAGGATTGCATGACATCAAACATGAAGGCAAATCATATTGCGGTTTCAAGATTTTCTTTAAGTACTTATTTTATGTACAATTCATTCAAGGGGCTTACCAAAGTAAAACAGAAATTATAAACATATATTTTGTAAAACAAATAATCATGTCCATATATCATAAAATCATATCCGCATGAATCCAACAGTATATTCCCATACACCATTTCAGTACATGGAATTAACTTCTGGTTTCACACTAGGTAGCCTTTGATTTGAAGTCAATAAAAATCCTGTTTTAAAAAATAAATAACTCCACGTAAAAGAGAAAGGAGACAACCCGTACGCAAGCCATTTCTTGTGGGTAGTATTGTTTGATTAGGCAAGGGCACAGTCCAAGTGCAGATTTCAATTGTTTATAACAAATAAATAGATAAATAGTTAAATTATAAAATAATGAATAAATAACGCAACAAAAAGTTGATTGATGTCCGTACATACAGGAATCCCTAATGGAAGGCATGTGACAGTGATTGCAAAGGCCCATTTATCAGTTGATGTGTTATTATGATTGGGCACGTCAGTCTTTCTCCACTGATTAAAAAGAAGCAAATACCCCCCAAAATGTACCCAGCATTCACAGTTGCCTTTTTTCTTCCGCAAAATGATGAGTGCATATTATTCTGTCAATCCTGAGGAACCAGTGACATTCAAAGTGAAGCCAAAGATAAGAAAGAAATGGCGTTCTCATGAACAACTTTAGCCTCCTCCCCCCGCACCCAAAGAAATAAAAATAAAGCAGCGAAAAAGAGAAAAGATTATTAACAGAGATGCCAGTCAAAAGTCCAACACGTGACCATCATTTTCCGGGGTTCGAGTACAGGAATACACACTTGAAGCGAATAACTGTTAAATTCTCAAGGGCCAAGTGACAGCTGATCAGACCCTGCCCACACCTCCGGGTGTCCGCTTGTTTGTTAAGAAATACAGACACATGTCTTCTGTGCAGACAGGCATTGTCTCGGAGCCGTGCTGACGGCAGGAGTCCACTTGTCCTTGTTATCTGGTGTTTTTGCTCTGACTGCAAGTTTCCTGTTGCGTGTCTACATGTGTGTGGCGTACGTTCTCGACGACAGAAATAGGTTAAAACCCCTCGCTGGGCACAACGATGACAGGTCTCATCACCTGAATAAAGAGAGCACCCATGAAATGATACCTCAAATGGGATATTTTTAATATCTTGATTGTTTGAAAATGAACGGAGAGGATACGGAGTCATGCTTACGTCTCCATTATAACAGTATGTTTCATGTTTTCAATAGCTTCTAAGATTTGCAATAAAATAATACATATTCCTCAACAATGTATTTCAACAATTGTGTCATGTGTGTCTCCAAAAGTGAATGTGGCTGAAACATCTGAAATAGAATTCATACTTGCGCCGTTGAGAACTGAGCAATACAATTTACCTCCGGGTCCAATACAGACCCTGTAAATACTGTTGATTTCCAACATTGACACCATTGATGGAGTTGTAAAGGCTTAAAGCTGTCGTGCTTCCGCCATTCCAGATCTAAATGACGACAAACATCATGACTCAGTGTGTAAGTGCCGAGTTACGAACTACTTCGGATATGAGCAGATTTATTTTAAGACTATATAAATCACGCACATTCTCTATAAATGTGACTGTGAATATGCCCAAACACACTTAGCTGTTGCATTTTGCAAGTGAGATCATTTAAACTGTCTGTCACGCTGCAGCAATCATCATATTTAAAGAAATGAAAATGGCTAATGTAACCCGGTCAATACGGGCCACGACAATAAATAACGCAGACTTTGGTTCAGGAGCTGAGGGCAGGAATGTGTTTCCGCCACCCATGTCATTTTAATATAGTGTTTTAATCATGGCAGGGGTTGTTAAAGGCTTTGGCTCACACTCTCACCGTACATACAGTTTCTGGCCCAGTAAGCTCGCCACGGAAGAACGCTAAACCCTCATCTATATTTTCATCACTCGCATCATGCCGAACAACGGCGGCACGTTCTCCGCAGTCAACACAGACTGCATGATATTTTCTTTTTAAATTAAAAAGACAAATGCCACATGTCTGGCAATAAAAGGGCTTTGCTAGGAAATAATTCCAGGAGCGCCCGTTTTTACACCATTTATCCTGTTACAAAAGCCTTTGTGAGGCGCTGGGAAGCGAGCGTGTGCGGGAAGGCTGGGACGGGGGCATGAAGGCAGCTCCAGCAGAAGTTGGGTGTTAATTCGGAGATTGGCCGAAGATTATTGCAGGTTCAGGCAGATTCGGTCGTGCCGTTCAAGTCGGTGCTTTTCTCCGCTGGTAACCATGCCAACTATGCCAGGAAACTATTAAACAGCTCTGCATCAAAAAACAGGGACCCTCGAAAGACAAAACTCAGGTCTATCGCACCCAAAACAGGATAAGCTTCTCATCATTTAGGAAAGTTCCTATGCGTACAGGGCAGGTGAGGAACCCTCAATCCAAAACTCATTTTCATATTGTTTCTCCCACATTCTGGTGGATTTAAAATGAAAATACGCGAAACGGTATTCAAAGTGACTCGTTTGTTTAACATCTGAATATGCTGCATTGACTGTAAAAGGGTATTCAAATACATCTAACAGTCAATTTTATAACAACAATTTTAGTTTGGATTTTTGAGTTTAAAAATTGCTTTGATCTCCTGGGAGAAGGACGTGTTTTGGGCTTTGACAGTACGATCACCTGTGAAAATGCAAAAACGGGCCTGAGGAACGGCTTCAGGCCAGCGTGACAAAAGGCCTCGCTGCATAAGCTCTATGGCCACTATTGTCCCATAAAACAAAAACCTTCCACCCCCTCCGTCCCTTTCCCAGCAAAACTGAATCCGTCCTTCTTTCCCTACTCTTTTGATTGGTCCAAACCCAAAACAAAACGAAAGAAAATAAACAACAAAAAACCCTTAATTATGGCCTAGGTGGCTTGCAGGGATATTATTTCACGTCGGACAAGTGTTTAGCTGACAAGCGGTCTGAGCTTCTCTTTCACTCGACGATCAAAAAGCCAGGCAACAGATGTCAAGCTTTTGAATTTCCACACGGAACATGACCTCAGGGGTCAAGGCCTATACATCCTGCCCAGGCCCCAAGCTGTGTAAGGCGAGGAGTCTCCCGGGGCAGGTGGGCTCGGGTACGCAACCATCCCAGCATTCCCTTGCACTGGGTCGTGGCATAATGATGCCCCGTTTATGCCCCTTGTGCATCACTATGGTGCGATGCGGGCCTGACAATGGGCTGTTTCTGGCAGGAGGCTGGGGTGGGGTGTAAGGGTTAACCTGGCTCACTCCATGGGAAAGAAAACATCAATAGAAGCGGGTATTAGCAAAACTGAGGCATAGGTTACTCAGGAATTAATGAACTTTCAGGCAGACTCCTTATCCCCGTATTGACAAGATGAAGTTGAAAAGCTGCTCAGGTCTCGAGTGGTGAAGCACATAGAGGAGGGGTTGTGAGCGACTGCGTCCAGAGGAAAAAAACTCACTGAAAAAAGGGGAAGAGAGAGGGAAAAAGAGAGAAGCTTAGGACCCTGTTGAATCGTAACATCATTTCATTCAACCAGAAACTAACATATAGATTGTGTAAATGATTAAAAAAATATATTTGAGTGAATGAAAGTTATTTACTCACCCTCAGTTTGTTTTAAACCCATATGGTTTTCTTTAGCCCCTGTAACCTATTAAAAAAATGCACTGGTCAGTCTTTTTCATGCAATTATTATAAGACAAGAATGCAAAAGCGCCATATGTCTCTGAATATTTTTTGTCTTTTTCTTTTGATAAATTATTTTCTAATGGCAAGGTTAAACACAACTCAATGGCTGTATGCAACACATTTTACAGTCTGTTCTTTATTCAAACCATTTTGAAACAACTTACCATGGTATTGCCTGAGAAAGCAGCTGTTCTGTCAAAAGGTGATGCTAAGAAGAGCAGAAATTTGGACACGATGCAGGATGAATTTGGATCTGCAATTTACAACATTACTCAATGTGTTTGTAGCATGATTGAAATCTGTTTGGCATTTGAGGAAAACAATTCTGTGTTCACACGTTCAGAGAGAGCGTGAATGTATGGTGTAAGAGATGTAAGTACCTGTCCTGGTGGTACGGCAGCTGTGTGTGACTCCCGTGGTGTTTGTGGTGGCAGGGGAAGCCTCCTGCTTGGACAGCGCAGGCTGATCCGGGCAGGGCTGTCAGCAGAGTTGGGTGGTTGTCAGTCAGCTGCTGCCCCTGCTGAGGAGTTTGGCCCATTTTGCATTAACACCCTGCCGAGATAACGCCTCTGATCGCACACACCGCTCCGCCTGCACGTCGCAGCACTGCCACGCTCGCTCTTCATAACTGAGTCATTTATTCAATTTTACATGTGTGATTGTTTCACAGGTGAACACCAGGAGGGTCATTTGATGGAATGGGTGCTTTTTCTGTTTGATTCCAAGATTTTAAGCATTCTATTTGACTAATAATTTATCAAATAAAATGTGTTGTGTAATCTCTTGATGTATGAATATATGTTCAGATACAAAGCCTTCGAAAAGGTAACAAGGTTGGTGGTAACAGTGTTGACAGGTTCACAGTTAAGTTTGTCCATGCAAGTGTTGTGTTCAAGATTACAAGATACTAAAAAGAAAATGTTTCTACATACTTTATATCTGCTCAGTTCAGTTGTTTATATGCAATATCATGGTAACAGGGATGACTTGAGAGGCCCAATCTCATTTCTGCCTCTGCTCATGTGAGTATAATAAGCCTTTATTTGGGCTTTAATAAGGATTTAAACAACAAATATCTTGTTTATGTTAAATTTCATGTTGTGTTCAGTTTCTTGTCTTGAAAACTTTGATAAAAAGTCGCACACTTTACGACCGCACTCCGGAGACGACGAACGGATGAGTGTGTGGTGAGCTATTGTGACGAAAACGTTCAGGGTCACTTTTTAGGCTGTAATCCACGAAACTGAAATGACTTCAACTGACAGCAGCATCTTGGAAGTTTGTGATAAACGTTGTAGCATCTCCGTAGGATCAGTGACGTATTATTATGACAGTGTAGTGGTGGTGTTTTTAGCCCTTGCCACTCTGTTTCAAGGTAGGTAGGTGAAGGGATATAAAATTGGAATTAGGCATTAAATATTTTTTACAATCAACAAACATAAGGTCTTTAAGAGGGTAATGTCATTTTTTTTTCTTAAAATCTATAACAGCAACATGAAAAACACTGTCCAGTGCTTTCATTATCCAACAGTTTCTATGTCAATTTAGGTTTAAATCTAACGTACAGTATGTCATTAACTAATAATATTTAATGTAGTTCATCTTTCTATATAGAAACTGATAA
Organism: Triplophysa dalaica; assembly: GCF_015846415.1. Lineage (NCBI taxonomy): Eukaryota > Metazoa > Chordata > Actinopteri > Cypriniformes > Nemacheilidae > Triplophysa > Triplophysa dalaica. Next base: position 4,371,867 of record NC_079556.1, read on the forward strand.
CAATCTTAAAGACGGTAAAAAGTACATCCCATGAAAGTCTGATATATGCTTAGCACTTAGCACTACAAATAGAAAATTCTAATTAAAAACTTTAATTTCGTCAAGTTCATTTGTAATTCAATTTAGTTTAATACCATGTTTTCTACATTTTCTATACGTTTACTTTTTCAAATCTACATCTTTCTATATGCATGTAAAGCTGCTTCGGAACAACTCAAAACTGTGAAAAGCAATACAGATTTTATCATTTGTTTTCATCAAATTGTACATAATTATGTGATAAAATTTGATAAAGCTGTGTCATGGTTTCCCAAAGAAGAAACAAAAATAAAGACCCCAAACAAAGTTACAACTTCAAAAAGTTCCTCATTCAGAAAAAGGTTTTTTTTTTTGGGGGGGGCTTGTTTTGTAATGTGTATATAATATATGATGTATACAAATGATTATTGTGAGGGGTCCACGGATCACTGTATAGACAATCATGTACAGAACATAGGAAGGTTTGATAGGAGTAGCGGAAGGTGTAGAAGACTTTTGCTCTGGATGCTGGCGGAGGGGGAGGCAGAGCAACGATGGTCGGCCTGACAGGGGTGGAGGGGTGGGGGGAATTGTACATGCCTCGGGGGACGTAAGCCTCACACTCCGCTATCAGCGCAGCAAGGTGAAAGAGATGTCCAGCTAATTATACAAGCAGCGCTGAGGCATTCTGCTTGAGTGACTTTGTCCTGATGAGCTGACAGGGGAAAGCCAAGGATGCCGTTTGAACAAAAGGAAAGAAAAAGGGAAGAAGAAATGAGGAAAAAGGAGAGATGAATGTCTTTGGTCGTGAAGTGTAATCCCACGCTTGCCTTTATCAGCCTTTCTCGGCTGCACCTGAAATGTTGCCCGCTGCTTCTGCGCTAAGCCTTAGCATAGCAAAGAGGAGAAGCCTGCAAAATTTCAGCTTCCATAGTTTTTTTCCCTTTTGCCTGCCTACCTTTTGTTGTGTGACTATGATGCAGAATTATTCAAATCCCTGCATCGTTTCTTTTTTCGTGTGGTGGTGGTGGGTGCAAATGAAAGCAGCCCTGGCGCGGATGCCCTGGGGACTAGCGGGGCGTGAGGAGAGCGCTGATTCAGACTACACAGTGCCACCTTGAAGCCGTACTGTTTGTCCTACCCGGGCACCAGGCTGTTCATACGGCTCCGGGCGGAAGCCCTGTAGACTGGGCGGAAAGCAAAAGCTTAGCCCTTTAATATGACCCCGTCATTGTGCTACACTTTCTGCATATGAAATGTACCTGCATAAACACGTCTCGCCTTTACTCCAGGGGTTGAGAACTGACTGAAGTGCACTGAAGTACGCTCAGTGTATGACAGATTTAACTAAAGAGACATGATATGACCGCATTCCAGAAAACATAGAGTCTGACAATTGTATCAACTTGCTATTCAGGTTGCAGATATTGCATGTGACTTTCCCTCCCAGATGCACCCTTTTAAACCTGGTATTAAGATCTTACTTGTGATTCAATAATATGTGGTTAACCAAGATGTGTTTACACCTGGTAGTGTCCCAAATGCGTTTCCTGCAAACAATGAATTTGGTTTCTTGTTATTGTGACTAAATGCATCACTTAATAGTCCAAAGTATACCTAAGATATACAGTAGGTGGGCTACTTGAAAGGTACTTAAAAAATAAATAAAGAAGTGCACAAAAACACACTTCAAGTACTCTATTTGACTCATTTGTACTTAATTAACCAAAAAAAGTTTTTTGGTACTTTTTAAGATAAACTTAAGAAGATCTAAGTGTACTTACCTGTGCTTTTTTGAGACACCATCAGTACTAAAGACTATGTATATTTGGTAAATTAAGTACAATTTTTAAAGGAATAATCTGGAGATTTTAGCGGTATCTAGTGGTGAGCTTGCGAAATTGCAACTAAATAGCTCACTCCATCCCTCCCCCTACATTTGAAACACTACGGCAGCTGACACAGGACAAACATGTTGTCACGTTTTCGTTTCTTTGCTGAAGGAGATAACGTATTTACGAAATGCGCTCTGTAGAGTAGCTTGTCCGTTTTGGGTTACTGTAGAAACAACATGGCGAATTCTATTCTATTCTACGGGACCCATGGTCTATGCAGATAGAAATAGATCATTCTAAGGTTATAAAAACATAACGCTTCATTATGTAAGATCTTTATACACCTCTGAACACATAGTTAATTATTTTAAATTGCATTTCTGTCAATCAATCCTCCAAAACACTATACACAGCACCTTTAATGTGTGAAATATTTATTAAATAAAGTGTACTTTATTGCACTATGTGTTGAGACGCTGTTCAGCTGTTACTGTACATCTTGTGATCGGATCGCCCGCTCGATCCTAATCCAGGTGTAAACAGGGTCTTTGGTGTTGGTTCGTGGCACTCAGGTAGCCTGATAATCACTTGGTCTTGCTCGGCACGCAGCAGCAGTCAGATTGTATCTTGGCCTCTCGTCTCGCCGTATCAGGAAACAGAGCGTGAACGTGCTTGGACAGCCAGGACCAGATGATCAGGTCAAAAGGTCCCCGGATCACCAGATTGGAAGCTTCTGGGCCAATGTGAACCCTTCGTTCTACGAACACCTTGAACTTCTCCAACCCTGCTGTCATGACAATGAATACTACATCCCGCTAGCAGCCCACTGCCTCTGTCCAGGCCTGAAACAATAGGCCTGGCCATCGCCGGAGGCTGTGGAGTTCGGTTTCTCAGAGGTTATCTCTTAGTCTCACTGGCCCTTCAGTGTAATTATGCATAATTGCCCTGCCACATGGAGCATAAATGTGGCGGAGGGAAAAAAGCCCCATGAAAAGAAAAACTCCTCACGGTAAAGTCTGTCTTTTCTGGAAAATCGCCTTTGACTTTGACTCATGTATGCCCTGTGCATTCATCAAAGGCCAATGACGATTCAAAAGGCTGGCCGTAGTGATGGGTCATTAAATGCTAGAGAGTTCTCTCTTGTCAACCCTCTAGCTACTGGCTGGGTTGCATATGGCCATGTCAGAGACCCTTCTCTGAATATCTGGCCTGGATAGAGGCCAGTCCTAATGGCTGGGTAAAGGAGTAGCAAATAGCAGAAACTGACAGTTGGAAAGCCTTGGGAGGGGAGAATGGAAGGGAAGAAAGAGTGTGAGATGTGGCCTGCTGTAGGACATTGTGTAATGGCACAAGACTGTCCTTTCGGGCGAGACAGGGTGCTCTCCAGTAATTAGACAGGAAGCTGATGTCACCCGCCACCTCTTGTGTGGTGGAGATGAAAGAAGGGGCCAAGGTGGCTGATCTTTTCTCTTGTATCAACCGAAGAGGACAAAAACGAATGCTACCTCATTTACATAAGGGCAACGAGTCCTTCATAATGTTTCTTCTACTGTACATACAACGTCAAGTCAGTTAATGGGAAATACAGTGACTCAAACATAAACAAGTTTCTAGGTCAATTTAACCCAATGACTGGGTTTGCCCTTTAGACCCAATGCAGAGCTGGTTTGATAGTATGTGAAATGCAAAGACATTCATATGTTTTTAAGTGTGGAGGGCAAGCAAAGACTATGTACGCAGTCTTCCATTTCCTGAAAAAAAGAAAAAATGTCAATGACTCATCTTGCACTCAAAAGTCTACAAATTTAGATTGGCCCACCCCCAAATATTCTCTGCCCCAACTAGCAAAAGCAAGAGGAACATCATAGTTTATCACTGTGATGTTAACTAAGTACTATTGGCGATTTCTTAAAGGCACACACTTTTGTTTAGCTTTGGCCAAACTTCAACAGGCAATAAATATTTTCATGCTAAAAACTACACCCGCAAAGCAATTTCACGACTCTTTACATGTCCATTATGGCACCGCCATCAGCCATAATTCTAGGTCTCCAACCGGTCCAGTTCACCTGCAAGCTTTCAACTTTTCAAAACGTAACCGAGCCGGCACGCCTGCATTTACAGACAGAAAACTGACCTAACCTTATATTTAAAAGTAAAGCGGTCAACGTTAATTTCGACCACTTTTCAGTTCAAGAATGGAAAGCCTGACAAGTATCTCCTTTTGCCCTATCGGCCTCACCCTGTAAGTTACCGGCCCTCAATGTCACTCTCGTTGTGTCGGGGCTTATATCCATTCCCCACTCATGCACTTACACTCTCCTGCAGGCCTCTCGGAGCCACGACTGCCAAAATTAGGGAGCAATTAATGTCAGTGCTGATGGCAGTGGTTATGTTAAACTGACTTCTGTCTTCAGCATTTAAGCACATTCACTCCATTATTCATTAACTGTGAGGGTTGAAATTACTGTCAGATGAAGAAATCAGTGTCAGGTAGAAACGGTCGGGCTGTCCGGGCAGTGACTCAGTCTGAGCTGCTTTTACACAACTGTGACCCTTAATGGTGACTTCAACTCCATTGCCTGGAATTGTGGGAATTCGCATAAAGAAACTAAAACCACAATACTCACAGCATGAAAAATAACAATACTTTTTAATATGATATAGCGAGCCTACCATAATACCAATAAACAAAAAAGATGGATAGTAAATTGTTCAGATACTGAAATGCGATTGGTCAATTAAAATGCAATATTTGGCCATGTTGGAATGGACACAACATGGTTTGGGAAAGATTACAAGGAAAGGGACATGGTTCCAATTCTAAACGCATTGTCAGAGACATTTTAGCCGGCTCAGAGCTCATTCCCAAACATTCCATTACAAAATGGCTTGGATGTTAGCAGCCCAACGTCCTTTGGGTATAGTTTGGCTGCAGTTTCTGTCTATCATGCAGACGATTCTGTGTTGGTTTTACACAAAAACGGAAGAAAGGACGGGGAAAATGGATTTAATTACTCACGGAAAAAACAAAGCACTTAAACCGTTATTTCAATACCTTATTTTTCCCGCCTGCCTTTCTTTTCTCTGACACGACTGGGGAGAGCGTCGGTCTCACATGTTTCTCGCGGCTGACCAAGGCCAAGCCGGTAACACAGAGAGAGCTTGGGGCGCAAGCCAACAGTTTAAGGCAAATCATAAAAGCAATCCATTAGAAAAAAACGAGAAGACCATTGAACGGAGCAGAGCTGGAAGCCACTCATAACAGGTGAAATGTGCCAAGGTCTGCACTCACAAAGGACTCTAATGCGCCCGTCGCCAGATCCTTTTTGTGAGCGCGTGATGTCATTCATTGTGATGCAGAATCCAGAGAGAGAGAGAGAGAGAGAGAGAAAGAGTGCCACACACAAGTGACAAGACCAATATGAGTTGTATATCCTTATAAAAATCTAAGTCTCTCTCTCTCCTGCTCTCTCGCTTTGTCTCTTCGCCTGTCTCTTTGTCTTTCTCTCCGGCACGCTCGCTTATCCATGCACACTTTCACACTCACGCACTCTTTTTTCACTCCTTCTGCTGTAATTCTTCCAGATTACTACAGCAGGGGGCAGTCTGGCATCCGCACGGATCCCTGGCACTGGCTCATTGGCTTCCTGAGATGCCTGTTAGTGTTGTGTGTGTGTTTCTCTACGAGCGCTGCTGAGCAGAGGGCAGTAAGAGGCCTCTCCAGCCGAGGTGCCTCGCAAAAAAATCTTCCACACACTTCACCTTTACTTCTTTCCAGGAAAACAGTGGGCAGCAACACTGAAAGCAGGATGACAAGAGATGTACTTTCTGCTGTCTTGTAAGTGCTGGAGAGCAGAGAGAGTGTAACCAATGGTGACAAAACAGCATGAGACGTAGTGTTGCGTGCTACAGTATTTTATGTGAAGGGTATATTTTATCCGGCAGGGAAAAAGGTAACACTTAACTATAAGGTTGTAGTTAATGCATGTGCTAAAATTAACATTTTTTATTTTGTTTATGTTGATAAATGCAGACGCAACTGTTCATAAAGTTTTATGAGCATTAACTTAACAGTCACAAAAATGTATCATAAATGCTGAAATTAACATGAAATAAGGTTTATAAATGCTATATAAGTGTTGTTCGTTGTTAGTTCATGATTGTTGATGCTTTTACTAATGTCTAACAACCTCGTTGTAAAGTGTTACAAGAAGCAGGATTATATGAAAAATATGAAATAAACAAATATGAAAATACTTTTTTAATTGATTTTACCCCTTTAACAAACAGCTTTTATTGTTTAAAAAATGCTTACCCAAAAATGAAAATTCTGTCAGCTTTTACCCTCATTCCTTTAAACCTCATTTAACTCTTTTGTTGAAAACAAAAGGAGTTATTTGTAACAATTCGCCTAAGCTCTTTTCATTCAACAAAAGTGTGACCATGGCTGTCAAGCACAAGTTTTACATTTTCAATTTTGATTTATTTGTACAGTGCTCTTCACAATAGATATTTTCCCAAAGTGGTTTTAGTAAGAATAGTGGCTTACAAATAACACGAACAAGTCAAAAGTGAAAGGAAAACTACTTAAAGATGTCAGTAGATACCTAAGAAGGAACCAAAAAAAGCTGTCTTAGTAAAAAGTCTTAGTAAAAGTCATTACATCACATGCAAATGTATGTATTAAAATCAATTGGCAATGCAATATAAACAACATTCAATTCAGGATCAAAACAAGTTAAATATTGTATCTTTTATTAAAATGTTTTAGATATTTATCATTATACTATACTATCATATACTAAAGAAAATACATTGCAGTGCAGATGACAAACTTGACAAACTTCAATTCTGTTAATGTGAGATTCTACGTTTTCTTACATATTCTCTAAAACTCATCTGCTAAGAAAGGGTAATGATTTATAAGAGTCTTCTTGTATTGAAACGTCACTTGCTGTATTTTTGCTGTCATTTTAAAATGGTAGGTGTATCACGCACTCTTTCACCTGTAATAAACCTCTACAACAAAGCTTTTTTTGTTTTTTTCGTTCTATGACTCACATCATGAGAAGCAATACATGGTGTTAATGTACTAATCAGCCCCAGCTCACCTGTCATAGGTTGTGTTCAATGCCGACAGCAGTTTAACACTGGCATCTCTCAAACGCACGTACACACGCAGATCTGGTGGGAGGAAGTATGTGTAACTGTGTCAGTGGAGCTCACAGCAGTCGAAGGGCAGATAAAATACTTTAACTTCATCATTACAAACCATATTCTCTTAAAAAGCACACTTTTTTATATCACATCATGAATATTTCATGCTGTGATATCTGGGCCAATTAGGTGTCATATCCTCTGTCTGAGATTTCTTTATCTTGATCTATTTTCTCTTCATCTCTGCCGCTGGTAACAATGTTTAAGAGGCAAGTGTCTCAGCCCATATGTAAAACACAAAATGAGCAGAAAATTACAGAAAATGTTCTGCTGTGTATTCAGAGTGTTTTAAAGGGTGTAATTTGTGGTATTATTTACTAGTGGTTAAAGGTCTCCGTCCAGTTCACCTTAAAAATTAGCACTGTTACAATAGCAATGCAAAGTGAAACATGAGTATTAGTTCAAAAAAACACAATCATCAATGCAAAGTATACCATAGATAAGTCAATTCCTTTTGACCTTTATTAGGCTGCTAGGAAATGTGCATTTCAAACATTATATGCTATGCATTAGGAGCTACAATGAAAGATATTCACATATGTAGTAGCATATATGCTATATATAGTTTATAAATAGTCATTTTAAAGACGTGCAGATGATTTAACCACTGTGGCTTAATCTGCTTTCTGTAAATGCTGTAAGAGTAGCTCATTAGGCATTGATATGTATTAACAGATCAAAACAAATTATTCAAAGTGTAGCGTCTATGTAAGTTCATTCCTCCATTGGGAGATTCCATCCGGGGAGCTGCTTGACATTATTTAGAAGCAATTATTTCAGAAAGCCGCATAAATGCTTGTAATTTAAACGTGCATGCTTTACTGTACACAAGTAGATGGTATAAGGGACAGCTTTTCAATTCTGTAATGTTTAGAAAAACTAAAGTTGGGACACTGTAAAGGGTATGACATAACTTCTAAATATCCTGCAATACCTAATTCAAATTAAGGGCTTAAGTTTATTTAAGTTCTTTTTGTTACCTTTGAGGGGGTTTAAATGACCACTGTAGTCAGTCAAAGTCCTGTAAAATATAACAAATATTTCTTCTAAGAGGAAGCAGATATGTGAACACTATCCACACACTTCCGGATAGTGACAAAGGTGGCAAGACTCACCGCGCGAATCCAGAGCGACCGCCCAGACCCGCTCTTGAAACTGGATCAGGGGAAAGTGTCACGTTTAATTATGCTCCTTGCTTCAGCTCAGCCTGGAACCATCTGCCACTGCGAAATATGACTTTAATAAAGAGAGAATTTCCCAGTGCATAATTTAGTGGTAATGGCCGGACAGTTATGTTACAGTCATACATTAATGCGTCTGAAGTGCATGCCGAGTCAGAGGCAGAGAGGTTTGGCAGAGGTTTTGGTGATGTACAGTGACATCAGCAAACAGTTAGATCTCATCCACTACATCCCCTTGTTGCTGATCACGGCCCTCGAGTGTGTCATTTGAATACAGAATTAGGACTGTTTGTTCATTTGACGATAACTAAAACGACGACTGGTAATAAATTATAAATAACACTATATCCCAAGTCTAATGAAGCCACATCATAGCTCTGAGAGACAAGAAGTTATACATCATTATTTACAGACAATTTTCACAGGTGCTCTTTGTGGAACCCAACAGATATGGTAACTTTGTAACAGCCATTGTATAGAAAAGAGCTAATGTAGAGAAAGCTATTTTCATCAGACAGATAAAACTAAAGACATAAATCAATAACGACAAAATCATCAGTGTTGCGTGGACTACATCTCTTAAAAACAAATGTGCCGTGCTACACAATGCCATACAAGAGCCATTTTTGGCTAAATGGTTCAATAATCAACCTTTAACATCCAAGGAACCTTTCAGTTCCAGAAAAATATCTTTATAGTGGAAAAGGGTTCTTTAAACTTAAGGTAACAAAGAAATGGTTCTTTGAAGAAACTTTGAACCAAACATGGTTCTTCCAAGGCATCGCTGCCAAGACTCTTTTGTGGCACATTTATTTAAAGAGTGTATTTTTTAAACTGTGTTTCAGAAATGCTAAAAGATGAAAGTACTTCTGTACCCGTTTCTTAAAAACTGAAGTCTGAACAGTCTGTATAATCAGAGCTCATACCTTGAACAATCTAAAGAGATGAATATATTTCATTTCTTTAATCACGTTTTTCATTTATTCCAGACAGTTCCTAGGCCATAGCTTCGGTGCATTTAAACCTCCGGTGAATAGCACTGATTCCTCAATCACATCCCCTGCTCTCGACGGCGGTCTCGATGCTTCAAAATCTCAGAAAAGCCAAAAGCCACCCCTGTACCACACCAATGCCTTTACATACCCCACATATCCCTTTTATTGCAAATTATCGAGGTTTTTTATTGCTATTCATAAAAAAAGCATATTTCCCTTTATCTGCAATTTACGGTGAAGCTTTGGCGCAATTTCCGATACTCGAGTTTTATTTCCTGACATTAGCGTGCTATTTTGTGGAATGAAGGAATTTTTTCTACCCGCTATTCACTTGACTGCAAGGACCTTTCAGCTGACATGAGGGGCGGAGGGACACGTACACAAAGACCGACAGCTGCAGCCACTCCGAGCTGCGGTACCCCCCGTCAGATTCGGCGCATCGGAGAATCGGTGGCCCGGCTCGCTGAAGTGCACGTTTCCAAGCGGTGTGATCATTCACAGTCTAACAATGCTCCTTATTAGTGCCTCTCCGTCACAGTTTTGTCACAACCCGTGCTGATGTAGGATGTCTATTGATTAGGCACAAGCGATGGAAATTGTGTTGTTTGTCGGAACCGTGGTCGCGTTTGTCTTACGGCATGTTCACGATGTAAATTTGCATTTAAATGAAACTATATAGGCTACTAATGTATGTGCGCAGACACGATTCGTGAATAAAAGCACGCCAACACGTAAACTCACACACACATATGCATACAATCAGGATCCGACATACACAGGAAGACAACACATTGTCATTGAAGGTGTAAAAGCATGTGAGAAACAATGTGTCATGTGATCCCATTTTCAGACTTCACAACGTCTCCCTTTGTTTGGGAACACGCTTTAGTCGGTTCACACGTCGTGTTTCAAAGGCAAAAAACCTTCTTGTAGGGCTTTTATTAAAAAAAATATCTTGCAAGATTTCACAATTCTCTAACCACCATATATCATCAAAATCATAAAACATCCACAGGGATTGGGATGGGAACATTGGTCAGATGCGTGGGCTTCCCAAAAGAGCTTAATGTGTCTACATTTTAACTAAAACAATATAGTGAAATATCACATGTTAATATTACCTAAAATAATTAAGTAAAATGCTACTATTTGCAAGGAGAAAATAAATCCAGTTTGCAGTAAACTGTCGCAAACCCAACATGAAGGCTTTTGAAAAAGAATCAACCAATCAGATCGCTCCGAGACTGATCCACCTGACATTGGTCTCTGTGAAATTGTGAATGCAGGTAAATGTCACCTCACCTGATGATTAAAATGGATACAGATATGCCGCTGGCTTTCTTTATGATTAATTTTAAGTCCCTGATCTAGTCTACCCTGTCCTGTAGGCATGTTCAAACAGGCATCCTCAAATCTCTATCCCTGTGGGGTCTCTCTCTCTTTAACCCTCTGCCCCTCAGCCAGAAGCCGGCTCCTGAGCCCCGTAGCACCAGGGAAAATATCGCTTTAGCTTAACTGATGAAAGCGTTGCCCCCATCTCATAGCATTAACTTGTTTATCTTTAGGCAGAAGCCACAAAAAAAAAACTTTCAAGCTCCATTGCTCATTCTGTGCGAGAGAGATAGACGGAGAGACATGCGAAAACAAAAGGCAGCCACTGAAATTTGCATGGTGCTCAATTATACATTAGCGAACATCACTTGGCAATCTGTTCATATCAATTTAATTGGATTTTAATACTGCCTCTGATCTTGTTTTCTAATTAACAGCAGCGGCTGGCAATAAAGCAGAACCATGCACCCAGCAACACCTTTGATCCTGGCCATATGGAGTTCCTTAGAGCTCATTGGGAAAAAAAATCAGTCACCTAAATATGGGCCCGTGACAAGCCCGGTGGAATAGGGGGAAGGGAGGGATCAGGGCAGAAGTGGGTGCCCAGGAGTGAGGCGGCATGTCAAGCTGAAGGCGAGATAAGTGTGACCCCCAGATGGCCGGATATCGCTCCTGCTAACGCTTCCATTGATTAATTTCTCCCCTGATTGGTTGCGATTACTGATAAATAAAACATGATCTCGGCATCGGATGCAAATCAGCTCCTGAGCTTTAGGGAAATGTTGATTGCTTTTTCAAATCTGTTTATTTCCACCCTTGTTGCCCTTAACTTTGTATTTGACGTGGGACTTTGAGAGTGTTTTTATCTTTCGCTTTCATGTCGCGAGAGCGGGGATTTAAACCCACGCGGACGGCACGGAGAGCGATGGATGAGTTCACTGTTTGGTCCATCGGTTCGAGAGGAAATCAAAGATTTTGGCCACTGGAGGAATGTTTACTGCATTGTAAACAGAGCCGACTGATGCTTGATAATCTGCAAAAACCATGCTTAACTAGGAGTTTTCCGATCGTTTCGGTAGCAACATAATTAATGCAATAAAAAAGTTGGTTCCTTTCAGAAATATGTTTGTGTCTTTATTTGTAATTTGCTTGTTTATTTATACTCGTTCGTGTAATCACAATAAAACTCGACAGCCTGAAGAAAAAGCCTAAATTATTCATATGCGATATAAATTAAGAACATTTTGCAAGTCTGTGAAACTGATTTCCCACTAAAATATAATTTACACTGCCAGATAGAGTCTTATTCTGTCTTCATTATAAGCTGCACAACAAATCTGACGTTTCCGCAGTTTAAATGATACAATGCTTCATATTAACGTCCTATCAGAATTCATTTAGCACACTGCATCCAAAACATTTTGACAGACCTCATCTAAACGTTCTCTCCTACCCACTAACAGTACAAATCACAGGCAGCGCCACCTACCGATCGGCAAGCGCTGCCAATATTCCCTGATGAAGAGAGACGGAGAGACGTCTAGGCCCCACCTCAACATTTAGATTCCTAATTGTTATTAATGCTCCTGATCAAAACACGCTGATCCAGCCGGGTGTGTGTGTTTGAAGGAAGAAAAGCATGCCAATACCGGAGACTCGTTTTTTCTTTACCCCTCCACCCTCCTCTCTGATGTAGACAATTGAGGAGGAAAATGACAGAAGAAGAAGGAGGTGGAGAAAGAAATCTGCCGTGCGTCAGACGGTCCACGGAGGAATTAGAGAGCATGGCTGATTCACCGTCCCCAGGAAGCGGGGGTGTTAATTTGGAAATCTAGGACTGGTATGTGGAGAATGCTAATTTGTAATTAGGAAGATTAACTAAATCTGGGGAATAGAGAAGATTATTGACTTATATAATAAAATCAACAATGCTGCCCTGGTTAAATAATCATCGCCCAAAATCGCACATTTCAAATGTGCTGGGCAGGTTACGGAGCGTGCCAACGTGGGAGCTTTGATCTGTGCCATCCAAAAATAACAGCACAAGATAACAGGGTATAATATCTCCATCAGACCAGGCCCGCTAATATCGCTAAGTAGATAGCTAGCGATTGGAATGTCGTTGTGATTATGGGCGTTAAAACCGGGTCCCCGGTGTACAATTTGCGACTGCATCTTTACATCGACACATGCGGTGTCCAACAGTTTAGCAGGGAAAACTGACACACTTGTGCGCTCAAAGTATGAACATTAAAAATCACTGCAAATTGCTTTAGTGAAAAGGAGAGTGAATAATAAAAAGTGCGGATTGACAAAAATACATGGCTTACTTTGTGTCACAGTGAATTAAAATAACAGATAATCCATTATAAAATAACACATGTGACCCTGGAAAACAAAACCAGTATTATGGGTCAATTTTCGAAATTGAGATTTTTACATAATCTGAAAACTGAATAAATACGATTTTGATATATGAGTTGTTAGAATATGACAATATCTGGCTGAGATAAATCTGAGAGTGCAAAAAAATCCAAATATTGAGAAAATTCCCTTTGAAGTTGTAAATGAGAGGCACTATGGCAGGCCATCCTCACAAAAATAAAGTTTTTATATATTTAAGGTAGGAACTGACAAAATATCTTCATGAAACATAATCTTAATTTAATATGCTAATGATTTTTGGCATAAAAGAAAAATCAATAATTTTGACCCACACAATCTATTTTTGCTTAAGACTGGTTTTGTGATCCAGCAATATGGCAATGGAAGCAAAATTACAATAGAGAGAAAACGTTTAATAATACACACATTATTAATAAGAATTAAAAAAATATTTTAGCCAGATAATGCAGGTCATTAGAATAACATTATACAGTTTGCGGTCGACGAGTATTATATATTTTCTTTTATCCAAAATGACTTGCTGCATTGAAATAAAATACAATGTGCGGTGGTCACACGCGTCCATTTATCCGCACTTTTCAACATGGCGCATTAGATTAAATTGGTAAAGTCGGATCTGTTTTATAATAATCAAATTCTAACAATACTATTGAGTCTCTTTGTTTCATTAAACAATAAAAAAATTGGCTTATGATCCTTTCAAATGAATTCTTTAGCTAACTTTTGTCTAAAGGGAAAGTTTTTGTGTGATGAAAGTTTGTTTACATACTCTCGATTGCTTCCCTCCAGTGCTCATCATTTTGTTGAAAAAAATGCCACAGACATTGTTTAAAATCGAAATCCCCCCTCAAATAACCTTTATGCAAAGGCGTCTGGCAAATACTGCCGGAGGACAACATGATACATACAGCGAGATCGCGATGAGCACAAACGACTGTGTTGCATCAGGCACCTCATTTTTAAGGCAATGCATAAATCTGCATTCAAATTTCAAATTCCTCCTCAAATTATTGTAACACAGGTATTGGCAACATTAGAAGCGACGAATAGAGTATTTTACATAAGATGAAGGGTAAAAAACCTTTCCAATGGGGAGAAGATGATCTGTAAATATGAGATGTGACAACAATATATGTATGTTTAGCATGTATGATATAGTATCACACATTTTGAAGCCATTATTATGTTTTCCATATCGTTTTGCAGTTTTTTATTTACATTGAAAGAGAAACTCCAAAGAAAAAAGTATAAATGTATGGGTAGCATTTGAACAGTCTTAACTTAACATGAAAAGAGCTTCAACACATTAAAGCCAACCTATAACACAAGGCTTATTCGTTTTTTTAAACAGCAGCAAAAACATGAAACGCAGCATCCAATAAGTTACATTTATTTTAATAATAGTTGGAATTAAAGGGACAGTTCACTCTATGATAAAATTCTGTCTTCATTTAATCGCCCTCGAGTTGTTTGAAATCTATATACATTTCTTTGCTCTGATGAACACAGAGAAAGATATTTGGAAAAATGCTTGTAACCAAACAGTTCTTGGCCACCATTGACTGCCATAGTAGGAAAAATTTCAATGTTAGTCAAAAGTGCCCCAGAACTGTTTGCTTTCCTACATTCTTCAAAATATCTTCTTTTGTGTTCAACAGACCATTTTTCCCCCATACTATGGTAGTCAATGGTGGCCAAGAACTGATCGGTTAAAAGAATTCTTCCAAATATCTTTGTGTTCACCCAAACAAAGATAATTATACGGATTTGGAACAACTTGAGGATGAGTAATTCATGTCAGAATTTTCATTTTTGGGTGGACTGTTCCTTTAACAGTACACTTTAATATATGGCAACGAATGGCTTATTAAGTGTATTTAGTGGAGACAAATTTAGTTCATGACTCTATGAAGCAGTACAACATAAAATAAGGAATAAAATAAATGCACAAAAAATAGACAACAAATGAATGTAGGCATAGTTGACAGCACTTACAAACATTGTAACGGAGAGCCACAAAAAAAAAAAAACACGCTAGACTTGTTCAGCCAAACTAAGCAAATGCTATTTTTGACTTCTAACAACATAACTGACTAATTATGCTTTGTTTTATCTATTCTACGTTACAATAAACAGACGCTTTGTTTATGTGAGAAGTGCTTTTTAATGCATGAAAGACCCTCAATGGTCGCCATTGGATTGAATGTTCGATTCTGGGTGTCGAGATTCGAGTTTAGAACCCCAATACACACGACAGGTCAATCGACGGCAGGGGCTTTGGGAGAAGGTTCGGGGTCCTACGACCTCGCCCAGTGCCCCCCCCACTCCCCCAGCATGCCGTCTGACAGCTCGATCAGCTGACACCCAACGCGTTGGGATTCTCATTAAGCTCTTCTCCCCTAATCCTTCAGGCCCGTTTGAAAAGCCATCCACACCTCTTCCGTCCAAGACACAGCAAGCCTGTTTGTTAGAAGATGCAGCTGCCTCCCTCTCTCCTGCGCTCCCTCTCTCTCTCTTTTCATAAATGAATATGCCACTCTTGACACTAAAGACTTAACATCAAATGAGCTTGGGAATCTACTTCCACAGTTTAACTGCCCATTCCTGTAGCTTTGTTTTCAAAGGCAAGGAAGTGGAATTCACAGGCATAAAGTTCTCTTTGTTCTTCTGCCCTCTGGCCCTCCATGCCCGTGCGGACGCTACCACGGGGAGAAGCCCAGATCAAAAAAAATCACCCTGAAAAAGAGCTATTACCTGGCCCCCGATGATGCCTCCTGGCACTCACAATTAAATCAGTCGGGCTGGAAATTTCCTTGTAACGTCAATCAAAATTATTTTCTCTGGCATGGTCGCTTTCTTAAAGGGACGCTGCTGTTAGTCTAAAGGGGGCTGTCCACTTAATTCAAAGCTCTTTATTCGAATCAGGCTAAAGAGGAAGAGTTGGCAGAGAGGGTCGTATCCTCCAGCATGCAGTTGTCTACGAAAATAATGTGGCTCAGAATAAAAAAATAAATGAAATCACACAGAGAGGGGCTGTGTCATTTAAATAATACACTGGACATATTCTAGTCCGCAGAACATTAGAGGATTGGTCTTATACCAGGAAAGACAGCTCGCTGCCCTTGGTGGCCTTCTCTGTTCCAGGAATGCCACTTAATAAGACGGTTGAAGGTAGGATATATTGACCATGGAGGGTGAGTGCTTGCTTCAAAAAGACTTTCGGCACACACGCGACTAATAAGAGACCCGGGTCTTGATCAGAAGCTACATCATTTAGTAACAAAGGAGAAGGATGGGTTGAGTGATAGATCTGCGATATGAAATCTTTTCGGTCTTCGCTTACCGCATTGACCATTAGAAAGGAAAGTGCAATATTAAGCAGAAAAATTCCATCTGACAACCTGCTTTAAAGCTTAAGAAACCCTCAACAATGTACATACTGGAGGACCACTGCTATTGTTCTGTTATCTGTGGTTCTAGTGGTATAAATCATGGCTTGTCATTCTCCGTTTTCATTTTCTTCTTCGGTTGAATCTTAGGAACGAGAAACATGGTTTCCCTAATGCTTTGTGTTTTAGAGAGAGTCTGCATTGTTACCTGATGTAGACACAAAGGTGGTTTGTCATGTTTTGAGAATTTTTCTTCATGTACTGGCACCATTAAAACCGTGCTTGTATCTGTGGGTATGTCCCGGCGAACATATGCCCATGAGTATGTGCATACGTTTGCCTATAAAAGAAATGATGAAAATGACTTTATTATTAATATTTTGTATAGAGCAGTTTATTTATAGAGAGGAGCTCTTATTTGAATATGCCTTTGGACCTTTGCACACGTATAAAGAGTGGCTATAATTGACAGGGACATACCTAGATGGTGCATAAACACCCAAGGGACACTTGGGATGATGACCAGAATATTTTTATATGCCAATGAAAATGTCAAACAGCAATGAAGAATACAGCACAGATGGTGCACTATGCCTATCGACGGTGGGCATTAGATGCAATGTGGACTTATTGTAGAATAAACAAAAATAGCAACCCTTTTGTTGTTCCTTCTTTTTATATTTCGAAAGAGATTCATCACTCTGACAGTATTTAAAAGTATTACTGACCCAGCCAATTCCACAAATACACGACCAAAGACAACAATGACGCATTTATGGCCCAATTTGGACACGTTGAAAGCGAAATTATTACAGCAGAATCTCAACTTGTGCATCAAACGTAAACTAAGACTTTGTACAGAGGTTTGCGTTGCTCTGCTAGATGATGTAGTAACGCTTATCATAATTTCAACATGCTTTCGTGCGAAATAATAGAAGAGAGAAAGTGTCTTAAAATGCTGTCATCAATAAAGACGGGAGGAGAAAAGACAAAAAAGTTGCCTAGTGACCTTTTCAATAGAACAAACTGAAGTTTTAGCGAAAAGTCAAATAGTCTAGTACAGTACACATTCACCAGCTCTGCACCGAGCTGAAAGTACAACGACATCAAAAAGGGTTACTTCATTGCCAAACAATCCTCACTACAGCAGGAGACTTCGAGAATTGGCAGTGCGAACATTAGAAAAGAGGGGAGCATCTCTTTGTGAAAGCCCTTCGGTCAAAATTTGAGGCGAGAGCATTTCACAGAGAGATCCTGACCCTCCCTTGATGATTAGTACACAGATCTCAGAGGACTATGAGAATGTTGGTCCCCAGTCTGGCAAATGGCTTTCATATAAATCCAATCCAACAATCCTTCACCATTGAGAAGGTGTTAATTAGAAGTCACTTTATTGTGCATTGTTCTATGATTCTGATCCAAGTTCCAATAGATCCAAGACAAGAATTCTGGCATGAGTATGACCAGGGTGAGGTCAAAGAAAATCTCACTCTCGTGGATCCTCGTGGGCCTTAAAAATGAGAAAGTTCAATATGTTCAGTGCTACACCAGAATTTAACCTACATAAGCGTTCAAATATGTACAGAAAATGAGTGTCTCTGTATTGAGGGAGTGAATTGTGGTGGCTTTTACTAGTTGTGCTTTAAGTAAAGAGAATCACGATAAAACTAAAAATCATAATTATATTTCCGAATGTCTGCGATCACATGAAATTACAAGATAAGAAACAAAGTGGTACAGTGACTGAGCCATTTATATTTCAAAACATCAAAGTCCAACAAACCAGCTACGTTTTATAATTTAAAGGTCTAATGTGTCATTTGGAAGATCTATTGATAGAAATGCAATATATTATACATAACTATGTCTTCAGAGATGTATAATAAAGACCTTACATAATGAAGCGTTATGTTTTATTACCTTAGAATGAGCTATTTCTATCTACATACACCGCGGGTCTCCTTGCATGGAATTCGCCATGTTGTTTCAACAGTAGCCCTCATCGGACAATCGTAACCACACTGCTATGCCGCTTAATATTATACACTGGACCTTTAATATATCTAAATGTATTAAAACAAACTTATATGATCGGCTTCATCCAAAAATATGTCCACCTGGCAAACGTAAACACAGATAATGAAATAAGGGGTCAACACTCCCACACTGACACCCGTTTTACTCTTCTTCTAAGAAAAGTCATTCACAATTTGTTTTGTTTATAAATAAAACATATTGAACACATATTCGTCTTCTCCCTACAGGAACGAAATCAAAAGCATTTAAGACTTCATGTAGCGCGAATCACACACCCAACTTCAGGCCGTTTTCGTAGTTCTGCGGGCATCACATTACCAGTAATAACATTTCTGGTGTAATCATGCATATATAGTTTTCTACCCTCAGACGGGATGGAGTTGTTGCAGCTAATATATTCACAGTCGGACCAACTGCCGTTCGCAAAGGGGGAAAGAAGAGACTTGGTTGACTAACCGTAATAATTGGAAAATTATTTTGATAGCCTGAAACAATCTAATATATTACGGAATTTTATTAAAATAATATCAAATCAAATTAACTGCTATTCCATAATGAATTAGGTAACAAGGTAGGCAGATATTAATCGTCCTACATTCCCCAGGGCCAAAAGAGGAACGGGGAAGAGGAGGCGGGGCTACCGCTTGTTAGGTGTCGATGGAAGGGAGTTGGTAAACTCCTTCAGGAGATGTGCATCTCTCACACGAGATGTTTTCTTCACGGGTTCCCGTAAACCTATTCCACATTTCTTTCTAGAGGGTCTACATGTGTATCTAGAAATGGCAGACTTTAGCCCCGCCCACATTTATTAAACCCTATAAATGATTGGCGTTTGCAGTAAAGCCTATTCTAAAACTCTGTAATAAGCTTGGCGTGCCATGACTTTATCCCATGGCGCTGTTCTTTTTAGCCTATTTACCAATGCGACGTAGGGGGCTTCAGACTATACATCTGGACTGATGATTTTAATCAGTGCCAGGTCTGTGCTTTGAAATTGTAATCAGATGCTTTGCTTGCCTATGCCAGACACATTTAATGTATCAGCCCCATGCCAGGTCTGTTCTTAACCTTCCACGGCTCCTGTAATTTTACCATGTCAATCAATTATAGCACATGCATGGAGCTCTTCCAGCAGACAAAAAAATATTGCAGTGAAGCACATGGAATACCAAGGCATGGCAAGATAATCGGGGTTTGCAGGACCTCATATGGGGTTTGAATAACCTAATAGATCAGGCATGGAGACTTCGGAGACTGCATTCAACGCAGCAAGAAACTACGGCCATGACGTTAAGCTATTTTACCAAAAAGAAATACAAATGTTGGAACAGTAAGTGGCATTTGGCCTAATTTTCACACTCCATAGTCATGGAAAGACATGGTTTGTGAATATATGGATTGAGGACGCGAGGTAACACAATTCCAGAGGTGCCTGTAGTATTCTGATGACGCAATTTGCGTTACACGTAAAAAGGGAACAAGAGTTTGGCCGTTTTTAGTAGCTCTTTCACTAACACCGTATCTACACCTGACGTGACACGACAGAAGACACATTAGAAATGCATTAGAGTAGATTATAGAGTATAATGTTAAATTATGTCCAAACTGGATGCAGCATGGTGCGAATTAAGAACAAGCAGGTCGTCATGTAGTGCTGCGCCTGTGGCGTCTGGTGTAGACACGGTGTTAGCTTTGGGATTTTCAGGACCTCATAAAAGACTAGGAATTTCTTACCTTGAACATGTTTGGAATATTTATGCGTGTCAGACCTGTAGCCTGGCAGACACAATGACTATAAATCCACCTTTCAACACTTCCCAGTCTATCCATCATTTCCTGTTCATGTCTATAAATGTGGAGAAAAAGCTAAATAAAAATTGTGAACTAGTGTTTAACTAAATCCTAAAAACATGTTCTTTAGATATGAGCGTGTTACTTTTAGAAGGATAACTCAAACCTGACCAAAGTACTCCCCAACTGTGTTACTTTGACACATTCCACAGCCACAAAAAACGTAAGAGATTGCGTTTGACATGCGTCCAGCAGGCAGACGTATCTTAATGCGAACGAAAAAAGGTAAATCCCGCTCTAGTTTAGGCACAGGGACCCGCGCCCTTGACATCCACGTAGCTCTCCTTACCTGACTCGAAAATGAAAGAGGAAACATTTTTTATTTTTAATTACTAATTATTTTGCCGGTTTTATGCCTTTATTTTGGCTGTCACAGTCAGTGGGGAGAGAGGGATTAGGGTCCTCAGGGGGGAAAAGGAAGGAGATGAGAAGCAGGCAGAGGGAGGACAGCTAATTTTTGATCCAAGGGGTGCTTTGCAGGCCAGAGGGTGACAGCTGCACTGTCTTTAGCCCGGATTTGAATTTGAATTCTATCTAACGATGCAGCGACGCGCGGACTTGGCAGGGCAGTCTGGTAATCTTCTTGACACAAATGCCTGGGCTTTTCTTGTGTGCCCTCACAGAGATTTGAGTAATTAAAGTTAAATTGAAGGAATAAAAAATATCCTTCTTGTACTGAGGCTGTCTCGCTAATGCCAAGTGTGAATAGTCAGGGTTGTCCTTAGAACTATAATCCCAAATGCTATTTCTCCTGTAACAGGGAAGTGGCATATTTTTTGGAAGCGCCATAAGAGGGTGATAAGGTAAGACCGCAGAGCTTTCATCTTAAAGACATCTTTCGGAGAGGCGGAAAAGCAAGAAGAAAAATGTTGAAATATTTCAATGCTCGAGAAACATTGCTCAAACCTACTGTGACTGCATGGAAACAGTTTAAACTTTTACCCAAAGACAACAACTCTGGGGAGGTTCTAATGTTTTTACGCCAATTTCTACAAAATATATTGATTTTAATTATTCTTACAACATTTCGTATTTATTTTTTGTACAGTATGTTGACAGCTACTGTATATATATTTGCATTACTGTGCCACCTAAATTCAATTCGACAGATGTTTTAATTAACCAAATTAAGTTTTATTAAGAAATATGTCTATATTATGAAATATCTATTCTGTTTTTCTTCACTCACCCTCGTAAACCCCTATGACTGACTTCTGGAGAAAACAAAATAAGACATTTTGAGAACTGATTGTACATTATTGAAGGCACAGGTCACCCAAAATTGAAAATTCAGTAATCATTTACTCACCCTCTTGTCATTTCAAACCTGCGTGACTTTATGAGGAAGAAATTTATATATGTTTGAAATGTCAAGAGGGTGAGTAAATGATGACTGAATTTTCATTTTTGGGTGAACTATCACTTTAATACCACTGAGTAAGGACTAAAACCTTTCAGTATCCAGAAAGATCTAAAGCACTAGATGCAGATATGATAATGTATTTAGTAAAACAGGGCAGAACAGAGCGCTTCAGTTCTGTTAATACAAATCACTTTAACAGGTTTTGTGGAATTTAACAGGATTTTGGTACAATTCAAGGGTGAATAACTGAAACTGAATTTTTTTGGGGTGACCTTCTCTTTTGAACATAAGGAGACAATTTTCAAAACACAATCGAACCAAAGCAACACCCAGAAGAAAATTTTCTTTTAATTGCATACTATTTTGCTAAAATAATATTTACACAATGAATGTGAGTAGGACCTTACGACAGGAAGTGCTGAACCCCAAGGCACCGACAAACCAAAACACACAAGCACCTCACACCCTGTGAACACTTTAACACGCCCCCATCACACACAGTATATTTCAACGCACGCTACTCAATATCTCGCTACACTTTTACCCATACATCACACAACAAGTATGCTTTAACCTTAAATACACTGTAAAAATACTATAAAACACTTTCAAGTCGCGAAAAAAAAGACCTAACACATCATTCAAAAAATATCACACACTAGGATTATTATAATAACCGCTCCACATTGTCTTAAAACCTTTAACGCACACCACACGCTGAGAACACACAATCAGACCCGTGCTTGAGCAGTAAAGCAGACGAGACAAGGCTTGTTGTCACACTGGGAAGGTGTCACATTTTTACCGTGCGAGATTTCATGTGTTTTACTGTATATGTTAAGCAATACTTGTTTAGTGGTAACTGATTTCAATGTCGTTGAGAATCCTGTATTAGTCTATGGGAGGTTTTTACTATGACATCATACCCTGTATACTGATGGCATGCTTTGCTATTAAGTGAGCAAACGTAAAAAAAAATACTTTTTCTTGGGTAATAGCTTTGGATAAAAGTTTAGTGTGTATGACCCCACATACTTAAAAAAAAGAAATGAGAAACATTTACATCTCAAAGGTTTTAATGAAATGAATTAGTTGTAGTAGCCTTATGGTTAAGGTTCTGTGCCCAGTTACAACAAACACCTCATGTTAAACCGATTCTGGTAATTGTATTAAAATCACTATGAGTTTTCACTAATTATCACTAAGTTTGTTGTTACCGGGCCATTTACATTAACCTATGTTTTGCCCTGCCACAATTATCTATGAGAAAATCATTTCAAAACCTAGTCAAGGTCCTAGTAAATACAAATGTGTGAATTAATGACGCAGTTGAGGATGCCTAATGCATAAAAGACCTGATTTGCAAAGGTTGTATGGTTGGCCCAGTATCCGCTTTCACAATCGTTTCAATCATAAGTTAAAACAGGCTTTCAAACCACAAGTTCGGTCTTTGCAATAAACATACAAGTATGAGTCAATAAGAGAGTTGTGATAGAAAAATGCTAAGAACTTGGGGAAAGGAAGGAGGTTCTGTTTACCCAGATATTGAGTTCAACTGCAACTGTTTTTGGGAAAGACATTTTACTTTGCGATACGTTTGGACCAGGTACTGTAATAAACAGACGGAGAGTTGCATCACAGTTATCTAACAGCAGACAGATGCCGTATTCAGTAGTGCATTCAATGCAAAAATTCTACTCTTTCACACACATGCTGCGTGTTTGATTGCTTGTATGTTTTTGACCTACCAAGAAAAAGGTGCGAGTTCAATCCAAGGGAACCGTCACACAGAAATACGAAATGACTGTACATGTGGCAGTAAATGTCATTTATGTAGAGGGGGTGTCATCTTTAGTTTCAGGTATGCAGACATAAAGGTTACAGGTGAAAAAGGCTAAAAACCGTAAAGTAAGTCAATCAAGAAAAAAAAAATTCCGTGCAATGGCACAGGGTGCAAGTTTTCCCCTGTATAGACGGTTTCCTCGGACGCATGCGTCTGGCCCAAAGTGTGTTTATGGTTATAATATATCATTTTCATGTATATTAATAGTATCAAATGACATTGAACATCTCAACAGTTATAGATTCTTTGTGGAGGTCTACCAGAACTTCAGTTTGGGACACATAACGTTTGTTTATGTTGTTGCTGCTGAAACCGTCTAATCTATATTAAATGTATCATATATGATTTTCTAATACCAATGCAATAATTTATAAAATGAACATTATTTAACAAACTCAACCTTAATTGTTACTGTCTTTGTAATATAATATTTAATTTTTTTCACATTTCAAGTCATAAAAGTACGTTTATGTCATAATGGAAGATAAACAACGAATTATAGCATTAACGAATGATTACATTTGTAATCGTTGTTCACGGACACCAACTGAACTAAATTACTGAATCTTATTAAGTGTGATCTTTTAAAAAAGTTTAAGTTTGAAACAAGTAAGAGAATATGTGTACGAGTGTGAATTCACCAGTTCATCATTCATTTCTCTCAGCATTTGTTAGACGAAAACACGCTGCACATACGCACCACACAACTGCAACCACTCATTCATGATGCTGCAGAGCAACATGCTGGAAACATACACGCAAACCTCAGAGTGCATTGATTTTCATCAGAGCTCTGCTGATCTAACAGCGGGCGTGAGGCTCGTGCTTAGTAAATAAAACAGGAATTAAGTTCTCCAGCTGCCATCTGGGTTGTTATAATAGAACGGAGAGAGTCGAAAAAATTAACCTGTGTCTGAAAAGCGGACACGCTGAAATCTCTAGTGGAATAGTGGCTGAATGATCTAAAAAGAAATGCATTAAAAATTATACTATAATTTATATTGTGATCTTATATTATATGTCTTAGAATAATATGACAATCATATGACATTATACTTTATCACCATATAAAACGTTAAACCTGTTCCACACCTGAAAAACCCATTTGTGACCCTGGATCACAAAACCAGTCTTAAGTAGCGCAGGAACATTTTTAGTAAAAGACAAAAATACATTGTATGGGTCAAAATTATCGATTTTTCTTTTATTCCAAAAATCATTAGGATATTAAGTAAAGATCATGTTACATGAAGATATTTTATGAATCTCCTACCATAAATACATAACATTTTTCTTTTTGTGAGTGGATGGCCTGCCACAGTGCCTCTGATTAACAACTTCAAAGGCAATTTTCTCAACAAAAAGAATTTGCACTCTAAGTTTCCTGAGTTTTAAACAGTTGTATTTCAGCCAGATATTGTCCTATTCTAACACCTCATAGATCATTATACATCTTATTTATTCAGCTCTCATTTTATGTAAAAATCTCAATTTCAAAAAATGTACCCATAAGACTGGTTTTGTTGTCTTTGTTCTGTTGAACACCAAATAAGATATTTTGAAGAATGTAGGAAGTCAAACAGTTGACTACCATTGTAATAACTCCTACTATAGCAGTCAATAGTGGCTAAGAACTGTTTGGTTACAAGCGTTCTTCCAATAATAAAAAAATACCAAAAAGAAAATTTCTTTACACAGATTTGGAACAACTTGAGGGTGAGTACATGATGACATGATTTTAATTTTTGGATGAACTGTCCCTTTAAATGCCCGTTCCAAGTCTACTGAAATCATACAATAGCTTTGTGTAAGAACAAATTAAAATAGGTGCAAACTATTAAAACAGTCATTAAACTAACTGGATGCATCTGAACCATGAACACAAAGTCATTAAGGCCAGTTTTCTTAACCCAATCAAATGATTTATTCTAAAGTAACTGAAAAGAACAACTTCACAAATCCGACACTCTAAAGAAACTTTCAGTAATTAAATTTCCTCATTCAAAGGATTCCTGATTTAAGATGTCTTGGAATGCAGCTCATGAAAAATAAGATGGACTACTTTAATGACATATTTATGGTGCATGTTTGTCATTACGAAGATTGACAGCCCCATTCATTTTCAATTGATTAAAAACGGTGTTTTTTCTTTGGAAATTCATATTTCGGTTCTATTTTATTTAAAGACAGTCATGTGGGTTGAAACTCACAAAGGTGAGTAAATGATGACAGAATTTTCATTTTTGGGTGAACTATTCCTTTAAGTTTTCAGGGGCCTATCGCCTGAGGGGTAATACCTCTGAAATTACTGCTTAGCTGTCTTCTCAGTAACCACAGAAGGGAGAATGTGGGCGGCTGGGCAACAAGATGAGCATTGTAACCCCTTCAATAGCTCAGCACCTCCTGTGCCACAGTGTACAAAAAAGGACAGTGGTGTAAGTGTGTATGTATACACGCATGTGTGTGTCTGCGGAGGGAGGCCCGAGGTTTACCTGGTCTGCGGCTACAGACACCATGGCAGCCAAAAGACATCAGGAGGCAACGGAGCATGACAGGCCCCACATCAAAGCTCGAGCACCACACCTTGATCAAGACCCCCCACCCCACGCCTCCTCCCGCCAGGACACACCTGACTGAGGGGCCACCCCGCGCCTTCAAAGAGAGCCTGAGAGACACAAATAAACGTCTAGACACTTTCTCTTACAGTGACCTAATAGTGCGGAATTTTCGCTCTCTTCGCACCTTATCTCTGTTGTGGGGGGGCCAAGACGACGTGATTGATTTGGGAAGTGTCAGAAGACTCTGGAATTTTTTCCACCCTCCGAGAACAATCGAATTGCTAATGCACTACAGGGCCGACAGCTCTTTGTGAGGGTAATTTAAGTGGGAAACCTGCGTGTCCAAATATGAGCATTACGGATATAAATATCTGGCTAAGCAAATATGCATAGAGGAATTTTGTGGGTTCGATGTGAGCTCTATCCGTGGCGTTTGTGGTGTAATGTTGATAACAATTCCAAATCATTTCCTTGTTTAAAAAACACAAAATAAACTGCAGTTAAAGTAAACAACGCATGGAAGTATGCAGGCAATAAATATTAAAATAAGCACTGCTTTAAAGTGATAGTTCATGAAAATGGAGTCATCATCTACTCACCCTTGTTTTTTTAAAACTGTATCACTTTTATTCTTCTGCAGAACAATAAAAAGAAGATATTTTGAAGAATGTCCGTAACCGAACAACAACAGGGGTACACGTGGACTTGCATTGGTTTTGTGACCATGCAATCAAAGTGAACGGGTACCGCCATTGTTCGCTTACCAACATTCTTCAAAATATCTTCTTTTGTGTCCTGCAGAAGAAAGCAAGCAAAATATCTAATGTGAAGTAACTATCAGTTACTGCAATAATCCTCATAAAAGCAGGCAATAATATTCCAGAATAATCTTTAACTCCTCCTTCCTCAAAGTCATTCTTGTCAGTTTTTTTACAATTTTGTTCAAACATTTTTACCCTACATTCACAAAACAGTGAATGAAACACTTGAATTTTCACACACCTGCACTATCCGTGTCTTTGGCGTAGCTTATTTGAACAGAGCCACTGATTTAAATGGCTCAGAGGTCTGGATCGGAATGTTTTCAATACATACCTGTCTGGAGTAATTAATTATGTTTGTTAAACCCTTCAGCCGAAAGCGTTTTTTCCCCTTTCGTTCAGACGTTTGCTTGTCTTAGCACCTCCCGCCACCCAGTGTTAGGAGACAGATTTAATTGGCACATGAAAGCCACAAAAAAGAGAACTCAGGCGCTCATAAACACAAGCCACACCTAACAGGGGAATAGTTTCACCTTTAAAATATCAAAAAGCTGTCCACACTGTAATTAAAGAGAAAAGGTTTGACGAGTAATTTGACTTTATACTGATGATGGTTGATAGAAGGATCTTTGATCAAAGATTGCTAATACGTGAGTATGAGTATCGCATAACTAAAATATGAAAACCATTTCTCACCAAAACAGACAACCTCATTCTGATCTTACGGGAAAAATCGATATTTTACAAGAAGGCTTTTTGTATACGCATCATATAAATTCATGTAAATACATCTGCCTATGGGGTGAAAGTACACACAAAACGAATACATACGAATAGTCACTAATCTGTTGTGAGTGTGTTGGAACCTCAAAACTGAGCACTTGTGCTTTGCTTTTAAAGAGGAAAAAAAATCGGTGGAATTTTAGTAAATGGATTAAAGATGCTAAAAAGTGTTGAGCGCGTCAGAGGGTCCCACACTCTTATTAGTAGGTGACAGGATCATCAAATACACAAAGAGTGTAGGATTTGTACAACCGTATGGATGAAAGTTTCAATTCTGCAGACATCTGCCGAGTTCTGCGAGCACAGATTCTGTGTGGGCCTAGACATACGTCTCAAAAGTTAAACATTTCTCAATGAGCAGGACAGATGTTAAGAACATTAAAACCCACCGGAGCACTGTGATAAAGGGTCAATATTTCCGGATTTAGCGCTAAAGTTCTGATAACCCTTCTGTATCACCTTTTGTGCAGGACTCTTCATAAGACTGATTGATGATGAGTAACTTGCTCTTATCAAACCATTTATTTCGTTAAGCCTTAGGAAGCAACCCAAGATGCCCTTTAACACAATGGAGACTTCCTGCTGTCTTTGTCCAGGGGATTGTGGGATGCCGGTGGAGGGCAAGGTGTGAACGGAGAGGGCAGGAGAACATGAATAGGTCTGCTCTGCCGGGACTGGCACACTCAGGCTCGGAGTCAGAATAAAAGCGTCAGGGAGGATTAGAGGAGAGTTCCTCAGCTTGCGGGATAAGCTGATCTTCCACACTTCAGGTAACTCTTTTTTTAAATGGGGGCTTTGGAGAAATAATGCGAGACATGCCTAAGGAGACAATCTGGTCTTGCGAAAAAAGGAAACATTTAGGTTGAGCTTAGAAGACAACGCATTTACTCGCCGAGCATGGTCACGGATTTATGAAATAAAATCACGACCGAGATCGGGACCTTAAACGGCTACGAAGCTTCTAAAGATGACAGGCGGAATTTAATGCAAACGTCTTCGTGAGACTTTTCCAAACAGATTATATTGGTGACACGGGATGGACTAATCTTCGAGAGAATTAATATATTCTACAAGCTCATACAAACGAATGCCAATGCATAAGGGAACAACTAAGTTGCATATAGTGTCAGCCTGTACTGTATTTAGGGTCCATTTGATACATAATTCACATAAAATAGCGTTTTTCTTTTATTGGCATTGGATCATAAGCCAAATCAATATTAAACATACTGGCACGATACAAATGTGACAGAATCTCTTACTGACTTTATTTGTGTTATGTTATATCCAATTGTGAACTTCTATGTCATGACCAGGTAACGTCGGTACATCTGGTGAACCATGTGACTTCGGCATAATACACGAAGGATGTGGGCTGTGAAGCAATTTGTTCATTAAAAATAATTATCAGTACACCAGAAATGCTTGGAATTGAAACGATGTTTATAATTTCACAAATATAGGAAGTAAACAACATGGCACCTGCGAAAACAGAAAGTTGCAGATCTCAGATTTATGTATGAGTGGTTTCTGGTCAGAATAAAGTGCACCAGCGGACTTTATGCAAATCGTCAAAAGCACGGCTACACAAACTTAGGGTGAGATATGGAAGCTAGAGAATTTCCGTATGGTTTGTGGAAGACTGTCATCGAAGCACAAGGCAACGTCAGCGACTGTGTCCGTATCCACACAATGTGCACGTGTTTGTGAGTGAATCGACACATCTACAGCAGAAGTTTGAGCGTGTGTGTGTTTGTGCGAGAACGTCTGGTGGGCTGAGGTAGTCTTGGCTCATCTGCATGGTGAGACAAGTTATCAGAGGGAGCCATGAGAGTCCTCTTCACTCCAGAGACTAAACAGAACAACAGCTCTGGCGTGACGCATGACCACACTCTGGCACGGCAGAGCCGCACGGGGTCTAATCTCGCTGTACCTCCTGATCCACCTACTCACCCTCTCTCTGGTCATTATCACTCCACGGCTTAGCACGCATCACAGCGGGAACGACAGGGTGTGCACAATTCACACTGCCACGCATTGCCCTCAGCTGTCCTAGACGGTTAAGAGAGGATAGGAATCCTATTGGCTCAATGAGATAGTGCCAATTTGTAGGTGTAACATGCAGAACCTTAATGTGATATTTCCTGTTTGTATAGCCGAACTGCCGTGTGTGGTTTCGGTGGCAGTTGTTTTTGATCTAGGTGTTGCTTATCTGCCCTTAAGATGAAAAACATTACTTTAGTTAAAATACAGATACTTCAAAGATGGTACGTTTGCATTTTTTACAGGGTGTTGTAGAAGCCCATCCCATGAATTAATATGCAAACTGTAAACGACAGGTTTGTCTTTATAATTATGAAAACTTCTGGAGGGTTTGAGCATTTTAAAGGGCATTTTAATGTTTTTTAATTTTCAATTTTCATCAACTCAACCTGACAATCTAAGATGCTTGTGTTTTTGTGTGTTTTTTTTATGCGCTTCAAAAACATTCTGCCTTCATATACTCACCACTGTTTTGAACCCACAAGAACATCTTGGTCACTCTTTCCACGAAATGAAAGTGAAAGGAGTTGACAAAGTGACAAAAAGCACAAAAACAGCTTCATAAAATGGAAGGATGGATGGGAGGATGAGTTAACATCATTTCAATTTTTGCATGTTCAATTATATAAAACCTGGCTAAGAATTAATATTTTTTCAACAAAAAGTTCCTTCTTTTGTATGTACACTTCCTCCCCAGACGGATAGGTCACCCAAAAATGAAAATTCTGTCATAACTGGTTTAAATTGATTTTCTGCTTAACACAAAGGAAGCTATTTGGAAGAATGTCAGTAACCATAGTAGGGAAAATGAATACAATCAGAGTAGATGGGGGATGAGAGCTGTTTGGTTACTGACATTGTATCAAATATCTTCCTTTGTGTTTAGCAGAACAAAGACATTTATACAGGTTTGGAACAATCTGAGGGTGAGTAAATGATGTCTCATTTTTGGGTGAACTATACCTTTAACGGCAGGCTTTTGTTTTGACTGCTGTTCGGTTTTGGAAGGTCTGTGTTCACGACAGGAACCTGTTCCAGGTATTTACACACCACCCTGTTCTCAGACCTGTCATCTCAGACCTGTCATTTCTGGACAGCCACCGTTTCCATGATCTCTCTATAGCTCTGAGAACGTTTGAGCTTTACGTTTGCAACCCCTTACAATGCGCTCTGTAAAGTGGTAATCCCCATATTATACGTTTCTCTTGCAATTTAGCAAAGGTTTTGAGGTTACACAGTGTAATGTGATTTTCTGCACAATATCAGATGTATAAATATGCAAGGATATATTAATCTGTTAACGGAATGGGGCATTTTACATAACTTAATTTCCACTGGCATAATCTCCTATATTGATTAATGTTATTCCAAGCAGAGGGACATGGCCACTTTAACATTAACTGGATTAATTTTGGATTAGCGCTTTGCCGTTTCCAAAAATGTACTAAATAAAAATAAAATATAGCAATCAAACAAGTGCCCCTAAGAACTTTAAAACCGTAACCATGTATGTACGTTACATTAATTCCCTAAAACGGCAAACAGGCACGTGTTAAAATGTCTTAAAAGAAAATCCCGTGAACCTTATTATATAAACGTGTAATAATGATTTTCTTCAAATAATGCAGGAGCTTAAACTCACAAAGTAATGTTGTTTAGAAATATGCAAGTTAAATCGGACAAATCCTCAAATCTGATTGGCTGACCCCAGCGAGTCTTTAAATTTAGTAAACAGCATCCTCGGTTCATAGATTTAGGGGTGGAATTCCCAACCTCTGCCTCTCTCTCTTCTCTACTGGTCACAGATTTACTGCAGCACTAATAACTGTCATGGCAAATGCCTGGTAAAGTGCTGGACAAGGGAGCAACAGAAGGAGAGTATTTATCACGGTATTGACTTTCTGACTGCGGTGTCGTGAACTCTTTTGTCATAAACTGGAGCACTCAGAGCGAGCGTGGCGATCGATAAGGGGGAAAACTGCTGTCAGGTTCTCTCCCAGGGAGCATTGCTTTTGTTACAGTCACTTAGGGGGCTGATAAATGCTCTGCCGTGGCTCCGCTTCCGTCCACTTCCACACCAGTTTTTATATCTTGGCGAAAAAAATCTATCTTCTACAGGATTATTTTGTGTTACGGAAGCTTAAAGAACGAGAATAACAGCAAGAGAATAGGATTTTGTGCTTATAATAGCCTTAGACACCAATAGCCGTGCCGCTATTTCTGACGCTCTTCGTTTAATGGAGGATTAAATAATCATTCGGTCTAAAGCTGATTTTTATAACCGAATGTGCGGTTTGGATTAAATGATGTGCTCAATAATACAAGCTTTATTTTTACAGCTTTATCAAATAATTTGAGACATCCCTGACAGTTCAAATACTTTGGCATAATGTCTATGATTAATGGGGATTGTGCGGTGGACGCGGTGCTCGCCTGAATGGTAAATCAGTGCTGTGTTATGGATGGCAGCGCTGATTAGGGGGCCGGGAAAAATGGCCTTGCGTGATTGATGATGACGGAGGGGGTGTTAAACTACCGACGATAAGCAGACAGACTGCTTGACCGTGATCTCCAGAGCTGACTCGAATTGGAAGAGGTCAAAAGTGAGTCAAGTTTACTCCCCCGGGGTGAGCGGCAGCCCCGGTGATGTTCCCTAAGTTAACATAACCTTTGACCTCTTCAGAAACGAAAGACTCCAAACCATCCCAGAGGTTAGATAAAGCGCAGAGTACACAAAAGGAAAGCTGTGTTTGCTTCTATAGTAAGAGCTCAACATCTTGTAGGTTAAAAAAGGAATTCAAAGTAGGCACGTTCATCATAAAGATGCTCTCTATAACAAAAATGTGTACCGCAACCTGGACATCTGGTTGGTTGACAAGAAAATGACAAGGAGGAGCTGAAATGCTGACAGATCTGTGGCGACCCCTGACCTTAAACGTACTAGAGGTGAGCAGGGTGTCCAGTTGACAAATTGATGAGGACAGCAGCGGATCCAGCTGGGTTACTGCAGTTAAAACTATAATACAGCGGCTGCTTGAATCAACAGTTTTCTAAAGATCTGTAAGAAAGAAAAAAAGTGATATTTAGTGGTTAAAAAGAGATGGGTGATAATGTTAAAGAAAGTAAACAAAAGAAAATATATTTGTGTTTATTAAATTAATGTAATCACTTCACCAAAAGTATTTTAACTGATTGTGGTAAAATGTCTGCCAAAAAAGCTCAACTAACAAAATTTTAATCTAAATCAATATGTCATATTCGTTTACCTATTTGGGGTCATGTAATAAGTGGAATAATATACACTCAACCAGTCATTATCCCCGACTACAGCGCTGTTTCCGCCTGAATCTGCAAATGTCTTTGTAAGGTGTTTTCTTCAGCTGTGCTGATTTGCAATGCGTTTCAATGCCAAAAATCTAGGAGGAGTTTACTTTTAATTAGGAGTTAGAGAGAATGTGGAAGTCACATTCCGGGTGAAATGTTATCCAGAAACATTGGTGGCAGAGGTTTCATTTTAAGGTTTAAAGAGAAAATTAACCTCTCCCAATTAAAGTGCCCAATTGTTGAAGAGTGCCTTGCCATTTATTCAAGCAGACTGAGCATATTGACAGTTTTGGATGTGTAAATGTCAGGATTAATATGTGGAATACAGGAATAATTAATTTCGACGAAAACTCACTGAGACCATTAAAATACATTCAAATTCGGAGCTTTCCGTTACAGTCAAGAGATAGTTTCCACTTTCCATTCTTCACATGAAGTTCGTTTTCATATTGTTTTCTTAGCTTTCTAAGCTACTTTTACAGTTTAAAGAAGAAAATTGCTTCCAAACTAACAGTCAAAAGTTTGAACACATCTATTCATTCGTTATTATTACACTGGACGCAGCGCAATGGACGGTACAAAAACATTTTTGCACAAACTGGATGTGGTCCTGTTACAATTTGCTTGAAGACATCAAACTGTTTAACATGTAAACAATGTAAATAATATACAATTATATAGTGACCAGAAACAATAAATGTTGTATTGTCAAACCTTATATTTTAGGTTATTTACTTACAGCTCCACACACCGGTCATTACTTCAATCGACATCATCAGGTAGAATATTCGACAATATCAATATAACTTCTATAAATCTAATTTCTAGCAATTGATGAGGCTAGATTTGTTTAATATCTACTGATCTAATGTTTACCATGAAACAATATTTAAAAATATTTTTTTATGGTGCATTCCAAGTCATATAAATCAAACTGCAGTTGGGTTGTTTTGATGAAGTAACTCGGCTGTTTAACACAATAAAATAATAATGTTTGGAACTGTTTTTGGAAATAAACTCAATTTATAATACAGGCTACTAGTGAAAAGTTTAGTGTCTAGACTAAATTATTCTTTCAAGGACCTTCAGATTTGAGGGCACATGCTTAAGTTTCAAATTAGTGTTGTAGACACAAATATAACAGTGGTAGTAACTTATTTTACTTTAAAACTAAATTTCAATTAAAACGATTTAAAAATGGAATTCACAAAACTCTTTCTTTTATCGTATTTTCTGTTTGGACGTCTTTAGTGTCATTCAAGCAGAAACATACAGCAAGAAGTCCTAGTAAAAAACTGTGTTTCTCTGTGAACATGAAACCAGCCCTTAAGCTATGGAAGAATGTTCCTTTAAAAGCCAGTTTGAGGCGCTAGAATTGGGCCTGCCTATGACCCAGGATTGCTGTTCAAGTTCATCGGTATCCAGACAGGTGTGTAATGGCATGTAATTCTGTCTGTGAAAGAAACAGGGGGAAGGGCTGAGGCCAGACAGAGTCTTGAGTTATTAGAGGCTCAAAATGCGGTGTGGTTCAGTTACTTATTATGCAACGTACTTAATCTATGCACCACAAACCATTTACTTCCACATACCATATTTCCAAGAGGAACGAGGAGTTTTTTACATTTTGTAAGTTCATTTCAGAGGCAAAGCAAATTATAACACAATATGCACCGATAAATCATTCACAGTAACATCAAGAACATGGATTGATAAATAAATACAGTTATTTTTAATTCATATTGATTCATATTCCACGGTATAATGTCCACGGCTAAGGAATCATTTTGAAGTCTTGTAAGTACGGTTTTCAAATGCAAGTTGATTGATAGCGAAAACCGAAATGACTCACTTGAACTGCTGAATCTTCTCAGAGCAAATCTTGAAAAACTGGGGTCCCTCTGCAAGTTGGGGCTTGTTGTAACAGACACCAGGCTGCTGCGAATAAATGAGCAAAATGAACCGATCCCATATGATTTTCAAAGACACACTAAGATGGAGAGTCTTTCCGGACACTGTTTGATAATGCCCAGCCCTATCTTCTTCTGAGGGTCAAGGCACCATGAATTCTGGGAAAGATGCCACATACAGTCTGCGATTGTTCTCTTAAAAACTACAGGTAGAATGATAAATCACGGAGGGATTGTTGACAGCAGCATTCAGTGAATGCAAAACTCATTTGTGCAAGAGAGAAATGGGTTTTTGCATATACGAATGCACACACAGATTTTGTTTTGTGTACACTTGACTTCAAAGAGTGTCATCACGGTAACACACATATACACATTTATCCTTGAAAAAACAAAGCATGCTCCTTCTGGTAAGTTTTGACATTCCTCTTCAAGGTAATGGCCCTTATGAATATGCATAAGGGGCTCACCTTGAATTACTGGAATGTCTTTTAGCTTTAGTGATCGTGTCAGAAAAGAGAATAAAACGACCGCTGACGTTGATTTTTGTTTTTCTGACATCGTGTGATTGAAGGGCAAACATGCTCTTACCTTGATGATCGCAGCTTTGTATAAGTCCTCGACTGTCGGCCCATCTTTACACCACACCACGCTTCCCGCCCACTAAAAAGAGAGAGGACAGAAAAGGACAAGAAAAGGGTTAAAAGAACATAACATTATGCCATTGAACATTATAAATGTTTTTTTATAATTATACTAATAAAAAAAGCATGGAATGTTCTGCGTCTGTTCTCATTGTACTTGCAAATGACTGCCTCTGTGACAAATGAACTAGGTGCACTTATATCACAGGAATTAGTTGATGCCGCATGCGGGTCTTTATAAACCAATTGGGCAGCAAATGAGATAGCTGGGGTTAATAGCCATCATTTTGTAACTGTTTATTTAGAAGCACAGCAAGCCCTTGATCAAGGCCCCTTGACAATGTTTTGGAACTGATGTGTTCACACCATCAACTTGCCTGCGGTACGTTACACCGGCAGCAATCTGGTATGGAAAAGAGACATTTCCCTCCTGCCGTTTCGAATGGGATTCGTCTTGATAACTGTTTTAACTTTTGATATATCGTATCAATCTATGCCATGCGTTTGTGATTTTTTTTTACATTAAAGGTGACATGAAATGACGTTCACAACCCATTTTAATTACATGATGTAAATGCATTAGTATTTCACCTTCAGCAGAACATTCACAGAGAAATAAAAATATAATAATGATTTCACACAATCAGAGGGAACCGATTCGACTACAAAGTGGTCTCTATATGACCGGTGACTGTAGGGGGGCTTATAGAAAAATGAAAGGTCTCGATTGACATTACATGGACGATTAAAACTGCAATCAGTCCCTGCTTGTCTGTTTCTATACTGTATAGGAGTGGAAAATCAGTATGAGTCATGAATATTATATTTGTCCGAAACTGTATGCAAGAGTGTGCAAGAAACAGTAGGCGAGAAATACCCAGATGGTCTACTGCTTCCGCTGGGATTTGTGAGTGTTCATTGGATGGACAATTCTCAATCCCATGATGCCCTGGGAACTGAGCGTCGTTCAAACTTCAAAAATACAAAAATAGCGGAAATTGTTCCAGATTTCTGACATCTCTGTATGAAATAAGAAAGTTATTTTCTATATGTTGGTGGAAGTTGTATGACGGCATACTGACATTACTTGCAAAAATGGCTCAAAGTAACTTGCTGTTATAAACATGTTTGATGAATTTTAAATGTTAGCATGTTAACTTTTACAGCCCAACAGTGCAATTTATCAATCAATGCATATTCTAAATATAAAATTCTCAATGCTATTCCCTAATAAAAACAACAATATGATAAAAAAACAAGGTTTGATCACACAATGGACACTGCTCAATTGACTAAATGCATGCCTGGTAATGAAACTGTGCTAAGACAATTCCAAGATAGTGTTTCATATTTGGCCATCTCTCCCTGACCCTGAGGCCCAAGCTACTCAGTCGTGCTCTCATCGATCGGTGTCAGTTGACCATTCCTATGACAACTGAATTGTCCTCTGGGTTACTCTGACATCATACCCCCTTTGACCTTGCCCTTGTATAAGTCAGCACAATAGAGGGCGAGCGAAAGTGCGCACAACTTCTTTTTGTCCGACTGGTGGTACTGACACAGATATTCCTCCGTGAGAATAGAGAGAGAATGAGAGAGCTGGAGCACTTCATCTTTCTACAACAGCAAACACTTCACGCGCTTCTTATAGCCCTGGGGACTCATAATAGAAACCCAGAAGCCTATTTAAAATTTCATCTGATCCTATTAATTATTGTGAAAAGTGTGTGTCAAACTCAGGTTGATGGTAGTCAAGCTCTTCCTGCCAGTTGTGGAGATAAGATGTCAGTTATCTCTTTGGGAGGTTAATAGACCAACCACATAATCCTTTCCCTTCTCTGCAGATTTTGTGGTATTTGCATTTGGTAAGCTGATATGGTCATTCACTTGAGAGTGCGACTGCATTCCTAATGAATTTCCACACCGCCTAAACCCAAGCGTGAGGACGGAAAGCATTTCCACTTTATTCATTATCCGTCGTCAGACATCCTCACACATGTCGGCATTTCTTCAGGCAACCTCTTCTGTTCACTTAGTTTCACTCCAATCACTGGATTCTTGACAAACAACAAACTCAAAAACATCCTTACAAGGCCCAGTTGGTTAGCACATCTGGACAGTGAAGACAAAAAATAAAAGGACATTACATGACCAGTCATAAATCCCCGTCTGGATTTGAAATGTGTTTAGGACAATTTAAGCAAAATAGGATGACACTGTTTCTTCGCCCTTGTCGTTGTATGCTGTAGAGAATTAAACATTTCTGAGAAACTCTTCACACGCATCTTTCTATACAGCAAGGTTAGTAACATCACATGGCCTACGACTTAAATTCGTTGGTAAAATCAAGGCCTTTAACGCATAAGTCTTATAGTAAAAAGTACATTTTCATTCTATTTCCACCTTTTTCAAGGTTCAAAAGGACTGTAAAGTGCAGCTGATCTATGTTATTGCTAAGCCATTGGAGCTGCCCATGCAAAGGACAGTTCCTCCCTAGAAATATGGATAATATAGCGGTCTTGTGTGAGAGATGACAAGTCACCCTTTCATGCAGTTAATCATTGGGCCTGACCTTTCTAGGTTGCACCACGCTGAGTGATTAAAACCAAGCCCTCGTTTATACGTGGCGCAGGAGCGGAAGCCCGCTGGACAAGATGGAGCACCTTCTGTTATAGTTAGTGACTATTGTCAATGAATATGCAGACGGAAACTTTAGCCAATTGTTTTAACTGATTATCTTAGCTTATGCTTGTCATTTGTATTTTGGTTAAATGGGGAATGTGGTGGAAAAACATTGTTTTCCTTGCTCTTTTGAAATAAGTCTACAATCGTAATGTTCACGCTGCAAAGACCCCTCACAGTCCACCGGAACAATTTAGTTTAGGTTACAGTGAGGATGTCATAACCGTGAACACATAGCATATGACCACCCGCATACCTGTTGGGCGTTCAACTGGCCAAATGCATATTGTTATGTTACGCCAATGAAACATCTACTATGTATAGATATGACATGTACGTGTTCGGGAGGTGTAGTTTTGTCAAAACCAGAGGGTTTGGCTGGTTAACTTCAGCAGTAAGGCTTTGCTGGTAGATCTTTCATCACACCAAAACGCACACATAAATATGGGTCACATAAAATAAAGGTATAAAATCGTAGTATAAAACAAAAAAAGCACCTGTAAAATTGTATACACAAGTATAAATTCTGGAGAAAAAAAGGCAAAGAAAGTGAAAAAAAGGGAGAAGGGAGATTAAGGCCTGAGTCTGATATGTCTCAAGCCAGAATTCACTCATCACTCCAGCTAAACCTCTAAAATAATCCTAAAGAGGCTTTTCCTGGCCCACATCCAAAATGCTCTTAAGAAATATGTCATATAGGTGGATGAGTGCTGGTGTAGGGGTGTCCTGAGGGTGACAGATTTATAATGGACATGTTATAAACCCTCAATATAAATCAATGCAAATGCTTTCAAGCAGCAAGTTTGACAGTTATGCAAAAAGTCTGGCATTGTACTGTATGAGGGTTTGGACAAGCTGGGATTGGTCAGGAAAGTTTGTTAGAGGAACTTTTGAATTTGTGAATTATTTTAGCCATTAAAACAATGTATGAACATTTTGTCCAATGCAGTCAAGAGGTGAAGAAAATCAATATTATAGGAGTAAAATAATTCAATAAAATACAATGTTTTCACATTTCAGACCAACCAAACTAAGAGGAATGGTTTAAAAGGGCATCATTAGAAGCACAAAATCCTGATCTGATAACACCCTCACAGGATGTTGGTGTCGCAGGTTCACTTTAAACTTGTCTGTTGCCATATCTGGGTCACATACTAGAGATACTGTTTCAGCACAAATGTCTACTCCAGTGTAGGACTTTATGCTGTGTTGTAATATATCTAGTTTCTCATATGAATGGGTGTGTAGAGGTAAACACCAGATTGACTGTTCATGTGGCTGTACCCCTAGGCCTGTATCTATATTTCACAGTGCACAGCATCGCTTTCTGAGCAACAAAGAATGACAGTGGGTGATAAACTGCAAATGTGTATGTAGTAATAACTTATGAGGGTCTATATATTACAAATGCAGAATAAAAAAGGTGACAAAACCAACAACCAAGCCCAATTACACATTTTTTAAATGCTAAAACGTGTGTTTGTGCGCGTGTGTAAACAAGACCTATCTGAAGTCCAAATGTCTTCACAAAGTAAAATATAACTCGCTAGATTAAAAAGCTGATACATCAGTTAGAATCAAACTTTACGTTACATCTTATGTCGTGCATATGTTTTCGTGTGGGATACTAGACACAGCATTAGCCTAAGATAAAATCAATGTGAAATTCAATCACTAGTATAACTTACTTAAACAAACCCATGTTTACACGGCAAATTCTGAGGTTGGTTGAACAATTTGCTGTGTATTGTTGGCAGGTGCGCGTGTATCTGCGATCTTCGTATTTGGATTAATGCTCGTTGGATAGCAGAAGTGGTCCTTTAGTATAGTGCTATTTACTTTATACCGCATGCAAGTGTCATGACAAGGTAAGTTAGTTCCACAGCGAAATCGCGAAATAAACAAAGCTGGGTGCATGCACACAAACAGAAACGCCCCCTCCGCAATATCTCTGTAACATAAACAGTGTAGACATAACGTAATTGATATTTGCCATTTCCATGTAAAATCTTTATGTTACTCAATTAATATACATGTAACTAAATTAATAAATAATGCCTGATTAAAATGTATGTAAATAAGTAATTTTTAGTCTGATCGTAAAATTTGAATTGTATATTCCTAAAACGAATCGACGCGCTTGCAACGCTTTAACTATAATACACTACAATAATCGTAACAGTCACAAGCAATCTGTTTTTGTAACAAATAAATAAAAAATATTAAGAGACAATGTCATAATAACAAAACAATCAACCAACAATATTTATGTTTTACTATTTGTATTTTTTTTAATTAATTTACATTTAGGCATTTAGCAGACACTTTTATCCAAAGCGACTTACATTGCTTTATCCTATACATTTTATATAGGTATTTGCAATCCCCTGGGATCGAGCCCACAACCTTGTTAACGCAATGCTCTTACCACTGAGCTACAGGAAAGGAAATTCAATGATACAAGATCATGTACAGAATGCTGAAACAATCCAATTTATTGAGTTTTGAACATTTTAAAAGGAGGGAGTAAAGCATTTTCTTTTTTTTCCCTTTTTTTGGCATAGCATGCATCTTTAAAATTTTTTTGAACTAGTAGGTCTCTAGAATTATGCAAATGTATGAGAATATCATGTGACTCACTGTGTAACTGTGTAACCCTCTCTGCACAAAAAGGGCTCCTAATTACATTAGTTTAAATGAAAGCTGCCGACCGCTTGAGGTGCGAGGCAGTGACAGAGAGCCACAGACATTGTGCGTTAAAGTCGTGACACTGTGTCCCGACAGGTTAACGGCACCCGTCTGTGGCCAGCACAGACACATCTAATTTGTCGGCCGAGTTGAAATTTTCGTCTCTTTACACCCATTTAGCGGTAGTTGCTGTCAGCCCTCTGGAGAGGAAATTCAGAACTTTTCACAGGCTTGTGGTCCTGAAGTGCAGCTTAAAAGCCTGTAATTAAGTGCCGCTGTGTGCAAATGACAAACCCCAGTTATGACATGTAGGCAGAACAAGAAAGGGTCTTTATGACACTTGGGAGACAGGTACTGGTCGAGGTTTTGCAAGGTTGGCCTTAAATGAGTGGCAATATTATCTCCGGTTATTCCCCTGAAAGTACAAACACAGATTTCCAGGCATGCCTGGTTATAATATAAAGACACAATGTCTTGTGTACCAATAAATCAGCTAGGTTGATGGTTGTCAGTCGAGGGCCAATGTCAGATTTAATGAGGTCTGAATAGAGATTTAGAAGAGGTATATGGAGCCTTTGCATTAGAATTATGTTTTATATATGTTATTATATATTTTATATGAAATATGTTATTATCTCAGTACTACTTAATACCTCAACAATTGTTTAATTGCTTCCAATAATGAGCAAGCAATAGCTTGCTGCTTGCAGTCTCATATTTAATATTTAATAAATATCCCTGAGATAATTATTATGATCTAACCCTCAAAAGTTAGTCTTTTCACCCTCTTCATTTTAAACACTAGACAACATAGTAGGACAAACAGTCTGTGGCTCTCCTCACACCTCTGAGCATGGGCCTGTGACCACAAGAAGAAACTTGTTAGCAGAACGTTTCATCTGGCCAAGTTCCAAGGACTCAGAGGGAGAGATTGTAGCTGTAGTGAAGAGTTAGAGGGAAAAACTGTCAGATACTATTGCTTATTAAAAACATCAACTGCAAGCAGATATTAATACCTAATACTGAGTTAAATAATGGAGGCAGAATAATCATTTATGATCAGACTGTGATATATGGTGGAGAATGAGAGCCTTCTAAGGAGAGAGTGAGATATATTCTGCCTCTGTTGGGTCCAGAGCTGAAAGTCAAACTAGAGGAAAATATACAAATTGACTATGTTGGATGCTAAAATGGTTTTTAATATGTTTTGGAATTTTACCATAAAACAGTTTGTAAACAAATTCAAGTGCATCATTTCAAAAGTTTATCTCCATCTGTCAGTTAAAGTCATTGCGTTTTAAAACAAATAATA
Organism: Triplophysa dalaica; assembly: GCF_015846415.1. Taxonomy (NCBI): domain Eukaryota; kingdom Metazoa; phylum Chordata; class Actinopteri; order Cypriniformes; family Nemacheilidae; genus Triplophysa; species Triplophysa dalaica. Next base: position 4,414,039 of record NC_079556.1, read on the forward strand.
TTCTTTTTAAATTAACCTTTTTCAGTGAAGTTTTTTTTTGATTGTGATATTGTTGGTTGTGCAGAGCTTGGACTTAACATTTTGTCCAATCTACAGGACAGAATCTGAACAGATCAGTTTTGAAAGGTCTGTCTCTGGGGCATTTCCAGATAAGTCTAAACATGTGTTAGATCTTTCTTTTTGCAGGTGAGATGGATCGCTTACATCTGGCCCCCTTCTCCCCCTTGTGGTGTATGAGTCTGTGTCCAGTCACCATCAAAGGTTTTACTATAAGGTGAATACAGGACAGTGGTAATGTGATGTAATAGATGTGCTTTATATAACTTTACATAGCATTTTCATTCGTAATCTAGCACATTATTATATTATTTTTGGCATGACAAACTCAGACTTTAAGGACTTAATAGAGGTAGAATTAATGCCAATACATCAGTATTAAGAATAAAACAATCAATAAGATCAATACAAGCTTTAAATAGGTCAATTATCAATCCTTTAAATTATTTTATAAATGTATAACATTTAATTGTTGTCCTTGAAACGCGGTTCACCTTTGCAGTTGGACCTTCATTCAATTGTTGACTTCTTCATGTGACAACTTTCCCCGATCTCCTGCACACATATACTGTATATATAAACAATGATAACAAAGCACAAAGTGAAAGGAAAAGAGAAAGTCCGAAAGCTAGAGAGAGATCAGGCTGTATAACAAGCATAAGACTGCACGCACGGGTCAGCAAACCTCAGCTGTGGAGAAACGAGTGGATTTAAGCCTGAAAGTAAACAGATGTCAATTCTAAGATGGCAGCGGCTGGCTGGCATCCAAAGGGGCATTTACTCTCCCCCTTCTGCGGCCCCTTTCCCCCCCCCCTCTTAAGGTTGAAATTAATTCACCATGTTATGCCTCATCCCCATTTGCTCATGAACCCTACCATTCTGCCCACCCTGTCCTAATTTCACATCTACATTAGATCTGTTTTCTCGGAAGTGACCATTGAAACTTACTATAAACCAACAGTGCTGTTAAAAACACATAAACAACGCTTGCAGGCGAACATTATTTGTGAATGCTGATGTGACACCACAGTATGTGGGAATACTTAAAAAACAAAGCAAACGAAGAAAAACTGTCATTATTAACAGTGATTATCAAAAAATATTAATAGGAAGATTTACAGTATACTTCACTCTTATCCTTTTTCTGCGGAGCGGGATGGGAGATTAATCTTGTGTGTTTCATCAGCAGCAGATATCAGTAATTTGCAGTCATTAAGCAGTGGACATGGATTAGCGGCACTATGCCGCTGTTGAGACCAGCTAGAGAACAGCACTGGGACTTTGTACGAGGCTAATTAGATCTGTCTATCTTCACACATCCATCTTCTTCTGCTGGAATTACGCTGGCCTAATTCTAAATAAATTGCTCTTTATTATTCTATCATTCAAGTTATTGCATGCGATATAATGATCCACTCTTGGCCACTATTAATTGATTTTTGCGATTTATCTGTGTTCTTTCATTCCTTTTGCACCGTGCAGATTAAACCTCTGTGGTGGTGTTTTGTGATTTACAGTGGGGTTTGAAATTCTAATTTTAGGACTACACATAAAATACATGGGAAAATTTTTTTTTTACGTGGAGACAATTATTTTCAAACAAAAACAGTGATGTTTGAGACGGCACCGGTGGTCCAGTGGACTGTACGCTGACAGTGCTGCGGGCAACCCGAGTTTGAATCCTGGCTTGCGGTCCTTTCCTGGCTCCTGTACTCCCCTTTGTCATCACATCGTTTCTTGTCTCTCTACACTGTTCTGTCTGGCAAAACACTATAAAAAGGGCAAAGATAAAAAAATGATGTTGGTATTAAATTTGAAGATAAAAAAACATGTTAAGCATTTTCAATAGTGGTCTCAGACTTCCGGACCCCACTTTATACCCACACATATTAACGATTCGTATGTAAAATAGTCCATAGTTATGTTTCATTTTAATATTGATGTCTTAAAATTGTCTAGAGATGTTTGAAACCAATACAGTATGTTTAGATTTATGGAGAGTATTTTTATAACATTAAACATTCATTTCAGACTTTGGTTTCTTGGAGAGTCTAGGCAGAGTAAATAAATCTTATCAAAGGCTTTACAGAAGACACCTTTTAGATAATCATTATTTGTCTATACAGAAAAAACTGAGATACAGTCTCCATGTGCTCTTTGTGTACTTCGCACTGCTGTTTGAGATAAAATAGTTTGTGTATTACTTTTTGCCGTTATTTTCAATGGGCAGTGTTGACATGCCGTCTCATTAGACCTCTAAACTACCTGCACATAAACCCTTTAGGAAAAGTGAAAATGTGTGAATTTAGAAAGGAACCAGGAAAGTGGTTTTTGTAGCCTCTTCGATACCATATGTGTGTGAGTGTGCAAAAGCAAAGAGTTATAGAGTCACTCATCCACACAGATGGCTGGAATCTCCAGATGTCGAATGACACTCAACTGCTGTAATCACACATTGCTGTGCTTGAACCCCTCAATACTGAAAATAAGACCTGTCAGAAAACACGAATGCTCAGAATAAAAGACAAAATGACTGAAACAAAGTAACTGGCCGCTCACTGTTGGTAAACACAAAGTGTGTATTTTTCGGCACAGTTTGGCTTTGGTAAATTGTGAAACCCCACAATTGCCTTAATTTAGAACACACACATTTCAAAACACTGACCTTACCAATCTACAATAGCTACAGACATAATAATACAGCACGTGAAGTAAATACAGAATACATTTTTTACTTCCTTTCATCCTTTCATTTATATTAATTCTTGGAACAGATGATTTCATCCGAAGTGATGTACATTGCCTTCAAGCTATACATGTTATCAACTTTGGGATTTAACCAATGCGTCCCAATGCTAGCACCTGTTTTAGTCATCTATCTACTCATACATAAATGTAATAAAACTATGACAATCAAGTTAATGTGCCATATTTTTTACATACAGAAATATTTAAACATGGCAGCACTACGTGTTTCAGTAGGTTTAACTTTTCGTATTAACTACAACTCACATGGCAGGCAGGAATATGCAAGGGCCACCCCAAAAAAACCTCCCCCCTGTCCCCCACACCATTCTCCAAATAAAGGAGAAAGGCCATAAATAATTCATTTTACTGAATGGCAGGTTAAGTGAGGCTGCGATAATGTCCTGACAGTAATGATAACTTTAATTTCCTTTTCTGATGCTGATATTTGTGTCAAGAAATTAAATTCCATAAGCTCCCGGGCCTGGAAATCATTAGAGCATTTCAGCCAGACACTTTTCTTTCTCTAATATGTGGAATACTCCCAAAAGGCAGACAGGATCCAATACCTGATGAATAAAGAGAAAATCGATAAGCACTTCTTTAATATTTGACCGGTTCATCGTGGGTGGCGGTAGAGTTACATATCTGTCATTATCATATTTTAAAATTCATCAAAATAATCATGGCATTTACAATAAATAGACTTTGACATAATTTCTAGCAGGAAATGACATGCATGAAAGCCTGCATGTTCTCTACACCTCTGAACTTGCACATTCTTTAATGCTATAACGTAAATGACAGCACACCTGTTCTGGTCTAAAACCTTTTGGGTAAATTACCCCAAACTAAAGATCTGCATGTCTGAAATAAACGAATGGAAGGCCATGGCTCGGAAATATGGAATCAGGGACGGGTTTCAAACAATAAAGAGAATAAATAAAGGGACCTTTCACCCAAAGGAAAATGTCCCGCTTAATATTCATTAACGCCGAGCAGTAGGGAGTCAGTAAGAAATGTTCTCTGACATTGATAGAGCCGTGAAATATTCAAGAGATGATGTTTTCAAGTCTCGGGGGGCATGTGAGAGACAGTTTGTCTTTTGTATCTGAAGTTTTATGAAGAATACTGCTTCTTCCTCTTGATCATTCTAAAGGCCATGGGAAAGACCTGCCCGTGGTTTGCCCTCTGCCATTAAACGTGTTCTGTGCCATGGATCTCCACTGACAAGAACCACCACTTTATATTTACTTAGTGGTTTGAACCATATCGTGTGAATTCTAATCTAGTCGCAAAGTATCACTTATCAGATAAAATCAACTCCACATTATTCATGCAAATTAAAATGAGTCTGCTTTTATTGAAAAGGCCAATCAAGTTAGATATTGTTCCTTGGTCAAAATGGGCAGCAAGTCTGGTAGTCTGGTAGTCTGGGTAGTTCATCATGCAGATCATTCTAATGTGTAAGACCATTCTGCTCGATAGATATATTTTTAAAAATCAAAATTAAGAAAATTAAGGGGAGAAGGTGGTCTAGTGGGTTAAACCACTGAACTGGTAAATCAAAAGGTTGCTGGTTCGATCCCAGCAGCCACCACCAGTGTGTCCTTGAGCAAGCAACTTTACTCCATGTTGCTCCAGGGGGATTGTCCCTGTAATAAGTGCACTGTAAGTCGCTTTGGATAAAAGCGTCTGCCAAATGACTAAATGTAAATGTAAATGTAAGAAGATGTAAGCATTCATAACATACATACAGTGCAGCAAGTTTTACGACATCATCCTACATTTCGGCTTTTCATCTAATTCCAGGCTGTGATGTAAATTAAATGCTACTGGATTAGTAGGCCATAGCATTTTATGTAAACAAGGTGATCATCGTGTCATCTTCAAAGGCCGTAAAGTGATAGTTCACCCAAAAATGTCATAATTGACTAACCCTCTTGTCATTTCAAACCTGTATGACTTTCTTTCTTCTGCAGACCACAAAAGAAGATATTTTAAAGAATGTTGGTAACCGAACATACTCGGAACCAATTCACATGATTCGGTACAGTCATTGTTCATGAAAGCTGTTTTGAATCGGGTTTCTCAGTTTCTACGACCACGACAGCCGATGGTGTTCTCCATGAAATATTTTATTCAGTTATATTTTGAACCATCAAATGACCTTTAACTACCCATCAGATGACCTTTAACAGACTGGGTTCACTTTTAGAAGTCTAAAGTTCAGTAGGTGCATTTTTATTAATAATTAAATGAGGGACAGGACTGTTAAACCTCGGGAAACTCACCAAGTCACCTCCTCTGACATCGGTGTTCTCGGTGGCTGAATCTGCCTTTGGCCACAAACCACAAAGATAAGCCGTCAGGAAGCAGTGCATTATTGCCTTCTGGTGTAGACCGCCAATGAACACATTATGCAAAGTGCCGATACCACGTTCATCATCTATTAGCCACAACTCAACAACCCTTTTAGTGCGTTCCAAAGGCAAAAAAACAGGCAGTTTATTTTGTGGTTTTCGTATTTTTTTGTTTTAAAGAAAGGCTTTCCTGCTAATTCTGATAATGCCCCTGAAGCATGCCCCCACAACAGGAAGTGCGCACAGCCTTTCTTTGTGGTTATTTGTTACAAACCGCATTTCATTCCAGTTAATTTAGCATTTTTATTATCTAACTGACACTTTCAGATTTGCCACCTTTTGCCACCCTCATCAAATGCATTAAAAAAGCTACACCTGCTTAAAACCACTAAGAGAACGTTAAACACCAGAACTGCTCGCGTGATATCGATCAAGCTGAGCAAAACTCACCGACAGACCTGGCCACAAGATAAGAGTGGAAGGTGGAAAAACAAACTGTTATGTCAGAGATCCATACGTTATGGTGGTATAAAGCGCTGTCAGTTAACCAAAACTGTTTGAGTGTCACTATTTTATTAATGTTCCACTCTGCTGTCATAAAAGACAATGTTTCAGATAAAACAGCCCACTGTTAACTGTGTCTAGTCGTACCGTTTAATGGCAGCAAAGAACACGGATCTTAAAAATGTATATCTTCCTCGAGGACATACAAGAGCCAGCCTTCACAGTGATCATGCGAATGAACATTTGACTGTCGATCTGTGTCTTTGGACACGATCAATAAAGACCCTGCAGGTTAAAAGAGGGCCAGAGAACAGCTGGAGGGAATTCTCAGCCGGTTCTGTGCCCTCAGTTTGAGTTAAAAGTTGTATCTTTATCTTTATTTTAAAAGTATCATTTAGGGGTAAAACTGGATCGCTCTTTTAACCACGTTGATCCGCATGGACGATACGGTCAATGGCATATCATATTCCAGTGATTGAAATCATTTTCAGACTGCTTGCTTGCTCTCTAAATGGAAGAACTCACATAGCCTCGCATCATTTTCCGGTTTCCATGTACCCGTAGGTGTCCAGGGAATGCACGACTATTAATCTTTAAAATTCTAGACACTCACACAAGAAGTGTCTCCTTTCAATTATTCAGATTTTGGCCCGTAGATAAAAAAGGAAAAAAGCTGCATCCATTTACAGACGTGTATCATTTATAAGTTGCCGTTCTCAAGCCAATCTCTTGCTTGAAAATGCTCTCACCTTGCTTCAGCCACTGAAAGCTGTTCCAAGGTTCGCCTCGCACAATGCAGCTGCAGATGACACGTTTGCCTGTAAGTGCTTTGAACTGTGAAAATCTTTCAGGCAACTTACTATAACGCAAAGCCAACGAAAAGTGGCGTGAATCTATGCATATTCAGATCATGTAGTGGTCAGATTTAACGGCTTTAAATTGAGTTCTTTGAACCGTGACATGAAAAGTGTATTTTATATGGTGAAGTCAAGAAAAACATGTCTGTATTAGGCGAAAGGAAGGAATTGCCCCCAACAGTTATAAAATAAGCCGTAGTATCATACTTGTAGCCTTGTGGTTGTCATGCGAGCAACAGGGAAGCACCACCTTGGTTCTTATATATATACGTATATATTAAATAATGTGTGTGTATACGTATGATGTAATATATGTCATTGTTTAATGTTATATGTATATGGTCAACAAGATCATGTTTCTTTACACTATATATACTATATATAATAACATGATGTTATTGACCTCATACACAAAAATATTTAGATGTTTGACACCCATCGGTTCCAAACTGATTAAGATAAAGCATTTTGATTTTCTACACACTTCTTACTTCATTTTCACAGTGATAGGAGGAGCTATTTCTCATCTGGTAGTTCCAGGGTTGATACACGCTAACACCCAGTGGGCTCTTGGGGCCAGTGGATATAAATACAGTGAACATACCACATTCCAAAACACAGACGGCTCTTTTTTCATTTTGATGAAGACTCCATCAAATGTGCCCTGCATAAAACACGAACATCCCATTTTGCATCTTGGAAGCATATGTCTCAATCGTTCAGCCATAACAAACACGATTATGCTAGTGAAAGTGATCTGTCTGCTTGTCTTCAATTCGTCCTCCACAGACAAGAGTGTGACCTCTACTGGGATGCAAATGGCTGTCGGGGAGGCGGTGCCTGCGTGGAAGACAGGTCCTCACTCTCTCAGGAAGCAATGTGAACCATAACCTTTTTGACTGCTTCACTGCAACATGCCGTATATTACAGTCCCCATCCGTCCCTGCATGTGCTTAAAATCACCTGCGAGAAAAAAGAAGCCCTAATGACCCGTAGTCACTCCTCAACCCGCACGGCCTTCCACTTCAAATACGAGAGATGGATAAAAAATGAGGGGTGAGAATTGGGGGGGTGGTAGACACTCTGACTCAGATGGGGTGAAAGGTACAAAGAATATATGAAGATACATTGGAATCTCTACCTCCCCCCACGCATATGTAGACCTTTGGCGTCTAGGGCTTTAGGATGACTGTCATCCAATTAGGTGACCAAGGGCAGCATGATTAATTCGATGATAACCAAAGGTGAGCCGGTTGACTAGCCCATGCAGAAGATGCAAAGGTATGTGTGACTGCCGAACCCCATGAGATGATCTCCAGATCTGCCTCAGGATCACCAGCAAACAGACAGTAGGCGAATTTGAGAACTCTAATTTAAAGATCCAGTGTATGAAATTTAGCAGCATTCGAGGTGAGGTTGCGAATTGCAACCAGCGGCTCAATCCATCGTTGCCTTTCGAAGGGAGTTGTCACATTTTAACTTCTTAGCTGAAGGAGATAACATAATTATGCACGCTCTGTAGAGCAGTTTGTCCATTTAGGGCATCCATAGAAACAACATGGTGAATTCCATGCAAGTGGACCCGCGGTGTATGTCGATAGAAATAGCTCATTCTAAAGTATTAAAAACATAACGCTTCATTATGTAAGGTCTTTATACACCTCTGAAGACATATTATTATATTGCGTTGCTCTCAATAGATGCTCCTAAAATTACACATTGGACCTTTAATAAAGATACACATTAACAACTTGCACTGTACTTTGTGTGTTTACTGAATTACGTCAATTTATAATTTTCTTTAAAAAATGAATAATCAATTATTCTGCATATTCAAAAGGTCACCTCACTGCAGTTGCTGTCCATTTCTCTCCAAATCTGCACTGGGAGGTACAGTAGATGATGTCAGTTATTTGTTTTACCCACCCGAGCGGAAAAGCAAACCTGTTTTCCCAAGGAAGATAATCAGAGAGGGTCCTTTAGGAAGCACTTGATTTATTTCCCCATTTTCACTCTGTGAGGTGCTACCCATCTGGGCTGTTCTTCTGCAGGAACAAGCAGACAGGTGGACAGACTTCGCTTCATTCTTTTTCCCCTCTCCACAAACCGGCGAGTGAAACTAGCCTTGACGTGGAACTAGGAGAGCTTGAATAGGGGGTGCGGCGGACCAAGAGCGCGTAAAGGCCTCAACGCCAGCCGGCGATAAGTTATTGGTCTCTTCTCAAATGGTTTCTCCTTAGTTCTTGGTTACATTTGCGTGCGTTTCAGATGAATCTGAGCAGAAAATCGAGGCCTGGCTGCAGAGAGACGGGAAGACAGCATTGACATTGATTGATGTTTGAACGTTCTTCCTGATTCACTGATTAAAGCCATCAATCTATATGCAGAAGAGGTGTCTGATGCAAATAGACCCAATCAGATGGGACAAAATGGTTTTGTCAGGACGTATGGAAATAGGAGTAGCCAGAAACAAAGGTAGGATTGGATAAGAGACCCTTTCCAATGCAGGGAAACGTTGAAGGTGTGATGTTCCAAATTAAGGGGATTACATGCCTCTATTCTTCCATCTGCCCTCTCGCGCGCATAACCAAATTGCTTTACCGTTTTGTTTTTCTCTCAATAAACAAAATAAAAGACTACACTGCGAGAGCCGAGAATTGGCTCTGAGAACCTGCGACAACATTTTGGGGAAAAAAGCTGCTGAATTTTTACAGATTTTTGAGATTTAGAGTATTGCTCAGGAACATTCCTTAAAAGAAGAAACCTTAAATATAGAGCTAAAAATATTTTTTTTCAATGGCATTTATTTGGAATACATTTCTGAACACCTTACTCCTACTTAGATTCATAACAACAAAAATGTCATCAAGATTAAGTGTATCTGGTTTACAAGCAGGTTTTTAAGCATAATTTTGCTAACATTTGCATATTTTAAATGGTAAAAATGACATTGAAAAAAGAAAAATGCTATTTAGGATTTTGGAGTATATATGTCACATGGCAGCTTCTTTCCCAACGCAACCAAATAATTTACCTCAAAATGAAAATTCTTTCCTCATTTTCATATTTCCATGTATGGTATTCTTTCTCCTGTAGAACACAAAAGAAGATATTTTGAGAAATGTCTTAGTGGTTGTGTGTCCAAACAATGGAAGTTAATGATATCCCTGTTGTTTGCTTACTGACATTATTCAAAATATATTTTCTTTGTGATGATGAATGAAAAATTATGTTTGTTGCCATAACAAATTGCACACGGTAACAAAAACATTCTAATGTACTCATTTATGTACATTTTACAGGAAGGTCTTTGATATGCATCATGATCTAAAGCAGCTGGAAACTATTCCACAAGGGATTCATGTTATCAAATGCGAAAATCACTGCTCTACCTAAATAACATTCATTTCAATGGGAAATTCGTTTTCCTCTGCTCTCGAGCCCGGTGTGTGTCAGAGAGCAGGCTGTGCCTCTACAAAGCGTGGCCCAATTCTTTACCCCCTCTAGCCAATTGTGATCTGAATCAGTTTAATTAAGTAACAAATTCGGTTGGCATAGAAACAGCCCAGCTAATTTATCATGGGAAATAGTCTGTGAGACGGACAGGTTGCTCGGCAACAGCCAATGGCGATGCAAAGACGGGCCAATGACAAATTGCACAGGATGCAGATGCTGTGATGGGGGGCCAGTGTGTTTGACTGGCGCCCACATGGGACCAGTGGCAGCAAGAGGAGAGGAGCTCCTCATGAAACAGGCTGTGTCAAAGGAGGGAGGGACCGATCTGCACAATGTAGGACCCGTGTGCCAAGATCTTCAGCCAGGCACCCGAAGCCACATAAACATACGCATGCATGACTTCTGCAAAACACAAAAGAAGACATTTGGAGGAATGAGCTTTGGCCCCTATTGACTTCCATTGTATGGACACAAAACCACTGAGACAATTCTCAAAATCTCTTCTTTAGTGTTTCTCAGAAAAAAGAGTCACGTACATGTTCTGAAGGACATGAGGGTGAAAAAAATTGACATTTTTATTGTATTTAAGGGTGAACTTTCCCTTTAATATTGTTGCTATGTAGATACTAGGTTACTACTGGCTTGCTGACTCTTAATCTGTGCAATGATGTCACCAAACATACGCATTATCTGCTCTCATTCCCTTTTTGGTGAAAAATCATAAATAATATTCAAACATCGTGTTTTTTTTGGATAACCCTAAACTCAGTAATAGGATGCTGTGTTTGGCAGCCCAAACTGTAATTCCTTCTCTTAAAACAGGCTTGTCTTTTTAAAGCACTTTGTAATTGTTCCTGTACATTTGGCAGAAACGAAGTCTTACATTGCATGCGTTTTATATAGCAGGTGTATTGTATAATGAAATAAATCCTAAGTGAGTAACTTTCATTATAAACAGCATATCCCCTATACGTTTTGTAATTCATGTACCCTGTAAGTTCAATATAAATTTGGTAGACATTGTTGTATAAAGTGTTTCAGGCATGCACTGCTTCTCCAGCTTGGCTAATTGTTATAGAGAGCTTTGTGATTCATATAGCAGGTGTCCCTTTTTCAGATATATTGCAATATTCAGCTCTTCAGCTCTGCTGTTTGACCATATTAGCATTTCAAAAGTGGTTAGCGAGTGCATTTCGAATGCTTACAATCTCAAGTAATGTTCCCTGCGTTCAGAAATTCTTGCTGTACATTTCCAATAAGCCTTTTCATTGACGTTCCTGCCACCTTTGTTCTGAGAAAGAAGAGTTTTTTCAAACTCAAGGCTGCTTTGCACCTCTCTCATGTAAAATCGAAAACATTTCCATATTATCTTTTTCAACCTGAAGATTAACAGCTATCTTATGCATCAATTCTGGAGTTAAATCTCGGATGCTGACCATTGCCCACAAGAAAAGAGAAGGATTTCCTTATATCAAAGGCTCGCAAGCTTATCCAGAAAGATCTTGAAAGAGAATACCACCGCACTGCCTTCAGATTGTGGAAAGCAAGCGTGATCTTATTATCGCAACATTTCTCTCGTGCGTGTTTAATAATACAGTCTTTCTCTTTTTTCCACTCAGTGTACCTTGTTTGCCAGATGCAATTACATCCCATACTCAATAAATCAGCATTCGTGCCATCAGTTTTCTGAGATATTTCCGAAAGCATTCCAGCTCATTGAAATGTTCTGATGGAGTTACACAATGCTAACCATTTTCAAACCTGCACGCATTACTAAGACGTGCATGGGTGGAGTGTGACGTTTCTCGACAGTGTCTCTCGACTTCGATTTCGGCACATTTTTACGTAATGCATGTTTATGGTACGCGCAAACTCGTAAAAAGGAGCAAGGTCTCGGTTTCCTTCCATTTCACAGCACATTTGTAATGGATACTCAGAGATGTGGAACTTTCATCTAGAGATGCTCTCGCTGGATGCTTGATGAAAGTTATTCATCACATTTGAATTATTATAATCAGTTTCCTGTCACGCTAACTGCTGTGTTCATTTTTACGACGCTTGTGATGAGAAGCATTTGTTTCTAGCCAGTAATATCGATGAAATTTATATTTTCCATAAGTACTCGTAAAACCTTCAATGCATGACGCAGGGCAAGTCTGTGCAAGGAGAATGTCACACAGACACACACGTACACACACACACACACACACACAGAGATAAATGGACCAATTTAAGAGCCAAACATGTTGTCACCACAAACATCTTTCAAACACAATAATGCCAATGAGAAAGGTTTGTCTAACCATTGAAAACAACACAACAAGAACTAATCGAGCCAGTGCCCGCCGGCTATGGTCCCGCTCGCGGTGCCAGCCAGACAGATAGTGAGATCAGCTCTCAATAGTGTGAATTATTCTCTAAATTACACAGCGAGACGCACAAATAAGAACTGTGAGCGAATGGCGTACGGATAAAAGTCATAATTAACGAATAAAAGCGGTACAGAATCAGCAGAGGGGCAGCAGAGCATTAGTCTCATATGCAGCCAAAGACGCAAATTCCCAGATGCTGCCACATCATAGGTGGAATAAGATTGTCACTCTAATGCCTCTCTGAGGTCCTGATGAGCTTGGGAATAAATATGCAGAAAAGCCTTTCAGAGAAAAAAAGAGGCAATCAAGGGTAGCAGCGGCATGGGTCTGACTATAAATCTTTGTCTGTTTCAATCGGCGCCGTGGCCGAAACGGTGTAAAATTCGAGCAGGGATGTCATCAATTTCTGTTAGCGCCACTGTCCCTCTTTGTGTCGACAGGCACGGCCGTGATGGATTGATTTTGTCACTTGGGCTCAGTTCACAGTATGTTAACATGGAAGGGCAGAGTTGGGTTATGGAGAAAGGGTTATTAAAGTCCTAGATGTGCCCAGACTCTTGTGCATGCATCTCCTTCTCTCTTTCATCCTGCCTTTAGGGACAGGGCAGCCAAAAACTGACACTTGTTCTAAAGAAATAAATGCAACAGGACAGATGTTACCATGGTATCACAATACACACTAAGATATTAATGTCTCTTTCTATGATAGGTCATTCTATAGTACTATAACATATGTTCAAACTCATTATGATGGATTACATACATTGGAAACTAATCAATAAGAATAATATTTTGTGAAATGTATAGAGTTAATCACTTATTTAAATAGTGTCCAGTGTATCAACTACTGAAATTTCTATTTTCTGATAACGGAGCATCATAACTTCCTTAATCCTACAACGTAAAGAAATCCGAAATTTTTTGCCAGCTGGGGCGCCAGAAATATTCTGTCGAATACCTTTTTTTAAAATTACGTGAAAAATCTTTATGTAAATATTATGCGGTAAAATCCAGTAAAAAGATAATGGTTACATTTAAAATGTTTTATTTAATTATGTCAGCTATAAAGACATTACTGTCTTTTGCAAATACATTGTGAAAGCGTTCTTGGCACTTACTAGCATGAAGAATATCAACTTACTTCACGCACACCCGTTAAATTATTAGGCATTATTATGCATAATTTGTTTTTCCATTGTTTTGTAAAATTATTTTGTTTTATTTAAGCGTGTTCCTGAATTATTTTTATGGTAAATTCATATTTATATATAAATCTTATGTAATATGGCAAAATATGAGGATGAATAACTTTTACTTGTCTTTAAGAGACAACATTGTCTGATGTAAGCAGATAACACTTTTGTTATTCTGAATAATTAATGCAACATTAATTCCAATGTAACTGAAAGAAATGCTTGTGTTATTTCTTATGAGTTAGAAGTGTTTGCATGTTCAGACAGTGTTTGAATACCAGACAAGGCAAGATGATTCCCGGGTATCTTTGTCAGTTGTAGATGTACCACCAGGCCAGATCAGACGAAAGGCCATGCAGCATAAGGTCAGGAGAGCAGGTGTTATTAGCAGGCCCATCCCTCTGTTCTGTGTGTGCCGGGAGTCTGCTCACCACTCCCCATGCCCATTAGGTGAGAAATCCTGGCAGATAATTTGTTTAGTAAATGAAACAGATGTCTTTTCCGATTTTTTGGAGTGTGTTCCCGGGAGATTCTCCTCCCCTCAGTCCAGGGGGTCAGACCGAATGCATCCGAGGGGTGGCTGGCAGGGAGAAAAAAAATAACAAGGCACAGCAAAGTGCCTGGGGAGAGCAAACATCATTCACTTCTCCCATAATCATCAAGGCGATGCTCGGATGCCTCCTTAATTTACATAATACCATCCTGACACTTTTACTCTAGCTATCCATCACCGGCAGGATGAGGCCTTCTCTTTCTGTCTCTTTTCCTCCCTCTGATTGTGTCTTGTGTTTATCTGGCCAAGCACAAAAGATTGATTCCCTACCGTTTCTCTCCTTATGTTCAGCAGATATGAATTTTTGCGGAATGATGAAGCACCGAGTCAGCTAATAATAAACAGAAAACACATATTCAAAAAAAGAAATAAAGACAAAAGAACAACAACAAAAACCTAAACAAACCAATAAACAGAATTACACAACAATGGCAAAAAAACGACAGAAATAATATTTACCGGCACTTTGCACGTATATGGTTCACTTTCTTGTCCCATTTCGTATTTAAGTGGATTAAGTTTTAGAGACTCAAATTTGTTTTATTATTTTCTGAGAACTGTTAGATACATAAGATAAAATAATTTTGTTTAAATATTTCATTAATCAAGCATAACATTGTTTAAGAGAAGGTCATTTAGTGTAGGACAGTCCAAAATATCATAAATGTCACACAATTTAAACAATATCTGCTGCATATCTATTAAAGGTGCCGTTCCCCTTGATGCCAATTTTCAAACTTTACTTAGCGTGTAATGTTGCTGTTAGAGCATAAACAAATCTGCAAAATTATAAAGCTCAAAGTTTAATGCAAAGAGAGATATTTTCTTTAACAGAATTCGCTTTCCAAGGACTGCAGAAGTAATCAGACTTTTCCTGCCCTTTACTTCCCGTGCACATCATGTCACTATTCCGTTTTTCACGTTTTCCGTTTATTCAGTTTTGAGTAACCTCTGCCAACAGGAATCACGGCTTTCACTTGGAGACCTATAGCTGGAAATAAGAATTCAGTTACACACATTCTAAGATAACCAACAGTCAAATAACAAATTCCATGACTTTAACATTGGCTGTGAAAGCTGTTCTGTGTTTTGTGTGTGTGCACATACCTCTAAAACACTTCTATGAAACGTCCTTTGAAGTCCTAATTGCAAACTTTATTATCCAACTTAGGTCCAATCGGTCCAGTGTCATTTCCCTCGCCAATATAGAAAATACTATATATCATAATAGACTTGAAATATGTGAAATATAAAGCGATTTTCTAAACTAGAACCATGAATATCCTTTTTTTAAAACCCCCAAAACATAATCAAAGCTTGAAAAAAGCCAAAGAACGGCACCTTTAACTATTTGCAGTAACCACTTTTAAAGAACACAAACGCTGTGTTTAAACGTGTCCCAAAAGAGAACCTGTTGACATGTTCCAAAAAAAATCCTGAAATTGCGACATCCAAAGAAGCACCATTTTGACTAGATGGCAGAATGTTACGATTTTTTACAAGTATCGTTGTGTTGACTGTCATTTTCTGTAGATCAAGCATTTTCTTCCACTGACCAATTGCACTTTATTTAATACAAAACATCAATAATATTTTTTTACAAGGAAGCAAACATTATATGCAGTATCTCATTTAACTTAATTCATATATTAATGATTTCTTTGCAGATTATACTGTTCCTAAAGGTCGATTTAATCTTAACATAATTTCTGCTTTCTAATAGACATTGTACAGGTCATAAGGCAGTATATTTTATAGAGATGCAGCAAGTATTTAAGAAACGTTGCTGACGCCCAAAAAAACATACAATTCAGCCACTGACAATATGAACAACTGCTTGGACAAATATTCCTTTACTTTACCCAATATGTAACATGTCAGAAAAAACTCTTTCATGCTCTTCTGCAAAGCCCTGCAGGTTGTGCTGGGAATGACCTGACAGAATGTTACCTACAGTCGTGCTTATTTGACTGGGTCTTACTTCAAATATCCTACCTGTATCACTCCTGACTCATGTTTTATGAATAAGCTTTGGAAAAAATATACAACACACTTTACTTTTTACCCAGTCACAGTCTTCAAAGTTTCCTTTACGATAACCAAAAACCATTAGCTGCTGTCAAACCCAGGAGAAGAGAGATTATTTTTTTTATTGAAATAAGATTAAAATGATAACTTTGACTGCGGCCTCCACCTGATAAAATATTTCAGCTCATAAGCGCGGTGTAGGCATAGGGATTACAGGGGAGAAAAAAAGAGAGGGAGAGGGAGAAATTCATAATGTATAATAAGACAAAAGGTGTCATGGGAAATAACATTGATATTAAAATTAGAAAATGACGCAATCTATATGAAAAATGCAGATTTAAAAATGTAAATGATGATCTTGGATGTCTAAGAACAAAAGTATCAGAAAGTAAAGCTTTAGGGATGTCAGGCGGCTTGCTGGTCTGTGACCTTTTGATACGTCTTAACTTTGATAATTAGAAAAGATACTGTATCTACTGAAATACATAGAAAGATTAATGTAAAGCCCAAACTAATCTTTTGCCAAACAAGACCGGAAAAGAAGTTGCCTGATACTTGAAAGTGAAACGGTACGTGCTGCATTTGAAAGTAGAAACATTAATAAACTTTTAACTTCATGACAAAGTCTTCTTTCTTGACAGATCTCCAGTGGCTATAAAATATTAAAGATCTTTTTTATGATTGCATTTAATTAAATGTTACTGTATACATGCTGCCAACGATGTCAAGGTCATGAGTTCAATTCAATTCAATTTTATTTATATAATGCTTTTCACAATGTGCATTGTTCCAAAGCAGCTTTTTCAGGAGCAAGTAAGAAAAACTGAAAAACACAGAAAGGTAAAACACAGCACAGTTCATGTTGTTTACAGAAAAAGCAAGATCATTCTTATAAATAATATCTAATAAATAAATAAATGCAGACTCCAGGTAAGCAAGCATACTGCTCTGCTGTGGCGATGATTAATAAATGGAGAAAAAAAAACTCGGGAGAAACCAGACTCAGCCGGGAGGGCCAGATCTCCTCTGACGTGTCATAGCTTCCCTCAGTAAACCTGACCAAAAGCCACCGAGTTCGATTTCCATAAGGCCTAAACTCTTAAGGTATAGTTCACCCCAAAATAAAAATGTCGTCATCACTTTCTATCTTCCACAAAACACAAAAGAAAATATTTTGAAGAATGTTGGTACTGGTACCCATTGGTTTTGTGTCAATACGATAAAAGTGAATAGATGGGCGCTGTTCGGTTAAGAACTTTCTTCAGAGACCTGAACATATAAATGTATCGGTTGTACTGGTAAAAAGGGAATATTCATTAAAGCTCCATAGTTAAAGTGCAATTTATAGAGCAAACAAACAAAATTTGTTGAAGTTGGTCTGGACATTGTGCCAAGAAAATAATTGACAATTACAAATTATAAGACCAATACAGACCAATGTGACACACAACACGACCTCCAACTTTCTAACCTGTATCTATGTATCTCCACAAGGTGCATAAGCCATCAACAACCGTGAACTATATGCTATGAGATAAACTGTAATGAAGACACAAGGGGACCGAACCTCCCAGAATACCTCATTTCTAAACATATTGAAGGTTAATAGGTGGCATTGGGCACCATTGGTGTAAATTTAAACCTTGTTTGTAATGAAATAATGACCTGAATTTGATAAGCATACTGTTTCACACGTAAGGGAGGTTGACACCATGGGGTACGTAGCGGAAGGAGATGCTTCCTTTTCCATGGGGTAACACCTCGGGAATGAGCTTAAGAAGGACAGCCTGTTGTGCTGTATTTAAGATGACACTTTCCATTTCCAAAGACATCTGTCCTGTCATATAAGTTGATTCGACCTTGAAACTACGTTGGCATTTACCTCACCTCTAAGCTAAACGGTTCTGAATATTTCGTAATTAATAGTCCATATGTGTAAATAAAATGTTCATATTTATTATTATATGGCTTTTTGAATTCTTGACTCTGAATAGTCAACATAAAGATAATTGGCTGATGTCATTCGGAATCCGTTTCCTGAATAGTTGTATTTATAAGCAGGTGTGTAAAGTGATGTATATATGTACGATCAGTTAGCCTTCACTTCTAAAATAAAAAAATACAATAAAACCCGACCTTGTGTTTTTGTACTTGAGGATTATCTACTTTTAATTCATAATTTTCATATACATAATAATAAAAAAACTCACAATCTGTTTCAGGACATGAAATGAGGGGGAACTAAACAAAGGTACATGCAAAAATTGTTTTGTAAATAAGGTTTGAGAATATACACTTTTCTATCACTGGGTAGTCTTACTCTTAAAGGTCCCTTTTTGTACCTTCATGGTTATACAACACATGAAATGTTGTACCTTTTTTGGGTACGTTATATTTTGATACCTGTAAAGTCAGGCTATAAAAAGGAATCTTACGCCCTCGACAGAAATGGTACAATTAAGAAAAAAATCCTGACAGTGTGTCCCTAAAAGAATACATTAATGTCTTTTGGTAATTGTCAAAATAAAAACAACAAAGCAATGTGGTGTTTTCGCTTAACTCTATAATTTTGTACACCATGTACACAGCATCCCAGCATGTTTTTCTATTTTTCAATATTACAACGCTTATTTAGACAGAACCAAATCATTCATAATTTATAAAACCTGGCTGGAGTAATGTGTTTAAGAGGAAGCATTTCCGAAAGAGTACGAACACGAGCAGGCCATTTAGAGGATAAAAGAGGAAAGCTGTGTTTGATACAAGCCTCCCAGAGGGGCTCTCTGCCACCAAACAATGTTCCAAGTTCAAGTTCCAGCCACCAGCTTCTGAAAGCTGACCTAACAGATGTCCTCAATGACCAGATCCTGAAGGTCAAGAGGCAGCTTAGAAATCCAAGACAATGAGACCCTTTCCGACACCATATAGATAGACAGACCGATAGGAAGCATTTAATGAAAAACAAGCATTTCATCTTTTCTTTAGCTAGATAAACATTAAAAACATGCAGTTTAAAAAAGAAACTAGTATAATCTACTTAACGCAGAACTTATGGAAGAGTTGTAGGGAAAAGTAACACAGCACAGTAACTTCACCGCTTGCACAGGTGGTGGAGGTTTCCGAAAATTATGACAATTTCAAATATTTTAGTATTGATATGTCCCGTAATGAAGCCAAACAGATGGTGAAAACAGAATGAAGGCGATTCAAAACACGCAAAGCGCGTTAAGAAGCCTAACAAGTGTAGTTTTTTCTTCTTTTTTCTTTAAGACAGAGAGACATGTGGTGGTGTGGCTATTATCACAAGGGTACCGCTGAATGAGCGTTTTAAACGTTTCTCTTCCTTTGAAAGGGGGGATCTATTTTTTGCCCATTAGCATTGGCATTAAAACTCATTATTTTCCTCAACTGTGCTAACCATCTCCTCCCACGTTAGACATCATTACTGTTATTATTCATATCATTGCTTTAAAGGACAGAGAGATGTCTTGGTACTTAGCGCCTGCGTTTGTTCGACTGCTGGTGGGAAGAAAGAAAATATTATTTTTTTCTGCTGAATTATTTTATTTATATACTTTTCGAAATTGGTATCATAATGGAAGGCATTGTATCGTCGGAGCGTAAAACTGCCACTTGTTTCTCGATACCGCGAGCTCACCTGACCTGCGGGATTGTAATTTTCATTTTTCTAGTTACAAATCTCAACGCATAATAAGCTACTGTACTCGCGTGGTACGAACAATCAACAAGTTCTTTAACACCCCGCCCTGCACACATGCACTCCCACTCTCTCAGAGTTTCGTTTCGTCTTCCATAAGGTCTTCAAAGTGGAAAGAGCTGATCCTCAGCAAACTTGGAGAAAAAATAAAACACAGAGAGAGAGAGAGAGAACAGGGTGGCATCTGTGATCTCTAGTGACCCTTTCCTCACTCTCTCTTGCCAGGCCAGTCTTGGGATTGACACATCAGATGAAGATATGAAGTGGTGGGTGTGCGTGGAGGCGGGCCAGGCGCCCGGCGAGTCCCCGCGCTTCTCACTTGGTTAACACCTCACTCAGAGCATGGAGCCAGGAATACACTACCACTCTCTCTCTCTGACTAAAACAGTTCATTTGGACCTGCAGGGTCTTATGCTCCTCAGAGCCATCGTTGATGGAGGTGGCAGATATTCTTAACTCAAGTGCTTAGAATTGTGGAGTAACAAGGTTAGAAAATAGTTTTGTTTTGTGTTGCCTCTCATAGTTCACTGCGTTATTGATGTAATACTGTGCAAACCTGTTCCGCAATTTAACCAAACTTAATATCTTCATATTTGGTGATTTTTTTTTCTTGCCATAAATCGTTATTATTAGTCAGCCGTCACTAGGTATGCCAAATATCTAACCAATATTAAAAAGTGCTTGTCGACTTTGACAACACAGTATGCTATCATTGAAAAAGGTCAGTGTTTTTACCATTTCCTGAAAAACAGCAAATTTGGACATACATGGTTTCAGAAGGACAGCGATGAATTGTAAAAATAAAAAAGCTAACGCTTTTTATTATGCTGTGACTGGGAGCAATAATGACAATTACAAGCAATCACAAGATATTTGCTGTTTAATGTACAGTAATTATGAACCAATGAGATTTACTGTGGGCGGGGCTACCCAGCTCAATGCCACTAAGATAAACCATTAAACAAAATGTCATTAATATGCAAAAGATAACTGAAAATGTGTCTCATTTTTCATGGCACAATATATTTCGCAGCACCAATTTAGGTATAAACACACTGTAAGACAGTAAACTTACATGGGATAAATGAGATCTTGTATTAGGTGCGCAATGCTGAGACTTTTTAATTCAAACGTTTTTAAGTCATAATCGAGATCAAACTACTTAGCATTACCCAAATAAATGTAAATTCTCCACAAAGAGAAACAGAGCCTAGAAAAGCTATCATACAAAACCTGCAGTAACCATTAACCCAAATGCCACGACAACTACACGTCACCAAAGTGGCACAATATTGATATTTTTAAACATTTCCATTAGGAGATGTTCTAAACCTACAACCCTTAAATATTAAAATCCTGCAAATAATTCAGCTTCAAGTGCTTAACCCTGAGACTCCATTGAAAGATTGTTTTGAAGACAATTTAAGCCTTACATGTTCTGTTTGCTTTAGATTTGCAGTAATTTTTAGAAACAGATTATTAAAATCTCCCATTGTCTTGCATTTGTCTTTGCGATATTTATATGTCTGCTACATTGCAAAAGACACATCAAGCCCAAAACAACAGTCTGTTGCCTTACAAGCGCCGCCGTTTCCTGCAGGAAATGCAAATCTTGTTAAATGTGTTTTTATTTCATTATAATGTTTAAAGGAAGCAGCGGAGAGTGTAGTATAAGCTCTTGGATGTGTCAAACCAGGCTGACCGGCTTTGGTTGTTCCTTGCAAATAACGTTTTATGATTACTGAGGCAGGAACTCTGGGTCTCCAGTCTGACTGTAATTACTTTTGTGGTCACCTCTGAATTGTGATTTTTTTAAATCGCAGCGCTGCTTTAAAATTCTAGTCAAAACGCAATTTCTTTTATTCGTATGTTTGGAGAGGGCCAAGTCCTATTCAAACCCCTTTCACTCACTCTCCTCCACCCGGGCTTCATCTTCGCGGTGGTCTTCATCGATGACTTATTATTCAGTTCAGGTCAATTTTTTTCTTTGACATGTTTACGTAATCAAGCAAATCATGTAATGAATCATATAGAGATGAACAAACACATTGACCTCACGGCAGATCTGAGCCTCCAAACACATGAAACATCACCACATTAACACTCAGGTTAGGTAAATGAACTAATTTCACCACTTCGTTTCGAATTATTCGATGCGCTCGTAGCAAAAACAAATAACTCTTGTAAACCTCGCTGACACTTCTTCTCGAAGCTGCCCCTACAGGAAGCAAAGCCACAGATGGACAGAGACTTTTCTCTTTCCCTGGGAGCGCATTGCCCGCGGTTTCTCACGTTAAATTGGACTACTTAAAGTGTACTGCAATTCTGGCCAGGGAACAGACAGAGCTCTAGAGAGATCCCATACTGATTTAAGTCACCAGGGACTCTGGCAGGGATATTTTGTCTCTCATATCTATATACTATTATGGCTTTTGCAGGAAAGGCACCATCTTGAGTGGGGATGTGAGATGAAACCAGATGGGGTCGATTCACACCACTCTGAGACAGCAAGGGTTCGGGAGGCACCCTGCAGCCACTTCTCGTTATCTTTTGTCACCAATCAAGTGACTTTTTTTTCTCTTTCTCCTCCTCTGCGAGCGACTTCTCGTGTTTAGCGTCTATGGGTTTTCTGGCATCCGACTGTAAAAATAAAGTGAAATCTTCTACGTTCCGCCTCCCGCCGAAAGTGACATATAGACAGTGACGTGAATGAAATCGCCGCATGCGGGGAGTAAAACTTGCTTTAAAGACGTGTGGCAGAAGACATTCTGGAGGGCTGGTTTCGTACCGTTTATCTGTGATTATATATACAAACGGCATGCGGATGCTCAGTTTGGCCTTCCTGTGTCATTCATCGTTTCACTGGAAAATACAAACGAAAGAAAACAAAGTCACAGTGATAAAATGCTATGTTTAACATGAATTTAGTGGTTATTCACCCAAAAATGTTAATTCTGTCATCTTTCACTCGACCTTAAGTTGTTCCAAATCTGCATAAATTTCTTTGTTCTGTTGAGCACAAAGAAAGATATTTGGAAGAATGCTAGCAACTGAGATTTCTGGGACCCCATCGACTACCATTAAAATTAAAATCTAAGGTGCCAACATTCTTTCAAATATCTTTCTTTGTGTATAGACATATTTGGAACAATTTGCGGATGAGTTATTCAAGACAGCATTTTTTGGGGGGGATTTTTTATCCCTTTATAAAAATTGATTCATTTTTAGATGGGTTTTTTTCTGACTTTTATACTATTATAAGCAATTCAGTAGCAAATACAAATATAAAAAAATGTTTTTACAAAATGTACCAAAAACTCCCGTTAGCAATTGAAAATTAAATAAATGACTTTTAAAAATAAAAAAGTTTGCTTTGAAATGTAGAGGAAGTGGTTTGTTTACAGAATTTATTGTAAGCTTTGTATTAAAACAATGAAAGTCTTTAAACTCATTTAAGTAAACACGTGTGTGCTGAGGGGAGGTGTCAAATCGGGTCAACAGATGAGTAGCTTTCCTATGTTTGTTCTATTAAAGCTTCAGTATGATGTACACCTTCCTAATATTGAATACACATTAGCTACGTAAGAACATTATTAGAGTTAATATGTGTGTCCCATTACTCCAAATTAAAAAATAATAAGCTTCACATATTTCAACCCATCAATGGATGCTGAAAGGGCTAGGACGTCCTCCTTAGTAAATACAATTACAATTGAACTATAATATAATGTGCATTTAAAAATCTATGCGTTGATCATACACGAACACAGACTATTGAATAGTGGTTTCCACCATTTACATGAAGTCCTTAATGTTCATCTGTACAACAAAAGAGAGAAACTGATATAGATGCCTGCTGGCAGAAGCCCACTAATCCACAGCTTTGTTTGTGTGCATGTATGCTATATAAAACAATGGCCTTTGCTGTATGCTTTAGTACTAGAGGCAGCCAGCTGGATCATTTTTCTCCTGTCCAGGGCATCACTCCAGGATATTATTGAAAGCAGGCATTGGTTTATAAACAAATAGCTGAACGACTGATGTACATTAGGGTGTCACGCAAGTTTGTCATTGAATTGTGGACTAAGACCTCACTGTATGAAATATATCTTGTGCATTTTTTTACAGCAGTGTTTTATGTACTCTGTATTGGTTGTGATTTACTTCTTACGGGGTAAATTAAATCAAAATAAACAATTACATTATTGCCCAAAATTTATTGAAAAGTGTTCTTGGAAAGGGAAAATATTCCTAGTGCCAATAACTTTTCACTGTAGGGATCTTAATAGTTACTGTTTAGGCTAATTTGAATACACAAGGCACTAAATTGTTTGATACTCACTGATCGGTGTTAAAAAAAGACTTGATGCTTTTTGTGCCAGACTGTACAACCAAAGCATCATAACATTTTTAAAGTTGCATAATATTTAGTGATTTATTCTGTGCCATTTTTCTTTCTGTGCCATATTATAAAACACCTGAAAAAAACAGTACGGAAAATTGACCCGGTGTAGCCCGAGGTACCCACAGGCCAATAAGAAGTCTCCCCTTGATCGCCATTATAGAGGACTTGGCAGCTCTCCTCCGTGCTATCTACTTCAGAGGAATGGCGCTGCAGTTTTGGGGCGGCAGCCTCATAATTTGCACATATGGAAATGCTTTTTCGTGCCATTCCACCGCCTCTGTTGTGGCCAGATGGAATTAGAGAGCGCTCAGAAGCCGTGAAGGCAAACACATCAAAAAGAGAAGAGAGCGGGGCTGTTTTTTTTCCATGAGAGACCATGAGGCCGGAGATAAATAAATAAATTACTCCCCCTCCCGTCCAATCATTTGCTTTATATATTTACATAAAAAAGGTGTAGGTTTTTACTTCATGGTTAATGAAGGGAAGGTCGGACGCAAATGCACAAACACAGATCTTGCGACTAACTTGATAGTTTTTTGTGTTAAGTGTTTATTGATTTTAATGGAAAAAGAAAAAGATCACGGCATTATAAACGGCATCATACAGTAAAATAACACAAGGCAAGTTCATTTGTTCAAACTTTTAGACAAAGTTATGATGCTATGAGTGATACAATATTATATTATGCAACATCAAATGTAATTAATATAACAATAATCATTATATAATATAAAAAATATATAAAAACAATTTTATGTGCTGTAAATTTGGTTATGATTATTTTTATAAATTGTACTACACAAACACATGTGATTTTCTATTTCATCTATCTTTTCTTTTTTTGCAAATTCTTGCTCGGCTAGGTCACTTTTCCATTAATGTTCAGTTGCAACCTTCTCTCTCTGACAGTCTAGACACAGTGTTCGCTACAGCTGCATTTTATTTATCATTAAGCTGCAAAGCTCTCAGTTCTCCTGCCAACCTTATAATTAACATTTAAAGTTCCAGTCTGCGTTTCTCAGAAATAACCAAAAGCTTCAATGACCTCACTGAAGCCAGATAAAATAAAAGCATGAAATTCACACCATAGATACTTCATTCTCACTTCTACTGATCAATAATTCTCTCGTTGTAAAAGTTACAAAGTCACGCCAAATGGATGTTTTAAAACATGCAGTTATTTGAGAAAGAATTTTGAAGGCAATGTTATCCTGCTACAAATATGATATTGGTGCACATCTCCACAGAAGCAGATGGTAATATATAAAATTCTCTCTCTTGAAAATGATTTAGATAAAGTAATTAATGCAATTGTCAGCACACCCCCCTCAATGATGTTGCAATAATGAAGCCTTTTCAAACAGCCTTCATATAATGAATTGATTCTACAAAGATACGGCTCGCAGAAAAGAAAAGAACGTCATTTCATCCTCTTTAAAAATCACATCCTGCTTCTTTATGCACAGTGAAAGGTTTGGAAGTGTATGGGAATTATGCAGTGACCAAACAAATAGCCAGTTAAGCAAAGTGCATCCTGATTTTTTCAAAACAATGTTAAAGGAGTTCTTATGGTGGACACTTGTTGCAGCAAAAATGGATATGCATGCATTAAAATGGAAATCCTGTCATCATTAAAAGGCCCTAGAGTTGTTCTCTTCCTGTAGCTCACTGGTAAAAGCAAGCATGGCGCTAACAAAGCCAACGTTGTGGGTTCAATCCCAGGGGATTGCACATAGCCTACTTAGAAACAAATGTATAGGATAATGCAATGTTAGTCGCTTTGGATAAAAGCGTCTGCCGAATGCAAGAATGTAAATGTTCCAAAATCTGCATAAATATCTTTGTTTTGATGCACACAGAGAAAGATATTTGGAAGAATGCTTTTCACTAAACAGTTCTTGGTTACCATTGAAAAATTAAAATGGTAGTGAAAAGTGCCCCAGAATGGTTTGCTTTCCCACATTCTTCAAAATATCTTCTTTTGTGTTCAAGAGAACAAAGCAATGTACAAATATTTTTTTTTAAATGCTGGTGAAATATCTGTGACAGACCTTCTTACACCTAATGCACATTGTTCATATGCCACTTTAAAATGAAAGAAAAATGGATGGGATGTGTAACACACAGTCTCCAGTGGTCTGGGTAAAATATGAATGAACGCTACAGCCTAAACCACATCACATTACGCAGCGCCTCCCTACCAACAACATAAAATATATTTGCAGATAAACTTGTTAATCACAAACATATTTACTGAGCGAGCATCGTCTCACATAATGGACAACAGAGATGAGAACTATAATAAGTTGAATTTTATGTGTGTATCCTTAATGCTGGTCACGTTTTAAAAGAAAATTTTGTCAAAATTCTGCAAAAAAAAAAAAAAACGTCGAGCGACACTTCGCAGTCAAGTCTGCATTCAGTTAAGCTCACTATCTTCTAGGCAGTTGTGGATCTGTATTCTCTTCCAGATGACATGGAGCTCTGAGACATTGTTTGCTTTGTGTCTCCTCAGTCCCCTCCCTCCCCATGGCACGTCCCCGAGGGTGAGGGTAAGTGGCGTAGTGAGCTAACAAAAGCAGGTGTTTCTGTAGTGAAGCGTGCCGCTCTCAGCTAGCTTCCTGTCTCTCAGGAGCGCAGGGCGGTCCTCGCCTCTCCTCCGAAAACACAAGCAGGGATGTTTAAAGGAGGGAGGAGATTTAAATTATTTATTTACTTATTTAGTCGATATCGTTTTTCTGATTGTTTATAGCTTTGGGTTATTTTTTTGTTATTGCTGGGAAACATATTTAGCTGCTGTTTTTTTACTATTTTGTATTTTAGTACTATTTATGATAAGTCTTTTATTATTTTTTCATAATTTTTCATTTTTAACACAATTTTACAAAAGTCCTAGGAATAAACTTGACGTGCATGTTCTTCAGAAACGATAAGATATCCAGAATCGAACCCTCGCCCCTAAGGAAGCAATGTGCTACAACTATATCAGATCCTTTTTAAGCAGAACATTTTTTTTTGGGTTGACATTTCTTTCAAATTAGAACCTGCTGACTTTATCATTTTTATACTAGTAAAAATATAATATAATTATAATAGAAAAACAGAAAATTTGAACAGAAAAGAAATGCTACATTGTCTCCGTTCGAGCTACAGTAAAGTACGATGGAAGTCAGGACGGGCTACTTTTGATCTGAACGTGCTAACTTCAGAATTAGACGACTTGATGAGCGTTTTGTTTTGATTTTGCGGTTATGAGGACCAGTCATGTGTAACCGTACAATGTCAGGTAAGGGGGCTCATCCAAACTAACTGACAGCTCGGAAAGCATCCGCTCCCAACCATGATCTGAATAGCAGGCCGCAAAAGGCTTGTTAACGTGCTTTTCAAGACGCAGTGTTCTACATACGTGCACCGATGATTCCTGCCCTTAGGGGGAGTGCGTTTAAGAGACCTCATTGATGGCAGCGTGGGTAAATTTCCTGCATGTACTGCTGAAAAAAACACAGCAAATGTTTGTTTAACCTGCGTGGACTCTCTAAACCTCGTTCATATTCCCTCTGCCCCCTTCTTCCCTCTGTCCATTATTCCCACAGGTATGCTAATCAGGAATTTTGTAGGTACAAATGTTTTTGTGGTCCGCTCGCCCCCCGTTGGGCCAGGTTGACTGACAGACGGAACCTGTAATACCAGGTGTTGCCGTAGTGATGTTGAACAGCTTGCCATCTCACCCAAGTTTGGATTTGTCCCTCAGGGACTGCCATTTGAATAAGCTTGAGCCGAGGGTTCGACTACGGCGCAGAAAACAGAAGCTGCGCAGCTTTAATTAAGCACCGGTTGGTCAAAATAAAACAGGAGCTATTATCTGTGGCGGTCTATGTGAGAGACCTGTGTCAGCTGCTCATTTCCGGCCCTCGTGAAAATGATGTCGATATGTAGTGCTGTGTGAGCTGATCGAGATTTAAAAGCACTTTTCCCAAAGGTAAGATGCGAATAATAAAAATAAAATGCAATGTGTAATTGTGGACAAAGTTTAATTGGAAAAAGTCCATTATCAGATCAGAGGGTAAATAGTACGACAATTTAAATGACAATAAATACACCACTGTACAGGTTGAATTTATGCGATTGAGCATTTGTGAAACATCCTATAGTCCACCTCCCTCACACACTTACAGTACACACATACTGTATACGTGTGATGACAGGATGTTAAACTCCTTTTAAAAAGGAAAAAAAACAGTGCATAAAAGCCACAGCTTGAGAACAGTCTTGTACCTTTTGATTTTAAATTGAACAAATCTGTCTTTCAGCATCTGTTGCAATGAAACGACCGCCGTCAAGACAGACAAAACAAACTCTCTCCCTTTCTCTGCATAAATGTGTCGCAATTAAGCCGCTCCAAAGCACAAAAAGCCAGTCAAGGAGAGTAGGAACATGATTTTTTCTCCCATTCAATGCCTTTCTTTCTTTCCTTCCCACTTGGCAATGGACTTTTTTCTAATTAAGAACTTTTTTCAAGGAAGAATGGCAGACACGTGTGCTCAGATACATTCCTCAAAGGCCAAAAGCTAAACCAACACTACTTACAATATAGTGAGAGAGAATTATGGATAATGGCAAGCCAGTCAGCGCTGCCACAAGAGCCATAATGACTTATGCGAATGACACCGGGAAGCGTTTAATCACTTCATACTGACCATCAGCCGGCGTGCGACGTGTGAACCGTGATTGTTAAAACCCTTGCGAGGGTCCCGTTGCGAGTAGGGGCACCTTCATGTGTCATGTTGACCGGGCTGATGGAGCACTGCAGTCTGGGACTCTGCGGTCCAGCACGTGAGGGATCAGTCTCACTGCAGGACAGCGGGAACACAGGGATTTTTAGCTTTTTCTCGTCTTTCGTCAAGCACTGCTTTATAGGGGAGACTGAGGCTATTTGTCGCACATTGAGGATGTCACAAAGGCTGTATAAAACTATTCAGGTTCTAAGCCAAAAGTGTTAATGTCTGTTACTCACACATTTTTTCTTGTAGTTTATCTGTGCATTTTTTTTATTCATTTTATTTGATTTATCAATGATATAGTCAATGTACTGTATATGAAGTGAGGCCAAAAGTCATGACTAACGTTTTAAATTTACATCTTCGCTACTTATGCAAATGATGAAGGAAAACGTGTCTAGTCTAAAGCAAGGTAATAAAATATGAATAATACAAATAAACCCAAATTCCCTGATATGTTTTTATTTGACTTCCCCAATAATTTTGTCCAATATACCTTAAAAATATGGACAGAAATGCAATTTAAGTTAATATACATAGCTACGTGTTCGTATAAAGACCTTATATAATGAACCGTTATGTTTATACTACCTTAGAATGAGATAGTTCTATCTAAATACACTGCGGTCCCATTGCATGGAATTCGCCATGTTGTTTCTACAGTGGCCCTAAACGGACAAATTGCTCTACAGAACGTGTTTCGTAAATATGTTATCTCCTTCAGCAAAGAAGCGAAAACGTGACAACATCTTTGTTCCGTGTCAGCCACCTTAGTTTCGGAAGGGAGGGTTGGAGTGAGCCATTGTTGCAATTTGCAACCTCATCGCTAGATGGCGCTAAATTTCATACACTGGAGCTTTAAAAATGTAATGTTTTGTCCACCTTATTTTTCATCTAATCTGAGATGGAATTAAAGACAAATATTATAGAAATATGTCCACTTTTGTCTACTACTGTATATATACACATTGTGCTGAAAAACCATTGAATATTATCATATTCAATCAAATGCTTATATTTGTATTTAATTGGAGGTTCTTATCCAAATGTATTTTTGAGTAATTTGCATTTATAATTAATGCTTTAACAATGTTTTATGGTGGTCTCATGTTCTAAGAGTAAATAGAAGCAGAGTAAAATGTGATAGCACTTATAATGCCTCTAGGTTTATGTGCGTTGTGGGAACATACGGACTAAAGATGGTCCTCTAATAGAAGAGAAATTAGGGTACAGAGCCTGACCCTTGAGTTAATTAAAATAGTTTTATTGCCCTTTCTTGAATTAATTAAAAGTATATTTGATCTTTCTAAGCCCCATTCTCAGTTCTCTTTCCATCCTTCAATAAACTTTTCCTCTCACGGTCTGTCTACCAGAAAGGAACGTTGGCTACCGCCTGAAAGCTAAAGGGGCTTCAGCGAGAAACGTTTTGGCATTTCACATCTGCACGGCTGTTAAGATTGGCTGTCGGACACTTTCCTGTCAATCAAATGTAGTTTTTGGGAAGATGAGCGTGGAGAGCTGTGAAGAGGACTGATCTTTGAAGATGATAATGAGTCGTGGATAAATAGAGCTAAGCTTTGCTAGGCCTTTTAACAATTAGTAGGTGCTGTTAAAAAGCTGAGATGAGGAAGCCCTTTGTATATAAATATAAAATACATAAATACATTGACTAATCAGCGTTCTAGCAATAGCAAGTTCATGAGTTCGATTACCTTTCTTTGGTACTGGTGCATTTTTGGTACGAGTACATGATCTTGGTATCGGGCCCGATACCGATACTGGTATCGGTGCATAAACAATACACTTCCAAAGCTTTTTTAGCAGAACGCTTGAACGTACTTACAGAAATGTGAAGTTGGCTTGTTTTCTTCTGCTCCAGGTGGCCTCTCTGGGATCCTGAAAGTGTGACAGAAATGCAGGACAGTTTTAGAACAGTGGTGACATTTTGTCAAATGCAGAGGGCCACTCGGGGGGCTAATGAGGAGCATTTTTAGTGATCAATAAATCATGCGTTATTGATTTTTTTCCTAAGCCCTCTTCTGTTCTCTGAAAGTCAGCTGCCACCCGGGAAGTCACTATTAAGACCCGAGACACAATCAACAGCTGACCACTGACTTACAGATCCTCAATAATGACATCATCTGGATCACCAGACTGGAGGTACCCAACTATTGAGAACGGTTACATTAGATTCATGAGAAGTGTGAAAATACATCAACTAAAAACAAAACACTAAGCTGATACTCTTTAGAGTTTAATATTGTAATTTGTTGTTCTGAATGCGCTTAGCACCCATCGGGTGTAAAATACGGTAAGTGTCTGAAAGTTAAAAAAAAGTTATTTAGCAAGAATTGTGCCTCTATTGGGGTTTACGCAAAAAAAAGTGATATACAGTACCAGTCAAAAGTTCGAAAACACTTTGGAGTTCCCAATCTATTCAGGGCTCTTATTGGCTGCTGCTTCTTTATTATTTAGTCTTAGTCATTCATTTAAAAAATATAGATATTTTTTGTCTACATAAGTAATTTTTCAGACTTTTGACTGGTTCTGTATGTTGAAATTCATTTCACCTTCTACAACGTGCTATGAAGCCATGACCAGGTGCAAACAGGCTTGATGTTGTGACTTGTTCATTTCTAATTACATTACAAACAGAACATGACGTTGATGAAAAAGGTAATAGATGTGTCTAAATATTAAGGGAGTGGAGTTTTACTGAGAACAGATTGCAAGAAGCTGGAAGACGCTGAGTGATTTACAGATGGTATGACCGCTGTCACATATTCATTCACATGAATTACGGCGATAAAACTGTCAAAAATGTTCGTGTCCATGTTAAAGTGAGACTGTAAAAGACAATATGTTAAATCAACATCGTCAAAAATGTTTCACAACTTTGTGACAAGGCCTCATTGTTTTGAGTTCGAACAGGTACTTTAAGTCACATGTGAGCAATGGTGATAAGTGATTCGAGGACTGTTAATAGTGTTACTAGGCTTTTCCTCTAAAATCTCTTAAATCAATGTAGTTGTACGAAGGAAATAGTTAGAATGACAGCACCGATGCACGCCCAAAGAAAAGGACTTACCTTACCTAAAGTCCCGACCCTTCGTGCTCCTATATAAAGAATGTTAATGTGTTTTATATAATACAGCATTCACTTAATGAAAGCTCATATCTCTACATGCATATAGGTACAGAAACGGGCAGAGGGATTTATATCTCCTCTTCAGAGGAGGAGACCTACAGAGATAGTGACTCTCCCCCAGTTGTGACCTTTGGCCTTCCTGTTAGCAACAAAAGAGGGGACTTGTCGAGTCAAACAGCAGGCTCTAATCATATACTCAATTAACAGAACTGGGGAGACAGATAAGATGCCCTTTTCTTTGGATGAAAAAAAAAAGGTTAAACATTTATGAACAGATATAAATCAGTCAGCACCTGCGCGGCTCCAGGGGTGGCAGCGGCTTTGCCAGCACCAGTCGGGCATTTGTGGGAGAGGGAGATCTCCTCTCTGACCGCTGCCTGCCATCCGCCTTTCCTGTCCTGTGGAGTGCCCCCTCGCGTGGGTCTAATTATCCTCTTAAATTTATATCTGCAGCCACAGGAGGCCTCTCGGGATTAGCCTGTGTGTGTTTAGCAAATTGATAAAGGGACTCGCTGTTTGGTGGAGACCGATATCCTATATGTGATCTCTTCACCTTTGTCAACACAAGCAAGCGTTTGACCGAGTACATTATGAATGCAAGAAATGGAGTTGAAACTAATATGAGGGCTACAGTGAACAATAATTATAAACATGACTGTGGTCTCACTGGTTCGATTTCTACTGGGACTCTGAAATAAGAGTGAATTCAAACATTTATCCGAGTGTCTCTGGAAACAAGACCCTCGGTTAGAGGAACGCTGTCATTTAGGTACTGAGGAAACAAACCTGGCGACGGGTTTGGAACGGAACCAAGATACATTTTAGATTAAAACGCACGTTTCACCTCCTATTGGGAAATAAGCAAGGTTGAATTGATATCAGTTAATAACTTACATTTGGTCGTTTTGGTTGGATACAGACAAGTGGAAGTCTCATAATGGAGTTTTTTAACTTTTAATTGGATATGAAATTGATGATGGCTCACTCATGGACACCAGTTAAGGTTGACAGGAAAACAATGATACGGCCATGTCACAATCCAATGATACATTTGTCGTAATGGAGTAAATAAAATTACAGATTCAATAAACATGGCAGAGCTTTAGTTATTTAGCTTTACCAGTGAAATAACTTGATAGATTAAAGCTCACTATTAAGACTCAACCATCATCATTAACCGTTCAATTCGTTTGTAACAGTACATAACAAAGCGCACATAGGATAACAGTTTTTACTAATTGTGTCGACCGCAGCCTGTTGACCACTGTTGGAGCTCGAACCTCAAACCCCAAAACTGTCAAATGAGCGTTCCTGTGGTCACTACAGATACCAATGACCACAGAATGAACAACATTAGAGACCCAGCAACCATGTTTCCACCCGTACCAAAACTGCTTTGAATATATTCATCAGGCGCTATTGCGATTCTGTTCATATTTATATGATATTAATGAACATAAAAGAGGATTTCTTTTTAAAGGAACAGTAGCCTTTACCAAACATATTTTTCTTTGAAAATGTTATAAAGATCGCAAAAGTTGTTGGACTCAATATTAACCAAACTAATTTACTAACCATTATAATCTATATTATAACTACTTGTTATTAAATAACTAATGTAATATTAATAATAAATTAATCATAAAACATTTTAAATTCCAGGCCAAAACTGTAGAACGCTATCCTTCAACCAGATAAACCAAAACGAATATATTGCCTTTAGTGAAGTGGTTGTACTAATTTCCACAAATGTTGCGACTAAATCAAAAATGGAGGGAAAGAGCATGGAGTGAGAGGGAAAGAGAGAGAAAAAGGTCTGTAAATAAGCATCTGACATCCTGCTTTAACTGACTTTGGGTCCCTTTGTGGTGATTAGCTGTTTCCCATGGGACAAGTGAGTTAGCAGAAGCAAAAGCTTTCTAATGAGCTGAGCTCTCGCGCTCCTCATCCCCAGCCCCTATCCATACGCACATACATAAATACAGTCCCTAAAGAAGGGCTAGTGGCTGTCTGAGGGTCCCAGGAGTGGGCCCCGCCGCACCTGTTCTCCGAATAATCAGAACATTTCTGTACTCCATGTCCAGACCAAGTCAATTGTCCGGAAGATGAGCGATATTGCAGATTTCTGGAGCTGAGAAATATGTAATTCATTTCCTTTCTAGACTGAAGTTATGGAAGACAGCCTGGTCTTGGCCAACTTTTACTTTATTGACTGTTTCTCAGGGTACATTTAAAATGTTCTTATTACACACAGTTACGATGGCCAAAAGCGGGGCAAGTTGTCACATTATTGGATAAACTGCCACAGTATATATATATATATATATATGTAGAGTTTATTTTCAAAATGAGATCCGATTTTAAAATGCATAAAAATTCATGTTTTTTATTCTAATTATGACATCAAAATTCAGATGGTTTGCTTTGATTTAAGCCATAATAACCCCCAAAAATTAAAATGACTCTGAAAAAATGTAAAAACTGAGTTATCTCATTTTGGAAACAAACTCTTCGTATATATATATATATATATATATATATATATATATATTCACACACACACACATATATATATTTATATGTATATTTATATTTACATATTCTTTTTTTTACTGAAATCAACTCAAACAGATCGAAAAAACAATGTATTGAACAATTATGACATTATGGTTTGGCCAAAAAAAAAAAAAAATTATAAATATATAACTAGAGTAAATAAAGTATAAATGATACAAAAATCATTTTAAACAAAAATGATCGTCTTCAATATTTATAAAATAAACTACATAAAATATCATATTAAGTTTGATAACTGCTCTATTCCATATACTTCAATTTATAGAAACATACATACATGGACACATCCACAGTACGTAAATAACTGGAACAAATGGACTCTCGCTCTTCTACTTACAAATCAAACTCTTATCCTTCAGCTGGTCTTTTTTCCAATTTTTTATGCCACGCTTTGTTTACAGGCTCACCGAGGCTGATGGCAACAGCGGCCAAATATTTTGTGAGGCGGCACAAAGGGACGCAGAGACGCAAAGCGTTGGCAGATGGAAAGAGGCAATGATGAGGACCTCTGTGTCAGGCAAACAACCTCCATGCTGCACAATTCCCCCAGCACTGCTTGACAAAGGCTGTACCTGCCTCCTGATTGTGCACATGTTCCATCTCCCCGGGAGATCTTCCTCAGGGGCGGTGCGTGGACGGGAGAGCGTTCCCGGCACAAGTGGGAACTGAGCGTTTATACAGATGATTATCCAGACTGCAGTCGAAGAACAAATAAACAAAAGACAGGTCGGTCTCGGGAGTCCAGAGTCAATGGATCACCCAACATCTTCCCCTTTCTAATCCCCTGCATGGTGTTAGATGGACACCTTTTGCATCCTTTTACCCAAGGGAGCAAACCTCGGGCCGAATTGGGAAGAAGTGGTTAACATTTTCTTCCCGTTATCACCTTTAAAACCTTGCAAACGTGTTGTCAGAGCAATATTTTAACATAACACATTTGTTTTAGCTCTGTGATACGACATAACAGCAAGATGTGTGTCATGCGAATGCCACAAATCATGAACAGTTTACTTGCGCTGGTCGCTTCATTCTAAAACACGGTCATAGGATACTTACACTCGCAACACCGAGTGAAGTAATTCTAGTAAGTGGTTCGAATTGACGGCGCCTACGCTTCGTTTTAAGAGTTCAAAAAGCTTGTTATTGAAAGTAAGGTCCATTACAGCTCACCGTTCGGGTATTCTGGGGCCTGCGGAGCATGCGTTAAGCAGCGGCGGTCTGCGTGAGGTAAGTCTTACAAAAGGGCAATTGCTGCCTGCTAGCTGTCCATCACGGCTCAGGGTAAACAGGACAGCATGGTGCAATAATCTGGGGAAGTGGCCCTGTTGCTCTCTGCATCCTTCTCTTGTTGTTTTCTTCTCTTGGCCCACAGGGGGTGTTTAGACCAGGCCGCGTGACCCAGCAGCCTGGGGAGGGCCCTGGGAGGGGTTCCTGTGCCGCAGGTGAAGCCTCGCTGCAATCTGCCCCGTTGCCCAGCAGGCCAATCAAGCCCACGGTGCACGTAGCAACCTGCAGTCAGGGAGGGGCCCAAGAGGACCTTCTGGCCCTCTGAAAGCTCAGAGGAGGCTGTCACCACCTCGTTTAATTACCTCTGTGTTCTTCATTAATTCATGGGCATCTTAATGCCCTGCAGGCCGGAGTGAGAGAGAGAGGGTGTGTGCGGGCGTGGGGGGCTGGGGGGGTGGCGTCAGGGCGCATCCAAAACAAAAACAATACCATCAGGCAACGGAGACGGCGCTTTGGGACTTCTCTCCGCGGGGACTTCTTGGGCTACTTTAGTTTAGACCGTCTTAATCACCTCCATATTGTAAACAGGGCTCAAGGGTCAGCGATCAAGACAAGGGATATTGTGGCCCTGTGAGAAAGACGTAAACAGATCCCCTCGGTCCAGCCTTATGGACAAACTCCACCTGTGGTGGCTTCTATTAAGGACGCAGTAAGTGATTTGAGACACTGAGAAATGACCATAATGACACCAGAGATTTTGCCCACTGCTTGGGAGCGCAGCTATTTTCATGGCGGTCTCAAAACAATTAGAAATAATTTTATGCGTACATTCTGTACACATTAAACTAAACATACAGTATAAACATAATACGGCCGCAGAAAAATATAAGACATTTCTAAATGTATTGTGGCCATTCCAGTCTAACAGATATCTAACAGAATCAAACCTCATTAGTGACAAAGTCATCCAACAGCAATGTGAAAGACTGACAGCATGAAAATTGTAATAAAAACCGAGGTCATCACATGAATGACTGTTGTATTGCTTAAAAGTTAATATGAAGTTGTTTGCTTTGAGGTATATGAGTTCTGAAAAAATACAGAGCGTTATTTTGACATGTTTCTACAGTCTTCCGTTCCTGGAAAAAAATGCAAATAGAAAAAAATGTCTTTGAAATTTAGGAGAAATGTTGTCAGTAGTTCACAGAATAAAACAAAAACGAACAATCTACCTAAACACATACCTTTAAAAAGTCAAACTGAACTTGATTTTGAATGGTCTCTTCATTTTTTCTGTGGCTATATATGAATCTATTTCGCGCCCTGTGAAATGTTAGACCACTAAGTTTAACTGCGGCGTTAAAGTTTGAAGCAAATTCAAATTGTAACCTGCAGCTATAGGATCATTGCACTTTCAATTTCATTGCTAATGAAACTCCAAAACTTAAAATGTGACACCTGTGTAAACTAAAACATGTTAAATTAGGTTACATACTGTACTTTTAATAGTGTTCCATCTTTTATTATGTGAATGAAAAAGTAAAAAAATATACACACACCCTAAAAAAGTGCTTCATGATGCCATAGAAAAAACATTTTCTCAATTAAAAAAAAGAAAGAAAGGGTTTTTCTATGGCATTGCTTTGAAGAATGATTTGTAGCACCCTTCCTTTAAGATTGTAAATGAAAATAAAATAAATAAATATAAAAGCTACAAAGAAAACAGATTGGTGTTTTCAGTAATGACTTGATGACCGGATCTGTAGATGCACATCAGTCCGAGAGCTTCTGACAGGTGTTCATCAGGCAACAATGGGCAACTTTTGTATTCTATCTGATGTCACGAAAGTGTGTGTGCAGCACGGGGCCGCTCCCGACACTCAGGTCCCAGAGAGTGGAAAGTTAATCCTGTGACAGATGTGTCTCCACTCTCCCGGCTCTCGGTCATGCTGGAGCGGCAACACGGGCGCCCTCCATCCGCCTCTCTCTCTTTCCTTATAAATACAGGAGAGGTAAATGTTCATTCAATGCTTGGTAGGGTCCCAGGAGTCAGGCGGCCATGAGCGGCATAACAGTGAACCCCCCCATCTTTCTCCCATCTCTTCCGTGTCACATGATTTCTCGAGACTGACAGCCTCCCCAAAGAGTGAGAGCTGGAACAGATGGAATATGAATGGTTCACTCGTGTATGAAAAAGGTGTCTGGGCAAAGAAGTGTCGATGGGGGAACCGCAATTGCAATTTAAGTGTGGCTAAATCTCTTTGTCTTTACTGTCTCTGATCTCTCAGGAAACACCGGCGAAGGTCTAAAATCACACATGTGGTGGTGGTGTATATAAGGCAGAATGCTATAAACATACAGCTTTCTGGTTGTGATGTTGCACATTTAATGCATCTGGATTTGAATAATGCAAGTGATAAATCCTTCTTTTGTAAAGTCTGAAATTTTCACATGTTAAGAGTATCATTCTTTGTTTGATATATTTTGTCATTATGCAAAACTAGGAACGTTGGAATGTAATTGTTTTTATTAAAAGGAAAAATATAACTTTAAATAGGACGCAATTTACAGTTTAACTGAAGGTGGCCACGCACTTTTAAGAAGAACTGTGAAATGAATTTTCCTTCCCTCTGTTTTTTTTCACAAGTCATAACGCTTAAAATTTGTGGATTTAATTTCTTCCAATTAGAAATACAGCCGAATTCTCATCAGAGTTATGGAGAAATAAGATTGTATCTCCAACAGTCGCCGTGTACTCTGCTCATTAGCCACTGTCTCAATCATGTCTTTAATAGGCATATGGTTATTATGAGATGCCATTTCAAACCATGTTAAGCACAGCAAGGAAACCCATTAAAACGTAAGTAGGGGGCTTTTTCCCAATATGAGGTCATAAAGGGAAATGATTATACAGAGGGTGAAAGATGTCTTTCAAGGGGATTTTTGGGAATACTGTCCAAGAAAGGACACGTTTTACCCTGTAAACCCTGGTGACGGGTTATGTAAAGGAACAATTCACCCCAAAATGAAAATTCTTTCATTTACTCACCCTCGCAATATTTTCTTTTGTTTTTTTCAGAAGATTAAAAGTCACACAGGTTTAAAATGAAAAGAGGGTGAGTTATCCGTTTAAAAGACTAAGGTCATTTTTATAACCCACAAACTTATTCAACATTAAGTTATCAGGCTAACTTGTGACAGATCGATTTTAAACTGATTCTTTTGGTTCTCTTTATCCACGTTTTACTACAATGTGGGGCCAAAATGTCCCCAAACAGAATCAGTTACCAATATTAGTCAAACTTCTTACCTTGTTGTCAACGGTACAGCAGTTGTCCTCAACAACGACTTCCAAGGGGGCCTTAAGGTGAACAATATTTTAAAATGATACAAATGAGCACTGAAATACATATTTCTTATTTTTGGCCACTTTTATAGTTCATAAAAGTTTACTAACATGTTTTAAAATAATGTATTGGCTAGAAATATTGAGGTTATGTGAGTGTAGGGGGGGATTTGATTGTGGTGGAATACAATGGGGGTCCTTGGAGTCAACAAGGTTGAGAACCCCTCCTGTATGGGATACAGCTTCAATAATATCTGCTAACTTGGTTTGACTTAGTCCTTAAAAACAAAAAAGGTCATTTTAAAATTACAATGATTGTTTTTACACATCATGAGAGCAGTCAACACGAACACGAGGGTTAATGGGCTTCTCAAACTTTCCTACTTCTCTCCCACGTGCCATCAAAGATCCTGTCACCGTTTTTCAAACTACACATATATAAACATTAAATATGATTGATAAGCGTTTCTTCTGCTCTTCCAGGCTTCAATTCATCTTCGGGAGTCAGAGTACAAACGTCTGTCTTGGCGGTCCCTCGACATCTATTTGCTTTTAAGCGCTAAGTCATTATCAACTAATACATGTAGATTGTGTGAGGAACGAATGGTGTGCACTGGAATGAGGGAAAAATGAGTGAAGTGTTGTGGAGGACAGCAGATGTTAGGCTGGAGTTATTACAAGCAGAGATGATTAGCTGAAAAACATTACTTGACAAAGTGGTGGCATGCAGATGACAGCTGAAGTATTTTATGCAAGAAATTCACAACAATTCTAATGACGAGAAAGCAGAGACCATCCGTGCGACGTGGCCTTAAATCTTGGCACGGAAAAAAACTTGAAACCTTTCTGCGCATAAAAATGATCATAACTCAATGTTATCGGACTTCTTTGGAACATAATGTGTTTATGTTTCCCGGCTCGTCGTTGCTAATGTGAACTATATAAAGTGATTTCTGTACGATAGGCTGGGACACGACACGCCCAATTAGCTATGCGGAAAAATTTCTGTATTTACGCCGAAGCAGAGCGCGCTGGCTCCTTCACTTATCGTGTGACAGAGTTTACATATTAGCCGTGATTATGTTATGGTTGCCCGAGCAAAAAGATTCCCTTTACTGTCAATTACGAAATAGACAGAATGGAACAAAAAGGGGGAAATTTAAGCGTCCTCAAGAACTTCCTGTAATTTCAATTTATTGAGAATGAAACAGAAGATAAAGATTTTGAAATTATAAGCTATTATGCACCAGCGAGAGAGCAGGGCTAAGGGTGACTTCATAAAATACAGCTGACAAGCTTAAGAAAATTACCCAAGACCATTACAAAAATCACTTAATTGCTAACCATTCTGTCAGGTCAATTGACGCTAAATGAAAAATAACAGAAAGGCATTTATGTCACAAGAGGCGGGGAACGAGGTGCACACTTGGGAGGGAGGAATGGATTGAAATTTACAACATAATGTGTTATCATAGAGCCGTCTTCTTCAGAATGAGCCATTTACTTTATAGATTTCTGTGCTTAGAAATACACTTTTGTGACACTTTCTAAACATGTCGTTTTGTTTCAACCAGTAATTACTTTTGGACAACAGCTAGATTTCATTTTAAGAGTAAATTGTTTAATTTTATAACTTGTTTTTTGCGGTCATGTCATTTTCCATTTTAGGTTTAACTTTACACGCCTCTTGCCAATTCACTTCAGTTTTTATTTTCCCGCTGTCCTGGCTCGCCGCTCGGCACCTGCAATTCATCATGGCGTGAGTTCAGACGGATGTGAGCGGTATTATCGTCCGATCGCGACGTGTTACCTACCACAGGATCTAAAAGAAGATGCCGTGATTGAAACCACGGCCCGGTCTGGTTCTGCTTTCCTGATGTGTAGCGCATAATGAATAAGGAGCTGCTGATTAGTAGATAAAAAGTGATTAATAGCCGCGCTGATTATTGAATCAAGCCCCTCACCGGAATAATCAGTTAATTGATCATTATGCTATGGAAGCCTTCAGTGCTGGCGATGGTGGTGGTCTTTGGAGAGCTCTTCCAAAACTGAAGTTTACTTACACTGTCAGCCAAAGAGACAACACAGACGAGCACCTAACTGCCAAATGCTTCCTTCACTCAACAAATGTGTATTTCCCTTCTGTTCAAAAAGCCAAGGCATCTTGAATAAACTTGAATAAACTTCTTTGGGTTCACCCAAAAATGATAATTCTGTCATCATTTACTCACCCGCTTTTCATTTCAAACCCGTATGAAATTCTTTATTCTGCAGAACACAAAAGAAGATATTTTGAAGAATGTTGGTAACCAAACAAAGGCGTTACCCATTAACTTCCCCTGTATGAACACAAAACCAATGCAAGTCAACGGGTTCTGGAGTTCAAAATATCCTCTTTTGTGTTCTGCAGAAAAAAGAAAGCGACAATACATTTGTAATGAAATAAACACATTTAAAAATGTTAAAGTACATTGAATTGTGCCATCTATAATTATTTCAATGTCACATATCACTACACCACTGTTTGTTCCTGCAACTCTGACAAATTGACTTGAATGCACTGGAAATTCCTTTGCATCTTCTAAATGCAATAGTGAAAAAAAAAATAGGATTGATAATATATTATTATATATAATTGGAATTTCATCAACTCAACCCCATTAATTAACCTTATAGCCAAGATTACTGCTAATATCAAAGATGAACATGCTAGAGATGACAGGGATTTTTATTTGCATCTTCACAAGCCCTGGCAAAAGGCCCTGCCCCCGTGAGCTGTGATATGTTAACCGGGAAGCAACTAATTAGATGTCAAAAATTCATAAAGGCCCTCTTTAATATTGCATATCTATCCCGGTATGTCACTTGAAAACAAGGGACTCCACAAACAGAGCGACTGCAACACAAAACCCCAGCAGGGACGCCGACAGCTGAAGACGGCCGGAGAACACGAGCGGGGAACAGAGAAAGCGCAAGAGGCGGGACGAGTCGGTGAGGGAAACAGATAAAAGAAAAAGAAACAGGAGGTAAAAAAAGTAGGAAACAATCAAAGAAAGTTCCTTGATATGCCCCAGAGAACAGCACCTGTGGAAAATGTAATCTTACAAATTCTAGCAGAGGAGGCAGTAGGGAAGCTCATGATAATATGATTGTGGGCAGAGGAGGGTGCGCTCGGAGGAACGGAAAGCGGGCGGCCTGGGGGTCCGGCGGAGGGAGGGGAGCCGGGAGGCACGAGGGCCGACGGAGAGGGGACTGACTTATCAAAGGCAATGGCAGGTAAATAGTCATTTACTATGCATGCACAATGAACGGTACATGGAGCCTTGACACAGGCGGAGGGGCGATAATGAAAGGCACTGCTATTGTGGCATCCGTCGGGGGACTCTTTTTAATATCGCTTCCCTCTCTCGAGCGACGGAGAGCTGATGCTTCTCGGCGCCAGCCTCCTCTTGTAAGTCACTTTGCATAAGATGAGACGGAGTTGAAGTGCGATGCATTATCTGAGCAGAGGGGATGTGCAGAATGAGGTTTTTCACCCCCCTTCCCCAACACACCCCACTTTTACCTTTACCTAAATCTGAGCAGGAAAGGATGGGGTGTGCCACGATCAGCCGTGCGGGTTTAAAACATCATATTCTTTCCAAGAGTATAGATAATTGTGTTCTTTTTCAGAAATAAATCATGATATACCGTATTACCACTGTATAGACGAAACTACAGTAACTTGATCTCCTTTCATTTTTTCGTTGTTTTAGGCTCTGCTCTCTCTTGGAGATTTGTTCCCTTACTTCTGTTAAAGTTTTGATAAGATATATATCCTTAAATAAACCTGTGCTAATTTCTCCTTAAAATATTGTGTTCTCCCTTTTGTTCTCACAAATTTAAAATGATTGACCCCTAGACTGAGGGGAAGAGGAGCATTTTGTCATTTTTTATTTAAAGGTCTTTAAAAGGTGGATAATACCAAATTACAACAGTTACTGTATTGTATTGCAAACTAAAGCTTAGTTATTTCAGGGTAGACATTGTAAAATTAAAGGTGAACAGAATTTATACCGAGAAGAGCATTTGATCCACCACATTTCTGACCTAAAGGAAATTCTGCATTTAAAAGGATAAAAACGCTAAATAGTTTAGAGAGTGAGAGTAAGTAGGAGGTGCTAATGAAGTACAATCCTACAGATCTTACTGTAAATGCATCAGAATACATCAGGAATTAAGAGAGAATGCCCTGAGCGTGTCGATCTCGATGATTCAAATATTCATAATGATAAAGACATCCCAAAAAAGCGGCCGTGTATACAGATCTCACGAACCCATGTCAAGGTTTTAAAGCGTTAAGCAATCATTCCATCTGAAACTGCAATTTAAGGGAAGATTTTAGATTTGAAGAATTATTCTTCCCTTATACGATGTTAAATATTCTGTAAATGAAAGCATAGCTTTTCTATCACATGTCTCTTTTTACAAGTCCTTTAACACAGATACACACTGCTTGTGTCACGCACACCTGTATTCATTCCAATTTGAATTAAGCGACATGTTCTGACTCTGGCCATCGAAGCAAAAAATTAGCTTGCTCTCCCTGGTAAAGGTCAACTTACTTATGAAGATCTGGAAATAAAGAGAGAGAGAATGAAAGAGAATTTATTCACCCTTGCACGAATAATTGAAGCTGCTTCCAAAAGATTCCAGCATTGATGTGATGACTATGAAGAGTGCCAGCAACCCATTTCT
Source organism: Triplophysa dalaica (assembly GCF_015846415.1). NCBI lineage: Eukaryota > Metazoa > Chordata > Actinopteri > Cypriniformes > Nemacheilidae > Triplophysa > Triplophysa dalaica. The sequence continues at coordinate 4,458,103 of NC_079556.1, forward strand.
GTTCTATAATAATAATAATAATAATATCACGTGTTAACAAATAATTATTTACATCATTTATAACAAACCTTTTCTTATTTATATATTTATAATTGACTTATTGAAGTTCATGTATATGTCATAAAATAATATTAAAATAAAGAGAACTTGATATTTATCTTGCACAAGCTTCGTTTTTTAAAGCTAACAAATAAATAAATATGGGGGAAAAAACTCAGTCATGGTTTAATAGACATGGATTCAATATTTGTTTATTTAGCAGATAATCAATCCTTCTGAGCATAAACTCTTATCTTTCATTCTCTCCCTCTCTCCGGAAAACCACAAGATAAGGGAGATGTGAAACTTTGAATTTGTGTGCGTGATTACCGGATTAAATCTCTCTGTCATTCTGTTTACCTCCCTCATCACATGGCCCTGTTTATCTTCTCAGGTCACGAGACTAAAAGCGGATTGCGTTTAACAAATTTTGTGTGTAGCACAACTGGCACGGGAGAGTGATTTGTTCAAACAATCTTCTCTTATAGCAGGTAAAAGAGAAATGATAGCTAGGAAGAGAAAACATAAAAAAATGTTCAGTGAAGAAATTCAGTTAATGCTGGAGATAGTCTTCTTTTTATATACTATTTACACCAACGTTCAAATTTAAGGATCCCTTGGGGGAATTTTAATCTATTGATTTTGGTTTATTGTCTGAAACGTCAGTTTTGCAGACAAAGACACATATATTTTTAAAAAATCATTTAAATGAATCATATAAGTTCACTGTAAATCGCTTTGGATAAAAGCGTCTGCCAAATGACTAAATTAATCTTTATTTGTAACTTAAAGAAAAAGCCAATAAGAGCCCAGCATATATATTGCAAATTTCATTTCTAAGCAAATGCTAAATTTGTTTTATTATATTTAGAATTTTCCTCACTTTAACATGTGGAAAAAATATGATTAAATGTCTAACCGATCCCAAATTTTGAACGGTGCTGTCTTTGCTTCCAAGAAGCCACAAAAACTATTCTGGTTCTCTTGGTGCATTAGATGAGATCGAGGATAACAACCAACACACTTAAACAACTTAATAGGTACAACGTGTAAGTCCAAAGTGTTTTTGTCAAACATGCAAGAGGACTGGACTCACACCCTGATGTAAAGTGTTTTTAATTCGCTTCAGTTTTTATCATCACTCACACACAGCCATACAACACATCCTTACAAATCAAGCTTTATGTCAAATGTTTGCCGGACAATAGAGTCGGACGAATTTGTTAACGTAGCCTATGTGGTGTAAACACTGCCTGTCACTTTCCCGCTCACCGCACTGAGCGGATCTCTACTCTTCCTGTGTAGGAAGTCGTCCCTTATATAATTGACTTCATTAAAAGACACCAAGCGCATAATGAACGGCAACGCAAACACTGTATCTGCCCCAGCTAAATAATTAAACAAACTGTCACTCCAGCGCCAAACCGCTGTACGGTTTCACTTGAAGAGGTGTCGTAAGCGGCGCTGTCGAAACGCGTCTGTCGGGGAGCCCGAAACGCGACGTTTTGGAAATCAGAAGTCCGCTACCCCCCTGCTCCGAACCGGCCCCACCCTCTCCGCCGCCATCCGTCCTCCCCCCCAATCAAACATCATGAGCCATCTTCCCACCTGTCACGGCTTAAGAGAGGGCCACTGCTTGCACTTCATTACCAGTCTCTCACTTGGAGATTTCAAACAGATTTAAACTAATGAGGAAGCATTTAGAAACTCAGGGATGCCAACGTCGAAAGACGAAAAGGACAGGAGGGAGGTAGAGTCGCGCTCATGTACGGGGACTTTACTCCCTCTCTCGAGCGCGTGCACGCATACGCAGACACTCTCTCAGTGGCTCTTTCACACACACACACAGGCCGGGATTGTCAGTACAGGTGAACAAAGTGAATGTGAGATGTGACTGACAATAAAGATTTCTTTTAACATCAGTGAGTGCAGGCTCCAGAGACAGGCAGCCAGGACAGATGCAGAAGACGTCGTTACTCTGAGGGCCACGGATGTTTCCCTGAGACCCGGAGATGCCAGCTCTAATGATGAGCCCGGGAAGTTGCAGGCAGGCAAGATGCCAGCCGCAAATCTATTATTTCATCCCGCTTTTTTAAAGAGGATCTTTAATAGACACCCTAAATTTCAGCGGGTGTCAACGGCTGCTTAAAGTTTAATTCTCCCCCACTTCTCTCCCTATTAATAGGCCGCACAGTAAGAAAACAACACATTATTTTTTAATATCGTGGAGAAAAAAAAGAGCGCGAGAAAAAAACCTGCTTTTGAATAACAGTCACAATACGTTGGGATGCAAGCGCCATCTGCCACTTTCCGCTGATCTGCAAATAGTCTCCTAGAATTGTGTCAGTAATTTACCACGGCTTTGCACCTCACTGTATTTCCCGGCACTTTCTTACAGAAGGCGAGGCCGACTTCCAGAACCATACCACGACAATGTCGGATATATTATGAGACTGAGAAGTTTAACGTTTAGCTGTATTAAAGGGATGGTTCATCGAAAAATGACTTCTTTCTTCCGAAGAACACACAATATGATATTTGTTAGAACATTGCAGTGTAACCAAAACCACTTTCTCACTATTTCTCCTTTTGTGTTCCACAGAAGAAAGTCTTGCATTCACTTTTTCAATAATATGGGGGTAAATAAATGATCACAGAATTTCTATTTACGGGTCAAGTGTTTCTTTAAAATTAATTTTAATGGGGCAAATGTCTTCTTGATCCGGTAGCAGGTCACTTGACAGACGTTTTCGCCATTTAGAAGAGGAAAACGTTAAGAAGACTTTAAATGAGTCCGAGAACATTTCATTTCTATCTTATATAAGTGGACCAACAGTGCAGTTGGGAGCAATCATCTCCATTTGCCTTCCAGCACTCATTTGCTTGGTCTGGGCCTTTTTCTGTATAATTAGTAATTAACACATTCTTTTGTGTAGGCCTCTCTTTATTTATGGCCATGCGCTTGCCAAATCCCACATTCCTTCGCCAGGATCAGATTAATGCCGGAGTGGGAGGAACTCTGAGAACAGATCAACCTCTAGCTAGTAACGCTTGCACTTCATGACAGAACAGAACGGTACTGTACGGGACATATGACACATTTGACTCCTACTGAAATTAAACGGTTTTAGCATGACTCGGTGCGTGAACTGCATTGACACGCAGGCTCTGATGCACAACATATGGGATTGTCGCGTTGTTGATATGTAAACAGTGGGAAAAGTTCTCGCTGCACTACTTTGTCAAGCAATTTGTTTGTTTATGTAGTGGAATGATTATGCCCAATTATCATAGACAGCGTTTTATTTATTTATTTTCATTAGTAACCAGGGTTGCCAAGTCAGGCATTTTTAAACTTTTTGGTTTAATTATTAAATGTCATACTTATCCCACATAACACATGCGACTTGCGTTTAAAATGTTTAATTGATTTTCAACAAATTTCTAGCTTACCAAACGCACTTCTGAAGAAAGACAGTAGTTGTGTCACACACACGCAGCTAATGCATTGAATGCATTTAAAATAGCGTTAATAAGGTATAGATAAAACAGTACAGTATTGTGTGTTATTATATTATAATCAAAAAAAAGTCTTAAAGCCCCGTAAACATTTCTAAATATCTCATGCTTTCTAAAAGTTGACTTTATGCTGCAGACTTCGTTAAACAGTCCAGCACAAGAAAAAAAACTCAACATACTGACATCTAACTAAATATGGTATTTTAACAGAGATATATATTTTAGTGTTGATATGGGCTTTATTTGTGCTTATGGCAAAATATAGGGTTTGATTATGTCCTGTGTTATTGCCAAACTTATTTCCCCCACAATCTCGTAATACATTACCATTGCAAAGTATAAAGAAAAAAGTAAAAAAGCACATAAAATGAAAAAATAGATAAAGAACTGTTTCTAGTGAGAAACACCAGAGAATATATATATTTTGCAGGACGAGGGCATATTCTTTCTTTTCTCACACTGCAATCACAGGAGAATGACGACACTTTTCATAAATCTTACCATCATGTTATTTTAAGCTGTGCTGCACCGCGGCTGTCGTTAAATTTCAGCGACACACTTTGTCTTCCAAATGTGTACCTTTTATAGCAGTTCGAGTCACTTCGAACGCATCACAAAACCACGCGGAGCAGGTGCGGCAGTGGCAATCGCTTCACAGACGGACTAATTCACTCATCACACAACACGCGATAATCCTCTTCTTCCTTCTCTGCCTTCATCGTTCCTTCTAAAAAAAAAAGAAGTGGCAAATAGTAAACAAACAAACAATGCACATATTTGTGTTTTTCCGCAAGTTACAGCCAAATGTGATCTACATACGCCCACCCCTGGAAAGTAGTGGTTAATTTGTACATCTCGATGTTTTCGCTCACACTTTCAGACGTCTAATAAGTTCTTTGTAGGGATAGTTCAGGTCATTCCAAACCCATATGGCTTTGTTTTGTCTTTGTTATAAAGCAGGATATCTCCGACTTGCTGTGTTAAAGTGGATGATGTATAGAAAACTTATTTTGTGGTTCACCAAAGTCCAAGTCATACGAAGTTCAAAACACAACAAAGGCTGTATGAGAGAGATTTTTTGGTGTGCTATACCTTTAAATATTTACAACAGCCGTGGACTGGCCGTGAGATCTTAACAATGGCCGTCACATTCTTGTTTAACACAGTCAGTTGTGTTTGCGAACCTCACTTTCGTTGTTCCCACTGACCCTTTATTTAATTAGCTGAATTTAATGTTCTTTAAAAAGTGCCCATGGAGACGCAAGATGAATCTGATAATTTTCTCACTTACAGGAACCATCTCAGTGCGTGTGCGATAAGGTGGGGTGCGTTCACACGGCTCTAAACGCCAGGCAGTTGTAGAACAGCTGAAGTCGAGAATGTTGGCCTGGAAAACAGGATGCTAGCCTGCAGAGAGACGAGGTTACTGCGGACGAGCCATGATTAGCGCAGTTGTTAATGCTGTCACCTTTGAAAAAACACCTTTCGTCAGTGGTGGGTAACAAATACAGGTGTTTAATTTTGAAATTAAGCCGGTGTGAAAGTGCGTAAGTGTGCTAATGGGGGTCTGCATGGAGGAGAAAATGAGATCTGGGTATTTTAAAGAGTTCCGAAAAACATAGTCTTATTAAAACCGGGTGCTAAAAGGGACATCATTAACATACCAACACAGTTCGCCTTCTAGATATTCAGCGTTGTCGCACGTTATGATGTACATTGGGAGATCTGGGCTAAACATGTTGGCCTGAGACCAGGTTCATCACAACGGGCCTAGTTGAATCGACTTCTGACATGTACAGTAAGAAAAAAGTTGGCACGCTGTTGCTTCCAAGAGTACTTATTTTCTTTTAAAGCCGGAAAAGTTTCAAACCTTCATCATTACACAAATAGTAATAACTTCTGATTTGACAAGCAGTACGTTTACTATAAACCTACATTGTTTATTAATGTACCAAGATGCTATGTTGCTTGGGAACCTTGAACAGCCTACAGTTGAAATGATATTACCCGTGAAAGAAATATGTATTCAGATTAATAAAAATACATAATAAAATAAATACCAAACTTATTTAGTTAATTGAACGTTGGTGTCAATTTTAAGGTGTAAAGCAAATTTATCATTACACCATAAAAAATTGTTGGTTCAACAAAAATCGGTTACCCAGTTTGCTTCGAATTTTTAGTTAGTTACAACTTAAAAATATTAGTCAACACAATAAGTTTGCATCAAATTCATTGAGTTAAGTAATATATTCAAGTTAAATTAACTCCAAACTTTATTGCAACCCAGTAACTTATTTTTTTAAGTTGAACCAACAAATAACAACAAATCCCTTCAAACTTGTGTTCTGACACAAACTTTTACAAGCGCATCTAAATAAAAGTTCTCATAAGATCTTAGATTTACTGTATGGAAGTGGTGTGTTTTGTGGGTCTCGGTGCTCCTAAACCCTGGGAGGTCCGTGGACCTACGTGTTTGTGGGGTGTGGAGAATGGAGCTGTCATTGCACTAGATTTATGTTGCTCAATAAGGATCCTGAAACTTTGAGCCAAGTTAAGTCACTACATAATTAAAACCTTGCTATGGAATCTCTCTGATGTCGGAGCGGGAGCTGTTCACTGCGCTGTCAGGAGGAGCTGTGTACAACGACGGGCAAAAACACTCACACAACAAAAAAAAAGCTAGGAAATAGTGAGGAAAAGTACGAGGGAAGAAAGGAAGTAAGGGAGAAAGAATAAAAAGAAAGACAGAAAGACAGAAAGAAAGAAAGAAAGACCCTCAAACTTTTTAATATTGTTTCAGAAATGTTTGAAAATACTGCATCTTTATGAATGGGCCAATATTATATTTTCCAAGTTAAGATGCAGTCTTTCTCCTCTAAAGCAGACTCATCTGTAACTCGTGAAGTCATATGCAACATCTGGATGACAGAAGTGAAAAATAAGTGCAAAAGTTCCATTCTCATTCAATCTGGCCCACAAACACACAGCCACAATAAACCCCTCACAATCTTCATCACAACGGCCGAGCCATACGAGTCTCCTAAAGAAACAATCCCTATATGAAATAACGTAACACTAATTTTCCTTGAAAACTTTCTCACTGCTTTCCAGATGATAATGGTTTTAAGATTATTAATAATGAATAATGTGTTTTTTTCTGGTGTTCTGTGATTTTGAAATTGCTGTCAACATTCAGAGCAATTGGTTTTTCGGGCAAGTCGAAATTCAAGTGGTTCGCAACGTCATTGGCCTAGATCCGTGGAGAGACCATCTCTCTCTGCCATCTTCTCTGGATCCTGAGGTTAGATGCTGTTCTGAGGCCAAGTATTTTTGCCAACAGGCACATGCTAAAAGATTTATGGAGTACGACTGTGCCAAGGGTGAGTTTCTCAATTTTCCCCAAACGGCATCTTTTTCATCGCTAACAGCTCTCTGACACATTGTTTACATGGAATTGTCGGCGAGATAACAACTTGGTGTGCACTAAACATAACATTTATGTGGGTAGCAACAACCTCTAAAACGCAGAGTGACAGTTTTGATATTCCTGGTCTTTCATTTAGTCCAACGAATAGTTATTTTTTTCAGGCACAAATTAAGGGTTGTAAAAAAAAGTCATTCCACAAACCTGATATTAAACCTGCGACATCATAATGTTCTTAATATTATTGATAATGGAATCTGAAACATTTGAGTTAAAACTCATTACTGAGAAACTGTAATGATATTATCTAAATTGCTATTCATTGCGGGAGATTAAATGAAAAAATGATATTCTCGCATTTGCAGTTAAACTGTATCGGTGAACAGGCACAGCTAGAGTAAAGATTTTCTATAATCGTAAAGATGACTTGTGTGAACATGTGTGCTGGAGTGTGCATTTGATTTTCGCTTTTCTAGATGTTAAAGCTGTAGTTGATTCCAAAAAATAAATTAAATGACTAAAAAGCTAGTCCAAACCTGTACTGCTTTGTTCTTCTGTGGAGTACAAAAAGGTGAATTTTTGAAGAATATCCCTGCAACTCTTTTCCATATAAGGTCTGGAGCTGAAGCATTTAAATTATATATGGACAATCTAGATTATTACATAGTAAAAATATAAAATAAAAAACATAAAAAAGGAAGAAAGAAGTCTTAAACCCCTGGAGTGATGTGTGTGTGAACTGTTGCTTTAACCCAACACAACGTGTGTGTTGTTACGAAGGTGACGTGTGAAAGCAGAGGTCACAAAACAGACGTTTTCCAGGGACGTCCCGTGATTGTAGGAGTCAGCTGAAATGTTTACCTCCTCAGAGTGACAGTCTGTTTGCTGAGATGTAACGTGCCTATTATATATTTAAAGGACCTTTTGAAATGATTATGAGCTTGTGGCCCACGAGCTTCACAGAAGACAACAACAACACAAAAAGGAGAGCGTCTCCAGAGCAAAACAAAGAGAACACACACGCTCGATCCTGGAATAAAAACAAGATAAAAAGACATGGGGATATTTTGTCTCGTCGTTCTGTGGCATCGGTTGCTCCTTTTTGTCGGCAAAATTGAGTCTCAAAGAATATTTGAAGTCCGTGTGTGATGTACAATTCTGCTATGTGGCGGCTCTTGGAAGGGGTAGGACGGCGACAGCAGTGTTTGAAGTTGTCTGTGAAGAGTGAGCGAGGCTATATACTTCATGATAATAATGAATTATAAACACAGGGAGGGGTTGAAGGCATCAGGGGCCCTGTAAAAGACGCACTTCACTTGCAGGAGTCCCCTACCGATCACAGAGAAGTTATGAACTGCAGTTAAAAAGAGAAGGAGAGGTTACAGCGAAGCATGTTGCGGTAGAAAGGTCACATGAGAGGCAATGCCGTGTGATTCTATGGTCATTGATCGCGGAACCACTTTTAGTGCTATATAGAACAATATTTGGGTGCTTCAGTGATCCTCAGAGTTTTTTTGGGATGACTTGGGTTCTCTATTGAACCGCTGAAGAACCATACGGTGCTATATAGCACCTTGGTCCCCCCAAAGAAACTCTGTTCCCCTATGATGGGGTCCCCTGTGATTATGAGCAAAACAACACTTTTAGTGCTATATAGCACCTTATTTTTCACAGCAATGGCGGTTCATGGAGCCTCTCAATAGTTTCCGGAAGTTACTGGCTCGCATGGAGCTTCAGCAAAACAGAACAGACTTTTAACACGATTCAAGTCATTTAATGCATGAAATAATTTAAGAAATAAAGATTTAAAAGAATAATCCGAACTTCCTGGAACTATCTGAAGGCTCCATGAATCACGCGACGCTCAAAAATGTTGAACTTCAGTTGTCGCGCCTCTCTCTCTGAAGGGCTCTGTGCTTTAAAAGCATAAAAAGGTGAAGACTCCGCCCTCCCCTCAGAGCTCTCTCCAAAGCCACACCTCCTCATAGCAGTTACTGTACCTGTCTCATTCACCTATGAGACACTATTACAGTACAAAACAAATTTACTATAATTATAAATGTAAAAAAACTAAATGATAGGCCGAATGCAATGATTAAAGTTCACACTGATACTGTAGGTCTCAGGATGTGAAGAGACTTTCAACCAGTATAACAAAAAATATCTTTAAGGTGTAGTCTGATCTGATCTGCAAAACTGCTTTTAAATTGACCCTTTACTAACAAGGAACTTAAACAGCCATCCTTACAACCTATAGTCACGTCATTGAAATGCATTAGGAGTGTTCTCTGTTGTTATTTCTTTATCTTTTTCTTTGTTTTTGTGCAACGGAACAAGAGACATTAAAGTCAACACCCACACACCGTTTACATTTGATCTTCACACATTTCTGCCTGCTATAAAAGAGCCGCGCGCAATAATGTATGAAATTATCACAGTTGTTAGCAAAGCTTTCACAATCGATGCATGTTGCTGAAAAAACAGAGAGCGCTGCGTGTACATCCACAATCAAAAATTCCTCACGAAACTGAGCCACATTCTTCTACTGTTCTAAGCCTAAGAACTTAAGCGTTGTATTGACAAAAGATGACAAAAGCAATGCTCGGACCAGATGTCCCACAATGCACTGCGGGCTGGCAATAATTCAGGGCAGGACTAAACAGCTGGCTCTCTGACAGCAGAGCTGCCAAGAGCTGGCAACAAGAGACTTAGAGGAAAGCAGCAGGCTGCTAACCCCGCTCACATTTTTAATTAGACCCACACACCCATGTCTTTGAGCTATCGTAAATATACAGATGACATGTGGAGCGTCATTTGTTCAAAAATATTTGCTTACAAAATACTATTTGGATTGTCTTTACGTTTAGCTCGCAAAATTTCGAAAGAGCGAAACAAACATCCAAATTGATCAACCCTGGGAAAACGGGTGTCGCTTGCAATAAACGTCCATTAAAAACATATTTACAATTGGGGCTCTGTGATGCATCTTCATCTGGTCCCTCAGGGAACTGTGTTTTGAGGTCAGTCTTTCAGAGGGTGATATTATTTTTGCGATCTGGAATTGACTTACAGCATGAATCGTAATTCCCTTAAATGACATCGGCCAAACTGTGATGTGGCTTGCGCACAAAACCATCACATTTTAATACACCGCATCTTTTTTGCATCTAAAGGCTTTTTGTATCACAGCGTATTGCAAACGGATGGATGGATGCACAGAGCGAAACTGAACCGCGCTCGCCGTGAACATAAAACGGATAAAACGGCAGAAAAAAATCTCTGCGAACAGCTCGTGACACTTGAGATTATGTATCTGATGACAGACTCCAAAAACTGATTAATTTTCCCGTGGCCTAAATTCCACACTGTTGCAAAATCTGATTTGTTTGGAGTTTTATTTTCCTCGGGACAAATTAAAGTCAGCGGCTCACATAATTCAAAAGTCTGATCTGCACGGGGAGAAGAAGAAAAACGTTTTTGCCGTACGTCGCAGTCATCTCCCCATTGGCTGAAAGTAGTCCCCAGCTCCTGAGAGGTCACAAAAAACTCCTCTAGGAAGATAGAACTAACCTTAGTGAACTGAGGTAGGCTAGCAGTGAAATATGGGCAATCTGTGGCCATCGCTTACAGGGGCACATGACCCTTAAGCAGGAGGCGCTTGGCACATCTGCCCAGGTTTGTCAAATCGGTGCAGTTTCGCAGGACGGGCAGTCCATTCCTGCTGAGAGCATCTGGGCCAGAGGGATCCATCAGACCACTGTACCAGAGAGAAGAAATCATGCTGACCACCCACACAACACACACGCATTTACATACAGGCACACACACACACACGTCTACAGACACCACACGTCGCGACCGTTTGTAATTCATCATTCCTTCATGGCGCAATGTCACTCTAAATGGTCTCCCGTGGGAAAGCCTTTAAAGAAACATGAAATGTGTGTTACAGTGACCCATAAACTAGACCGGGTCTCTTTTATACCTTGGGAGACTTGATGTTGTTTCATTTAAATATCCGCTTTGACTTGGATGTTTCTCCTGAAATTCTTAAAGAAGGATAAAAATAGAAACCAATGAGATCATCGCCGACAGAAGTGTAAAATTCATGACCGATAACCTGTTTTCCGTGAAAATTCGATGAGAAAGTTAATAAAAAACTTCTCATGAAATCTATTCAGACTGCAGATATTGGTAACTTGGCAAATGTGAGAAAAATGTGTACTGTGGTTAAAAATATATTTTTTTAGGTGTAACTATTCGTTTTCATGAATAACAAATATTTCAAATTTATGTTTTTCAAAGCATGAATGTGACTCTTTCGTCTGTGGAATACAAAAGAAGATATTTTGAGAAATGTCCGTGGTTTTGGGTCTATAAAATGGAAGTCAATGGGGACCAATGTCGTTTGGTTACCAACCTTCTTCCAAATATCTTCTATTGTGTTCTGCAGAAGAAAGAAAGGAGGTTTGGAGCGGCATGAGGGTGAGGAAATGAAAAAAGTACTTCATTCAGTAAAATGAACTATCTTAGGTGACTTAGGCAAGCTAAGAGAAACAATTAACTTAACCGTGCAATTTGTGTAATTGTCTTTATCCTATGGTTCTGATAATACACGAGTACCCTTTAGGTGGAAATAAAATATGACACACAAAACATTCTCTGCTGTGTATCTCCGCTTATTGTGGGAAAGATTTCTGTTGTTGTGTGTAGCATTCATTTTGCTGGAACATCAGATGATTGCCGGCTCTCTATGAAACTGGAGTTGGTTTGCGTGGGCCTGTCACAGCAAGAACAGACCTCTGAGGCCTTTGGCACGGGGCCCAGGCAGTGAGAGGGCCATTTTAGGGGGGCCGCTGGTGGACGGGGAGTGGGCTGAGCACAGACAGAGCTCCAGGGCAGGTGTTAAAATAAGCACCCTGGATCTTTTGGTGCTGATCCCTGTAAAAACAAGCCCGTCTGCCAGGCTGCAGTCAACCCAACAAGGTGCTAACACATGGGCTGGTTGCTGTGAGACAGCATTCGCTGTTTACAAGATCTCTGCTCTTCAAACTGCTCAAATCCAACCATTTATTCATTGCTTTTGTGAAGTCGCTGTCCGTGCTTGCAAGAGAATTCCACCCAGAGGAAAGCAAATGAGATCAAATGGAGACTTAAGTCTTGTGTTTCTCAGATTGCTCTCTTGGGAAAAGACCCACATGTGTCTCATGTACAATTTCAGAGGAGATCGTAACAATGTCTTATAATGGGCTCAGATTTACAAAGAAAACAAAGTCGATTTTTCAGATGTTTCAAAATAAACACAGATGGACATGATTTCTTTGCAAAATTCTTAGACTAAATTATCTGAGCCATGTTTTACAAGAATTGTATATTCGTACTGTACATCATTTTTATATACAGTATATAGTATATATACATTAATATAGATTTTAAATTTAGTTTAGGTGAAACATCTTTTTTATTTTTTTTAAACATACTTAAAAATTAAGGGAACACTTAAATCACATATTAGATATCTACGAACAAAATATATGTGATATTATTAAAAAAAATGATTATTTAAAATTAGTGTGTTGATGATTTTGGGTTTCATTGCCCAGTGTCACATTATTCTTTTTCCAATAAATGATTCAATGTATAAAAGCGAATATTTTTAACTTGAATATTTTGTTCATAGAAATCCAATTAAGTCCCTGGACCACAAAACCAGTCATAAGTCGCAGGGGTATATTTGTAGCAGTAGCCAACAATACATGTCAAAATTATAGATTTTTCTTTTATAGCAAAAATTATAAGGATTTTAGGTAAAGATCATGCTTCATGAAAATATTTCGTAGATTTTCGATACCCAAAATAATAAAAAGAAAATACAATTTTATATACTTATAAAAATAAAATAAGTATTTTTGTGAGTGGATGCAGCACAATCGCAAACAAAAATTTGCCGGAAACACACCTACAAACTATTCTCGGTGATGCCCGCTCTTTGTGAAATAACCACTCAAGTTTGGTATCAATGTAAAGCTTATAACTTCTGCTTTCAGGTCCAACTACTCTCCACAGCTTCATTACAGTAATTTTTGTACCCTCAGATTCCAGATTTTCAAATAGTTGTACCTAGGCCCAAAATTGCCGTAAAAACCATATACATTAATGGAAAGCTTATTTATTATGGCTTTCAGATGATGTTTAAATCTCAATACAAAAAATTGACCGTTATGACTGGTTTCATAGTCCTGGGTCACATACTGTATGTGATAGAAGATTCCCTTAATTTTTGAGCAGATATAGTGAGAATAAAAATCTCATGAGCTATAAAAGAGCATTGGTCAAGTACAGTTTTCTTATGCACACCTCCAATTCTGCCCAAATGTCTTAATTTTTTTTATATGAACTTCCTTTCACTGTAAAACTGTGCTTAGTTTAAAGGTGGGACCTTGAGAAGTCAATGTCAACTTTGCAGGGAATTAATTATGCATCCAGACATGACATGCGACATAATAACTGTGGGGGGTCAAGGGGTCGATAGGATATGGGTTCACGCTTTACAGGTAACATGCTGAAAAAACATGTAGTGAAAGTATGTTCAGTCAGCTTGGGCATCATGTCATGAGAATCACGGAATAACAATCTTATGTTTTCGTTATTGTCCACTTCTTGTGTGCTCCGTCCTGCATGTACATCAGTGCTAAACTAGAAACAAAGCCACTATATTGTCAGGCGAAGATCACAGTCGCCTGGTGGATACTTTCCCATCCAAACTGCAAGTTGCATTCATCACTTCCTCTCATGAACCTGTACCTGATGGCAAGATTTTTTGATATAGATTCTCTTCTCATTACCGACCCGGTTGTCCCTTAAATTCCAGCCATCCCTCATCTCCTGTAGGCATATTCCAGCTCATGATCAAAGGGTCATATTTAAACCTTTTTAACACCGCTATGGCCCGGGCTAATCGCACAGGATAAAATATTCATGCGGAGATCTCCAGAAGCGGTCTTATCTGTGCAGACTGATAATAATCGTAGCTGCGGACATTATGAGTTTAATTACCGTACTTTGATTGTAGCCTTGAAGGTGGGCAGGTTATTCCGGGGCCAGACAAATGATAAGGGTCAGAGGTCATTTAGATTAGGCCTGGGGATAAAGGCCTTATGAATAGAGATATGTAATTTGGGTTTCTCAAGTTTGTCTGATGCTTTAATATGCCCGCGATGGTCCACAATTTTTTTTACTTTATAGATGGCAGCACGAAAACAGTTCCTGCTCCTGGTCATTTTCCCCATCTCACCCCATATGCTTTCCGGTCCAAAATACCCTGTTTTATGCAAGATAAATATGTCTGTGGATAAAGAAATAAATATTATCTCCAAGTACAATTTTTAAATGTTTAATACTATAGCTATGGTAGCTTGTAGTGCAGCTTGTTAATCTACATTAAATTATGAATAACTTCCCAGCAACCTTAGAAAAACCATTCTTCCTTTGTAACACAAGGCGCCTTTACAATCTACCTTGGACAAATGTAAATAAGAAATGCTTACCAATAATCTTGGATTTTGGAACGTGTGCCTCTTCTACTTGTACTTGTACACATGCAAGAAGTCCTCATCACAAAACGCCATGTGTTCATTCAGTCATTTTCCTTCTTATCTTTAAACGTGGGCCATATTTCCATCCTGAGGTCTCCGCTGCTGTAAAGAGTTTGGAAAGGCATTTATGGCCGTTATCACTTTGAAATGGCAAGGAAGTGACAAAATGACTGGGCAAACAAGAAACCATAATTAACCACCGAGCAGAGTGGCTCTGCATCCCATAAAGAGTCCCGAACACACACACACATGCTCCAGCAAACACAAGCACAAATAACACACGTGCATAACCGATCACAAAAGAGAAGGAACCTTTGCCTGGCACGAGGTTTTAATATGAAGGAGCTGTAATAGTGTCTGGAAAAATTAACTTTTAAATCCACTGCTTTTTTATGTTTGCCCACATGCTCAACAGGCCTCTTACTTTTTTACTGCCAGCTTGTTAAATGTCTTCTGGCAGGAGGGTGGCTCTGGACCCGGGCCACACTTCAGCTCCTCTTGAGCGGGCCGGTCCCTGGAGAGGCAGCACTGGGCCTGTGGCCCTGCACCACGTTAGGCTGGAAAGAGATAGGAAGTGTGTAGTACCTTCATCGGTCTCAAAAGAACCAGATCATAAGCCCACTAACTCACGTCGGCGGTATTGTGGCATTGACTTAAATGAGTATTAAAAGAGTATTAAAGTCTGCAAATGGCAGATTATAGTGGCACTTATTGGGACAAAGAGAGCAGTAAAATAGATATTTAAAGGTTATATTTGCTTTAACTATTTGAACGTACTTATTTATTTCACTGTTTGTTTGAAGTATAACGGAAAAAATGGATTAAGGAATTTATGTGGGTTGAAATCAAATGAAGTCAAATTCACATTTTGGCAAAAAACATACAGAATAACAATTGGTGTAAAATGATGAGAACACTGACTAATGTTTTAATTGATTTATTAATTCAATATTTTTATTTTTATTTTGTATTACTTTATTTATTTATTTATTTATTTAATTGTATGGCATTTTAATTATAATTTTGCTTTATTGTTTTATTTGATTATTTATTGACCTTTTTTTACTGAAAAAAAATGAAGCTGATCACCCCAAAAAACTAAATTTATATTCATAATTATTATTAAAACATTTATAATACTATAAACTACAATTTTACTGGTTAAACATCTGAAAGATGTGTAATATTATGACTTTACAGTACATCTAATCACATCTGCTTTCATCACTCTTGTACATGGAACACATACACACATGCAAAAACACACACGCATTCCCACACCCACGCTTTCAAACACAGCTGTCACAATGAACTCATCCAAGCTACCACCTTCATTGTGATTATGGTGAGAACATTGGCATGGGGCACAGCTAATAGCCATTTAGCTGATTCAAATGAGGAAATATTGGAAGAAAGTTGGTGGCGGAGTGCTTTCATGCAGACTGCCAGCGTTAGCTGGAGAAGAGGCTTGTTTCCATTTCCAGAATTAGTCTAAAATTATTCGAAATCATTCGGGAGGAGCGGCAGTACAACCCTCTTTAGTTTTTTTGGATGCATTAACAATGTTTGCAATCACTTTGTTGGCCACGTCGAAACGCAGGGACTGCCAAAGATTAGCCATATAAATTGCTTAATTGATCCATTCACGTTTTAACCGATTCTTGATTAAGCGAAAAAGCTTTGAACGTGGCGATGGTAATGCAGGAAGTGAAAGCCTGTCTCTGCCATACCTATACCTGATCCTCTTCACACACACTAACACATGTCTACCTAGCTAAATAACACTAATCAGGAATTATACAAGCCCCACCCATTCCTATTTACTACTTATAGGTGCATTTCAACAATTCTGTCCCAATGGTTGGATATATAGTGACTTCCAGTCCTCGGACAAGGAGTTTTTTTTATAAGTTATGGAAATAAGAGCACAGGAATCAGTACAGCTTTCAAACCGGTTTAAAACCTGTGTGACTTCCTTTCATCTGTGACTATACTATTTGTCTATAGATGTCTCAGGGTTTTGTGTCCATACAATGGAAGTCAATGGGGCCCAATATTCTTGGTTACTAACATTCTTCAAGATGAAAGAGAAAATCCATTGTATACTGAACTATCCCTTTAATATGTGAAATAAAAGTCACTCTACTTAAACAGTATTGTTTTTGGACCTCTGGTATTAAAAAAAATATCATATTTATCAGACATTTCTTAAAAATATGTCCAACAGACGCATTTATAAAAAAATAAATGCAAACCTTAAATTTATATAGACCACTTTACAAGATTTCAGATTACATTTTGATATTAAAGGTCCAGTGTAAACAAAATTGCGGCATCTAGTGGTGCGAATTGCAATAAACGTTTCACTCCACCGCTCACCCCTCCCTTTGGAAGCACTGCAGTGGCTGACAAAGAACTGTTGTCACGTTTACGCTTCTTTGCCAAAGGAGATAACGTATTTACGAAACGCGCTGTGTAGAGCAGTTTGTCCATTAAGGGCTACTGTAGAAACAACATGGTGAATTCCATGCAAAGGGACCCGCGCTGTGTGTAGACAGAAGTAGCTCATTCTAAGGTAACAAAAACATAACACTTCATTATGTAAGATCTCTACACACCTCTTAAAACATATTTATGTATATTATATTGCATTTCTGTCAACAGATCCTCCTAGAGAAATTACACACTGGACTTTTAATGAACATTTTGTTCAGATGTTTATGCAGTGTTCCGGATCAGCACCGTTTACGTCTTCCAAAGTGGTCCATACACACTATAAAACATCCATTTCATACGCAACACTCAACAAAGCACATTTCCCCGAAGATGCACAAATCCTATTTTTGGCCCATGTTCAGAAGCAAACATTAACCATTATCCTAAGATAAGAAATCCATCAAACCATGCAATTCATGTGTCAAATGAATGTGGAAGCCTGCTCTTGGGATCTGATCTCCATTTAAGTCAGCTGGGAAGATTTTGGGCTCGACCATGGAGAAAGTTCTTGAAACTCAGAGCTTCACTGGCAGTGCGTGACATGCCCAGGCCTCCCACAGAAGACTTGGGTCAGGCCGGGCTCAATCCCTCCTCCCCGCCCGACCCGACTACTAAATTCCAGGGCGATAATGCTGCGCTCTCCCCGGTCTGGAGCTCATTATGTCTGCGGCCTGCCAAGCCCGTCACTACAGGATCCAGGGAGCGCAGTCTCAGAGCAGCCTTTGTTGGTCGACCCATGAGTGTGGAGTCAGCAGATCTGCCTCCTCCTTTCCGGAGATCAGCAGGAGAACTGGAACACGCTGAGGGTAGCCAGATGCCATTTTCAAACTCCGTTTCAAAGGTGCTTCAAGGGAACGAGGAATGACTCCGTGGCCCGACGCCAATCCGCAACTGGTACATTCTGCCTGCTTTTTTTGTTTTAAACAGCTTCAGATAGAACCGGCCTTTCATCTGCAAGACGTTTCGATATTAGCGGTTGTCCGTGAGTAATCCTGTCTTGGACATACAGCCATGAACTTGAAGAACGTTGTGAGCAGTAAGCCTCAGGAGAGTATACGCCACGGTTATTTGGCCACAGCTTAAGAGTGTTTTCTATCATCCTGCAAAGCCTGTTGCTTTTAAAAAACGTGGCCTTAAAAACGATGGATAAAAAAAGATTTCTCTGTTAAGTGTTTTATTTAAAGCCCTGTTAAAGGATGTCCAAAACAATGGTGTCTAATACAATAAAAAGGCAAATAAATATAGTCTGCTCTTTTACTTTATGCACATCTCTCTTTTATTAAGAACGGTTTTCTATTGCACAACATAAGATCAGATAATCTGTCAGATGAGGCCATGACTCCGACACCACTTTGAGCAAGTCTGCATTTCTAGTACAAAGCCCACGGCATCAGCACTGTCAAGGCACACATGAGATTAAATCCCACTGGAACAGCACTTTCTTTTGTTGGAAAGGGAAGGTCAAGGTCCGGCATTCGGTTAAGCACTGTCCCTCCAAGCCCATATCTGTGTCTATCAATGTCCACTGTCAATGTCTTCCTCCAGAGCATGGTCCTCCAGCGATGCTGAACGTCCACCACCTGATACTCTTGCAGCCAAAACACCCCTTTCCAAAACAACCACAAACTAAATGGTACTAAACAAATAGCCCTCTGCCTGTGGCTTGACTTTGGTCTGGTCACTACTTACCATCAGCAGAATGTGCTACGGTCTTTTTTTGGTTTGTCTATTTGACAGCGAGGGCATATCGGCAACAAAAGTCATTGAATGTACTCTTGCAAGTTAAGTATGACAGTGACACATTATTAATGTCAACGAAAATAATGCGGAGGGTCCTCTAAAAATAAATGATGAATTGACATTCACTGATATGACTGTATATACATAGGCCTAAAGTAGTGGGGAAAAGTGATGTCCGGGAGGCATATTTGTACAATAATCCCTTTTACTGCCTCCTCGGGTTAAACCATCAAAATTGAGATTTATGGTATAAAATTGACAAAACAATAAACTTTTAAGGTATTTATCGGACAAAATTATTTGGCAAAAATGCAAAACTACAACATATTAGGGAATATGAGTGTTGTTAGAATATAATAACAAATATATTTCTAATATTCATAAGAAATAACGCATACACTTTGTCTAATTTTATCTAATATTAATATTTGTTGATCTTCTTGTGTGGTAATATTTAGTCGGCATTCTTTTTCGGCCCTGACTGCGTATTTTTTTGGCAATACATTTTTATCAAAGCTGGGCTTCATTTTATTTTTATAAAGCACAACTATGTTTTAATTCTAATAATCTTATAATAAATCAATTCAATTTACCAAAGATCGACTTTTGAGAACATCTAATATATACAGTATATACTGTATATGTGCGTGTATTGTTATAATATATGTAAATCAAATGTAAACACAATGTAAATGATACAGTGTGTGGAACAGCCAAATATTTTTCAACAAATAATGTAAGTATTATTTTGTCTTTCATTATACACTCATTTGTATTAGGCACCTTCCAACCTAAAACAACATTTGTGCATATTCAGGGATCAAATATATGACCTATGACGATATATTTACAGATATAATAAAGACACGCCACCATTCTCATTAATCCCTCTGAAACACAGCCTCAATCACAACGAGAAATAACAGCTCAGGTAACATTGATGGAGACCCGTGAGAGAGGTGCGCTCTCAGACGCCCTGCCATGCACATGCCTAACAGAGCCGCATACTGCTGGCACGCAAGCTGATTATCTCCTTTTGAATATTCAAAATAAATTTCTCTCTCCGCTTTTTTGGCAACTGGCAGCGCGAGGAGAAAAGTGCTCGCTAATGAGAAGATAGTC
Source organism: Triplophysa dalaica (assembly GCF_015846415.1). Lineage (NCBI taxonomy): Eukaryota > Metazoa > Chordata > Actinopteri > Cypriniformes > Nemacheilidae > Triplophysa > Triplophysa dalaica. The sequence continues at coordinate 4,478,041 of NC_079556.1, forward strand.
AGTGAGAGGCTATAAATATTTTCACAGCTTATTTGGACATGTCTGCCCAGTGGATATGAAGGCAGTGCTTTGATGAGGTGAAATAGTCTGTTTGAACAAGTCATTTGGCACCGTGTGCACGCTGGTATAGAGTACTCTAATTCTGCAGATCGCACCTGTGGTGTGAATGTTATGATGCACCTTAAAGCGGAATGACTAACAGACTCAAATTGACCCCAATTTAGACTTAATACTTGGACGGGGAAGGCAAAGGTGCCATTTTAGACAGGGCTAATGGGCCATCAGACCATAATTTAACTAGAGTTTTATGAATATTATGCTAATGATGTTAAAAAACGTATGCTTAAACGTTACGTGTCGTGCATTTAATCTCAATTTGTGGCGTAACCGTGCTCAGGGTTAGCGCCACAAAATAAAATCGAATGCTTAGCGTAGTCTGCTCCTGTAACTCTCTAATGAGCGTTTAGATAACATCTTGCAAGAAATGTCATGCGAGAGGACAATACCGCATGCTGAGGCTACGGTGAGCAGAGCAGAAATTTTCGACGCTGACTTTGGGACATGAATATACTTGTGTAATTAGTTGGGCCTGTGTGACATGGATCTTATAACCTTTCTGCTGGACATGCAAAAGCTACTTTGCATGCAGTTCTTACAGGTTTAAGCCTATTAATTTATTCACTATGGCTTTGTGTCATGATGTTGTATTACAGCCAAAAGACCAAAAACAGGACACGGTTTATTTTCCATGACTAGACAGCAGAAATAGCACCTATATTTTGATAATTTAGCTGCGGCTGCAAGATTTAAAGGGACAGTACACCCAAAAATATAAATTTTTATCATCATTTACTTAAAATTACAATGGTGGTCAAAAGTGACCCAGTGATACATGATACATTCTTCAAAATACCTTTTGTGTTCAACAGACCAAAGAAAATTATAAAGCAAAAGTGGCCAACACATGTTTGGTTACAAGCATTCTTCCAAATATCTTTCTCTGTATTCATCAGAACAAAGAAATGTATACAGATATGGATCAACTCGAGAGTGCGTAAATGAAGACAAAGATTTAATTTTTGGGTGAACTGTTCCTTTAAATATTCTTTTATACCTAATTTAATATGTACATCAATATACAGCATATAACATAATATACCATGCACAATTATGCAGACAATACACATCTGTCAGACTCCATTTACACAGGGTAGAGTGACTAAACCTGTTAATGACCCGGCAATGTCATTTCATTTACTGAAATTAAAATGTGGCCAGAAAACACACACACGTTTACGCTTGCTCCCCCACATGGCGAGAAAAGCACAAGCTCCCATTAATACAAGCCTCATTGTAATGCCACGACAGTTTCTTGGCTGCTGTTTCAGCATGCTTGACAGTCGTGGTCACCCCATACCAGACCTCACCTATACTCGGGGCGAAGATAAACCCTGTGTGATTGATTGGAGTAGCTTTATATTCATTCATTAGCCAAGGCCCTGTCAGACAAGCCCTAGCAGGTACCTTCATCTTGGTGTGGTCTCAGGCTCAGAATTCTGAGCCTATTAAAGACATTTTAGACATTAATATTGCAGGGATTAGGGATATCATATCTCTTTTCTTCCTCTGACAAACCTTATACCGTTTTTTAAACACAGACTTCCTGTTTTCCCTGCCCACGACCCCCCTTTAAGGTTCTGTCCTAGCCCCTCTCTTCACTTTTGCCACTATTTTTGGTCCCTGTCATTTACTCTCCCTCCGAATGTCCTTTTCCTTCACACCTCGGAAGACAGGTCGAGTAATACGGTTTGAGCGGTGTGAAAAAGATCTATCGTCATGCACATTATTACACTTTTATCCTTGTCTCCACAGCAGCATTTCCGTCTCTCTCTCCCCTGCGCTCTTAATGCGGTGCAGATACCCGGGAGCGCATGAGCCTTTCCGCTGCACCCAATCCGGTGACGGAAAGGGTTGGAGGTGGATCTCCAGTGTTGCAGTTTTGACATATCCCAGATCAACGCAGGTCTACCTCTGCCTCCCCGTTTCTCATTTCCCCCCGTACTGTCGGATAATGTCGCTACAAGATGGCATTTTGAGGATCTCGGAGTCGAGAAGTGTCGACTGTAGCTGTCTGATATTGTGGCCATCTGCGGGAGGAGAGATGGAAGGCCACGACATGTGGAGAGGAAACCAACCCGTGGGTCTGATGTTGACATTTCTCAAACTCGCAGGACAGGTGGTGTGGCCAGATCTGACGTTCTGTTTATGCAAGATGGGGCGAGAGGGAGGTGCTAACCTGCTTCTCACAGTTATCTGCTGCTGAGATGCTTCCGGTCGGTCGGCTATCGGGACACGTCAACTGTCCTGTCACGTCAACATCACTTTATCTCTGTGAGAAAAATAGGCTCCCAATCATTAAAAATACTAGTTGATCAATTGATAGATTCATAACATGATAAGGGAATTATTGATATATAAAAATTGAGAAAAGACACCACGTAAATATAACATACACAATCATTTTAGCAAACACAAGCACCGAATAAACAACACGCAAGTGAGTTTAGAAGTGAATACACTGTTATATATAGGGATAGTTCAGCCAAAAAAAATATTATATTATTTGTTCACCCTCATCTTTTTTAAGCATGTATTCTTTCTTCTGTGGAACACATAAGAGGATATTTTGAGAAATGTCCCAGTGGTTTAGTGTCAATGCAAAGCAACACAATGTTGTGTGGTTACCAACTTTCTTCAAAATATATTATTTTGTGATATGCAAAAGAAATTAAATCATAAGGTTTGGGTGAGATGACAGGATTTTAAATTTTTTATAAAATGTCACTGGCCTTCTATACATTAAGGCATTGTTTTTACCTTTTTTATTAAACCACTGATAGCTTAATTCAAATAGAACTACAGTACAGAGACCGAAGAGATTTCATCGACCTGTAAAAATAACTATTTTCCCTTTGAAGACTCGTTTCAGTCTTCCCCAAAAGTTATTTTTTTCTTTTTTGGGTCTCAGAGGGTTTGAAAGTGAGTTTTTTACCCTAATAGCGAGTCTTTGAGTTCGTTCCAAAGAGCTAAGACCACATGTGACAGCACTACGTCCCTCTTGAGGAAAGACAGGCCTGATGTAGCCATCCCTCCTTATGGCGAGCACTTGCCAATGCGCCGTTTATTAGCGTTAAAAACTCCTCAACTTCACAGCCAAAGATTAGTGGCTTTTTTCCAGGTATTCCTCCTTCTTGTCCATATGGAAACATTTCACTTCATTCCAGAATTCTCCCTCCTCCTGACCGTATTCTCATATCCCTTTATAGATTATGGGCATGGGGACTTCAAAATGGCTTCAGATCCAAGCACTCGCATTGTAGCTGGAATGTCTGTGGGTGTGTGATGGGCAGGCAGACTCATGTGAGTGCCCCTGAACTGAGACGGCACACTTGTATTTATTAAACTTTTGAAGTAGATTTGGGAAATAACGTACTACACAGCAATTTGAAAGAGGGTACAACTTATATACAATAAGCATACGTTTTGTTTTTCTTTGCCGGTTACCATTCATTACCATTCAGCTCTATGATGGGCTGACCACTCAGAATCATGACAAAGCTGACTCTCCTGAGCAATAGAAAGTATCCTATGTTGCAAAGTAACAGACATATCATACGGGGACTTTCTAAAGACATAATTTATTTTTTCTGTACAAGCAGTTTTTTTATCTCACCCTACACCTAACCACTCACAAACATTTTTGTATTTTTACATTTTTAAATAAACATGGTATATCTATATTTCTGGGTACTATAAGGTTTACCAGGACCACACATACACACCGGTCTCTATAGGTACCAAGTAGTCTCGCGTAGCCAGACCCAAGAGGCCATATGACTGACAGTTAGAGCAACCAATCACGTTTCGTTTTGTGCTGCGTCATGTTGAGAGACGTGGAATTGTCCCCGCAGTAACAAACCGGTGTAAATTCACGAACGTGTCAAAAGTTTACAGCAAATTATAAGCTTATGCCGTGAACATTGCATACTTATAAGAATTAAGCATTTAGTCGATCGTGAGTCGACAGCGTACTTCTTAGATCTGACGGCTTCGTGTTGTTTCGAGATGGGCCATTAAAGAAAGATATTCAACCAATCAGATGACAACTTCGAATGTGCTGAAGTGTTTCCAGAAAAGAGCGCCTTATGCATCAGACGTTTAGTCAACGTACTAGACTAGGTACAGTACCAAGTGCCCCCGCAATGATATTAAATGTCTTAACCGACCAAACAGGATGCTTAAATGTCGGAAATTAGTGTTGTGGAAACATAAAATAATAGTTTAATATTTTATATGTAACGTTTTACATGTATGTACAAGTCAATTTTAAACATGATCAAAAATGATGTTTGATATTGAGATATTGTGGATTTATAGTGTTAGTTAGCTGTTGGTGTTAGTTAGTTTTAACTTAACCAAAACAATCCAACTGCAGTCTAATTGATATTACAGAATGCACAATGATTTCAGAAAACAGAGTTTTTGCAAATTAACACTTATGAACTCATAAATAAATATTGTTTTTAATAATTGATTAAATGTATATAAACATCTTATAAATTATATAAGCACAGTATTTATATACGTTTATATAATAGTTCAAACTTAGTTCATTACAAAATTTTGTCATAACAAAACATATCGCTTTCTTCCATTACAAAATGTGTCATTAAAATAATATTTGATATAATTACATAATGCCCTTCGCAACAAATTAGACGCTGGAAAGCCTTCTACAGTAACACATGAACTAATGCATTGTGCCCTTAAACAAGGCAATTTATCTCCTCGCTCCCTTGGGGTCATAAATCGCTTTGGATAAAAGCGTTGACAAAACAACAAATTAGTATTAGTATTAATTATAATCTTTGAAGTCTGATTTATCATTTCTGTCTGTTGCTTAAGCCTTTGAATCCCGTCCAATCACAGGGTGCCATGCAACATCACTTTGAATCGTTATTCACTATAGAACATATTCCGAATATTTACATCTAGTCCTCAAAGGACATAAGCAGATCTCAGTGTAGTGTCAAAGAAAAAATATGGTTGTAATCCCTGGGTATGCAATGTGGAAGCGCTCCTCCTCACCCCATCTACTGGCAGCCTGGGAGCTTTACACAGCGCGTTAGATGTATTCGCACACACTGAGGAGTATTAAATGTTCATCTCCACTATAAGGAGCCTCTTTCGCTGAAGCTATAAAATGTCTCAAGGCCAACCGCAATAAATAACTCACTTACCCTCACCTCAGGCCTATTAATTACCTGAGATGCGCTTTACCGCAACTACCTTTCGTGCAGCGTAGCTAATGCTTCCCCTTTGACCAGGACTGGAGCCTCCGATGTCTCTATGGGGACGAGCTCTAATTAATCCTCTGTTACTGTTGTAATGGTGTCTTCCAGAGGGAGACCGCGGCAAAAGCTCAGAAATATTATTTCATCCCTACTTTGTAAACAACGGTGCATCTCGGGGGAAGCAGGGGGGCCGTTGTTGGAGGCTTGAAAGGTGAACAGGCCAAAACGTTGGGGAAATGCAACACCGACGCAGAAGATACCTGCTATGAAGAAAAATTGCATTGTTTAGTGTGACAACTAGGTACAACTCCTAAGGTGAATGGTCACTGGATAAAGTCCCTATGAGCGATTGAGAAATCTATGAATATAAAAATCACCTCAATAACATTTCATAGCATTAGAGTTGATAAGCATCATGCTTGCAAACACCAAGGTCAAGGGTTCGATCCTAAGAAACATATACTCATGTGTAAACCTGTAAATCGCTTTGGATGAAAGCATCTGCCAAAAGCATACAGGAAATGTAACGTAAAATGATGCTATGAGCAGACATGATGCTAGGTCATGTCATGGTCATTACCTACCGACGTATTTGAATGAGGTATTCAGATTTCTCGTCTCTTCAGCTCAAGACTCGAATTGTCTCCCGGTCTCTTTGTCTGTAAGGGACAAAGGCAGAACATGGCAGATCCTGTCTGTAATTTTCTGTCCATTAAGCACAACAATGGTGAATAAGGCGAATGCTCTCCTGTTCTGGCTCTCTGCTTCTCGGAGACCTTGGTGCAAGCCAGCATCCAATAACAATCAACAGCTGCGCGTAGGAAACGAATGCTGTTCTCTGTCCTCCAAGCCCCAGAGGAAAAAGAATGCATTTACCCCGGCTCACTGACCTTCAGGAAGAATAGCTTTCTGAAAGAATTATACGTCGTATGCATGGACACCCATCTGTACGTTTAAGAATATCATAGCCGTCCCTCACTTCCGTCGAAGCCTTAAAACGGTCTCCGGTGGCTCGGCCAAGGTTACCGCCGAGAAACCATGAGCTAAAGAAATAAAAAATTATACTCTTCAGGTGCTTAAACAACACTTATTTAAAATCAATAAAATCCTGCCTTAGGAAGGCATTCGGAGGTGATCAAAACAAAACAAGGAAATTACATGATCAATATGTCATTGTGGAACAACAACAATTATTGTATTTTCTAATGCACGCGTGGTAGGAAATAAGGTTTTACATCACAAGGTCAACATAGGAGGCTAAAGAAAGGTAAGATGTCCAAAAGTGGCCCTGTGGGAACCCTGAAGGTGATTGTTGACCACAGCGCTGTCAGGACCTATAAACAACCACAAACGACCCACGAGGAAGAAAGGTTGGTACATCGACTGCAGCTGCGCACGTGTCATGCGACAAAATGGACAAAAAGCTGCATTTGACCGTTTGACTGAGCACGCCGCGCAGCGGTCACGCACGCACACACGCCGTAAACCCCCAGACCCTCTCCAGCAAACTCTCACACGGCTCAGCATCTCTCATTTCCCCCGTGGGTACAGGACAGTGGTCCGGAATCACAGGAGTCCCCTGCAGCTGGCAAACAGAAAGGCCTGAGAGAGAGAGAGTGAAGTAATCCCCAGAGTAGAGGCTTTTGGGTATTATTTTGCACTGGCGTGTTCAACTTGGCCAGACTGTCTCGTGTATAGCCTGGAGCGGCTCGGGGTGGGGGCTGTAGTCAAATGGGTCTCATGTTCTTTTGAGCATGAAAGATGAAAGAAAAAAAGCAACATCTGTGGTGGCTATTTATCGATGAGATGTAAACAAGAGGAGGAGGGAGAGAGAGGTAGGGAGAGAGAGAGAGAGAGAGAGAGAGAGAGAGAGAGAGAGAGAGAGAGTGATGGTCAGAGATTCCCTTCAGAGATTTCTTACATTATGTACCCTATAAGCCCTAATAATAAGACGGCAAGACAATATGTGTAATTAAATAACCACAATGATTTATTAAATATCGGTATTAATATTATTTCTGTTTTGTTGCTTTAAAGGGATGGTTCACCCAAAATGTTTAATTATCCCATGTTGTTCCAAACCTGTATACATTTCTCTGTTTCCCTGAGAAAGGTATTTGGACGAGTGCTTGTAACCAAAGAGTTCTTGGACCCCATAGACTACCATAGTAGGAAAAATTACAATGGTAGTCAAAAATGGTTTGCTGTCCTACATCCTTCAAAATATCTTCTATTTTTGTTCAACAGAACAAAGTATTTTTCCTACTATGAAAGTCAATGGGGTCCAATAACTGTTTGGTTACAAGCATTCTTCCAAATATCTTTCTCTCTGTTCTTCAGAAAATAGAAATGTATACAGATTTGGAACAACTGTGTGAGTAACTGATGAGAAAGTTTTTATTTTTGGCTGAACTCTTTAACAATTAAACATCATACCCCTGGAACCTGCGTATGTACCTTGTGGTTTTCACACTCTTACTTAGGAATCACTCTTCTGTTAAATTCAATCTTGTGCCCAGTCACACAATTTTTTAATCCACCATAAGTGTATTAAAACCTGACAATTTCACACTAAAAATTCACCTGTGGGTGAGACGGATCACTCATCTCACACTCTTAAAGTGTGAGAGTCAAATGGTGAGTGACAAGTTACCCGCCTTCACAGGCAAAGGTGTTAGTAAATTATGAGAGCGGCTGTAACAGTGGACCAGCTGAACGTGCTAAGTGTGCTCAAATGGACTCACTCGTGGCCTAATGATGAGACCAGAAGCCTGGCTGCTCGAATCTCTTACACAGGGGCCCCGTCGTATGAAGTCATGATGAAATACATAAAAAAGCAATAGAGCATTATAACAGAAAGGCAAGAAACATGAACATATAAGGTAGATGAAAACAAGTTAATTTTGTAAATACTTAAGGAATTTGATAAAAACAAAACACCGATTTTTTTTACTATGTGACCCATGGTTAATCCTATTAGTTCCAACATGTTTCCTGCATTAGCATACAAATTTGTATGCTTTAAAAAGGCTTTAATTTTATGTCTAAATTCTGTTCTATGTTTCATTGACACACCTGTTCAATTTTTACAGTATTTGTTTACATACAGAAGGTTTAATTAAACTTTGGATATTCCTAATTCTATAAAAAAACTTAACAGTATATACAACAAACAATGTCATCGACATTTTTTATGCTTTGGAATCTTTTATTTATGATTTTTTTAGGGCTCTATTTCGCACAAATTGTATACCTAATTTACTTAAAATTAGTTTTTAGTAACTAGTAAGATAAACGTAAAAGCATCTAAATGTACTAAACTGTGCCACCACATGCATGCCATGGACCATTTCTACAATGTCTTTACTCACTATATTGCATTTTGAAAGTCAGTTACGTTAAAATCTAATGGGGGGAATTAGAAATCTTAATAGGTCCTACGGTTGACGAATGACAGAATATATTTTTTTTTGGCAGAGTTCCCCTTAAGAAAGAGGTGGTAAATTACACTGTTTCTTTAAAGTTCTATAGTAGTTCTCATGTTTTTGCCTCATTTTCTGGCCTTGTATGCTTACGTTGAGAGACTAGAAGTGGAGGTCGGGGACCTGAGGCTCATCCTGGGTCAACTTCCTGGCGAGAAGCTAAAGTCCAAACCCGCGAAAGCAAAATTCACCTTATCTGGGATAGAATGACATGAGAAGAAAGCGAAAATAACCATGTCCTCCACTAGCGTGTGTATGTGTGCGATATAAAAAGGAGGGGTGGAGGTGAGATGACTGGTGAGTTGACAGTCAAAACAGCAGATTTCACCTATTAAGGTTGCAGGTGGGAGGGCTGAAGGGTGCAATTGATATCATTGTCACCGACTAATCATAGAAAAGATCAAACGACTCCTCAACCTCTCGTCTAATTTGGAATCTCTTTCCCGATCCCAAGACATAAATATTCCATTTAACTCACGGTTGGAAGCTTTACGTTCCGACTGAAACATTACGTGTGAGTGGCTGCACGGCGTGAGGCGGATATTGTGAGACTCGGAGCATCTGTGCGGCCCCCACCACGTTACACATGTAGAAACTCATATCGTTAAATTAAGCACTTGGCTCGAGTCCAGCATAAAACAGCGAGAACAAAGAATTACGCTCGTCTGCGTGCCGAACGACGGGCAGCCCACGGTAATGAGTAAAAGCACAAAGGAGATCTCAGTAAAGTCTCGGTGGTTTCTCCTGAGACACAGTGAGAATAAATCGAGAGCAAATGGAGAAGTCTTTCTCCGATTCCGGTGATGTCACATGTATCTCCTGAGATATCAACAATGTCTTAAACAGTGAGTGATATCTCAAGATACCAAAGCCTGCAAACAAAGGCCAGACAATTCAGACTCTAACACTTCAAATTCATTTCATCTCTATACTGACTCATTTCTTTCATTTGTATCACAGAATAATAAAGAAAAATATCAATGTGAAAACTGAAAACTCAATCAAGTCACATGAGCTATGAAAGAGCTACATCTGTGCAATAAGATTGACCCCCGTGATAACTAACCTGCATTGAAACGTACACGTTTTCAAAATAATCGTCTTTTAATACATTGTCACGCTTAATTTATAGCCCCATTTCACGGTCTGATTGGGCGATGGTGTGTTTCTCCTCCTCAAAGGGGTCTGAAGAGAGAGGTCCGCTCTGGTCTGTGTTTGAGGCGGGTGTGAAGATGCCTCTATTGATGAGAACAGTAGCTCCAGGGGGTTCCTCTAATCTTTCCAGGCCATCCAATTAGTGTTTGTCCGATTAAAAGCTGCCCCCCCATGTTTTTCTCGAGGGGTGGGGGGCGTTCGCAGTCACCTGGGCCTGGTGGACAGCTGCAGATGATGAATTGTTCATTTGTTCTCCGGTAGCTGGGGAGGGCCCCGGGGCCATTACACAGCCCGGCATATGCAGCGCAATTTTAAGCAGGAGCCAAAGCGAGCCCATCTCAGATTCAGATCAGAGCCAGGGGTCAGGTAGGGTCGGCTCTCAAGCCATTTCGAGCAGGACGTCGGCTGTGGGAGATGTAGGCTGGGAAGCAGACACGATGGCGATAGGGGCTGAAATTATCGCAGATTAAGATCACGGGGGGGAAACGTGAATTGTATTACAGGGCACACCGGCGTTCGCTGGCAGCGCAGCTCGCTTGTGATTTTACATCAGTAGAAGGGAGAGCACACCGAGCCATACAAAACAGTGCTTACATTTCTGCGTGCACACCTATAATTCAATTCTGCAGAAACGATAGCTTAATAGATTAATGCTGACACATGCTCTCTGCAGCACAAGTAACAGAGATGTCAGCTGGCATCTAGTCTCTTATCCACTCAATTGATCCTCCAACAATCAACAATTGATTTGACCCTTGACCTTATTAGGGTCGGTCAAGTCCAAGTGTTAGCATGTGAACCCGGTAGATTAAAGGCACATTCAAACCAAGAACAATAACTGCTGTATAAAGATGCAAGTGAAATCATATATCAGCCTCCTCACCGATGAAGGTTGTTATCTTCTCTCTCACATCTGAAATGTTTAATTTTTGATTGTATCATAGTTCATTACCTAAGATTTTAATCTAAAAGTGATTTAATGATATTGCTTCTTAGTGTCGTTATCTTTATAATTATGATGTGTATGATATGAACATGCTTTAATGCCAGTATAATCAATAATGAAACTATAAAAATGTGTAATTATGAGATTTTGTTATGTTTAGCATTTCACAAAAGAAAATCATGCAATTACATTGAGAAAAAAATAATATAGTCTATACATATATATATATATATATATATATATATATATATATATATATACTGTATATACACTTCATTACACAATGAAACATCTGTGATGTATATGTTGTTTGAAAGATGTATTTCATCAGAATAAACCCAATGACCATCAGTGAAGAAAGGTGCTTTTTGACAGAAGAATGGCATCTACCACGGGGCTAACTGAACTTTACTCACCAGATAAACCTTACGTTTTTAAAGGAACAGTTCACCCACAAATAAAAATTCTGTCATCATCTACTCAACTTCAAGTTGTTCCGAATCTGTATACATTTCTTTGTTCTGATGAAGACAGAGAAAGTTATTTGGCAGAATACAGCTAGAATTCCTGCTTGTAACCTGTGCTTGGCCACAATTGATCACTTGAGAGAAATGTTCCTCATGATCTTAAAAACCTATTCATCTGAAGGTGCGTGTTTCAATGTTTGAAATGATTTCTGTAGACAAAAATATATTTAGAAAGATATATATAAAAAAAATGAATGGAATACTTGTACCAAATAATAAATAAAAAGCAGCCAATAAAAGCCCAGTTTAAAAAAGCTTTGCAGGTTGAGATCTTAATTCTTTGTTTGTTGTTTTCTATGCTTGCAACCAAACAGTTATTGGCAACCATTGACCACCATATTAGGAAAAAATGCTAAATAAATGTCTTTGTTCTTTTGAACACAGAAGATAGTTTGAAGAATATAGGAAAGCAAACAATTTGGGGTACTATTGACTACCATTGTCATTTTTTCTACTATGGTGGTCAAGGACTAGTTGGTTACAAGCATTTTTTCAACTTTTTTACTCTGTGTTCAGGAAACTTTGGACCAACTCCAGGGTGAGTCAATGATGACAGAATTTAGATTTTTGGGTGAACTGTCCCTTTAAAGAGCCAAATGATAAAATGTCCGTTGTATGATTTAGCAAATCTAGGCAAAGGCTGACTCCTCTGAAGATGCTAAAACATAAAAGAGTTCATTTATTCAGGATGCTTTTAGTCACAAGATAATTCCTACAGTTACAACTGTGCTATTACACTGTTTTAATGGGTGTACTGTTAATTCATAAAAATGAGGTCAAATATAAATAAGGATGAGTAAGTGATCCAAACGTTTGACCGCTAGTGTACAGTGTATAAAGAGATGCTATCAACTTCAGACCTCATCTAAAGGAATGTACACAGCATATGAACATATTCATATTTCACTGACAATAGTTTGGGTAACAGTGAGAAAGCAAGACAGAGTAGAGTGTCTATGTGAGAACTGGTAAATTTCCATACCTGATCTGTTAGTGCAGTTGTCAAGAGGTTGGGGTGAAGGCCAATCTAGCTAGAGAGGAGAACGGATTAAAGTCTTTGAGATATGGATCTGTGGGCTCTCTAACTCTGAGTACAAGGCTTAAGTATCATATCCGTGGACAGACGGATCAATACTCAGCCTTTCTTTTCCTTCTCCTTCAAGGAGATTTTGCTAGAGCTTTTATGTGGTTCTGTGTCCTGCCCTAATGACACGGAGGGGAGGGAAGGGAAGTCGTTTAGACTTCCTTTCGATCCCGCTACTGTTGATAAACTTCTACCAAGCCGCTCTCCGATACATTTTTCTTCGAGCAGCTCAAAACACATGTCCATCTGTGCTGGCTGAGAAAATGAAACTCGAACGATTAGAAAAGATCTTTGATATAAACCGGAACAAAATGCCAGGAAGCAAATAATACAAAACTGCAGTTTGTTTTATTATGATGGCTCTGTCAGCAGCACACTGTAGATGCCAAAAAGATGAAGTTTGGAAATACTAAAGGTTAGAATGTGAAACTGACCAAAAGAAAAAAATCTTGACCTAGCCAACGACTCCTTCCCAAGTGACCTTTGGTAATGTCAGAGGCCTTTTTGATCACAGAATGAAAACTACATGAATCAAAACGATCGATTGACCCTCCGAGTCCAACAGAGGTGCGTGTCCTAGAAACAGTAGGGTTCATGACACCATGGTGTTGTTCAATACTGCTGTAATACTACGTTCAGATTAAGTGAAACTTACATCAAAGCCATTGGGTTTGATAGTGCTGCTTTTAGTTGCTCTTTATGTTATATTTGGTCACAAATTCTGTATGGAATTTCTAATGGTTGATATTTTTGGATCTCCACTCCCATTCACTTCATTAAATGAAACGGTGCTCGGTACACTTTTCAACATTTCTGCCAGAGTACCACTGAAGACACAAACTCGTACCCGTTTGAAACATAACAAGGGTGAGTAAATGACACGAGAATTGTATTATTTGGGTGAACTGTTTTACAAAGGTTTACAATGGGTTTCAGACACTCACATTGTCTTAATATATTAATTATTGATGGAACAAAAGAACAAGCGAGGAGAATTCACACAAAGTCCCTTTTATTGTATGATGCTGAGGGCCACCATTGAAATTTAATTTCATGCTCCGAGTCAAAGATGCTCCTTGGCAGCCAGATCAGGAGACACGAAAATGAGAGAGAGACTGAGCAACCAAGTGAGTGAGCGAGAGAGATCAGTATGATAATATTTCTTTTACTCTGTTCCCGCTGACCTAATTGGAGCCAAATGGCCTCTTTGGCTATAACGCAGAGATCATTAACCCTCTTTCTTGGCCACTTCTATTAACATAGAAAGCAATTTCGACTTTCTAATTAATCAACATCAACCGTATGATGTCATTTGATACGTGTTCTGTTCCTACCAAATCGGAGCAGGGAACAGCTGCTTCGAATAGACACGTTCAGGGATGGATCTCGCTGCCACGATGATCACAATGCTTTCATTAGTTTTGTCATTTTGAATTTCCAGCCATGGCCGCCAAGAGGCTATCGTTGACACATTCTTGTAAATTGTAAAAAGATGCATTGGGCTCTTTAACTGGGTGCCAGTCCTATCTTGGCAGGTCAGACGTGCTTATAAAGCCAGGAATTAAGTATGATTGCCACGACAGCTACGTCTGGTCTCTGATGGACTATTCTGAAGTAGAACCCCAAAATATTAATAGAATAGTACTGGATATATGCGAGAATGTTAAGAGGCTTGTTTCCCAGGCATAGAAAAACACAATAGGGGCAACAACAACCTGCAAGGTGATTTAGTGTTTGAAATTGTTTGTGCACAAATTCGGTGTAAAACTGTTTAGTGACCAAATTTGTCATTAAGGTTAAATAACGTTTATGCTACAAATCAAATGGGCAATTCCAGCGTTATGGACGTGACATAAAAATGCTCAGAGAATTTTATTTGTCATGAAACGACAGGATAGACATGGCGTGGGAACCCAAGTGCAGGCACAAGACAGGCAGGACGAGAGGGTAGGGGTAACAAGGATTTATTATAACAAAGACTAAACAATACAAAAAGGCAAAACAAAATCCACAATGGGGAAAACAAGACTGTAAAACTAAATACAGAAACAAGAACACGGACTAACTAAACTAAGAAAACAAACTAAGACTTACTAGACACAGGGTAGATAAACACGGGCAGCGAACAGCATACAAGGAACAAGGTTAGTATACATATACAAGTACAGCTACAACGAAGCATAACAGCTACAATGCACGAGCACAGGACAATGAAACATGAGGAATCTTTATAGGGAACAAACACAGGGTCATAACGAGAAACAGGTGCTGGGGATTAGCACTAAGGAGAGGCTGACGAGGAACGAGATGTAGGGAACAATGACGAGACACGAGAAAGAACCAAGTCTTTCCCACATAAAACCATCAGGCAATGCCATGGCTCCACTCGAGACAGGAATAAAACATGACATGATAGTGGAACCATGACAGTTATTGTTCCGAAAATATTGAACCGTCTACTTATATTTGACTAAACCCTTGATGGTAGAGTCTAAACATCAGACAAATTTCAGTCTATGAAAACATTTTCTATTTTAAAAAAGGTCAACAAACATGTGTTATGGATGTGACAAAAAGGACACCTTTTTGGGAGACGACAAACTTTGTAGGATTTTTGTGAATTAAATTGCATATACCTGAAGCAATATTACCCAATGAATGGAAAAGGGAGGCCTCTTCATAGAACGTAAAATAGTTACTTTAATTTGAATTTGTCCATTTATGATGCACTTACCTGACAAAAAAATCATAAAACAAATGCTTTAAAAACTTGAAGAGAGACCTCACATGGGTATTTCTACCACCAAGTGTTGATATCTGTGCTGTTAGCAACAATCAAACACTTAACGTGCATCATTACGTTTTAGAGAAAAACTGTTATGAATATATTTAATTATAGAACATGTTTTATTTAAATAGAGAAGAGCCTGAATTGCTTCCAGGAAACTTGATGGTCCCACTTTGTTTGTTTGCTGAGATTTCCAAGCGGCAACACTGCGGCAAAACCACTTTGTTGCTTTGATTGCGAACGATGCGCTGAAAATTTGCGTTTCCGAAAGCTATGATTTTTCGCTCCGAACGTATCAGCGAGACGGGCAAGGGATGTTTTCTTAAGCAGTCTGTGAAACAAAAGGCATGATATCAAAGTCTAAGGCCTCAAACTGCATCTGGTTTGTCTCTTGTTAACATCATGAGAAAAAAGGCGCTACATACGGTTTCATTTCACGCTCATTTCCTTAAAGTTTGATTTTGGATGCATCTCTAACTCTTGCACTGAAATATTATCTGTCTGGCAGATTGTTACGCAACGCTCTGCAATCATTTCACGACTTAAAAGTAGACAAATAGGTATTATTAACTTAATCTTTAGCCCACTGGCGCTCAGAGGTCAAAGAAATTGAAATTTAATCTCCGGAATAACTCATTCCTAAAGGCACGTCCGATCATGTTCTTCTACCTGTCATTTTACTTTGTAATGAAGTTTTCTAGTCTGGGTTCGACAAAAGCAGGTCTCACTTCCCCACCATGTCTGTACATCTTGACTGCTGGCATCTTCTGCAAAGTTCTGCAACTGTGTGTCTATGTCGAGTTAAGTCAGCTTTATTTAGCTTTATAAAATACAGATGGTTTCAAACCAGCTTCACTGTAAATCATTTCACAATCTAGTTTGCGAATACTTTAAGCACTTTCTAAAGAACACAAAGAAATGCGAGAAATTCTACGTATCATCTTAAAGGGACAGTTCGACCAGAAATAAAATGTTGTCATCATGTACTCACGCTAGAGTTTCAAAGCTGTTCTGATGAACACAGAGAAAGATATTTGGAAGAATGCTTGCAACCAAACAAGTTTGCTTTCCTACATTCTTCAAAATACCTTATTTTGTGTTCAACAGAAAAAATAAATGTATAAAGCAATTTTTCGTACTATGGTAGTCAATGGTGGCCAAGAACTGTTTGGTTACAAGCATTCTGTTTATCAGAACAAAGAAATCTATACAAACTTGAGGGTGTGTAAATATAGACAGAATTTTCATTTTTTGGTGAACTGTTCCTTGAAAATGTTAAAATATAGGTCCTAAAAGACAAACACTGTATATGTTGTACATGCACTTGTCTATGCATCCCAAATTCGAACCTGTTTTAAGTACTCCAGGTCAATGCGTTGATGTACCCGCTAGGCCAATTCCTCAACCTAAAAGTAATTTGTAGTCTGTTTTGCACACAGTCTTAATAAATACAAAGAGTCTTGGAACTTTGAGGACGACTGCAATAATCCTTTTATCTCTAGTAAATGATTGCTAATCGCTTTTCTCCTTTTGTAAATGTATATGACTCTCAGCAGCACTTTGTGAGATATCATTAATGAAGTCAACACTCGTAGGCATCGCTCAGAGACTTCCACGAATGCAATATATGAGCTGATGGCTCCGTCGCCCTCCCCCCAGTAGCGCTCGTGCATTATACTCAGTCACATACCCTGCCTGAACCCTATATGTGCTTCAAAGAGGCAAAGTCTAATTTAGTATCAGTAAATTAAGTGGAATATAATAACTTAATTAACAGCCGGAGAGCATAATCAATTTGGGAACACGCCGCTAACTGGTATTACATAATGGGACGTCTTTATTGCACAGTTCAATTTCTATCCAGCCTTGCAACAGATACACACACACCCCTAGTGGCGCGAGCCTGTGAATCGTTGCCGATTTAGAAATATATCACTGCCACAGCAGCGGCAATAAATGCACATATTGAATTTCTTTCATTCCACTTAAAACAAACTTTGGCTGTAAGAATTATCAAGCCAGCCAATCAAAGGCTTGTCGGAGGATCAGTTCCATGCGCATATATCCATTATAAAAATGTGTTAAAAATTGAGAAAATGAACAGCTGCTGCTTGGCCAACAAACTTTTCAAGTGCATTGCGAGAAAAAAGGGTCGGAGGAATGAGACCGCCGTATGGCAGCCATTATACGGGTCTGATTAAAAGCACAACTCCATCCTTAAGCTGGGACACCCACTCCCTCCGCTACACACACATACACACAAACGCCATCTTTAACCTCACACACCTCCTCCAAGCCACAAACCACAGATATTTCTCTAGTCCCTGCGTCCTATTTAGACATACACTCGCTCATTTTTTGCGGTTGTAGCTGTTTGCATTTGAAAGGAAAATAAAGCGTGGAACCAACGACAGAAGAGGAGAGGAACGCAGATCCTTGCAAATCCCAAAAAGAAAAGTTATTGCGACGGAGGGTTACAATTCCTCCATAATTGCTGTTGGGAGTCTGATTAAAAATAGTGTGAGCAGAAGGTTGTGGGTGTTCCGTGCGTCTGTGTGAAAATGTGGTAAAACCCGTCTCTCTTTCTCGAACCGTCTCTTTTCCTGACTGTCTTTCTGTCTCCTTTTTAGTTCACTTGAATTTTGGCTAACGTCCTGTGCCTGAGATGTGCATGTTGCTCATTCAGCAGAGTTGTACAAAGACAAGGAGGAAAGGGCGTTGATTCTTGACAGCTGTCACCAGGATGCCAAAAGAACAGTTGTGCAAAAATATTTTTTGTTTTGCTACTCGTTACATCGATATCGAACTTTAAGATACTCTGTGAGTGAGGAAAGCACAAAACTCACCTGACTGCCGTTTCTGCAACATGTTGCTGGTTCTTGTGGAAGAGCCGATGGTGGTCCGTGGTGTTTTGCAAACGTCTGAACGTAGCCAAGTTGAAAGATGATGCAACTGGCTTTGAGCAAACACATAACCTGCACACAAACAATCATGCAGTCTAAGAATGTTTAAATACATATTTTAACATTCAAAGTATATATATATATTTTTTTTTAATAAAAAACTGTGATAGTCCTGATAAAACAAGGATTTTTTTTATAATTTACTTATCCTCATGTCATTCCAAACCTCAAACAACATTGACCACTGCTGTATGGACACAAAACATTTCTAAAAATATATTATTTTGTGTTCCACAGAAGTCATAGACAGGTTTTGAACAACAAGAGGACTAATAAATGATGACAGAATTAAACGATTTGGTGAACTATCACTTTAAACATGTAGATAATACAGCATTATTTATTTGTAAATTTTGATGTCATAAGTTATTGTAACATCCACCCCAGAATCGCTCAGAAAAATGTCATCCACAGTTATTTCAGCTTAATACAGTAAATACATGTCTTGAAATACAGTAGGGCTCTCAAATACTGCAAATAACTCATATACATACATTATTATTTAATTAATGCCTTTTACTTAATGTGGATTACAAATATACTGTACAGTATATACAAATAATAAAAGTACATTTATATAAAAAAAAAACATTTAAAATATATATACATTTATAGTAATTATTTACATTTTCACACTTGAAATGCATATTATTTACTAAATGAAGCAAGCAAGCGACATGTATTTCGGTTGGCACAGCCAGATGCAGAAGTCTTTTTTTTATGTGGGTGTGTCCAACCTATTTGCACGTGCAGCTATTTGCGTAATTATTCTTAGTAAATCAGCCACAATACGCCCACGAAGCACACAAGCAATTTGTTAGATTGCACAAGCAAATTAGTAGCTTTTATTCAGGATCTCAGAAAATCAGGGCCATGTTTTCCAAAGTACCTGTGCAAACTGCTCACATCAGAAGATTATCCTTGCTCAAGGCACCTATCCTCTGCATAGTTAACAAGTGAGGAATTAAGCAAAAACTATTTTCTCTGCGTTATGTAAAAATTCTGTATTTTGTGAATATGTTTTACTGACCACTGTTTTCAATGTAAACACAATTCTACAACCTGCTCTGTGACTCTGAAAGCCTCACCGAGTGAGAGCGTACAAAACATGAGTGGACTGATATTATAAATATTTTGTAAACAAAATACATTTTTGTTCTGCCTGATATATGCTTTGAAAATAAAAATAGAGAAAAGTGAGTGAATCTTGAATAAGCACTCATGAGTAAACATTGCAACAGTATTATGCTCCTACATTTGGACTGCCTCAGGGTTCCATATTCACACAAATACAGAGATTGCTTTCTTAAACTGCATACTGTATAACCTATAGATAAGAACTGGATAGGTGAGTCAGAAGTGAAGAGAATGCGTACAGGAAACAGTGAAAGGTTTAGGATGACGAGAGAATTTCCGATGTCACGAGCAAAACAGGAAGTTTAATTTTGCAGAATGGTAAAACAAAAATTACTTTTGATTAGGGCTGACGCATCCAGAATAAAAATTTGAGTAAACATAATATATGCAGAATATTTTGTACTTATAAACACAAACATGCATATATTTAAGATTTTTTTTCCATAAAAATGTATATTTCATTTGAATCATTTCATGTATGTGTATGTTTTTTTGGTTTATTAATACAAAATTAATATGCGCAGTACATAGACTTATATTATTTAAACACCACCTTTTATTTTGGATGAAATTAATCACGATTAATCATTTGACAGCTGTACTTTTGATATTTAAAAAATGAAATTACTGGAATAAAAGAGCATCAATCACTTTACATGTTGTACATGTTAAATGTGGTACTTTTAATAGTATTTTAGATTTTGTGAGTTCAAATCTAGGAACTACAAAAAACTAAAGGAAGTCTGAACTTTGTCTCTATTTATTATCACTGCTGTCAAAAAAAAGATATGGATATTCAAGAGATTAAACCAATCGATACATTTTCCTTTTATGAAAACAATGGTGTTTACCAGCCAGTTTACCAGCAGATCGTTCATTTTATATTATGGAGAAGAGTTGGAACCTAAAAAAGCTTAGCGAGCTACAATTCTAACCATCAGTGCTACAGGTCAAATTTCTCTGAGATCTCTTTCCATTGGGACGGTTCTTAACTCCTTTACTGAAGTGCCAAAGTCAAGCAGGAATATTAGAATAACAAAGGCTGAAATGTCTGATTTGAAGGGGACTAGGTTTGTAGGTTCATATGAGTGAAATCCAGTGATACAGGCAGGAGATTAGAGAAGTCAAAAGTGATCATGTGTAATTGGTTATCTCACCTCCAGCACCTCGGAAGGAATTATCCCCCGTAAGCCTCCTTAGACTCTTTAGTGGACTTCCACTGGAGAGAAGAAAAGTTGGCAGGCTTTGAAAAGACAATCTTAAAAATCTTCGCGTTACCTGCTCCCACCATGATAAAAGAGAAGACACCCTGACAGGACCCACAATTCAGGTGTGCATGTTGTAATATCTGTTCTCTCTTTTACAGCAAACTGACACACCCCCACCCCCCCAAAAAAACTGTGGGAAACTCTCACCGTGCGATTATTTCTAACTTTTCACATACGCAATCGTCGCACGAGAGGGGTCTCTTTGAAGTGATCATCTGAGCTTAATTTGGATGTTTATTTTGGCCATCAGTTTTCAGCGTCTTATTGAAATCACTAATCCCGAGGCAATGAGATACACAAAGAGAGCGGTCTGAATTATGGTATCAGAATGACTTAATGAAATGAGTGTTGTTAGCCTCATTTAATCAATATTGGAGTATCTGCCAATTAGCGCTATTATTTCACTGGCAAGCGAAAATCAAGACCCCGCTAATTTATCAACGACTCCATCTTTCTTACTGGTAGCATTACATATGTGATAACAATGGTTCATTTTTGATTTTCCTGCTTTAAATTATAAGGGGGAGGCTAGATTCTAATTAAGCGCCATTGGAAGTGTTGATGAGGTTTAACTAGCAAAATTAATTAAAAGTTTTATAAAGATTAGAATCATGACGTTTGGAGTATTTAATCAAAACGCATTGCACCATTAATTGAGTCCTCATTTGCATGTGTACGTTAATTTGTGGAAATAATTTCAATCGCATCAGCAGATTTGGTGTCCTATATCATCAAAACCGGGACGCAGCGAAGAAAGCACTACAGGTAGGAGATACATCTAAGGTGTGCGCTCGCGTAATCTATTTCCTAGTCCTCGACCTGCTCGCAAACGGCAGATTAGCTCCAAAACATCCAATTTCCAGTCAATTCCCATTTCCACACTTATCTTTCAATCCTCTTAATTGAAGATATAGAGTGTTCATATATTTCATGAATTAGCGAAGAATGCTCTTAATTTAAGTCGGATTATGATTTATGAAATCCCTTTACTGAGAGACGTTTCCAAAAAATCAGCTCCCCGAAATCATGGGCTTTGCATCAACATAAATTCACATTCTCTCTGTTGGGCCTTAGAAAGGCTGGAATTCAATTAAGCTTATGTAGTTCACGAGGCATTTTAGGGTCGAGCTGAAAGCGAGTTTCTGTTCACGGACAACGAACATTGTTTAATTTGGCCCTCGCTCGCTGGCTGATGGCTATTTTAAGAGCATTATGATGTATTACCTCAGGCCCTCTCTTAGGTCTCAGTTGTGTTCAAACCATTTCTAACAGAAGAGGTATCCTGTATTGCGTAAATGTGAGTGAAATTCATATCTTTTTAACGTCCTGTCACGCCAATCAACATCAAACATCAACTCAACGTGGTTATGAATAGGCAATGGCATTAAATAGAAATAATTTATAAAAACAGCTAGCTGAAAGGGAGACATGTGACAGACTTCTGAAATGTGGAGCCAAGTGCAATATAACTCCATACTCCAGTTTCATTGATGTTTACTGTGTCTACAAGGTACACCATTTAATCTCAAAAAGTAACTAATGCTGTGTGTGTTTATATTAACAAACAAAGGAAGTATATGACGTGTTCAATTCCAAAAGATTTCTGTGAATATAAATATAAAATCTGTTATTATGACATCTGATTTTTTTCACACCCAGATGCTAACAGATAAATACAGAAAAACAGCAACATGTTAAAAAACATCACAGATTTGCAACCATTCGGTTTCGCAAATTCCACCTCTCATTGCACAACCAAGTATCTGCAAACGATTTTGTAGATTCCTCAAGCATCAGCAGAATCTAAAGCGAGTTAGTGGATTTATAATATTTGCATCCGACATTAGTCAGCAGAAGGTGTCAGGCAGTCTTTATACGGCCAACACTCGCTCTTTCTGTCAGGTCAAGCTACAGAACGTCAGCGCTCACAGGTACAGTAAAGGGAATGACTGAGCAACAGCCAAACGTACCGGCCTGTGATCAGGAGAGGGCAAGTGACACGAGAGGAGTCCTTTGATGGACCAAACATACCGGTTATAATGATGAATAATATTATGATAATTTAAATAACTTTGGCATTGATTCCAGATGCAAGAAACAAGTGTGATGTGAGATGATACTCAATTTTCACTTGATGAAATCTGAAAAATGCCAATATGTTGCCAATAAATGTTTTAATGGTGAGAGAAGGACTATTGTATGCTATTGTATAGAACCTACCCAAAATAAATTCAATGCTGACTGCTACATTCGAAGATATACACATTGATCTCAATGTATACTACAATACATCAAATATTTATTGAACATTAAGTAAGTCCTTGATATTGCCTCCACTTTATCCACTTTAAATTTCAGACACGACCAGAAGCACTCCGGCGACTGGCAGGGAATCAAAGAATAAAAGTTTGTCCACTTTGTCAATGACATCATACTGCCCTCTCTTGTCAAGTTGCGTGTTTGAGAGCAGCGAGGGCCCTTTCATCTCATCCCACTGCTTTCCTCACAACAGCATTTAACGCTTCAATGGATGAGTTCTCCTGTTTAGGACAACACGGGATTGTCTTGGTTTATGGTATACGTTTATATATCTATTTAAGGGTGTACAAACGTTCATGCTGGGAAAATTCTAGAGCGGGAGGGAAAGGCAGTGTTAGGGGAGAAGAAGACAATATGAGATAAGCATCATGTATTTATTGACAGCACGTAAAAAGCAACTAATAGAAATTTAGAAATAAATGAGTTTTCTATGATTATTCCATCTGATTATTGGGCTGTTATTGGACACTTCATATTACTGATGTATTTTTTTTATCTTTTTGTGTTTAATTGCACAAATAAACATTTGATCCGTTTTGTTGTTTTTTATTTGTAAAAATTAAATAAATAAATCAACACAAAAAGAAGACCACATGAAAACTTCCTGCTTGCTGAAATAAAATTAGTTTTGCTCTGTATGTTACTTTTGTTTTGTAATGAAAAAAACAACAAATGATATTATTTTAATCTGCAGCACTGCAGATTAGACATTGTAAATGACCCGCTGTCCACTTCTAAAGGCAAGAGGAGAGATGAACCTGTGAATGTAAGAGGTTTATATGGTAAAGACATTAAATCAGGAGAAGGGCTCCCCCTGTGGACAAACTAGCAACAGCACCAAAAACTATGACTTTCCAAACTTAGGCAAGACAGAAATATATGTTTAAAAATTGTCATCTAGTTCTATAAATGTCATACTTAGCATTTTAATAAAACTTACTTCTTAGAAACTATTATATAAAACATTTACCCAATTCTTTTGTAAATATTGTGAATACAAATTGTATGACCTCACACTCATAAATAGATGTAATATTTAAACGTGATATTTGTATTCTGTAAAAGTATGAGCATCTAAAATTAATTAATGTGAGGAGAAAAAGCTAATTAAAAGTAAGGAGAAAAGGTTGATATAAAACTTGCAAAGAAAACCTTCCCTTACACTTTTACTCAAATCTTTATGTTGATCAAATACTGTCAACATGTCAAATTCTTAACTGTCAACTCTCCTGTGACATACATCAATCACCATGTTTCATCCATGTCTAAAGAGGGTCACGCAGGTTTATTTAATGTCAAAATCCTCTTACTGGTCATTTGTGCCATGGCCCATCAAACCCTAATGCTATCAAATCACTTGTCTTATATCCATTTATAAAAGATACAGCTCTTGTGGCTATTGATTTAAAATGTTAAATTGAATCCGCTGGAAAAAGTGATTTCAACCCTATAGAACTCATCTTTTGACCTTTTGAATTGACTTAAAACCCGCTTATTGAAAAGGTTCACCCGAATCTGTGAAAGCTTGTCATTTTAACAGAGACAAAATTGAGCTCAAACTATAGTCAAACTCAAATGAAGAATCTGTGCAGGTCATATGTCATAGAAATAGCGAGACGGCTTGAGTAAAGAATTGTCCCATCATGCATGGCATTGGGCATGTACAGTAATGCAGCCATGACCAATCTCTGAGAAATCAGGTTTCCTTCAGATTGGAGAAGATGCTTTGAGCCAATGTGAGATTCTTCCTCCGCTGTCAAGATAAAGCACTGGACCCTTTGTAACACTATGGGCTGTTATACAAGCGATGTGGACTCCTCGTTGTTTTAAGCACTTGAAACGTGCTACGTAAAAGGAGGAAACATGGCAGAACTCAATGCCACAGTTGCTAAAACAGTCATGTTTTTGAAATAGGTGTTTTAAGGCTGTCAGTCTGGGTTATTTCTGCAACCTTGATCAAGATGATAGGCGTTAAAGTAAACAACTACATATTTTAAACAATTAATAAATCAATGAATCAGATCAGGAGAAACTGCTTGAAAGCACGTAAGAATGTATGGAAGGGTTTTTTTCGTATAAAAAGTTACCATATGATGACTGACCTTGTACTTTTGAACTAGGAGTTAATGTGTGACAAGTAGTTCATCCACATATTAAAACTGTCTAAAAACTGCCCTCATGTCATCCCAGATGTATATGACAGATCACGGTATATGACTTTCTTTCTTCAGCTGAACACAAACAAATAACTTTTAGTCTTTGTCATGTTATCTTATATCATTGAAATCTCATTGGTTCTTGTGTCTCTTGCCAAGACACTCCTATCAGCTAGTCACGAGACATGCAATGCTGATGTGCATTTACATCTCTAAGGCTTTATTGTTAAAAAAACAGCTGTTTTGAACTCAAATGTATGAGAGATCAGAGATGACATTTGTGGTTGGAATATTTTCTCTCATAAAGTTCATGGTACCTGTCATTATGCACTGACCTTTAACACACTGTTATTAAGGAAAGGGATGTTTTCATATGGCCTGGGAATCATTTATATGATTAGAGAGAATTATGCTGTTACATTATTTCTAATACAACACTTTTTCTATTTGCCCTTATATTAGATGCATTGCAACATTATACATCCAACATTGTGTCCCAGGTGCTGTAGACTCACCTTAAGTGCAAAAATGGCAATATATTATGTTTTTAAAGAACATACACAAATATTTCTTACTACTTAAACATTTTTTTACCACTTAATATATATTTAATACTTTTCGAGACATGCTTTATGGCATGTACATTAGATGAAATAGGTGTCCATTTTATTTTATCTTATTGTGATTTTTCTATTTCTCTGCTGTATTTAAAATATTAGTTTAACAACCTTAAAGCAGAATTGTCTACTGTTTTTGTCTCTCTCTTTCTCTCTCTCTCGCTCTCAATTTTCAATTTCAAGGTACTTTATTAGCGTGATTGCGTGTTCTTACAATGCCAAAGCATCGAACATATAACAAAAGACATAAAATAAGTACAAACATTGAAATATATGAATAAAACATGAAAATATGAAATATAAAATAAAGTATATGTAAGGAAACAAATGGAATATGGAAATCAAATATCTATATCAAATGTAGATTTCAGGCAGAAACATGAGAATGGAATAAAAGTAAAGAGTGTATGTATGCATTGATTGTAACAGATTAAGGTGGTACTTTGTTTCTGAGGGTGCAGCTGATAGATGAATGAATGTATGTCTCTCTCTCTCTCTCTCTCTCTCTCTCTCTCTCTCTCTCTCTCTCTCTCTCTCAGTCTTTTTTTGTTTGAACATCCATAAATGTGCTAGGTTAAGATGGAATTTTGAATTATGATACAATGGGGTGGGGTCACGCTTCTTTTTTTGCCATTTTTCTTATTTAAACAAAATGTTACATTAGATATTATCAGTACATCAATTTGTGTAAAAAGATTAAATTCAACTTTTAAGTTTCAATTGAACTTTACAGTAATCTCAGAATTGTAGTATTGGATATATGCTCTTTATTTATTGTGACTACTTTGGTACAAGTTTGGTACAACTGTTACATTAAAATCAGAAGATGTTCCAAAAAGCCTCTAATGAAAGCAAGGGTCAGAGTTCAGAGTCTTAGCAATAAGAAATACAATAACAAGGTTAAAATTGCATGCGTTTTATTATCAGTGACTTATAATTTGTTCATTATTTTATATCTTTTTCCTAAAAAAATGTACTCTTCAACATTTATAATGCAAACTCAGATTTTTGGACCTTGTCGTGTGTATACATATCAGCTTTGAGAATAAAACCTGCAGCCTAATTACTTAACAGAAGTTCGACAAAACTTTTCTTCTCAGAAAGTAAAATGAAAGTAGAATTTACATTCAAGAAGCTCTTATTCATTGCGATTTTACTCTTGAAACCTAGAAATCATTACGAGCGCAGTATCCCTTTTGTGGTGAAAGAGCCGCATTGATCACACATTGTCATAAACTCCAGTCCTTGTCAAGGTAATTGCTTCAGAATTTTCACTTACATCGCTGATCTTTTCTTCGACACTGTAAGCACTAAAAAACAATGTTTTCGCAATGCAAAATTCCTTGAATGCTGCAAAGAATTACAACAAGCCATTATGGAATAAAAGTGCATCCAAGAAAATTGCAAGAGGACTTAAATGCAGTTTGCATTCTGATTCTGAACACGGCACTACAATTACAAGAAAAGTTGATGATCGCCAAAGACATTCAGGATAGCTACACATCCTCCGTGACCCCTCCGGGTGGGTAATAGTATTGGGAAAACGTTTCAGAAACCATCCTTCCTTCTGTGTAAAACATTTGTACAACTAAACCTTCCAAAGTCTTTTCTAAGACAGTGAATATTCGCTCTAAAATATACTGAGACGGCTGCTTGAAATACATTAGAATAAAACTAATGTGCGAGAAATGAATTTAGACATTTGATAACTATTGGGCTACTGTTCCACTTAATGTACAGATCTACTTAAGCGTGCGGCGTGTGAGAGAGATTCTGCTACCGCAGAGAGCCTCTATGCTACATTACTAAAGGCTATAATTAGTAGTATTCTCACATATCTTGAGAACATATTAGAGAAGAAAGTCACTTGTAAAGACCCACTTGAATAGCACTCAAAATTTGTCTCTCTATGAGCAATTTAATAGCTCATTTGAAGCTGTTAACCCAGGTTAACATTACATGGGCATTTCATCATGCACTGCATTAAACGGAACTTGTAGGGCCGAGGAGTCTTTACAGCGAAACCTTTGACAAATATAATAAAATATCTGTGCTACGTGATAAAAGGAAGACAGGTGGAATACAAACATGCAGGTGACTGTCAGATTGCGTAACGTTTATGGATGTTTAATTTTAAACCGTGCTGAATGGAGTCAATAGACTGCCATTATAAATGTGCACAACACTGGAAAGCAGTGCGTAACAAGTTTGTCATATAGAAAGTGACAACACGACTAGCCAAAAATAAGACTTCTAAAAACAGACGTTGCTGTGCGTATGCACCCTCTGCAATGAAAAAATTATTTAGCTGCATGTGAAGTCAACAGTTACTTACAACAAGATATAGCCAGCAAGTTGTCATGTTTCAAAACATAGCTAAAGCAATGTGTTAATTGACATTTATGTATAATCACTTTATAATGTAATTTCAGATGTGGTGTTAATGTGGAAGAATAAACTACACTGTGCTTGCTTACATTACCTTACTAAGTACGTTAAAAGTACATAATGTTAATAAAAGCAAAATTTCCTTCATATATAATACAGCAGTAATACGATGAAAACCATCCGATCACAAAACTAAAGTCGGTAAAACTTTACAATAAGGTTGTATTTGTAAATGCGTTAGCTACCATGAACTAACAATGAACAATGTAGTGTATCAATCTTTGTGCTTGTTAGTTTATGTCAATACGATTATTCATGGTGCTTTTTTGCAATGTTTAATAAGTGTTTTAGGAAATGCAGAAATCAAAATGTACATTGTTAGCTCATGTAAACTGCATTAACCAAGTGTTAAGAAATGCATCCTTCTTGTAAAAAATATCCCCCAAAAAAACTAAAAACAATTAAAACGTAGTTGCATAGAATTTTTCAGCCAGTGTTCAATTTCTGTCCACCTCACGTTAAAAACACCATCTCCCCTCTGTTTACACAATAGATTTGTGTGTGTGTCATACATCTCTTACAACATTACAAACCCACAACATCCCACCAATGCCCTACTGTACCTCTTTGTTTTACCTGTATTCAATGTGGCATCTTTAAAATGTATTGTACACCATACACATTTTTATAAGTAAGATCAGGCAACTTGCACATTTAATACTCACTACTATTTATTCACATAGCAAATATGGCAAACTGTGTTCATGTTGACTCTTTTATTTCTATGTTCTTCTAACCACTACAAATTACTATTGCTATCCGATTCATCTGTCTCGCGCAACTGGGAGTATACGTATTTGCTATTACATGAATTCTTTGAAATTTTCTTCATACTAAACCACATACTGTTTTTTTTCTTCATAGCAACCACACAGCAGCTGCATGCATGTAGATCACAGGAAAAGGTCAAATGTGCATGCTAGCAAGTCACTTGCACCAAAACTAGCATTATACCAGGAAAGGCGGTTTATTTTATAAAAGACAAGATAAGCCCCATTCTCTCTCTCTCCCCGTCGGTCTCTCTCTCTTTCTCTCCCTGACACAAATCAGCACAGTTAGAATAAACTGCATAAGTTATCAGCTCCTTGGAAAGCAAAAGGGAGGCGAAAAAAAGAAAAAGACTTCTATCACTTAATGAAAAATAGCTTCCCTTTTGGACAGAACTTCATAGGCTGCAATCAAGCCATGGCCCCCTCGTCTTGACGTGCAATCGAGGCAAATCAAGTCAGCATCTATTAATAATATTTCCCTGGCTTCTTTCATTCCACTGCATGTCCTACGACTGTCAGGGCGCGTGATGGAGCACTGCCTTTATCTCTGCTCAGGCCTGCTCTGTCACTGTGATAAACAATTCTAACAAGAATCAGAATAAAGATCTTCCCAGTAGACTCCAGGAGATAGAGGCCCTTTTTTCTCATTTTCTAGTCGGCAAAATTTAATCTAGTGCCTGGGCTCTTTTTCCTCCCCTCCTTTTTCTGCAGACGCTTTTTTTCAGCGTCACATTCAAAGAGATGCAAATTTATCAGAACTGGGACCTGATCGACTGGAAGCGCCGCGTGAATGTCAAAGCGGAGGCTTCGGAAGAGGAGACACCTCCGTCTTAGCGGGGCTGGCTAATGAGCTGATGCTGGAGCAGGTTGCGCTGCCCCGTGAATCAGGACAACTGGCCCCGTGCTCTTCCTGTAGGCCGGGAAGATGAAACGACTTTTGATTGGCTGTTATGACAGACAGGCGTTATGGGAAGTAATCAGACGTCGGTGTTTAGCAGACCAGCAATTGTTCCTTCCATCTTTTTAGAAGTTTTGGCATACTTTAAATCATTTCAATATATACAACTACCCATTTACAGAAATGCATCTCTTTGTTTATTAGTAACGCTACGCGGACAAGATGTTCAAGTATATTCAAATATGAAAAATAAAAGAACATTTAAATAATTTATTTGCATTGCATACAGTAACTTTTGTTTTAATGCAAAAATAGATGTATAATGAAAACGTTTATTTGGTAAACTTTTTGAAACTTATATATTGGTGTAGTGTGTAGTGATATAGTAATTCTTGATATTTTGTATGTAATGCAATAAAATAAGTGCTAACAATGTGTGAAAACACTTTACACCAACTTTAGACCATTTATATTGCAGTTTTATGATTTCTAACTTTTTAAAACGTACTCAAACACACAATATAATAAATTGCTCATACTTTATTTTAAGGTCCAATTCTCAGTATTAATAAACCATTAAATATGACTTTTGCCTCAGTAAAATAATAATTTGTTGCTTATTAATACTAAGGGTTATATTCGGTTTATAAGTACTAATAAACAGCAAATATGCTAAAAATAAGAATCAATAAGCAACTAGTTAATAGTGAGAATTGATCCATATACTAAAGTGTTACCAATAATTCTTACCATAAAGTCTAATCTATTTCTTTTATAAGCAGCTTTTAACTGGGTGCACATTTGCTGCAACAGGAAATCGCTTTCAAATTCATAACACACTGTACAGTGAAATCACATGACTTCCTCTGCCTCCCCTTTGCCTTTAGTCAAAAGCAATATGTGATTCGCAAGTTATCAACATATTCTGTCACACATACTCCCCTCAAACCTGCATCCTGACACTAAAGACATTATATTAGGCCTTCGGATGACCAGACGAGCTCCGAATATCCAGCTCATCAGAAACAACATAACGTGACAGCCGGTAAACCCTGTGCTCTCAGAGTAAAAATGCATTGATCAGCTTAACTGTGGAAATCTGTGAATGCGAGATGTAAAAATGGGATATAACAGCTCGAGTCAATAAGTAATCTTTTCTTTGAAGAATTGGCTGATATATTGACTGGAACTCACAAGTGCCCTTTCTAACAAGCAACATCATGTTCAGAGTCCATTTAAATGAAAATAAACATTTCAAGTGTTTGCTGTTCCTTTTGTTGGCTTATTTTTATAGCATTTATCTGTTTGTTTAGAAACCCTCAGTATGCCGCATCATAAAAAGCAAAGTAAAACAAAAGAGCACAGATATATCAGATATAGAAAAGTATTAAGACACCTGGATTAGACACAGTCAGATACCCAAACAAATCAAAACTTTAACATCTTCCAACCTTCTGCAATGTGAATATAGAAAAACTGAATGTGTTATGCGATTAATAACACAGAGTCAAGATAAATTGTTTTTTAAATACAGTATTTTAAAAAATTGATAGTCCGAATATTTTTAAGTTGTAATTTTTTATTCACAGATTTAAAGGGAGAGTTCACCCAAAAATGAAAATTCAGTCAATTCAAACCTGTATTACTTTCTTCTGCAACAGAACACATAGAAGATATTTTGAAAAATGTTGGTAACCAAACAACAGCATTACCCATTTGCTCGCAATTGTTGTCTATAAAATATTAGTGTACTGCCATTGTTCAGTTACCAACATTCTTTAAAATATCTTCCTTTGTGTTCTGCAGAAGAAAGAACGTCATACAGGTTTGAAATGACAAGTGTAAATATTGACAGCTTTTTCATTTTAGGGTGAACTATCCATTTAACAAAGCAAAATCAAAGTCTCCCCATGCTTGGATGCCCCCTGGGGTACACTAACCCTTAGTTGGTAAACACTAATCTACAACATAAAGACGTCGCTTATCGGGTCACTTTCTGTTTCAGAACCTAGCAGTTGTTTTCATCCTCGTCTTTTTCCTTCTCTCCAAAAAGCGGGAAACCCACTTGGCTGATACATATTCAACCTAAAGTAACCCAACATGATAGAATGATACTTTATCTTGCGGGACGCGCCCTCGTCTTTGGTGAGGGTGGGTCTGAAATGAAAAAAAAGGTGGGTGAGATTGATTAGCTGCGAGCGTGCTGTTGGCAGGTGTGGTACAGACGGCGGTTTCTGAAAGGGGAGGTGGATGAAAGGCTACTCACTGTATCGGACAGGTGAGGGATGACACATGGGAGGGAAACGGTAAATAAAAGCAAAACCGGGTAATCCATTTGGAAGCATGATAAGTGGGTTTTGCGAGTGGGGGGTGGTGAAGTGAGAGGGTCTTGAGCGTCGGGGCTTCAGAACTTCGTTGTCGGGAGGTGCCTGCCCACACCTTTCTCTCCACCCCTCCCTTTGTGACAACTTCACACTCCAGATCAGCAGCCGTGGGACACCGGCATCTAATCCATCCTAGCTGCAGCCTTATACATTTTTAATTGCGCTGGCGAGAGAACTGGGACACGGGACAGAGATTGAGCGCGCTGTCTGGAGCTGTATTACAGAGGCAGGGCTTCCCAAACATCGGCCCCGCCCATCCCAATGAAGTTAACAGAGAGAAAATAAAGGGCATGCAAATGAGCTCGCTCCCCTCACCAACCCTCTCCCTTTCTGCTTTGATTGACGCGCCAATCCACTCTTAATCCTGACAGCGAATCTTAAAATCTACCTGCCTGCGAGGCATTTTACGGTGTTATGGTGTAATATTTAGTTAAATAATGCTCTTCATTGCGGTTATATAAATTAGGGTGTTTCTAGTGACATTAATAAATGTATCTGTTTAGTTTTATTTCTGTCAGCTAAATTAAGTTCTTGAGAACTGACAAATTGTTCTTTCATTAAAAAACCCACATTACTTTGTGCCAGACAAATACAGTCGCATGGTACATTTCCAACTATATAAAGTATATATGTTATCGTATAAAAATTATTTTAGAGCAGGTATTATTAGTGGTGCATAATACATCGAAATTGATAAGTACCCTTCTCTTACAAACAATATCTTTTCTATTCTATTTGGTATCAAAACCTTAATAACGCTCGCGTTTCAGTGCGGTATTTCCTTTCACTGTAATTGTGAGAGTTTTCAGAGTTTATAAAACTTAAAAATAACTGATAAAATTTTAGTTATTTTTGTTTCATCATCTATTATTTAATAACTTGCTGTCATTTTGCATATCAAATCAGTTTTGGTATTGAAATACTTTCTTAGGTGTTGCGTCGATGTTCAAGCTTTTGTATCGTGCCACCACCAGTTAGTAGGAATGTAACGATTCACCATGAGCTCGTTGAAAATCGATTACTAACTTGAGATGTTAAATCATTAGCAATACAATTTGAACAGCAGGGACTGCTCTGTTTACTGCAAACTTGGATTTGGGATATGCTGATATTTCTTAATTTAAATTAAAAAAAAGAATTCCAAGTTACGAAAAGCACAGACAAAGTATTAGTTTGTTTATATTTAAGACACTTGTATTATTTATTTTTTATTTGATTTGGATTTTGTTTTGAAATTGCAATTTAGTTTTGTTATTTGACATCAAATATATTTTTATTTTACAAAGAAATGTCCAGCATTTTAGAAAAATTAAAGGGAAGTTGTTCATTTCGAATTTGACTAAACTAGCGTTGGGTGTAACTAGTAACTAAGTAATTAGTAACTCTATGTAATGAATTACTTTTCCAATGAAAATGTAAAGTAAGGGATTACTTTTATTTTTTTCTGTAATTTAATTACAGTTACTTCTGATGTAATTGAACTAAATAATTTGTAATATATTCAGGAGTAGAAATGACATTAAAATTATAAGTCTAACTTTAAAATATATATGCTTTCTTGTATCCTTTTCACATTTGTATACTTTGGTCAGATAATAAGAATAATTTATGTTGTTATTTATTTGAATTAATTAAATAATCAGTTTCATGTCCATCCTTCAATCACTTCTAATCAAGGTTGATGTAGGATATAGAAAGTAATTAGTAATTAGTTATTGAATACGGATTAATTTGTACAGTAATCTAATTACACTATTGAATATTGAATTATTAACTTGTAATTAATTACTTTTTCAGAGAAACTTACTGGTCTAGTTTCATTTTGTTAAACATTTATTTGAAAAAATGGTATGGTGAGATCAGAATTGTGAATTGCATTACATCAATAACTGTGTGAATCGTTACATCCGTACTAGTTTGTAATATATATATTGTAGTTAGTAGCTACTTTTTTGGTAAGTAAATTATAGTCTAGGTCACTAATGTTAAAAAGTGTACATCTATAAAACATATAATACTTTTAAACAAAAAGTATGCCAAAAGTAATATCGTACTATCATAACAATTTGGCGACATGATAGATTTGCGTGCAATGACGTATTTTATAACCTGTATTATAAAAAAAACTCATAGTTTTACAATTATGCGTACATAATTCTATTACTGCACGTAATACTGAATATCTTTCTCATGTTTTGCATTTTGATATAGACTTTCCAGATTTTTCGTCAGCCACACTTCATTACAAAGATGATTAGATAGAGTACAGGTTTCCAGAGCTCTGACATTTTTATTAGGACCAGGAACTGGGAGGGATGGGGTGGGGAGGTAATTCCTCTGGCATCTGCCACATCAAGATCCGAGGACAAAAGTCTCCCAAAATTGCCATTCTCCATGCATATTAAAGAAACTTGTCATCCAGACATCACGGAAAGCTACAAAAGATAAGAGGCACAATCCCTTTGGGGCAGCATTTCTTACCATCAGAATGGCAAAATTATAACCATAAAAATGTCCAATTTAGTAGAAAATGCTTGATTTTAGTATGTTTTGCATAAAAGCCAGTGCATTTAAATTGCCCGTGCCAAAAAAAGACAAATTGGCAATCCATGTTGAGTCAGAATTGACACTAACGCTATAACAAAGGGAATATGCATTACAGTGGACTGTAGAGAGGCACTCTACCTTCTGAAAGGTAGAGTCCATTGAGACTGTAAATTAGAATGAAGGAACGGGAGGATTCGGTCCTCTCAGAGCTAATGTGCGGTGCATATTCTGCTTCTGAGAAATTATGCTTGTTCCTCTTTATATGTGTTGTAATGTTAGGATGTACACAGTCGTGATGTGATATGAATTGAATCCCACATTTTCCGAGGGTAACCTGCATTTTAAACGTCCTTCTGATGGACAAAAGTACGAAACAACCCAAGTGCAACGTGTCAATCTGGTACAGAACACCACATGTACAAGCCACAGTTTGCAGCTGAGGTTCATTTCAGGATGGATCTCATTCACCTATAGTTACCACCAATAAAGTAAAGTTACTTTAGTTATTATTGCCACTGTCAAAGTCATACATAAAGCTGCAATCAGAAACTTTTTTGGTTGAAACTTTTTCTGGTACAATTTAGCAAGAAACATCATTTTGACATAATCTGGGGTTAATCCACATAAAGATAAATTAACTTGCACTTTTATATAGCAATATAGAGGCAGACGTTACGGATTGCAGCCTTCAAGGAAAAGTTCACTTCAAAATTTGCCCCCATTTACTTTCCATAGTACGAATAAAAATGACTTTAGAAAGTCAATGTGGGCAATTTTGAAGTCAACTACTAAACTTGTTTTGAGACATTTTTACTTTTAAAGAACTGAATGAACTTGTAGCGTAAAACTTTGTATTTAAAATTCATTTTAGAAAATAATTTTATTTTAAAATACTAAGTGAATATTCAGCATAATTCATTCACTTTAAAATTTTAATCTTTACACTTTGAAAGTTACAACAAGTTTATTCTTTTCTTATAACAGTTGGCCAAGATGTGCACCATCCCCTTTGCAGTTTTGCAAACCAAGCATTCGCACATCTTAACACCGGTTTATGAGCATCAACCAGCCCGGTCTTTAAGGCACGCTCATTCTCGCAAGATGTTCACCAAGCTCTAGAAAACTTTTTAGTTGCCTCAAGTGACGCACCTTCATTTCTCACTCCGTCTGTGTAATTTATGGAAATATCCGGGTGTTCTCTCTGAGGCAAAATCGGATTTTCAGAGAGATAAGTGCAAAATTCCACAATGCCGATCTACCAAGTGGGTAAACAGAGGAGTGAGAAAATAACACCTCAGAAATGGTCTATGGATCAACATTCTCCAAAATATGATTTCCTAAATCCTTTATAAATTATAATAACACTGATAAGGTTTCGGCTTAAGTGATCCATGGAATCGCTGGCTTGAGAGTTTAACACCAGTACCTGAAGAGGTAATCCTGATGCAAATGAGACCGAAGACTTCCTAATAAATGCTATTGGGTGGTTAATAAGGTCCAGGTGGGAGTGTTATTTAAACAGTTTTGGTAAAGACCTGCATCAGAGATTGAGAAGAAAGGATTATTGCCACATTGAGCCAGGACTTAACGTATTGTGAATAGTTTTGCATGGTTTGTTGTACTGTACTGAAAGCACTCTCACTCTGTGGTTAAAACGCACACATGTTTTTTAAACCTGGTCTATTCTGCAAAACTGCTTGGCCTACTTCCGCCTAGTAGAAAATAAAGTGAAATAAATACATAGTTTGAAATATATTCTTGCTCAATGTTTTTTAAAAAGTTCCAAGGTTGCCGGACAGTATGTCTGTAAGCGATGTAACGTCTGACTTCTGAGCGCTAAGGACTTGACTCCTTTACTCAGTATTTTTAAAAGACGAAAAAAAGCCATAATGATATCATTTCATTTTTGCAGACGTGATACAGTGATAAATTTACTCCTTATTGCTCATGTCACGGCTATAAAAGATTAATACCCCTTCACAGTTTTAGCTCGCTCAGAGGCCATCTCCAGCCATTTCCAGCTATTTGTTATAATTGCCTTGACAAACCCTGGTTTCATCTCAATTAGCACCTGAATAGGCACCACTAGAGCTA
The DNA here is from genome assembly GCF_015846415.1 of Triplophysa dalaica. Lineage (NCBI taxonomy): Eukaryota > Metazoa > Chordata > Actinopteri > Cypriniformes > Nemacheilidae > Triplophysa > Triplophysa dalaica. Next base: position 4,514,978 of record NC_079556.1, read on the forward strand.
ATAGAAGCTGTTAGTCCAGGCGCACAATTTAGACTGAACGGAGATGGTGATGGGTAAAATGCAATTGAATTCCTAAGTGCCTGTGCCTACTTTGTTTGCCAATCAACTGTAGACTCAGGCTTTGTTTCACTAGATACCTTTTGGGGATCCTAATGGAGCAAGTCCTGCCCCCAGGCAATTGGTGCCACTCAGCCAGTCTATTGTTTTTCTTCCTAGGGGGTACTCTTCATACGCAAGGAGTATAGAAAATGGCTATGTGAATTAACCAGAGAAATTAAAGAAATCACAGACATGCCGAATCACACGTTTTATAGCTTTAACTTTTGCTAAATCTGCTAAACGAGTCGAGAGAAGTAGAAACTATGATTTGATTATTTTATCTCCCTTTTTCATCAGATCCATAGGCAGGAAGTCCCTCAAAAATATGCACTATTGCACAATCTGAAGGTACTGAAAACTGCTATTTAAATGACAATAATTCAGTTTCACAAACTCTAGACTATTTTATTTACACTTATCCAATACACAAAAGTGTAACTTTTTTAAAACCCTTGCATGCCTAAAAATGTCAACCAGCTAATGCCTTTCAAAGCTATATCCTCAAAAATCAGACAAAGAGTCTATTGGTAGGCTCAAAGCAATGACCTTGAATTAGCTTCCAGTATTCTAAACCAAGCTTTAATCAATACGAGTTAAGGAAATACCTCAAAGTCAATAAGAAAGTGATGGACTGGATCTCATCTATCCTTTACTGAGCCAATTGTGTTTTCCTTTTTTGTTAGAGAAAGTAAGAAGAAGAGTGAGACGGAGAGACAGACCCTTTAAAAAGGTCACAGCCTAGTGAATAACATGCAAACTGTTTCTCTCCATAAAGAAAAAAATTTGTCGAGGACACAGGAATTGAAAGAATAACGCAGGCCAGTTAGCCCCTGCTGGCAGATGCTGTAACAACACTTTAGTGCTGACAAAATAATGAGATGACCTAGAATTCAAGCATCTAGAAGATATCTTTGGTCTTTGGATTCGGAGAAACAATCAAGAAACCCTGAAGCACATCTAGTTTATGTTCCTTAAACACACTCTCTATGTGCAAAACATATAGTATACGCATCAAGTCCACACACCCATGCTATCAATGTGTGATGAGATGACTTAATTAAATTTGTGTTTGACCAGTAAATTATTCAGGACACACTGTATGTAATTAAGGCTCCCTAAATTATATCTTACCGCCATACTCAGAATTAATGGGGATTTGGTAAATGGCTTCATCCGGTAACAAAGAGATGCGATAGAAATAAATGATCCTTAGTAATCCTTGAGCTGAGCGTAATGGACAAGTTGCGTGACAGTGCTGAAGTATGTACGGACGGCACTTGTGGTCATCGGTGCATAGTTATTCAGTTTTGATTACAAAGGAATACATGTCTAGGGGTTAAATAAGGAAGACAAAAGGTTCCTGGGAACATACAGTTGTTTTTCAAATTATAGACCAAGGGTGACCAAGGGCCTGCTCGATTGAAACACACCTGTCTATAATATTCCCGTAACCCTAAAATGAGTCCAATTAGAAGAAATATATTTATTAAACAGGGCTCCTGTTGCGTATCTGTTGGCCACGTCACGGGTTGGAATTCCAGTAAACACACAAGCCTTAAAAAGGCACCAAAAGGATAAAAGCATCAATTAAAGGTGTAAACATTTATGTACAAAATTACACTAGGTACATTTTATAATAACCATGTTGATGCCATTTATATTTTTAGCCCTTTTCTTAATGAATCCTGAAAACTTACACAGGCCTTTGAAGCTAAAGAGGTTAAGAGCAGAAAGTGGAGTAACCTCGATGGGAATAAATGAACTGAAAATCCTGACCTCTGAAAATGTTTATCCAGACCCTCAAAGGCCTTCCGCAGCCTCCTGATGCATGTCAAGTTTGGAAGTGGGCTAATTTGGAGCTGATGCCCATTATGTAAACATGAGGAAAGTTCAGCTGACAAGTAACTTGTGTATTTTCTTCATCTGATTAACGGAAATCATGGGTCAAAACTTCAGTGCCATCAGCACAGGCATGGGTCAGTGAGCGAGAAAAGAACCAAATTAGGCACTCGAATGTTGGCACTGGCACACCACCTAACTCCACTTGCACCGTGAGAAAAAACCCGGAACTTGTTTCTGACACTCAGGTTGACTTGCCATAAGTATCCAATATTTTTTGAATACATTGAAATAAAAGGAAGTGCTACTGTGATAATAAATAAACAAGAAAGCGAGTGCTTGAAGATTCATCATACAATCTCAATGCCTGTTTCTCAACAAATACGGCACCTGTGGCCTGGTGTAATGATCAATGGTGGCCGATGATGAACCAAAACGAGGGTGAGTTAATAACTAAATTGTCATTTTTGTGTAAAATAGCTCAGAAAATACTTAATTTATTTGACTGTAGCATAAATAAACATCATGCAGTCATTTTCTTTAATTAAATAAACAAACAGCTTTCAATAATCGCAAAAAGCTTTAGCTTCATTTCAGTCGTCGCCCCATTTTGGCATGTCATTTACAGGCTATCCAGGATTAACATGTTAAATCTGTTTTATGAGGTCTGTTGGAGCCCACTCTTCAACAATACATCTGTTCAACAATTATTAGACCGTTTTTGTCATAAAAAATTCAACACCCCTGAGTGTCGCATCAGTAAGACCTGAAAATTTATGCAGCGAATAGAATACTTAATTTCTCCCAGGAACAGGAATGGGGTAAAAAAAAGAAATTCACTTAAAAGATTCTCCAATTAGATATATTGAGACTAATTTGTTTCAGAGAATGTGTGACGGACAGAGCCAAACAGTTTTCTTTGGTGATGCTGGTAAAGTGAGTCATAAGTGAGTATATATAGTGAGTCTAAGTTAGTTTGGTGGTGATTTGTATAGTATATGTATATAGATCATTCAGAAAAACTGTCTTCTTTGTTGTTTTGGAAGAATTTTGAGATCTAGAAAAATCTCAACCTCACCCCCATGTTTTTATGACCTTGAAAATTTTTCTTCAATAAAACAGGTATAATTTGCAAGCTGCTCTTGAATAGAATAAAAAAAGGACAGAAATCCATCCATTCATCATCAAGGGGTTCCTCAAATAAGATGTATAAAACAATTTTCTTTTAAAATTGTAATGTCGTTTTTTTACCATTTGAATGAACATCATCCACTACATTGATGGCATATTTCATGACAGATGTCTTTAATGAAGCTAGACCACTATGGCCGAGAATATGGACATCGCTTCATTCTCTCACTTTAATTTAAACGATTTTTCATTTGTTATTTAATGACCTGCAGAAGCATTGAATGTCCTATTCTAACAAACCAATGGCCGTCCATGCCTCATTTGGGTTATAATAGCACTGGATGTCTTTTTTTCCTTCTGAACGATCAGCATGAGTCTACAATAAAGCGTATTAAAGAAAGGGGCTTAGGAAGCTGCAAAATTGATCAGAATCTTATTTGACCTACACATGTCACTTGTTCATATCTCATGTTCTGATCTGATATCAATCTTCTCATGATGTTTCTACACGTCATGTAAACTCAGCCATCTGTGGCTTTGTCCGAATGCAAACAACCACGTCACATGGCGAGTTCTCCATCTGCGATCTCACAAAACAAAGGAGAAAATACTTGTTTCTTTAGTTTGCCAAAAACTCAAATTTGGCATTATTTACTGCCCTCATGCCTTGTCAAATCTGTACACTAGATTAATATTTCATATCTTTTAATCTGATGCAATGAATATAAAAGCACCACATCTTATTCGAATGCTACAGTGGCGAGTAGGATTTTTAGTAAACAACTTTTAGGGTTTCAGAAGAGTGAATAATGAATGAATTTTCATTTCCCTGTAAAGTATTCCTTTAACGTGCTGCAAAATTCAATTTACATAGCAAACAAAAACGGACAGTGGCGAAAAGACAGAGGCATAAGGCAAGTCGTCGTTTCCTAAGATACACCATGTTTAATATACATTGGCTATTTCCTTCTCCTCTAAATGACAGGCTCTCTACCGAAAAGGGCAGAAAGGCAGCAATGCCTGGCCACTTCTTGACTCCTTTCAGGAAAGAGCAATTCCCCCGGTCCTTCCACTCTCCCTGGCTGGAATGCATTCTGACAGGATGGAGGAATGACCCTGAGAATCACATTATGTATATTTCTAAGCGGCCTCCTGCATTTGCATGTAGGAGACAGTTAAAATAAGACCATAAATCAGCCGCAAACATATAAATGGATTTGCGGGAGATTGAAACCCTCGGAGAGTCTCCCGAGCAAATATTTCAGGGCCTGTCTGAGAGATACCCACTGTCATTAAGCCGCGGGAGCTCTCTGACCACTCGCCGTGTATATTTCCTTCATTACATGACCAGGAAGACGGCCACGTATGGCTAGTTCGATAAATCTATCTGCATATTCCCGTGCCTGCTTTGTCATCAGGGACAGGCAGTTTAAGTATTTTATCTTATTTTCATGAAACTTGAATGAAGGTGAAAAAAAGGAAAGGTTTACATATTTTTTTTACGATCAGCATGTAAGACTAAATAGAGCATTCCATCACAGCATTTTTTTCACAATATGTCAAAAACACTTCAGAAACCCGAAATCAAAATAAATCTTGATTTACCATCTTAACCCTTGTGCGCTTTTCTGGACATTTTTGTCCATTTTAATTGTTTTCTTGGTCGTTTTGGCTGTATTTATTCAAGCATCATCATTTTGCAAAGGGTGTGTATTTCTTTTTATGGAATTTTAATATTTTGCTCTTTTTTGCTTTAATAAATGTTTTTTAAACTAGGTACATACAATTGTTACACGAAAACGTCCTAATTGAAACCAATTAAAACTACAAATGTTAACTATTTATCATGCATGCAAGCATTAATCATACATTTCATATAAACATCCTTTGATTATGTTAGCAAAGGGTTCAAAATGACAGAAAAATTAATACATTTTAAGAAAATTCACAAATGTGTACTTTATACTTCTCTATTTTCGTCTTGGAGCATTTCAGTTTTTCTTTTTCTGCTGTATTGTACAGCACTGCAGTCAAACCGAACAACATATACAGCTATAACTGTGTTGATGTGTTAGTATAGATGTCAAAGTGTGGTTTGTATGTGTGTACTGAAAAAATGTGTGTGTGCGTATGTATACATGTTTGAACTAAAGACACTATGTTTTACAGCAAATCCCAAATCCAACTCCTTATATTCAATTCACTGTAGCTTGCTGAGTTTTGAAAATATTTTTCTTTAAAACATGCTTTTTTATACCTTCATTTATAATAGTTTACTTAACTGAGATAAAAGGTGAGCTTGATTTTGTCCAGAAGCCCCTCAGTACAGTTTACACCATAAATGCATTGTAGATGTGCCATTATGTCAACAGACTAGGTTAAAAATCTTAAAATTAATGAATTTTTGCTATTTATGATCTGAAAAAGATCTGGTTAAAAATTCTGAATAAGTAAAAGTAGAAACTATTTGAATAAATCAATTTTATGAGGGTTTTTGAACATGCAAAGTTTTGCCCATTTTTAAGTGCTCAAAAAATATTAATGCAATAAAAATCATGTTGTTGATAATTGTTAACATATCCTACACTTTAATAATAAAAAATCTGATTAACATTTAGTATATAGAAAATATTTAGAATTGTTCATTGTTTTCATAAAAAACAACAGGGACACCATGTAAACAAACTGGTATTTAAAGGGGTAAAATTCAAAAAATGAATGAATATTTGGAAGTTATGATAAGAACTGATTCTTGTGAAAAAGTCTTTTAAAGTGTGAAAAAATATTGATATTTAATATTTTTATGACCGTTTTTGGACATGGTCATTTTTGTCCATTTTCAGCCTAAGTGTGAGTTCATTTTTAACTTTACATTGCTCAAAAAAACAAAGCATTAAAATTACTGTTGTTGTTTATTAATAACCAAGACTGTTAAAATAATAATAAAAAATCTGCTTCACATTTAGTATATGGGAAATAATTCGAATTATTATTATTTTTTTCATACAAAACAACAGGGGGACTATGTAAACAAACTGGTATTTAAAGGGTTAAAATACCAAAAATGAATGAATGATTGGTGGTTATGATAAGAACCGATTATCCTGAAAAAAAGAAAGTAATTGAAAGTGTGAAAAATTATGGATATATCATATTTTTTGACCATGTTGGACATGGACATTTTTGTCCATTTTCAGCCTAAGTGTGAGTTTTTTAATTGATGCACAAGGGATAAGGATTGAGAAGCTTGTTAAATGATGGAAAACACAAGGTATGTTAATAATGTTAATCTACATATTAGGCATAAAGGATTTTGGTACAAAGACATGACATGACACTTTTCAGCCTTAAATGGTTAATTTATTTGAAAATGGAAAACAAACGTCATTAACTTCTCAACTTTATGTTGTTCAAAACCCCAGTGACCTCCTATGTTCTTCAGAAACAAAAAAAGGCAAAAAAACACAACACGCAAAATTCTAAAAAGAAAGCCATAGCAGGTTTGTACTTATTCATTCACTTTTTCGAGTACTATACATTCATTGTATAGAAAAGCACTTAGATAACTTCCTTTGTGTTCCATACAGTAGTAGTGTGTTCAAACTATATAGGGTTCAGTAAATGATGATAGTTTTTCTTCCTTTTTGATGTCAAAATAGAAACAAAAAACATCTCAGAAATCCGCTATTCATTCACTAAATCCAGCACACAATGCAGAAAGGCTGAAATGCAGACAGAGACCTGAGACAAATTGCCTGATCTAAATGAGAGTGAATGACTTGTGCTTTGAAAAACATCCCTAATTCAAGCACAAAGAAATTAATTACAGTTTAACTGTGTTGTTGGTCAGCAGCCATTAAATGCGCTTCCAGTTTAAATGCTGACAATGGCGTTTAATGAAGGATTAGTGACTGTCGCTGTCTCGCGAGAGAACAAAGCATCCCTGGACGAAAAAAAATAGAAACAACTCGCAGTCACAGATATGGAGTACCTTTATAAGACTTGCTGCTTTGCAACGAGGACACCTCTTGCGTGACATATCTTTGGAGAGCACTATCTGTATGCTAATGAATCAAATGAACAGGCAAGGGAAGATAAAAAATCTAAAGTACTGCAACTGAGAGAGACCTTAAAGAGTCAGTTTGCGTTGGGTGATGATTTTGTGATGAGAATATAAGATAACAATCGCCGCTCTGCATCGTTTCGATACGCAATACAAACAGATACCGCACTCGCTCATCCATTTGTTTATTCAAAAACTATCAGCTGAGCGATAGGAAAAGCCGAACTGGTTAAATGGAGGGAAATGCACAATCTGAGCCACCCAAATAAGTGGAAACATGGGAAAATCGTGACGCTCATTGGGGCTTACATGAGCACTTGCAAAATTAAGCACTACATTTGGGACATTTCAACAGGATTTTGGGCAATGTGTAGTTGCTTGGATTGTACTTGATATCTTTCTGCCGCTTCAATAAACCTCTTTCCTACATGTTTAATGCTCAGAATGCTTCTTTTGAGCTGCCTTGCTTTCCAAGAGTGGTTTTATCCTTCCTATTACTTTTATATTTGCCAAATTAATTTAAATTTCAGGTGTTTTTAACAGACAACTTTTTTCATTAAAATGTTTAGTAAAACTAATAAGATGGATTTTCCTGTTTTATGTCTTCATTTACTCCCTCAAGTTGTTCCATATCTGTATACATATTGTTCAGATGAATACAGAGAAATATATTTGAGAGAATGCTTTTCACCAAACAGTTCTTGGCCACCACTGACAAAAATGTTTACAGATTTGGAACAACTCGAGGGTGAGTAAATTATGAGCAAATTTTTATTTTTGGGTGAACTGTCCCTTTAAATACTCATTTTGACTTTACAGGTGATGGAAGACTAGATTACAGGCCTGTCTCTCCAAAAGAAACCTTCCGATTCATATTGCTGCTTTTGATGAAGAAATACTTAGAAATTAAAAAGTAATGCTCAGTCTATCAAAGCAAGGAGCAACACATTATCATCATCATGTAAATACATAAATGATGCTGCTATCTCTCTTTATTATTTATGAAACTGGACTCATAATCACATTACATTACATTACAGTGCCGAGAAACCCAGGAGGTCAAAAGTGGTTTACATTAATGGACAGAGCGGTCACAGAGGATGTTGAACACTTCATTTCTTTTAACAGGCCACCAAGTGTCATCTTGATTGGCGTTAATGGCATTGTTTAAGCACTGAAACTTTTCTAGCCGGCGCGTCAGTCTGTCCTAAGCTCCAGTGCTTGACAAGCCGTCTGTATTACACGCGAGGGTGCCGAGTCGTACGTCTTCACGGGTCTAATTAATAATTGAGGATATTAATGTAGATCGTAACGGGCGTATAAAAGTGGGGCACGGGGGCCTTCAGAGAGCCCACGCTAAGGGACGAAGCGCGTTTCAAAACAAGCAAATTACCAACGTTGTTTCTCGGACGTTAAGCGCGTATATAAATTGGTTCTTGATTCTTTGGTGAGATCTGATTCATTCCTGCAGCTTGGCTCCTGGCCAGCTCTTAATTCTTTCTGGTCGGCAGCCACAGAAACATTCGGGCTTATTTCATCACCGAAACACGTGTGCATAATCTCCAAGGATTCCGCTCACATAAAAAGTGATTTATTTTAACTTTCTGAGTGAAAATATGATATTTAATTACTTCTGGTGGGAAAACAGATTCATCTTCTGGTGAGTTATGGACAATCTTGCTCATGAGCGGAATGAATGTAATATCAAGTGAAAACGGTTTCATAAATCTGAGAGGAAATGCAAATGCGTTTTAAAAATCTGAGCCTTGCAAGGTTATGCCAGTCATCTGGCAGCCAATAATGTTCATGTTAAACACTGAAGACCACTGTCATAAATAAGGGTTTTCAATGTAAGCCGACCATTCTTTATAATATTCAGATGATTTTATTCTTTATATTATTCAGATGATTTTATAAGATACAGATTTTACATTTATATTACGTGCATAACCTTTATGTCCACATATAAAAAAAAAATCTTGCAAATAGCAGGACCTCGCATAACCGTATTGTATACGTATATACAGTAAATCATCAACATACTAAGTACCTTCTGAGACATGCAAATTATGACGGTTGCAAACAGAATATCAACAAAGCAAAGCCTTGTTAGCAAGGAAGTACCAAACACTGAGGACAATCAAGACACCTTATCACTTTGTTCTTGAAAAAAAAATCATGAAATCTTGGCACTTTGAATTTCCTACTCTGCTGGGCATTTGCATAACAAAGCCCCAACAGACCAAGGTAGTGCAAGAAAGAAATAACGTGGCATTGGCCCACCCTTTCCCTTAGTCTCTCTATCAACAAGACATCAGCACAAGTACACACACACATTCAGAACATACATACATACATACATACACAAAACACGTTTATTCTTTCTTTTCACATGCACACACATAAAAATACACCTACTCTCATGTTTTATACATACTATTGCTCGCACTCGACACAAACAGCCCTCTTCACGATAAAAGTTCCTGGCAAGAAAAGCCCAAAAGATCTGTAATCTTTGTAACTGACTTTGAACACACAGTCAGCAAAAAAGCAAACCTTTAAAGGAAGGTAAAAAAAGGTGGAGAACAAGGAAAAGCAGAAAAATCACCCCTTGACTAAAATCCCCTCAGCCACCTACATATGCCCCCCTCCTCCCGCACCCCATTCAGAAAGAAACGGGATGAAATGACATTATGCATATGAAAATGTCCAGAAAGATGTTTGATTTATGTATGCATTAGATGCAAATTCTATTACAGGACACAAGGCGCTTGTGAGATTTCTCTCTGAACACTCGGCTGCCCTGATCAAACCTGATCTCATTAATTCCGACAAGGGGAGAAAGATAGAAGGCGCGAAAGAGCGAGAATTGGAAGAAATTTACAACCCGGACAGAGATTTAACGAAAAAGGGGCTGGTAAATTGCATTCTAGCCTCTGAGGCCACAGCAGACTGGCTCGGACCGGGGCACTGGACCACCGGGGGCGAATCAGGCTCAGTCCGAAATCGTGTTTACAAGGCACAACTCTCGACCCACTGAGAACACGCTATGAAAACAAGCACTTGTACAACAAAGTGCTGTTTGGTGATGTGTAGTACACCTTCAGACAATAAGACCACAAATTAGTCAACAGTGTCCACAAAGCATTGCATACCAATCCTGGGCATTCTGAAACAAAACCAGCATCAGCCTTGAGGCCCAATGTTAAGTTGCACTATTTGACAAAAATATGCTAAATAAAAAAAATCAAGGCACACGAATGTCCTACAGTGGCACCCATGGCAATGGCGGATACAAGAAAAGCAGAATCATCAGGACACCGCAGTCCCTCCTCTATTCTTCCTTAACCTTCTCCCGTGGATGCTATGATTGAGGTCAAGCTGAGGATTCTTTACTGGCCTAACTAATGTGATTGCATCAGAGCAATACCCTTAAACCATATCAGGTCCTGATCTGCATACTAATTGGCTTCGCTGTCCTTAGCTTTGACCTTGAAGAGGCCTACTCTGCTGCCGGGGGAGAGGTGGGGGGGCAGAGAAATTCCGCAGACCGTCCGTCCCGAGCATACATTTCCATGCAAAGACGCCCCCGCTCTGAATAACCCCTGTTAGCAGCCTATCTCTTTCTCTATGCATCAATGCAAATTATAACAATGGCCAGGGCTTTATTCCGAGGGTAAGCCTGCGTGACCCTCCGTGACAGGGAGTATGCCAGACAAAAGCAGCCCTTTCCCTCTGACTGCACATGGCCACTGTCACAATGCCTCGCTCTCGCCTGCATGCGCTTAAGAAATGAGATACGGGGGGTGCCGGCTCTGCGGATGCAATTTAAAACCATAAAATGCAAAATAAAAGCATATGTTTGTGATGCCACTCCGTTCGCTCCTCCTGAAGAACGCCATGTGTTTTCTGAGAAAGTGCTGAGCTATTCAGTACCCCGCCTCTTGACATTTCTGTCGAAGCTTAGTCATCTAAATATCTAAACCCTGCAAGAATAGTTGCCACGCTGCATAGCTGCTTGGTTTTTTTGTAAGGTAAACCTAAAGGGATTATTTTGTATTTATGTAATAAATTGCGCTGAAAAAATACTAAATAAACACTCTGATTGGCTCAGTGTGTTCTTCTTTATTGTATTATTATGAGGTATTGCAAACATTTCTAAATGAATCATCCGTCTGGTAATTTTATCAAAAAAATAAGCAAGGTAATTCAGGTTTTCAGACTTTTAACAGAAAATACATTTAAAATGTACATCTTTCATGCCATTTTTATGAATCAGACTTAAAGGAGTAGTCCACTTTCAAAATACATTTTCATGATCATTTTTATCATGATAATTTACTCACCCCCATGTCATCCAAGATATTTATGTATTTGTTTCTTTAGTCAAAAATAAATTAGGGTTTTTGATGAAAACATTCCAGGGTTTTCTCCACATAGTGGACCTCAATGGACTCCAAATGGTTGAATGTCAAAATTACAGTTTCAGTGCAGCTTAAAATGGCTTTAAACGATACCAGATGATGAATGCGGGTCTTATCTATTGAAACGATCGGTCATTAAAAAATTTAAATGTATATACTTTATAAACAGAAATGCCTGCCTTGTTCTGTTCTGCGATGCATGTTCAAGACCTCACAAAATACGTAAATACCTTGAAAAGGTCCCGCTTGATGTAGGCGGAAGTACCGAGTCAGTGTAAACAAGTTGAAGCTGCAAGTTTTCAACGTAATTACGTATTACGTGAAGTCATGAACGCGCATCGCAGAACAGAGCAAGGCGAGCATTTGTATTTATAAAGCATAAACATTTTTCTTATTTGGTTTCGCTAGATAAGACCTTAATTCCGTTTCAATTTATATATAACAGGGCATTGTAACAAACTGCTGTACAACCATCAATCAAAAATACAGTCAAATACAAACGTCTGGTATTCATCGTCTGGTATAATTCAACCCTTTGAAGCTGCACTGAAACTGTAATTTTGACCTTCAACCGTATGGAGTCCATTGAAGTCCACTATATGGAGAAAAATCCAGGAATGTTTTAATCAAAAACCTTAGTTTCTTTTCGATTAAAGAAAAAAGAGCATAAACATCTTGAATGACATGGGGGTGAGAAAATGATCATGAAAATGGATTTTTAAAGTGAAATACTCCTTTAAAACCATCTGAGGAGCAAACAAACCCAAATCCTAACTCCCCATGATGCCTAATATCCACAGTAAACCCAAACCTGCTATACACACCACCAACCACCAATCAAAATATTAGATTTCTCATACGTCATAAATCGTGTGCTGTAAAAACAAAAACAAAATGCCCTATATCTTTAGTCTTCAGAAAACGCTCCAAACAAAAATAACACCTCATGTGGGCTTGCAAAGTTCTGCCATATTATTTTTACAATACCTATTTCTGTGTCCAGTGGGCCTGGCTTGGATGTACGGGAATGCTGTTCTTTCCGTGTCTCTCTCCTTGCCACACAACCGAAGTTGACCTGCGGATCACAAAAAACAAACATTATCATCTCAACTCTCTGATGAGAGCTAGGCCTCAGCAAAACATCTAGATTTCAAGGCGGATATTTTGGAAAACCTCCGAGACATTTGCTCACGTTGAGAATGGTTATCAGAGAAGCAGGTGCATCTTCTCTGGCACTGATTATTCCGCAAGAGAACAGCCAAGCAATCTGCTAGTCTAACATATGCTGAATACAAAGAGTCCGTTGGAGAGACAGGTAGTAACAGGAAGAAGCGCGATGGATACCTTTGCACGTCCTTACGTTACGAGTCAGTCCGCTCCATCATGACTGTTATTGCTTCATCCGTAGGTTCGTAAAGGAATTCAAGAGACAGAAATGACAACAATAAAGGCAGCGTTCAGTGCATTTTGAAGCTACGAGTATCCCTGGGTTTATGTTAAGGGTCTCTTTTAAGGAAATGAACACACTTTACTAGCTCTCATAGTCATGTAGTCAAGGGAGATGCTGTGACAAACTATAGTCATATATTTCACCAACATTGTGGCACACTTTCAACACAGACATTAGATTTTATTCCACTCAATTCGATTTTCACAATGTTTCATTTCAACTCGAGGATGTGCTTCGGAAGAGCACGTCGGGTCTTTGGTGGTGAATATGGACAACGTTGTAAGTCTTATTTTATCTGTACAACACTGTACTGCAGGAGTGGAATTGACTGCTGCTGCTCCAGAAATCCCAAGAGATGACCATAAATTATCAAGTCAGACCTCTTGTATGCAGGAAAGGTTCGGCTTTCCCCATGTGTTTGGAAATTACATGGTAGGTACTGATATGGCAAGGGCTGATTTGGTCACTCGGGTTGTCAAAAAGAGGAGATACTCTTCATCCATGGCACAGAGCATTACTGTACAGTTTACAAAGCACACACACAAACAACTATGAATAAACCCTGAAAAGCTAAACAAATATATGTATAGTTCATGAGAATCATAACACAACGCATGAAAGCGATCATTAACTCATATCATGACTTGACTTCTCTCATTGTTGAATCGCGTGATGCTGCGGCAGACACAAGTATTTAGATGTGTTTATATGTAAATTATAGGAAAAGCAATGGCAATTATTAGGATCCAGTTTATGAAGTCACCGTTTAAATATTAAATTGCATGTAATTGCACACGGCAGCCTTAGAAAAGCACGACAGTCATAAATAAGAGGGGACCTTCTTTAACCCCCCTTTCTCGGTTTCTCTCTCTACCTCTCATTTATAATGTGACTTCATTTATATGTAACATTAAAAGCTCAACACATCAGACAAGTCACTCAAAGCAGGCCTCGTGGGACACAACAGCACAGATAGGGGATCATTAGACAATGCGAGACTCACAATACACTGGTATCAGCTCACCGCTAACAGAGAAAAAACAGAGAAGTGCTCTTGTTTTGATACTTGCGTATCCTTCCAAAAATTTTAATACAAAAGATAAAAGCTCTGAGGGGTGAAGTGAATCTACTTGAAGATATTTAAAACAGAGCTTTGTTAAAAATACAAGTCCTTCGGGGTGTCTAGATGCTTTGTGGTTTAAGGTACACCTCTTTTAACTGGAAGAAAAATACCGTACTGTGTCCTTTTTTTAGGTCCTGTCACCAGCAAAATATAATAAAGTGTGTAACTTCTTCCCTTACGCCAGCTTTATATGCTTGTTTGGAATATGCAGAACTGTCATGCGTTTTTTCCTTTTCTTACAGCTTACTTTGGGTTGAAATTTATTCAGAGCTTTTTGTTTATTGCTTGGATTTTGCTAATTACACATCTGATAGTAAATGTTCCTAATAGTGCTGCCGAAACGTGACCCAAACACTACAAACACACAGTTGTATGAAAGTAACGATGACCTAAAGGCATTAACTTCCAGGACTTTAAGAGCTGCATTTGGTTGATAGTTTTGTACGTTCCACTTCATGCGGAGCTGCGCAGATCGATGACGTGACATAAAAGTACCGCGAGAGCAAACTGTTCCGTATGCTTTTGTATTCCTCTCGCGGTACTTTGATTTCATAAGTCGATCACTGTGCGCAGAGCAACATCTAATGTCTGCGTCTCCTACCGAAACAATTTTTTTATCCCAGCACGGGCACAAGCAAGCTAAATAAAAATTACTAATCACTTATTTGACACAGCAGCACCACACACTAGTTTCTTAAAATTCTCTGGTATAAAAGTACTTTGAGTGATTTTCGTGTACAGTTTGATACTGTTTTGGTTAGGAAACGGCTTTACCTTCACTGCGGAGTCGTTTGAAGCTTCACAAGCAATTGTTCACAGTATCTGACATCCTTGTCGCTGATAAACAAAACGACACATATGCGCTATGAATATGGATTTTAGATGAGTGTTCAACTTGTCCCCTAAGTACGCAGTAAGTACCCAGTTTGTTATTTTACTGAATGAGTTTGAACGCGTTCCGAAGAAAGAAGTCGGCCTAGTGATTCAGAGTGAATGAATCCGGATGAATCATTTAAATGAACTGAATCAACTGAGGGAGTTGTTTGCAAATCGGATCTCGCTAGATTGGGTCTGATTTGAAATATATTCAGCGCATGTTTATTGAAATATCTGAAGAGAAAATATTTCTAAGATAGGCTATTTTTTATGAAAATTTTGAATCTAACTCGTGTCCATCGTTAAAAAGAGGGTGATCACGTTATCCTGATCAGAGGCAAAGTTTAACGTTAGTAGTGTTTCCCAGTTAGCATTAGCTTCAGTATATTGTAATAAAAATATTTTATATATATTCTAAAATATACATTTTATTTGAATAAAGATGCATTACAATATATGTCATTCTTTTAATTTGAATTAATTATGTGATGTAATGCTTGCCTAAAATCACATTGAATTCATAGGAATGACTCAATGCTCTGTATGTGTGTGTCTTGAGATAGAGACATCATATGCTGAGGCATTGCACCAGTGTCAAACACTGAGGTCATCACCAAAGACTGCGAAATTCGTCAGTGACAGGGCTCCCGAAAATTATTGAATATGGACATTTGCTGCTCTGACACCTACTGCTTTGTACAGGTGAGTGTGAAGTGGGGTCTCTCAAGGATCCTTTGTATAGAGCAGCGGGAGAAAACTGTTAAATTGTACCAGCCCTCTTCATATGTATATATAAAAATGCCCTGAACAAGATGCTTATCTTAATAGATGAAGTAGGAGCAAAAGAGCTATAATTTTAATCAAATCTCTGGCTTATTCGTACGGGCCTGTCGAGCACTATTGAGGTTTTAAATGCATGTTGTTGGGACTTGCTGAATGGACTCAGCAGGAGGTGTCTCTCTCAGTAATTATACCTCACTTACAGGTATTTCTGTTGCTGCGTGCTTTATCTTCTCTTGTAAAAAGGAAATCAATTTGTACAGATGTATATGAGAGAGGTGATTGCCTTGACTGGGTGGGGGTTGGCTGGGTTGGCCCAAAAAAGGGGGGTAAAAGTATTGTCATAAAATGGACAAGTCGTTTGGAAAATTGAGGAGAGTTGCTTTTGAATGTGTTTGTTTGGGTCTTTTGTTGGCTTGTATTTAGCGTCTGCCGTAGGTGCCCAGTGCTGCCTGCAAATGTGTGGAGTTGAAGAACGAATGAAAAAAATGACTTAAGGCAACTTTACAATTATCAAAACCTGTAAGATTGAGGAAAACGATCAACTAGAGCATTTTGTTGTTTTTTTGGAACTCATTGTTTGTAGTAAAACAACGCAGCGTGCTGTAAATGTATCTATATTACATTATAAATTACAGAAAGTATAATTTGCTGAAAGAAATCACAGCAATTTAGTGTGAGGATGAGATTTTAAAAAGTAAATAATACAATTCTGGTGTTTAATTTGTGCATCACCATATTTTCCATCCTTTCCAGTAACAAAAGCTATTACGTGTGTGATAAACCAAATCCAGGACAGGTTTATATAAGCGGTCAGGCTAAAATAACACAATTAAGATCATCATCGTCTACTCGAGAGTGGTCAACTGGAATAATGTTAAGACATTAGGTCGCACGGTTTCCAGCGTGGTCACGCAACCGCTGAATGGAGCCATTAGAGTCCAGCATGGGCACTTCGAACCACTCGTGGCACTTATTAATCAGTCCTGAGATTTCATAGCTGAGCATATTCTACATGTATCGCAAGCCAAGATCGTGGGCGTCAGAACGAGCAAAAAGTTCTGTCACAAGCATTCGCAAAGCATGTCGCGATTGTCGGCCACAATTAATTCTATTTAAAGAATTCTGCGTCCCTGCCTGCCAAATAGGCTTAGATTGGCCCTGGGGCTGCTTATGGATGTAGTGGACCACAGCGTCCGCGGAAATAGTCCATATGGACCACATGGTCCATAGCTGAGGAAACATCTGAGATAACCAAGATGGACAGTGACCTGATCCATAATCCAGAGGCCAGCTGTAAGACCTTTATGCGTTTCTATTGGTGAATGTGTCATGTATCCACTATTGGATTGTGGATATGAAGTGGAAAACGGCGGAAAGGGTGGATTAAGGAAACGCGCCAATATTCAGCTAAATTAGCAAGTGCAAGGTTTCATATTTCCAATCTTATTTGGTTTTTATCTCATTTTATATTTTCAGAAGACGTACTCTTGACCCAATTACCAGTTCTACGGGCTGCGCAGTCTTTGTAATCCGGGTTATTATCTAGTCTGAAAATTTTGATTTTCTTTGTTTTGATACCTTTCCTCTGCTCCCGCGAGACCGCGTTGAAGGAAGGGGAGGTTCTAACACCATATTTTCTTTTGGATTCAGAGTAAATGCTTTTTCTCTAGAGGGGGGCAAAGAGAACCTGCTCAAAGTCTGGAAATGTGCAAGCGGCGATGCCTTGATCAAATCAGCTGAGCTGAAAAGGATTCAACCGCAGAAATAACAAAGAGTGAGGTGATTAGCAACACATTCTTACCAGCGTGGTGCTCTTAGTTCACTGAACACGGAGTTCTTTCGAGCTTATTCTAAATCTGGGGCAAAGAACTATACAGTGGGATCCAAAACTCTCTCTAGTCCACTTGTAGAAATGTTGTATTTTTCTAATTCGATACCAATGTTTTCATTACAGATTATATTGTCACCATAACAATTTTTATGAAAACTTTAGTTTGAAATATTAATATGATTGTCTTGGTAATTGGTGTCTCGCTTTGGCTTTCATGACAACATGCACTCGACTTGTATAAACTACTCAGATTTGTTCAATGATGTGCTTATGATCAATATTATCCCAGCAAGTTTAGGAAATGTTCCAAAGAGCATCTTGGAAATCATAAATTGTCTTATTTGACAAATTGCTTTATTTATTAGTTGGAAAGATTCATCCCCGGTTTCACAGACGAGGCTAGGACTAGTCCCAGACTGAAAAAATGTTGAGCTGTCTGAAAACAACTTGCCCTGACATATCTTAAAATATATCAGTGGTGCCAAGATGCCATGATGTTTTGTATCAAGATGCACATCAGTAATGTTTTTTTCTAAGACATTTTTAAATAAGTGACTTAAATAGCATAAATTAACCAAGGCATAGTCTTAGCTAGCTAAGCCTCGTCTATGAAACCGGGCCTTAGAGTTGTAAATAATTTTTTTTTTTTATAATAACATTTTTGAAAACTTCCTGCTTTTTTATATGCCTTTATTTCAGAAGACCGTACCTACAAGACGGAGAGAGGGGAACAAGATCGGAGTGCGGTCCATAAGCCCTCTTGATAAAACAGCATATGCTAGGTTAGGTATGTTTTGATACCAAAACATACCAAACCAGCACATGCTGTTTTTTCAAAAGGGAGGCTTACATCTCCGAATTCCTGCTTTGAGTTTAAGTTCCAATTTATATCACATTTTGAATTCCAGATGTTTAATGTGGTGTTTTTTAACCCCACTGTATCTACAATCTTCCTCAAATCTAACCATCAAAACATTTGTATGCAAGTGAGTCCATCACAATTGTTCGGGTGTCCTTGCTTAATGTCACCATACAACACGACATGTGTATGAATCCAGAGCCAGGACAACCAATAATTTCTCATCACAGAGCAAAGCAATTGCTCTCCATAGTCGAGCCCAAGGCAGCCGAGGTTCTAATGAGATGTTTAGAGACACGCCTGGCTAATGGAACATTCTGGAGTTTGTCTCCTTAACACAGAGGCCCTGTACCTGAGGAGAAAAAGGACATTCTGTCTACCAGGGGAAGAGGCGAATTTCACATAATCTGTGTCATTCATATTATGCATCCTGACATAAATGATCAGATAATTCACATCTGAAGTGAATTAACATCTGTTGTTTGAACGGGGCTAATGTCTAGCAATTCATCAATTTCACAGGCTAATATTGCTGACCAGAAATTCATGTAACATGCCCAGATTTAGGCACATAGATGGCAGTTTAGAGTAATGCTAGGCTCTGTTGAGTGTGTGCTTACACTAACAGCACTGTCAAAATTACAGAGGTGGTAATAAACAACACGCTATTATCCGGCTTGGAGAGACGACACGGTATTAATAGGAGACTGCAAAACAAAGATGCTTCTTTGGAATTAGATAAACAGTTTGGAAGTGCTTTAAACAAAATAATGCTCCAAATAAAAACAACCTAAAACAGGAAGAAAGGAAAATAAATCCAGCATCTATTGTAGTATTGATTTGTGGTTGCAACAGAATATTTTATTGCGTGTTTAGCATATCGGAAAACCAACATCGCAGAAAGAGAAAATAAAAACAAACAACTGTAGAATTTTATAACAGTGACACACTCACACACATCAAGATTTATACATTTGTCAGGAATCTGCAAACTCTTAATACACTCCGAGTCGTCCATGGGGACTCGGTCAACCAATAACCAGTCTTTAAAGGTCCAGTGTATGAAATTTAGCGGCATCTAGTGGTGAGATTGCAAGTTGCAACCAACGACTCACTCCACGCTTACCCCTCCCTTTCGAAGCACTACGCTGGCGGACACAGAACTAAGATGTCGTCACGTTTTAGCTTCTTAGCTGAGGAAGATAACATACTTTTGGAACGCGTTCTGTTGAGCAGTTTGTCCATTTAGGGCTACTGTAAAAAAATCATGGCGAATTCCATGCAAGGTGACCAGCAGTTTATGTAGATAGAAATAGCGTAAGGTAATAAAAACATAGCTCTTTATTTTGTAAGGTCTTTATACACCTGTGAAGAGATAGTTATGTAAATTATATTGCATTTCTGTCAATAGATTCTCTACAGAATTACACATAAAAAGCAATATATTTGGTGAATAATGTGTGTATAGTTACCCCATATATTTTTTTTAAATTACAATCAAACTACCCTTAAAATGCCTTCTAGGCAACACAGGACACATGGCCCTGTAGGATCAACGGACCTGAGTCACCACATGGCTATTGACATGTTATTTTATATTTACCAGCCAAAAAGTATATATTTTTGAATAACAATATTTTTTAATAATTAAAAACCTCTCACAGGTGCCGTCTGGTCTCCTCTACAAGCAGAAGGTCAAGAGTCTGATCTACGACTGCGTGTTTGAGGTTTTCTCAGCGTTGAATCATTGTGCATATTAACTATATCTGCTTCTCCATCCACGGGCTCTGTAACAGTTGGAGCGCTGCACACCGCAACCCCTCTGTCTCACCTCTCCGAAACGCTTCATCGGAAATTTCAGCGCCGCCGCTACATCCTCCTACTCTAAACAGAGAAGTGAAAGATTACCGTGTGTGGTTCATTAAGAATGTTTTATTTTGTCTGCAATTTATTTCCCCATCTATTGTCTCCCACCCTCTCAGAGAAGCCTCGGTAGAGCCACAGCCCGGGTGCACAGATAAACGCAGAAAACCAACCGGAAGGCGGAAACAGGCGGCCGAAAAGCACGGGCTGCCCGACCACGGACGAAAACTCAAAGGAGAGATGGGTATGATTAAATCAAGCTTAATTCTATTTTGATAATTGTCTGCGTCTGCGGCCGCGTTTCACCGTGGGGATGTTGTGACTTGTGTACGAGACTGACAATGAAGTCGGCAACAACAGCTGCTCGGTGCCGGCTAGCTCGTGTACCTTGCCGCTCAAGTCTTGTCAGTCACATTTTCCCTAATTAACTAACATCTGCTTTCCATTTTCAGTTACACTGCATCGCCAGCTTGCCTCATCTGAATCCCTGACTCCTGACCTCCCCTGAGGAAGGTGCTCACTGTCAGAAGAACCCCCAGCATCCTACCGCCACAGAAAGGTGATTCCTTTAAAGCGGAAGAAACGGATGAGGGAGCGAGGGGGCTGCGTGAGGCGGGCAGACGGGGAGGGGAGCTGTCGCTTGTGTCAGGTTAACCTCAGAGACGCGTTCGGAGCTCAGCATCTGGGAGATGGAGGGGACGCACGGCGCTCCATTTGGCGCAAGTGAGTTCTTGCATTACACATACGCCTATGGCTTTCATCAGCTGTCTGCCTTTCTTTCTTTCTTTCTTTCTTTTATGTTCTTTCTCTTCCATCTTTCTATTTTTATCCTATTCGCACATTTCTTACTTGTTATTCCTTTATTTTTATTATAACTCTAATTTCTTCTTACATTCTTTTAACTGCCTTTTCAAATTGTATTTCATTTTGTTCCCCCTTCTTTCTTTCTTTCTTCCTTTCTTTTCAACCACCCCTTTCCTCCCCTAAAATAAAAAATAACAATGACACCAAAATTTGTGCACTGTCAGTCCCGTGGGCTGTGTTTATTCCCAGATTTATGTTGGTAGCGTTGCTGTATTAAGTGTTACACACAGAGAGAGCTGTGCATGCAGAAAGGAAGGAGATGAAACTGATGTTTCTGCAACACATGTGTTAAGTCACTCCACACACCACAATAACACCTGAACTTGCGGCAGCTGGCACCGCTAAACATGCTTTCTCTCAGTCCATGGCAGCAACAAATAGCAACCTGCTGTAGCAAGTCGTAGGTCTTTAAGGTAACCAATTATGTCTTAAACTTGCAAAATTATAAATTCAAAAAATATATATATTTGTGTTCTTTTTTGTGTTAATAAAAATTGTAATTCAAACCAGTTCTTGTTATTATGGCAGATTGTGAAAAAGTATAGTTTGAAAATCATTCTGTCTTAGAGAAATGAATGCCATTGTCTGGCAGTACTTGTAAAAGCACGTGTGGTAAATGATCATTATTTCTCACAAGTCTTGAATTTCTTTAGATTTATTTTCCTGTGTTTTTACACTTGATCACAAACCTCATGATTTGGGTAGCAACACAACAAATCTCCTAGGTTTAGAAAAAAGGGTAAATGATTACATAAAAAAAATTAACAGATGGGCCTGCCTAAAAAAATATGATTTTCTACAAATGATTGCATTCTCTCCCCTTTGGTGTGAAAAGTAGACTCAAGAACACTTTTAAATAATTTGTTCAATTTGTTCCACAGCCAAAGAAAAGCGGCTTGGTGGAAATTCAGATTCATTAAAACTTAATTAATATGCATCATTATGTAAATGAGGTTGCAGTTAATGAGTTCTTAAAAGAAGCCTTCCTTAATTAGTTCACTTTTTAATGGCATCATCATTTATCTTTTTTCTTTGAAGCAGAGTGACGCGGGGAACTAGCCGTTCCCGAAAGTGCTCGAATTTTCCATTTTTTAATTATTCTTATTTCCTTAATTTTTATATGATTAAGAATGCATTTAGGGAAGTAAATAAATGAGGAAAACTTAGACCTTTTTTTCAGACTCGCTTGTTTCCATTAAAACAGAGTCTCTGTAGATGGCACAGTGTTTAAAAAAGTTAAAGGGAAAGCATCTTCTTACAAAACAATCAAGCCTGTCTCACAATTACCTCCTCGGCTTCTGCGACTAGCTTCATTTCCACTAAATCTGAGCAGACTCTTAATTGCTCACTCCAGTTGGTCTGCAGTATATATTACACACTTCTTCACTTTTTCTATGGAGCCTGAGATTCATGTTGCAAATGTGTGGTCATTTCCTCGCGTATTCATTTACTCGTTTATTTGTTTACATATTCAATCACTCTGTTTTTTTGTAAATAATTTACGTCAGCTGTACTTTCTGAAAACGTGCTAATGGATCGAATTAGTCAAATATCTAGCTTTTAGATTAACACATCTGATGGACTTCATGTGCTGAATATATAATTTTTTCGAACATTTATTATTTAATTTCTCCACTTAAAAAGTGGAGGGAAGATCAGCACACACACACAAAATAACTGTTACGTAGCCTATAATAAAAAATGTGGAAAAATGTGTCGTGTGAACGTAAAGCTGTGGTGAACCGTATCATCACACATGGTCACAGACTGCATAAACTCTACGATTTGTAGGCAGCGTACTCTGTTTTTCTAAATGTGTGTGTGTGTTTTCATAGGTAGAAAGCGTGTATGAGGTGCGCGTGGAAGGAGGGAAAAGTGTGTTTTATGTTCTCGTTCACTAACCATCGCTGTGTTCTTAATTGATAACCACTGGCATTTGATCAGGCAGCCTTCAAACAAGAAATCTATCTTTGTATTTTGTATAAGAACACCATCTGTTGTTGCACAGATCTACATTCATTAAATTTAATTTCTCAACCCAGGAATAAGATTTTAATTGTCCATTGTTGCTGAGGATTTTAGCCCTCCGTGGTCTTTTTTTCTATCTGGGTATTTTTTGTTGGTTTGGTAGGTGTTTGTTTATTTACTGATTCTTGTTGATGTGACTGTCAATTCTTATAAATTGAAATGGACAGGTGAAATGAAATGTAAATATACGCAGTGTATAAAACCAGTAAATTTGAGCCAATAAAAGTTTATATTCTTTGTATGGAGCTGTCTTGTAGAACAGCAATCATTTATACGTGAAATATGTAGCGGTTTTCTTAATCGTATATGTGTTTCAGATCTTGTCCTCTGTGAGAAAGAAAATGACAAATTAGTGTATTTGGACACATTTCTCGCAGGTTGTTATTGGACGTTTTGAGCAGTAAATGGTTTGGCATTTGGTGTTCTGCGAGGAGAGACAGTGGGCATGTGTTAACTACACACAGGACACTCGAGCGAAAAGCAGACGCCCACCGAATTCTTCAATCTGTCATTTCCTTTCACGGCTCCAAAACAAGATGAAAATAAAAGCAGCACAAAACAGTCTTGGAAATAATGCTGTTCACAGTTAAGTTCATTTCTTGGTTGCCTTCACTTGGAAACATGTTGCTGTGAACATATTGTTTAGAAGGTTGAAATGATAGTTGTATTCTCCATGAATGTTTAGCTTATATGCACTCAATCAAAACATTCTGAAATGTTTGCATTTTAAAGTTGTATCTAGCTTGCTTATATATACAGTAATTTATGTATTGTTTCATGATGTGTTTTATATTTAATTCGTTTTAAATGAAAACACCAATCTTAAAATGTTACATTTACAATAAAAAAGGCAAACAGTTTTTAAACACTTCAGGTTAATCTTTCTTTATAAGATGGTTTACATGTCTAATACAGATGTTATGTTAAAGTGTGTGAAACTTTTAGAAATATAAACACTATTATAATGAAACAAAAACACATTAGTAAATACCAACAAAAATTCTTTCCTTTATGGATAATAAAATAAAATGTATAATGTACATTGAATCTTAATCTGCCTAAAAGTCAAGATCCAAGAAGAAAAAATACCCCCCCCTGAACAAATCAAACCCATGTATATTCATGTTACAGCTGTTGGTCATTAGATAAACTGAGGAGGAAAAATCTGATTCATTTTTTATCTATAAATGAGGGTTAATTTACCCTGTGTGACCTGTGTGAGACAGAGGAGTAAACTGCTGTTGTAATGGAATGGTTTATTTGGACTCGGATGCTTGAATAGAGGGTTTTTGACACAAAGTAGCCGCAGGTTCGATTGCCATCACATGATTCTTCAGGGGTTTTGTGAGACAAAGATCCGTGCTGCTTGATACAAGCATTTTGCATTAACAGTTAACTATGCATGAGTGTGAAAGACTTTGTGGTTTTTGAGACCACTATGAATAAAGAATAAACGCCTTGCAAAATTAAGCTTAATAGAGTCACAGAAATGAAGTGGGAGTTTTAGTGGTGAACTCTGACTCCAGGGACAGGTTTTACGTCATGTGAGCGGTACGCTGGGGTTATGTACAGATGTTTGAACGCAGTTCTCAGAATCAGTTACTGTAGCATTTCCTGTTTAAATTTGTTCCTGTACCTGCATTGAATAGAACCAGCAAGAAAAAAAGATGAAATGTATTTGAAGAGTTTTTGATGTTGAATGAAAAAAAAATGAAGGTTTCTGTGTTGAGGAATATCATTTATTTGCATTCTTCAGCCACATTATAGTTTAGAATTTTTTTATATATTAGCAAGATTATTGTTGCTGGTTATTCTACGTCATGAACATGCTGGGTTTCGGGTTGTGTTTAGAAATTAAATAAACTTTGTGAAACCAGCTCAATATACAGGAAAATCAGCTATTAACCAGCACACATATTTTTCTTAATAAAATCTGAGGTCATTTTTAAATTGTTAACATGTTATTTCCTTTCTATTTTCCATATATACTGTAATTGTGAGTTTGATATTCAAAACAATACAGCGGTGAACTTAATATTTATGCAATATATTTATTACAATTATTCAAATGATCTTTTCAGAAAAATAAAAACTTTCAAACAATCATCATGGCGCTTTATTTAGATGAGACATATTTTCGAATGTGCTCTCAAAGAAAACAATCTAATTTATTTTAAAGCAAATCCACATGTGATGAATTATTTAAAGCAACTGGGATTGCACGCCACAAAATCGCAGAAAACAAAGCTTTGCCCCTTGCTGAAGAATTTCAGTTTGAGGAGCGGAGAAAGAGATGTTTAATGCTAAACAAAGAGGGAGAGAGTATGTAAGAGAGAGAGGGAGAGAGATATCTCGAACTGCTTATGCAAAAATAATTGGTAACCTCCATGTACTGTTCTGCACTATTATTCAAATCTCGCCTTTGTCGGCCCTGTTTACAGGATGTTAACTGGTGCATTTTCACCCCAGAGTGGACCCCTATTCTTCTCTCTCTACCGTCTATTCTCACAGCTGTTTGATTTCCAACTGCCAAATGGAGTTTATTTCTGTCTTTGTTTGTTGTTTTCTTTCCTATTTGGGACTAGTTTTTTTTCTCAAAGTTACAGCAAAAACGAATGCGTTATCGTAGAAATAATCTATCCAGAAAAACAGGAAATAAAACAAAATGATTTTAAGATGTAAAATAATACATTTAAACAAAATTTTATCAAAAAGTATCATTTAAAGGAATTTCACATGTAAAATATTCCACGTTGGATCCAAAAAATGACCTATTTATATGCATCCATGCATGTCGCCGAGTACTGTATCTGTGTCACTACCATGCATCAGAACAAGATAAGGATCACTGTCAGTCGGTAAGCAGGTAGCACACGAAAAAACGAGCTATAAATACCGAATGTGGTGTAGCAGGTAAAGTTTGGCGCTGTTCTCGCCCACTCTTCCCCAGCTGGAAGCAGGGTGAGAAAAGGGGGGTGGCGACGGGAAGTTCCTGCCATCCAGCGCTCCGAACCTGCGGGTTTACACCGGGCTGAGCGCAGGTGGGCGCACCTCCACTCTCGCGCGGCATCGGAGATGGGTTTTCAGGGGGAGGTGTGCACAGGGTGCGAGCCAGCCCAGACAGGCAGGGCCGCTCAGGCAGGAAACAGCAGAGGAAGCCACGGGGCAGGCGGCGGAGTTTGAACACAACACACAAACACACACATCTCTGGGAAACGGCGCCTCAGAAGTCACATCAGGCTGTCTGACAACAGTGTCCCAATTAGGATGCCCCATAAACAAGGGGAAGTGGTGCCTCCCTTGGGACAAACCTTTCCCCCACTTTCATTCCTTCCCATCTCCACTAAAACGTGCCATAGATTGCAGGATGCCACGGTATATCAAGTGCTCTAAAGTGCCAAAGCCATTTTTGATACCGTGAGGTGTCACTTAGAGAAGTATGCTTCCCTTCTGAATATGGGCTGCCTTGGAGAGCTGGGGGAAACTTTGCTTTGTGCTTCTAACTGAGACGTTCTAGACCTACAGTCTACACAAAGTTAAACCCGGCCAATTATCACAGCTTTCTGTGTGATGTTTAAAGCCAGGCGAGAAGGTAAAAGACCTTGTCAACTTTGAATATGGAGCTTTGTGATGATAGCAATTTTGAGAAACGGCACAAATGTTAAAAAAGAGAATCTTAATATGTACGTACACAATATTATTTCTATACATGAGGATGTAACTCAGAAAACCGTTGTGTGAAAACCAACACAATCTGTGTTGTTTCTCTGAACACATCTCTGTTATTTTTGGATCGACACGTGTTACTTTTGACTTGTTCTTTCCATTTTATTCAACACAAAATTACATATATTGTGTTAAAATAATGACACACAATGTGTAAATTATTAACACTTTCTTTGTGTTATGCTATTTACACACACATTGATTTTAAGAGTGTTTGACATACTCCAAGAGTTTTCAACTTTGTTATGCGAAGGTCAAATTAAAACTTGCATAAAACTTATTTTTACATCTTCATCATTTATTTTTAGTGCTTTTCAAATCTGTACCCTTTATGTTCACATTTTATTGTTTATAAAATAATTATCAATAAAACATGATACCATAAAAACTATAATAATATAAAGTGAAATAATCATGAAAAAGCTCAATAAAATTTGGTGACACATTTTCTGCATTTTTTTATGTGAGCTAATGCCAATACAATTGAATAGTTCACATGCAGACACATACAGTATCTCCGTTTCTAAAATGATCTTTTTTATTGTGTTATCATGTTTTTTTGTGTAAGTTATTTATACTTAATGAAACAACCAAACTGCAGTTTGATTAATATTAATTCAATGGACAATAAAAAACATGATTGTTTTTTCAACATTTCTATCCACCACAGCATGTAATTAAACACAATACATCATTTAAGATGTAATGAAAATCACAAAATTGATCTATGTTTATATATGATATATTAGGCAAATACAACCAGTACGAAAAGTCTGTTTTAAAGTGTTATTTTCAAAAAGTCAACAAGGCCGAGAGCATCTGCTTTGTCGAAGTCCTGCCTGTCTTCTTCAGAGAAAGTCTACATCCGTGTGCTTAACGCATTTCTAATGAGCTTCTGTTGTTTCTCAGGAACGCGCTGGAGATCAGTCATCTCGCCCCACCGAGGAAGATCAGATTTACATGGCTACACCATGCATCACTCTGATGCGCCAGACACCTTCTCTTGCAAAATGAAGAAACGACTTGTTATAATTCACAAAGAAAGATTAACATACTTCTGCTGATGTCATAAAAGTGTGCCATGTTTGGTTGCTTCTGCGAGGGAGCAAAGCAAAGATCAAATTTACCAGAAGCTTCAATAGTTCCACTCAAAGATCCGCGCTAAAGTAAGACTGATTACACCGTCTCAGAAATATTTGTGTGTAAGCAAAAGAGCAGCAATCGTGAATAAACAGGGAGAAAAAAAGAAAGCTAAACATGAAATACAGCCTGTCTATATTGAATAATAAAGACACAAGATACTCATATGACCGGCTCTGAAACTCCAACTCATATGAGTCTATCAAACGTGCTCCCTCCCGACAGTGAATTGTAAACTTTCGTGCAGCCGGAGAGGTTAGAATATGAAATGATGAAGGTTTTCGCTGACCGAACATGGCTGTTGAAGGAGCTGCGAGACCCAGTGATGTTCAGTCAGCCGGTTTGAGTCCTTGCCGAGTGAATCCAGCCTCTGTTAGGTCTCAAGTGAAGTATCCAAGAGTAAGAAAATTAAAACAAGACTCTGATCTGCGATCACACTGCAAGTGTGAATTTTAAATGAATCTTAATTTAACGTGCCTTAAGAATACATAATAAAGAGGGGCTAATTGAATATTTTCTCAAGCGTCAATATGTTAGTATTTCACTTCTTATTAATTTAAAATTCATAACAGTGAAGAGCGGTTTAACATATTATGGAAAGGTCACAAAGGCTCATTCTTTAATAGTGACTTCAGATCTTTTTTGAGTTTTTAGAGACCAATCAGAAACTTACAGTAAGATCTAAATATGAAAAAAAGTCTTTGACTTGAATGATATTTTTGCACTGATTAAATCAACCCCACCTGCTCAGATTTGCATAAACATACAGCATGCTTCCCATGTGTTTATATTCTTTACCGAACAATCTCCAGAAAAAAATACAGTCCTCATTAAAATTCAAAACTCATACAGTTCCAAATATACACAAATGAGGCCAGCGACCTTTAAAATGAGCTATTGATACGCTCAGTTTGCACCAGTGAAACCTGGCTCTCCGCGCGGTCCAAACTGACACGCAACCCTAATTTGATTGGCATATTCTATTTATTATCACGCAACCAGATCTCCGCCGCTATTTGTTTTCAGGGTACCCAATAAACACCCAGGCCGGGCGATGTAAACGCGATGTTGAATATACACAAAGTGGTTTGCTCTATTTAAATGAAAAGAGCTCCACAGTTGTCGTCGGGTTACAATCCGAAGGCTAGAATTTCAATTTTCAACCTTCCTTTTTTCCTGTCAGATAATTTGCTTGATCCGAGTGGCAAATGCAGGGCTGCGTAATGCAACATGCCTGTTAAGTGCCGGAGAGGAGGCACAGATATCGGCCACACAGACCCTCCTCTGCCTCTCCGTTCCGCTGCTCGGGGATCATTAAAGACGTTTACGGCTCTGTGGAAGACTTTGATTCAAACTGATCTAAGGCTGGAGTTTGTCTGTCAGTGTATGACAAATGCTGAAATAAAAAACAAATAATCTGGCAGTGCAAGAAAGACACTTTGAGGTCGAAGATATCGCTGTGAGATCTCTCCTTTTACATTTTCATGTATAATTAAGACGGCGAGATGCGCTAAGCGGGTGATCATTGAATTATACAGTACAGTTGTGTTCGACGTGTACTTACAAAGGGCCATTTTTGGGGTCTCTACAATATGTCACGTGCAATGGTTGGCTTTAGTCTCTCATTATGCCCTTGGTGTACGTTTTTAATGTATCGTCTGTTGCGGGTATGCATCCTTTAGGAAAAGTGGAGGAACTGTACTGATATCAACAACATTAGCAGGAGAGCTGGTCTCGTTGCATTTTAATCAACTTTCCTGGATTGAATTTCAGAAATGTAATTCTGCCCTCCACTGGCACAAAAAAGGTGCACACAGAAAGGCACTTCCTCTCGAAATGATACCCCTGTAGATAGTGCGTGTGTGCGTGCTGTGCCTAAACAGAATCAGTGCAACTCGGTGATGCCGGTTTAAACATCACTTACACAAAATCAGATGAAATAAATTAATGTCTCCCTGAGGATTTTTTTATTGCTTGGAGATTGCTCTTTAATTGCTCAAGAAACTTAATAGAGTTCTCATGTTTTGTTAATAAATTTTGTCTTATATACTTTATTTATATAATGAATGTGTTTTGCGATGCCATTAAAGAACCGTT
Source organism: Triplophysa dalaica (assembly GCF_015846415.1). Taxonomy (NCBI): domain Eukaryota; kingdom Metazoa; phylum Chordata; class Actinopteri; order Cypriniformes; family Nemacheilidae; genus Triplophysa; species Triplophysa dalaica. Next base: position 4,545,174 of record NC_079556.1, read on the forward strand.
TTTTTCAAAGATTCTTTATAGAACCCTCTCCCTCTTACCTTTTTATGATCTGAAGAACCTTTTTATGCCACAAAGAACATTTTGTGAAACAGAAAACTTCTTCAGATTTTGAAGGTCCTTTACGGAACCATTTAGACAAAAAAACTTATTCTATATGGCATCATGAAGCACTTATATTTGATGAATGTATGTTTCTTTATTTCCATTCATCAATGAAACAAAAACATTAGATGAGACATGTTGAGAGACTTTTGATTGCGGTACTGTTTCACCTCTGAGACTCTGAATGAGACGCACCTGTGATAACAAAGTTCTGGACAAATATAGCCTTTAATTATTTTCGATTAAATATACTTTACTTTGCAGAGGTTTAAGTGAATCTAATTATTGAAAAAAATGTAAAACACTTTTGAGAAAAGATGACTATAGTTCATTTTTAAACACAAACCAACATGAACTTGACAATGACCTTTAACCTCTTATTCATTAAAAAACATCCCTCCATATTTTAACGAAAGAATGTCTAGAAACACATTTCTTAACCTTCTTATCTTTTTACTTGAAACAAGCATGCAGCATAATGTCGTCCTGCTTCAACATGAAACAAAAGCCTGACGCCTCTCATGAGGTGACACAGCCTCTCCCAGGAGGCGTCAGCAGTGCCCATGTCACCCGGGGTGTTGCCAGGAGCGACGGGACCGGTGCTCGGAGAGCAAGGGGGATCTAGCGCAAACAATCACTCCGTCTTCCACCCCCACCGCTGATGCTCTTTGAGCGTCTTCAAATGCTTCTCCTCCTTTATGAGCCTCGCCGCTCCAGGTGCTAAAAAGCCACATGTTAATCCAAACCGGTCTGATAGGAAAATGTCTCTATGAGCCACACGTGAATAATAATAATCGTTGTCTATAGAGACATATCAAATACAGTAAAATACAGTCTATGGCCAATAAACGCTAAAATATAACAGACAAACTGATATATAAACGGAAGCATACATGGAAACAAAGCTTGTAACACAAGCAGGACCATCGCAACAAAACATCTCGGATTCATTCTAGCAAATGTATAATTTTACGTCTCCCACTGTGAAGGAAGGTGTTTATTGGGAGTCCTGCGGATGGCAAAAAGTAAATGATTTGGTTTGCGTGCCAAAAATGTTTTGGTAATTGTAGGGGCGGCATTTCTGACCGCCGTGCATTTCTAACAAAGACACCTGCGTTTCCAGCTGAAAGAGCAAATCAGAACGCATTTGTCATTCTGGTACCAATGTTCCCACTGAGGGAATATCTCCGTTCCAACCAAGTCCACAAAACACAGCCTTAAGTCTCTCTGGTTGTATGTGTGAGCATGTATGGCAGAGTAGCAGAATTCTGGCTAGACTGTGAGCGGGGCTCATTTCAAGAGAGATGTAATGTGTTCCTGAAACTCTAGGAAGTGCTCATTAATTTGGCCAATACACTCCGTGTGACACTTCTGGTCGTGCTGAGAAAGAAAAGGAGACAAAAAATAGGCCGTCAGGAGAGGCCTAATTTACCTTCCGACAGAAAGAGGGCCACCTTTTTGCCATAAAGGGCAGAAAACTCAACACGGGCAAAGGGTTTTAACAGCCTTCATCGCAGAAGCTGTGCAAATCTTATATTACATGACTCTACATCTCAGCTTAGCCCACTGATGCACTAATAATGTACATCTGACGCGTGGGAGCATATTGTGCACCTCTAAACACGCTCAAGACATGGTGGAAATGAAATTTAGTCAAGAGCAAGCATAAACAAATTAAAAAAGAAAGAATGATTCTGTAAATTACATTAATGAATTAAAATGCAGTATTAATAAAATAAATTTGACGGTCCAGTGTGTAATTTTTGGAGGATTTATTAACAGAAATGCATTATAATATACATAACTATGTGATAAGACCTTACCTAAAGAAGCGTTATGTTTTTATTATTTAAGAATGAGCTATTTCTATCTACACACACCGCCGGTCCCCTTACATGGAATTCGTCATGATGTTTCTACAGCAGTCCTAGATGGCCATTTCGTAAATACGTTATCTTCTTCGGCGAAAAACATGACAAAAATTTTGTTCTGTGCCAGCCACCGTAGTGCTTTGACAGCTTCACCGCTAAATGCCGCTACATTACATACACTGGACTTCTAAAGCTGAAATCAGAACATTCTTTGTTTTAGATAAAAATTATACAGCAGGTTCCATATTTATTTTGACATGGGTTAAAGTCGTAAGACATCAATCAGACATTTCATTCCCAGAATAAAAATGAAAGATTCACCATTTTATATCATTATAACAACAGATTTTAGGTTTCATTTGAGTTTTCCATGCAAAAGATATGTTAAACTTTGCAGGTCCACCACCGTTTAATAATACAGATAGCCATATCTTTAAATATAGAAATGTGCTTTTCTCGTGAGGTCAAGATGAATACACTAACATCTACCACAGAAGCAGAAAATGACATACTGCAAATTCATGCAAATCGTGAGAGCGGCAGGAGTTTCTGCCAGGCAAGCACTCTCCGCTCCCCCCTCAGACCGCCATTTTTTGTTTGTTCTAAAGTTGCACATATAGACGTAGTTGCTTTCAGAAGTGCATGAGAAACGAGGACAGAGTGAAAAAAAAGTGTGGAGATCTGAGGAAAAAAGAGCTATAAGCGTTTCAAGCTATTGCTGAAACAATCCAATTACAATGCCTATCAAAGTTAGCTTCACAGGTTATAGCTTCTAATTGCCTGACAAAAATTGACACTTCACTCGCAACACTGTAATATAATAGAGGGCCAAATTAAATTTGATCGAGGGGCAGAAAACGACGCTATCATTCAGCCGGGCGGAAAGAGATCAACTGGCATGATATAATGGATCAAAAATGAAAATTATTCATTAATCGCGTTGGGTTTTCCAATAATGGAAATGACACAGTTCAGACGCTACCGTAAAAACACTATTAATTAAAGGGATGATAGATCTAACAAGGCATGGAGCCAAGGGAAGTCTTCTCCACTTGTTTGAGAGGTGAAGGATTGTGGGAATGGACTGACTGGTGTGTCACTGCTTGGCGTGAAGACTTGCTTTGGTTTTGTGTCCATACGTAAAGGGGTACCGCTTTTTTTGGTTACCAGGGTTCTTCAAAATATCTTCCTTTGTGTTCTGCTGAAGAAAATACGTCATGTGCAATTGATGACAGAATTTTACATTTTGGGGGTTTATATCTTTTGTTTGCTTAAATTTCATTTATAACTAAGACAAGCATTTTTCCTATCCTACAAGTGTGTGTGTGCAAAAAGGTAAGAGGCCCAAAATTCCGCCTCAGATGTGCGAGATAAAGCGATAGAGCTGAGAGAGAAAGAGATGACAGCACACGGATGCTAAAGGAAGCACTTTCTCTCATCTCCTGACCACCGTCTGACCCCGAGACTGAAAGCCGAGAGCCAATGCGTTGACCCGGCTTCCCGTGACCCCGCCGAGCAGAGCGCCGGCACCCAGCCGAGCCCACCGCAGCTCCAGCCTCACTGATCTCCAGCCCTGTAATTGGGTCAAAGCTCTGCGTTGCCTTATTGATGTGCAAATGCTTACTGTCGAGGCATGTCACTCTCAGCCATATTAAAGAACACCTCGAAGGATGACTGCAGGAGATCAAGGACACCCACATGCACCAATTCATATCAAACCCTAAGCATGAGAAGGGTGGCGTTCATTAAAATTTAGGCCAAAAGACGGATTCTATTCCAAGAAATAGATCCAATTTAAAGCGGCGCGTGATCATATCTTAACATCCAATTTTGACACAGACATGACATGAGTAATGACACCTGTGTTTCCACAAATGATGGTAAGAATGGAAATGATGGAATGTATGAACATGTGTTAGCTGAAACATTCCTGTCTATGCGATCGCAACGCAAAAGATGAATGATTGCTAAGTGAAGCACATCAGTTATGAAATCAGAGGTTCTCATCTGTCAAACACACATCTGTTTTAAAACACTCATCTGCTTTTTGTGTTTTTAAATACCTCCGTATACATCATTAAATGTAGTTATGGAAGACGCACATTCAATGCTATAGTGTATAGTTACTTGAGGCTTGATATAACATTTCAAAATGTAGCTACACAGCAAGATGCCATCAAATAGTTGCTAACTACTTTGAAGGAGGAGTGTTGTAAACACACCAGATTGACCACAACCATGATAGTAATTATTGCGATTAAAAAAATTGATTCAATTATCAATTTTTCTTTTTATATTGTATAATATCGTAAAAATGTCATGATCATATGTGATGGAACGTTTTGCCCCAATAGCCAATCGTACAAACTATCTCTCTGTGTTGCAACACTTCAAAAAAGAGAAATCACAAAATAAGGAAAATTCCCAAAAAACATGACAGGATGTATTTTACCAAGTAGCTAATTTTGTCTATTTCGTATGAATTTGTACGATCTCATTCAAGCGTTTAAGTGCAATTTGCTTTAGCACCAGTGAGGTTACGTTTAGGGGCGGGGTTAGGATCGGAGTTTCGCTTTTTTCTAGTAATCATACGTTTTTGTATATTTCACAATGTATGAATTCATACGAATTCGCCACATAGTAAATTCACCTTAAAAAATACGTAACCTTGGCTGCCTTAAAATTTTGAGTTAACTCAACTTAATATATATTTATATATATTATTATTAATTTATATATAAAATAGCTAAAAAACACCAACAATTTTTAACAGTGATACATTCCTGTAAGTTCAGGTTGAAAATTCAGTTTGACTAGATACTGCAATAATATGTTGAATTGTTTTGGCAACAATAATTGTGTTTCAGAAGTTGGCTCCATTTTACTAATAAAGATTTGCTACTGTACATGGTGATGTTTCATTTTTACATCCAGAACCGTGTCTACGACATTTTACTGTAATTGACAGTAAATATATAACTACTAAAAACAACAAGTTATTATCAAAGACCAACAGCTAAATTGTCCCCATTTTATCACAAAAAACCTAAACATTTCCATACAAAAAAAGGAAAGGCGTATCACAATGAGTCTTGTGTTTTTTTCCAAAAGACTCTTACCATTCTATATCTTTGGACATTAAGCAAGTCTGATCATTGCCTCATTTTTCCAGTCCGTAATGATTCATGAGCTACTCACTGAAAAAAGCTTACTTGAAAAGCTACAGTTATATGCAAACAGCTGAGTTGTTGTCAAGCTACTAAAAGATGTAGTCACTCCCCAACACTGCATATGCTTCTATATAGGATTTGAGAAACAGCCACAAATGTTCTTATGCTAACTCATTGGAGTTTCCACAGTGGATTAAACGTGGCTTTACGGAAAGCATTAAGTTCATCACATTTCTTTTATTGCCTTGACATATCTAGCAGACCGTTAATGTGTTCCTCTCGGTTGATTGTGCTCGTGCAAGCGGCGTTCAGACGATCAAAACATCATAGCGTCGTATGTGTCAAGCTGTGACACAATTTAAAAGTACTGGTGTCCCAGTCTCATAATTGGGTATCGATGGCCAACGATTCTCTCTATTTCATTGCTTTTCCACTTGGACAATCTGGTGGAACGCTAAGACAACCTAATTATAACCCCCGCTGAGGAGGCCGTCCCTGAGCGAGAGGTTCATAAGAGAATCAACTTTCTCATCCACGGGAAACTTTCCCAGGGACATGATGCCGATGTTAATCGTGCAGAGCCTGTCAGACGACGCCAACGTAGAGAGTTGATCACTGTATGAACGTTATTACAGTTATTTAATGCTTTTTAAACGAAACCGTGACTTTTTCCAAACAACAGGAAAAGAGGTTTCACAAGATTTAAAAGTCCTCACATTTAACTAAAATAATATAGTGCTTCTGCATCGACATCGTCGTTGATCCTGGAACAACAACCTGATCAAGTAATCAGACGACAAATATGTTTAAAGTCACTTTTTAAAGAGAAAAACATCAAATGATAATTCAATGTTTGAGAGAGTCTCCTGGGACTCAATGCAGATTTTCTAACACTCTCTTTTTAATCTGAATAGGGATCAGTGACCCTGATGCTGCTGGCATCACCCCTCCTGGTCCGTGCCCGACGTGATGAGGGATATTTCAGACCAAAGAACAGGTGGACATAAGCCAGGGAAGGCCGTTCAGCCAGCTTTCCCACAAACAGGGGTCAGGGTGGGCCACACGTCACATAAATCAATCTGACGTGTTCATCCAGGCCTGCACTGGCACGGGCCAACCCGCGGCCCGAACCTCGCGCCCACTGTGCTACTGGCTGCGCTGCTATTTTGATGCATGGTTCAAGGGTGTATTTGGAATGGGTCAGCTGACTTTCATCCAGGGCCTGGCTGGAGAGACTTCAGGTGCCTTCTGGTTCCATGGATATCACGCCAGCGGTACGGCTGTGCTGCGGGGGAATCGGGGGGCTCTGATGAGATCCTGGTGGGTCTTAGAATGAGCAGGCGGTGGCATGTGCGGTTCTGGATGGCATGCAGGTCATCGGATTTTTCTGATGTGATCCCTTCTCTTTTCAAAATGATTTTTAATAGTACAATATTTCAAGGATGTCAATTTAATGTCAAGTTAGAGGTAACTAAATTAAATTGGCACGTTTGAAAAATAATTTAATTTCTCATAGTAAAAGAGACCTTTTGTCGATATAGCGATACAGCGCTTGTATTTTCTCAACAGACTAAAAGATGTCAAATTAAATTTGTTTGTATTTCGAATTATGGATATAGAATGCATCCAGTTAACAAGTTTTCCTACAAGAATCAGGTGTTTGAAAAATACTCAATAATTGATTATTGATTAATAAATCAGCATAACATAATTCGTTTCAAAAGATTTTAACAGAGCTAATGTTTTTCTTTCTGATCATTCCTGTTAAGCAATGCTGTCTTTGGGCGGGATTGAAGAAAAGTTTCTTGATACTTCTTAGAGCGTGTTAATAGTGTTTTAACTCTCTTTGAGTTTCTGAGTTGTAAGTGTAAATGTGATTCAAACCATCTCCGACAGTCACACAATCTGTTCAGGGCCATTAGAAGACAATAACAGAATAAAAACCTCTGTATCTCCAAAGAAATAAATGAGAGAATGAGAGAGAGTCTGCATGTCAAGATAATGTCAAATTTGGTCCAAATTCTTAGGGGCTTTCAACTTTCCTCTTTGGTTATGTTATTCGTGTTTGCATTAAAGTTTTCATATTTTCTTTCAAATAATTCATTAACGGCTTGCTAATCTCAAGAGTGGATGAAAGGACTATTTCCAACTAAATGATTTCAAGTGCTTCTGAAACTCACCCTTATTAAATGAATAGCTCCTGCCAATAAACTGTGGGTATCTCTCTTATAAAAAATGAGGGGGCACCTGAGAATTCTGCAAGAAATAGGAATAATTCCTCAAAAGGAAAATTGTTCTGCGCAGGATTAAAAGTAATTGTAATTTCCCAAACAGAAGTTTTGTAAGTGCTGTTGTCTGTATAAAGATGATAAAATACTCAATGCCCCCTGTCTCTTAACTGCAACAATAGTCAATCAGACTGCCGGCTTTATCCCACCAATGAAGCACTCAGTTAGAAATTAACTTCCTGTACTCAGAGGCTCTCAAAGGACACATTTACTGTGGTTTGCCCTGTACCAACTGTTGCTCAAATATCACAATGTTTGTTCTAGGTCAAATATCGATAATTTGTCTTAAATTGTAGATTATTTGTGACATATTTGGAAGGGTTTTTGGCATACGTAAACCAAACAGCTTGTATGCACGACATCCTGGCACAATGAATTATAGGGGCATGACTTTACATAATGTGCATAGTGAGAAATGTGTTCAATCTGTGTTTCACATCACATCTCGCAAATGTTATTATAGACTGGGTATTTTATTATTTTAATGTGAGATCAAAGATATTGTTTTGGACTGAACCTTAAACTGCGTTGTGTGAAAATTAGCGGCCCATAGCTTTGAGGTTGCACTCCCCCTCTGTTTCGAAGCACTACGTTGGCTGACATAGAACTAACATGTGGTCAAGTTTTCGCTTCCTTGCCGAAGGAGATAACGTATTTACAAAACACGCTCTGTAGAGCAGTTTGTCCGTCTAGGGCTACCGTAGAAACAACATGGCGAATTCCATGCAAGGGGACCTGCGGTGTATGTAGATAGAAATAGCTCATTCTAAAGTAATAAAAACGTAACGCTTTATTTTGTAAGGTCTTCATACACCTTTGAAGACATAGTTATGTAAATTATATAACATTTTGGACAATACATTTTGGACGCTGCACTGTCCCAAGTATAAACATCAATTTCTTCGTAACATTTTACTTCTGTAAAACAAATGCTTTCATGTTCAGTTGCAGAAAAATAGTAATACGCTGAATACTATTTTAAAGAAGAAGAATCACAAAAAAGAAAAAAAGGCTAAGATTCATGTCCTGCAATGCATTTTTCAAATATGCTTGCTCAGCATTCTTCCCAATGCATTATGGTCCAGTATCACTTGTTCAAAACATTCTTTTTTTCTTTACATGTTCAACCTGCCATCACTTGAGATTTCAATATGTATCCACACTTGTGCCAATTTAAATCCTGTGTCAATTTCCCAGATTGGGGATGTGAGAGGCGAGATTATCCTGGGGGCATTCAATTCATGCCACTGACCTTACTGTGGCCTCTGAGCAAGAGGCCTCGTGCCATTAGTGCGAGGCAAAGGCTTTTAAAGGAAATTTAATCTTGTCTGCATCTGATCTGTCCACTTCAGAGCGGAGGAACCTGGCCGGGGTATTACAGCAAACATCCTCTGCAGCTGTATCTTTTTCTTCAGCGTTCAATATTCTGCTCCACAGCAAGACCCATTTCTGTAACAAACTCCATGCAATAGGTCCGAGCAACGGCTGTAATTTCACTCAGAACAGTTGCCCTCCGAACCCAATGTACAGCAGCGCTCTACTGTATCCACACTCTTACCCCAAGCCAGCGCCAGGCGCCAGTGTTTGAGGACTTGTCTGTGATCTGTTCACGGTTTTCTCCTTTTATTTTGGGCAATTGCGGGTATGGTGTCTTGTGACAGGTTGCGGTTAAGGTGTATCACCTGCGATCATCCAACATTTATTTGGCTCAAAATATAAACCACAGTAAATAAACTGTCACTTCTTGAGGGATTATGATGAGAATATAAATGAATACAAAAACGTGTATAGGCATATACACACAACTTTAAAATAGTTTAGGGTAATTTAATCTGTTAAAAGAATAACATTTTTTTTAGAATAACGGTTATCAAAACTATGGAATACGGGAATTGATCAAATACATCTTTAATAAATAAGAAAATCTGAAATAGAAAAATAGCTAAATTAAACAGAAATAGAAAAAAATGAAATGTATATTAAATAATATATATAATATCACATACACTGTCATATTTTTGTCTAACAATTCAAACATTTAAGCATACACGTTCACCTAAACCTTTAAATGGTAGAGAATAATCAACATAAATAAAATAAGATAAAAGTCATTCACTTTTAAGCGCACTTAATAAAAAGTACTTAACAAATATAATGTTTTCATGAAGTGAACCTAAATTCAACATCAAGTACAAATAAAAAATATTATACAAATACAATTTTAGTACAAAAATAAACCTAGAAATAGTGACATGTTCAAACTAATATATGACCCTGGACAACAAAACCAGTCATAAGAAGCACGGGAACATTTTTAGTAATCTGCAAAAATACATGGTATAGGTAAACATTATGATTTTTATTTTTGTCATAATCATTCGGATATTAAGTAAATATTTTATATCTTTTTGTACTGTATATGTATAAAACCTTTTTTTTGTGAGTGGATATGCTTCAGATCAACAACTTCAAAGGCGATTTTCTCAACAACAAAAAATGTGCACCCTCAGATTCCAGCTTTGTAAACAGTTGTTGTTCTGCCAGACAGTGTCGTATCCTAACAAACCATATATCAATAGAAAGCTTATTTCTTCAGCTTTCAGATGATGTAAAAATCTCAATTAGGTAAAATGGACCCTTAAGACTGGTTTTGTCATCCAGGGTCACATATGATTTCCACAAATTATCGAACAACTCATTTCAACCGTGCTTTTCATTCTGATAAATGCAGAACACAGAGAAACTAGTGCACGTCTCTCGCCAAGATAGTAATCAGTTCTTTCTTCCCTCTCGTTTTCTCTCTCAGGTTATTCCGGGAGTCATTTTTGGAAGCTCCTTGACCTGTGCCGAGCAGCACCTCCGTATTCAAAGAACCCTCCCTTGCCAACACCCCTCATTTACAACCCATTACTCAGTTCTGCTCAGCTGAACCACATCCATATATTCTTCAAGGCCTGGTTAAACTTAATCATTAGGTTAACAAGCTCCCTTCCCTTCAAATGATGATCCGCTGAATTCTGGGGATTTGTTCAGGAGGGTGAACCAATAACTGCTTGGGCACAAAAGGCTGAGGACTTTCGAATTAGCACAAAATAATCACCAAAAATTGCTTTGCATATTCAATCACTTTGAAGACTGCCAAAGTAAACACAACCTCGCGCTAAAAAAACCCACTTTAAACGAACTAACATTTCATCAAGTAAACAATCAGACGGTTGAATATCTAAACGATCCGACACTGTTGTGAACAGCAGTCAACCCTGACAAACACGTCAAAACAAAAACAGGCACATAAAGTCCAGAGACGTTCGCTTATCTTTACTGCTTCATTTTGGAAGTGTGATGTGAGCACTTTTTAAAACTACATTGCATTGAAGTTTTAATTTTTTTTATTCATTTCAGTACTATTAAGTGAATTGACATTGTTTTTTAAAGACCATCTGCCTTACATGTATAGCTGGCATCATATAAGCTCATTAATTACAACTGTTCAAGAGGCAGTCACATGTCACTGTTTAAGCACATCAATGGCACTTAAACATACTTCATTAGCTTGACGTTGATGTGCGAGTTTGTGCATGGATTCCACCGAGCTGTCACTTTACATCTGCTCTTATGGCTGTTTAGACTCATTTTCATCAAAGATGTGGGCTTTATCTTTTAAGGATCTCTTTACATGTAGGTCATCCCTGTACACACAGTATGAAAATGAAATGTAAACCTAATATAAGTTTTATGCCGATTTCTGACCAGTTGCTTGTAATTCTTAATTTTACTTGAATTGCTTGTATACTACAGTAATACCATGGTATGGCAATATGGCGATCATATAATAGCACGAATCATGATATTGTGAGTTGGTATGTTACCCTCGTAATAGTTACATTTACATAAATCTTTCAAAAAACATCCCACAATGAAAAAATTATCGTAAAAATGTACAGCAGTTTCCAGTGTTAAATTATGTTGCTTTAACTTAATGCAATATTTGTTCATGTTCGTTTTGCCAAATTTTTTTTTTTTTTAAATGGACATGATTTCTATGTGTAGATTTTTCCGATTTTGATTAAAGTTCAATATTTGATTTTCTAGTTATTGTGATTTTTTTCATATTTTTCTGATCTCTTTTTGAAGACATTAAACAAATCTTAGCACAACAAAAATATAAAAGAATTCTCCAAAATAAATGAGCATTAAACACTTAACAAGTTTTCATCTTCCGAAAGACGCTTAATATAAGACTTAATTAAAACGACAATGCAAAGCATGCTGGGAACTAGAAAATCCTCTGCTAATTTCAACAACTCTTTTTACTACAACACTTTATTCATGAAGCACATATGGAGGATCGATGACAAAAATCATGTTGTGATAAAATTGTATTCAATAAACTTGTTTAAATTAGGTAAAAAAAAGTCCTTTTCTGGTGCATGGCTTTATTATTACATCGTATACTCCTTCGTAATACTTAAATTCACTTACATAAGACTGGATACCGTGGTAATACTATAGTATGTGAATATAAATAAATAATATAATCACGATATTCTGACATTCACCAAATACTCATCATTGCATTGTACAGACCACTGGTACCATGTTTTTTAACATGTTTTCTTTGAGGTATGATGTGCCACATCATTAACATACTGGATTACTGGGGTAACATTCATTACCATCTGATCCCATCACTGTGCCATACACCATGTGGAAAGGTAAAAAGCATGGCAGAACCTCTGTTTGTCTTGAAAAAGTTTTATCTCAAGTACACGAGCTTATGGGATTTGATGATAGCTTTTAGAAAACTTAAATCTTATATGCGTCTGTTGGTTAGTTCGTCTGGTGGCCGCGCAGCTGAACAAACAATGGCACATTTTAATGTGGTACCTTGCCTTCCTGCCATGCATATTCATGACGGGCCTACGCCTGGCAGTGACACGGGGTGCGGTGGGGATGAGGCGTGCTTGTCGGAGTGTGTCACGTTTCCAGACCAGCGAATTTTTTTGATTAAAGTCCCTTATCCGTTTTATCATGCATATCCCTCGCCTGATTAAAGTGATCTGATTCTGACGCTCACAATGTCAGGGTGAGCTGAGGAGGAACTCTCTCCACCTCCCGGAACATGCTCGGAATCCCTAATCCCCTCCAAATACATCCATCCGTCCGTCCCTGCGTACAGTACGCGCACGAGCGACTCATATGTACTGTGATACAACGCCACCCAGTTGCTTACTAATGCTGGAAAATGTTGTATTTGTTTTTGTTTGCACTGATGCACCGCTAAATATAAACTTTAGACACCATTTCAGAAATGAAATGGTTATAATGGGAATTTGTTTTGGTTTTAATGGAAACTGTAATGGTCTCTGGGGATCTCTAGTGTCTCTATTGGTCGATTGTGTCTATTGGTGGGGTGTTATCTGGCAAATGGGAAGCAATCGGCCTCCCTCAAAGGAACAGTTATCCAAAAAAAAACATTCTGTCTTCATTCACTCACCCTCAAGTTGTTCCAGATCTGTATATAAGAAAATATGCTAAAATATGATAAGATAGCACACTTTTCAGGGGGACTTTTAATTTTTTCTATCATGGCAGTCAATGGTGGCCAAGAACTGTTTGGTTCAAAGATTCCAAATATCTTTATCTTTGTTTTTCAGAAGAGTAAATAATGACATCATTTTTAGGCAAACTGTCCCTTTAAATCCTATTTAAATAAAGGCCAAAACACAATACATACATTTTTTTTACATAAAAATAATATATAAATACTTTAGTATATTAAATAAATGAACTCTAAAGAAACTCAGGGTCAAGTACTTTCTGATGATCAAATATAGATTAAGTAACAAACTATAAATGCACACTGAGCCTAGTGCAAAGTATTGAAAATATTAAACGCAAACATATGTTTCAACGCCTACCCCACACACGATTCAAATACTTAACACTTATTAATCCCAGACCGCAACCTGGCAAAGTTGAGCAGTTGATGCGAACAGGGCACATTTGTTCAAGGGAGTGAATTGGTGAGGGACGCACCAGTAGTCAGAGCGTGCAAGAGATGCTCTCCCAGTAAAATGTTGGCCTAATGAAACAGCTGGGGATGACACAGTTGAAACTATCCAATTGGAAATGATAATTAATGGCATTAGGGCACCGCACAGTTTGGTGCCGCTGAGGGATAGAATATGTTAAACTGTACATTTCTGTTTTTTTCCTAATGTAGATTTATCGTAACTTTGTCACTGTGAATATATCCTTTTTTTCTATTTTGTGGTGCATGAGAACTGTCTGTTCAATCACAGGTTCCTTGACTTAAGACCTGCCACAACCAGTTTTATGAGTTGGATGGACTGTTACTATTAAATAAATTGCCCACCCTCTTATAATTTAAAATCGCTTCCTTTCTTTTGCAGAACACAAAAGAAGATATTCTGAGCAATATTGATAACCGAATGTCGGTACCTATTGACTTTCGTTGGTTTTGTGGACAACAGAAGTGACATTCTTCAAAATATCTTATTTTATGTTCCGCATTAGACAGAGATTCATAGTCAATGATGACTGACTTTGATGGGGTCTTTAATTCTGCCTTTTTTGGTTTAAAGTAAATCAGTAATTTAGAAGCTCCCTCCTGATTGGTTGTTTGTCCTGAATTAAAGTCCAGATTCAACAGTCCTGCTGAGGTGCCTGCAGTCTGATACACCCAACAGGTAAGATTCAGATCATTTTTAATCATATATTTTATGTTCTTTTTTTATAATTTAAGTTATTCTATGGTTATATAATTTATGGGAATCTGCTTTAACAATTATTTAGGATAATCAAATGTATTTACTTTACTTAATATTTAAAATAAATATTATCCTAGCATCAATCATTATTTACTTCTACTGGTTGAACTTCCATAAACCATTTTTCTCAAATATTTTCATGCACATTATCTTGATGTTTCTTCAACAGTATGCTGTACAACTTGTATTTAGGTTCATTTATTGATTTTTCAGAGTTTCGCATATGACATTGTGCTGGGAGTGAGACGAAGACGGGTATTTGTCACATAGGAACCAAGTAACTTACCAGTTACCTTTAAATAGTAATCATGTATTTTTATAATTTTCCTGGTTATATATATACTATTATTTCTATAAATTTTTGTTCTCACATTTCTACTGCTTTTGTGCTAAATTGGTCTGAACTTATTTCTTAACCTTTATTCTTATTTCTTTAAAGGCATGTCTCTGTTTGGGGCTAAAATGTGTTTTTTCTGTAAAGCTGCTTTGCAACAATGCAAAATTGTGAATGGTATTATTAATATGTACAATTATATTGAATGTTGCATGACATTTCATGATGTGACCAGTAGGACATAAAAGTAATTCTTGATTTACATGTCTTCCTTATTGTTTTTATAAGGTAAACAGAAATAGAAATTCATAAAATCTATAAAAAATATATGAATGAATTAATGAAAACATCTAAATAAAAAACCCTTCTGTTTTTGGATAAAGATAGGGTTCTTCATACCACTGAGATCCTACATAGCACTTTTCAAGGCAGGGTTCTTTATGGAACCTCAAAAAAAGTGTTCTATACAGCACCAAAAAGACTTCTGCTATTTTTACAAGCTGAAGAACCCTATTTTTGGTACTATTTAGAACAATTTTTCTTAAGAGTCTATACGTGGATTAACAAATAAAAACAATTACCTTAAATTGTCAGTTGCAATGAAACTCATCAAATATAATTTGTATTAAATTATCACATTTATGTGCACTGTACACATGAAACAATATAAGAATAACACAATTTCCTTTCAGATCACCAAAAACCAATCCAAAACATTTGAGAAACTAAAGTCATGTTATTCAAATAAAGACTATTTTTAATACTTTTTCATTGTGATTATACATTCATAACAACAAAACCCCAAAGGTGGAAGGAAGGAACATGACGGGTTGGGTTAGTTGTCAACCAAAGATCAAGCAGCATCAGCAGAAGGCAGCCACAGAGTGGCAAAGAAATATAACGTCCAGATTTAATTCTGATACCAAGAAATAGCATTTCAAAGCTGGATGTCTTATCGTTGGCATGCCCCTTTGCTGGACTGATTTCCCTAGCAAAACCCTGTCATTGCTATTATGTCGAACATGGAAGCAATTTACTGCAGCAGCTAAACAGGGTTACCGGTGCTCCTGTAACCCCCTAAATGTTTGAAGTTATCACAGGCATGAGAGGTAAAACATTTTGAATGTTGGTGGAGGGGGGGGGTTGAAGAGACTGTAATTGAAAAGTATCAATCAAAAACAAGGCAGGGGGCAGAATGGAAGCCATAACGTTAACCCAGTCTGAGGAGCACAGGGACCAAAATGCATTTCCTTTGTATAATTCACTTGCTCTCTCCAGACCATAAGCCAGGGGCCCTGGAAAAATAAATAAATAAATCCTATCTGTGGACAAGGCTTTTGGATTATCAAATGGTGAATGTGCCCATTACAGGCCTGTTTTGTGATGCTATCTGGTCGCAGAGATAAGCGACGGGCTGGTCAGACGTTTGCAATTTTGATACATGTGAAATAAAGAGCCACTGGTGTGCATGCTCTTTCTGAAGTCTGTTTGAATGCAGTATATATTGTATACATGACTGTCATTTTTCACAGAATGCACATGGGCTGCCCAAAGAAATTTGGAAAAGCAACTGACAAAAATAAATATCCTCACAAAATGTGTTTACCCTTGTGTCATTTCATCTTCTGGCCTGTGATATTTTGTGAGTGGTTATGTGTCGATACAATAGAAAGTCAATTGGGTCCTGTATTTTATGCTTTCCAACATTCTTCAAAATATCTCCTTTCGTGTTCTGGAGAAAAAAGACATTCATACAGGTTTCAAATGATATGAGGATGATTACAAAGTGAAAGAACTGAAAGAAAACGAAAGATAAAACTTTTTGGGGTGAACTATCTCTTTAAGAAAATAACTGCAAAATGTTGGAATTATGTGAAAATATAGGAAATAAAAAACATCCAACATCATATCTCACAAAATACTTTTCCGATACAAATCATTTGAAATTTAATTTTCTAAAGGATCTTCTTTAACTCATGGACAATCATTTGTGCTTGTGTAAGTGGGCAGTCAAATTTAAAGACCACCACCAAACTGAAGCACCTACTCGGGGGTCAGACTGTTTCTATATTCATGGACTAGATATGTTGTACAATTTGAAATTCTTCCATGTTTCATGCCTACCATTGAATAAATTCTGAATGATTTAGCATTAAACAGATATGGTCGTAAATCCACTAGTTCCGGCAAACAGCCCTCAGGCTAGTGGTGGAATTGTATGAAGGTCACACATATTGACCTCCAGATTATGCAGTTCCCATATTTTTGTAACAAACTAGAGACTTGCCATACATTACAATAATTGTTAGATGTTGAAACCCCAACGAACCAAGAATGGTTAAGCGGCTTCCTTTGGGGATATTTACACTAGGACTCTT
This sequence comes from Triplophysa dalaica, assembly GCF_015846415.1. Classification (NCBI taxonomy): domain Eukaryota; kingdom Metazoa; phylum Chordata; class Actinopteri; order Cypriniformes; family Nemacheilidae; genus Triplophysa; species Triplophysa dalaica. The sequence continues at coordinate 4,562,111 of NC_079556.1, forward strand.
AATGCATTTCTAGTGATCAGATAGCTATCAGATCATGAAAAGACCAAGTGTAAATACCCTTAAGGATACATTTGATATGGATAGCAGTAATAATATAAGATAATATAAGAGGCCTGGGAATAGTGAAAGGGATTTATATCCATCTGACCAGACACTATCGCATTTACAATGTTAGTCTTAATGGAACATGCCTTTTTGTACAAACAGTACTTCAAATGATCAAAACATGTACAGGGTACAAATGATATGATTTTAAAGGAATAGTTAACAAAAAAACAAAAATTGCGTAATCATTTATTCACCCTCATGTCTTTCAAAACCTTATGTGGAACACAAAAGAAGATATTTTGAGAAATGGTTTTGTGTCCGTACAATGAAAGTCAATGGAGACAGATATGGTTTGGTTACAAACATTGTGTCAAATATGTTCTTTTGGGTTTTGCCGAAGAACGAAAGTCAAACAAGTTAGGAATGACATTTTCCCTTTAAGCTGCCAATAAATATATATTTAATGTACATGTACGCCATATTGAAAAGCATAGGGATTTCCACAAAACTCACAACAAAATAAACACATGTTGTTTTTACTTACGCTTGTTAGAAAGTATGCAACCTTTTTACTGCAATGATACAGGCCCACGTGATACAGATATAAACCCCCCGTTGTCGAGATCTTATCAGATTTTGAGTCATTATAATGTCACTGAAGATACCCTTAAATGACATTACAATCGGTTCACCATGACTTCATCAAAGTCACTGGCAGGAAATCCAGTTTATGGCAAACACATAAGTCAAAATCACACCACGTTAAAATTTGTTGTGCCTTTACGAAGAGGTCCATCCAGCATCCTCCGTCCAGTCATCCATCTACCTGCCCCCCATCCCCACCCATCTATCTGTCTTGGAGCTCAATGCTTACGTGCCTCTTCAACGGCCCCATTTCCCCCTTTTGCACGGCGAAAAAAAACAGCACGGCCAAGGTTTTTAATTCAAATTTCATCTCCAGTGCCGTGGCCCGTAAGCTCACTCAGCAGCCACTGGAGTCTAAAGTGACTCTGGGGAGCCCTCTCACAGTTCTATATGCAAATTGGCCTGCACCTGGGCAGTGGAGCAGGCCTGCTGAGAGCTTACTTATGCAAATCTGATTGAGTGAGAGCATATTGCTGGAGCGCGTGCGCGGGCCGGCGGTTATATTTCACGGGACCGGCCGCCTCCGTGTTCCGAGGGGTGGAAATATTTGGGGGGAAGGACGCGAGCCGTTCCGGGAATGGGAGGCTGTTGGCTTGACGGACGCCTGCATCCACTCAGCCCGTCTCGGTTTTATAGCATCGGGGGGCAGATGGAGTGTAAATGACACAGGACCTCTGCAATTTCCTATGCACACTTTGTAAATGGGTTGACATCTCAATATGTCCAACACACCACCATCACTGAGTGTGGTATTAACCCCCTGATTAAGTGGTGAGGGTTGGCTGCAGTTCAATCTCCGAACCGAAAGAAGGCCTTGATGTAGATAAATGAGCGGGGCGAAGAGAAATATCAGACAAACGAAATGC